>NW_028262336.1:116240000-116865000 GCF_047370975.1 Nipponia nippon | reverse complement strand
ACTAAACCATTCCAAAGCGCAATGAAATCGATTGAAATTTTCTCAGACTACATTTCCCTCTGTCACGGACTAGGTGTTAACGAACCCACATTCCCCTTTCCCTAAAGGCTGGTCAAAACTGTTGATGCAGCTAAGATCTCAGAAAACATGAGCCAAGTGTTTGACCTTTCGTATTTCTTCGAGCACAGCAGGTACAACTGTGAAGCAACTTGGTGTGAAAGAGCAGGACAGCTGGCCGGGGCCGGAGGTCTCCTCTTCTCTGCACTGCATTGTCCCAGCTCTCCAAACCAGCCAGGCAGGCACTTCAACCTTCAAAACAGTCTTTAAAAACCGTCAATGTGATGCCTCCGCAAGGCTGAATAACTACAGCAGACCTCAAAGGAAATGGTTGACTTCATGGTTTTGTTTGTTTGCTTCACTGAAGTACCAGCAGAAGGCACTGCTAAAGGCCTTGGGTCAAAAATACCTGAACTGTACAGAATAGGAGAGGCTTAGCTTCAGGCATAGCTTGCATTATTTAGTGTAAAAGATGAAGAACTTTTAGCAATAGCTCAGACAAAATGTTATGTGTGCAATGTGCAGAAGATGGCAAGCTTTCTGATTAGTACAACAGGTCTCATTCATACCTTTAAAACGTAATCAGGCACATCATAAATGTCAGAAAACAAAAAAGTCCACCTGCCAAAACCTCTTATTTCTAGTATGCAAAATGCAAGATAACATTGTTATGCCTTGTTCAGTATACTGAGAAACACTACAAGATGTTTTATTTAGACCTATTTGTAAAGCTCAGGTCAAAAGCCACCTTAATCTTTAAACAAATATTAACGCAGAGAAATGCAGACAACTAAAAAGCCTCGTACTCTCTAAAAAACTGAACGACAAAAACTAGTTTGCTGATGGCTCTCTGGACATTGCCGCAGTGTTGAAGAGTCACGGTGCACGCGGTTTCTCTAGGGAAGGAAGCACTCTTGCGTTTTGATCACTGTTCATGGTGTCTGTGTAACCTGGAGCAAATGGTGGGATCAAAATGGAGACTAAAGGCAATTTTATAAACTGGGCTCAAAGCTGGAAGGTCTCAAATTAAAACAGTTTTTTCTAACTTCAGACAGTTAAGTAATGAATACAGGACTTTCAAATTCATATAGCAGCCACATTTAGCCAAACCTGTTCTGTCTTACGTAGTGCATTTATCATGACCATGAAGTTCTGGGCATTTTTTTCTGTGGGTTAGAGATCTTTAAGAAATACAATTTGCAAATGTTTTTAATCTTTTTTATCTACTCCCAAAAGAAATCTATTCTTCCTTTTTCATTATGCCTTTGAGACAAATAGAGAGCATTTCAGACTAATCTGCCATATTTATGGGACACGGTGACACGGCAGCCACGTGGAACAAATTTCAGGGATTGAGTAAAAGGCAGATGAAGGCTGACCCCGGGGCATTCCTAAGGCAAGCATACTGCCTGCTCCGTTTTCCAATTTCAGAATTAGGGTGTCAAGGAATAATTTTTAGTGTGGGAAGTTTCTGTTAACAGTTTAATCTAAACAGTAACATAGACAGCCTGTTTATTCAATGGAAATCATGTGCAATGCTGAAATTCCCAAAGAATGCATGAAAATATTGTTGTTACACAAAAGTGGAATGGTTGAAATGGACTTTTTTACTAAGCTCCACAACTACTGAATGCAAATACAAAGAAAAATAAAGAAAACAAAACTTCAATATGTAGAAATAAAGAATTTTGTGTTATTTATTAAAACATAATTTCTTTAAGGATCACAGTTTTAAGTCAGAACTGTATTGAATATGAAAGAAATTGCTTGTCTCTGGGCAGTTAGAAATGATGAACCTAGTCAACTAACACAAAAGTCTGCTTATACCATTTTATCCAGGGCTGCATCTTTGCACCAGCTCTAGTGGGTTTTGTACTACTATGTGGGAATCTCAAAAATGTTTTTATCCCCAGTTGTAATGTAGCTTCTTCTTGATGGGCTTTAGGGAACTGTAAATACTAAGGATACCTTTAGATCTACCTTTAGTTGTTAGTTGACCACATTTTTTTCAAGAATCAGGATGTAATTTTTGTGAACAAGTAACATCATTTATACTTTTAATGAGGGGCACCTTGATTTAATCAGGGGTACTGAACTTATGTCCAGTGAGCCTTTGTTCACGTGACAAGGATACAGACCAAGTTACACACCATCAACGGTACACTGTCACGCGATGGATGCATCCAACACGTAATGGGGAAGAGCAAAAGCATATGGCCAGCAAGTACCCAAGTAAGACTCACCAGTTCCTACACTGTTAGAGAATTTGAGTATCATTTTTAGTATCATCTATTTCATTTCTATTTTTAGTATCATCTACTTCAATAGACTCATAAATTCTTCTTGGGCTTTATCTGTTTCTCTGTGGTTTGAATATATCAGCAATTTACTGCCTTAAATGCATGAGTTGCTTCATATCCATGTCAAAGGAACAAACACCACCGCATTATAATCTTTCAGTAAAATATTTCGTTTCCATGGTAAAATATGACATTCTTCTTGAATGTATAAAGCTAATTTAGTCCAAATCTTCTTTTACAGTTACCCCAATTATAATGGCATGCCTTTAAAACATAAAATATGTAGCTCCACTAAATAGTACTGAAATAAGTCTGATGCGTATCGAAATGTTTGTAGTCATATTTTCCATTTCTTTTTGCATTTAATCTCGCTATAATTTGATGTTAATGGCTGTTCGAGTATTCAGCATTGGAATTCAAAACATTAAGATTATTAAGAGTTGTAGTCAGTGAAAACATCTCTATTTAAAGCTTCTGAAATACAGAATTTTGAAGTTGATGAATTTAAGATTATAGCTAAGTGAGTTAGCTTTAGTAAGTGCTGAACTTTTAAGGAAAATAACACAAACCAAAGCTGAGTGGATTTGCATACACATTACTTCTGGTGTAATATACACTGAAATTTTCCTAAGCTTTTCAGTTTTTGAAGGAGAGCTGCACTGAATGGTGCAGCAGAGTTGAGTACACTGAACTCAGAGTTTCAATGCAGTATGAGCACAGACAAGAATATGAATGTATATTTTGTGGCTAGCACTTGAGATAGATACTCACGAAGGTATTGCAGTGACGACTACTTAATCCTGGACAGCTGGCTTTGAAAGGATATTTCTGTGAGGCAGATTAGTTAATAAAAAGTGAAATATCTGTGAGAAAACGTGGGCAATATTTATTATAATTCCTCCAGAATCTTGTACTATGCACATGCCCACATGTACCCATGCACACAATGTACTAAAGTAAAAAGTTTACACCATGTCATATCAGAAATTTGAGAGCGTGTAGTATGTAAGAAAAATGTATAAGATAACTGTTCTTGAAATCTGAAAACTCTATTCATTGTCATTCTTATGCATATCTAAAAAGCAACCTAGCCAAGTTTACAAAACATTTCTCATGACTTGTGATTTTTGCTGTTAAGGAATCAGGAACTCACAATATGTACATCAAGCTTAAATGGCTTGTGTATGTTACAAGTATAAAGCAGTAGGCAGGGTAAGTATGACAAATCTACTGAAGTCCTGACATTGCAAAATCTTGACCAAAATAAACAAACAAAAAATGACCCAGAAATCATCTCTATGATAAGAGAAAAGACATTTCACTTTTTGTGAAAGAGAAGAGGTTTCACCATCCCTGCCAGAATCTTGGGTAGCTGGGCTGCAATCACCTCTGACATCATCTCGGGGAATTCAACACTCAGTGCACGGGACTGGAGAAATGTGTTCAGACAGAAGAGATGGAGCTGTTTCACTAGCTGGATTTAATAAAATACAAACATGATAGATCAGGCTAACAGTAATGCAGCCAGATAAACATGCTGTCAATCACTTATCTCATACATCCATCGGCTGACATCGTTATCTACCTTCCTCTGTCATTCCTTGAATCAATAACGTGGGTACTTGTCATTCCCTATTAAAATATCCTCCCATGGGAAAAAGTCATAAATATAGCTAAATGGTATGCCATATAAAAACAGTGCCTCACTAATATTATAAAGTGTTATCATCCTCCCTCATGGCAGGCACCATGAACAATGGCAATTACTAAACAAGTATTCGATCTTTCATTTTATCCTCACGTTCAACACACGTCTCCATGCCTTGTTTACTGTATGCTATTCAAACACTGCTCCAAGAGACAGCATTGACTATTTGCTTGCGAGCTTCTCCATGGTTCTGATTATGATCATATCTGAGTACGCCACAAACATTAAACTCCACAGGTCCTCACCCCTTGAAAGCCACTGCTCAATATATGTGACTATTTCACCTCTTCTACCTTCTCTGAGAAGCTCCAATTTTATAGAATTTTTTCTTTAGGACTTGTGACATTTATGTTACCAAATATCATATTATTTCTGCTACTCTAGGCTTTGACAACACACAGTGTGATTATCTTTTTCTTGTATCTCCCATCACTTTATCAGCCTGAGCTGAAATAGAAACTTGAACAAAGATACTCTACGGACCAAACACTACCCTAACCATCACTTTGCTGGCTATTTTGCGGCAAGACTCACTCACTCACTTCCACTAAGGCTGTTTTACTTCAAGTATTTGAAATTAAGAGATTGATTCTACAGCCCAGCACTCAAAAGAGTTTTCCTCTGGATGCTGTTACACTCAGATTGCAAATTATTACTACAGGTAAGGCAGGAAGACCTTTTATCCCAAGCAAGACTGATCCAAACAGGTTCCTTGAGCACAGGGCTACCATGCGTAGTGTACTGGCCAGGACTTGGTTTTGCAAGTAAAAGGTGACTGACTGAACTCCAGGGAAGGGTTTACCACTGACAGAGCCAAGTGACAACTGCAGTCTGACTACCAGTAAATACTTAAAGTTAAGCTCCATATCCTCCCTTCAGAATTTTCTGTTGTCTACCTTCACCTGTGAGGATGCTTGTCATACTTGTCTCATGCTCCTTTTGCTGGTATCTGAGATGATGCAATAGCTAAACGGTGCATGTGAGTTCTGTGGATAGCAGAAGCTGAGGGAGAGGTTTGTGCAGTGGATCAAGACTTCAGACCACCTGGTGAACCACATAATAATCAATATTGTTACCTCTCTTAACTCCCATAAATGGGATCCTCAAAGGGTTTCTTTTTTCCTCCCATCAGAAGGGGGAATTAGTGACAATGAAAGGTTTTAGATGAATAAATGAATTTATTCATGAACAATTAAAATAAAACGCAGATTTGCTGAGTGCAGTAGAATACAAACATGCAAAGACCCCATCCTTCCCTGAACTCCCTGTGAGCTCCTCACAACCAGCACTGAACTCAAGAGCCCTCTTCCTAAACTATCTTAGTGCCACTTCCCCAGCGCTTGCTAAAACCGTCAGATATGGCCCTGCATCTCTGCTTTTTGCCTCTCTTGCAGAGATGCACAAGCCATTACAAAACAAGATTCATGTAGGCAAAGGTTTATATGAAATGTCATTCCTCAGTTTTAATGGATGTTCAGCCAACAGGATATATGCTGGATTCTCAGAGATGTGGAAAGGATTCAGCTGCATCTTTAAGACACTTATGAATCTCTATAATATCACCACTAGAGTTCTCAAAGATGACTCAGTTCCCAAATATAGACAGATACTGAAAAAATGGCATGGAATATACACATAAACGTAGTTGAATTAAGGTTGCAAAACCAATCCTGGTTGTCTTTCTCTAATTCTTACTAGTCTGACTTTGCAACTTGACTTGCCTATTCTTTGCATTATTTAAATATTTTCACCAACATGTATACACACGCACACGCACAAACACGCTGCCCCCTACCAAAAACCATAACTGTACTGGTTACTTTACAGAAATAATGAAACAAAATGTTAGCATTCAAATGCATGTTTCTCAAATACTTAAATCTTGTATACCGTATAATATATATGCACACAATATACATTGATGCTGAATATATAGCTATTGATTCACACAAATACACACACTAAAGGAAAAATGTAGGGGGTTTTCTTTTGTTGTTTAGAAATGTCGACTAGCCACTTTCCATAAAATTACTTTGAAGAAATTCTAGTTCCTTCTCACATAAAAAGCAAAATACATTAACAAGCAAACTTACATCATGCATGGAATCCATCAGCTTTGTAAGTTGATAGAAACGTTGTGAGTTGGCCACAACGCCTTTCTGGCGCAAACCAATTGCCTTCACCAGTTCTCTGATGTAACTCGTTCTCATCTCATCAAACTGGCTTTGACTTCTTAGACCTTCCAAAGGAACTAAAAAGACAGTAACACTTGTGTTGCAATTTATTCTGAAGGCAATGAGAGAAATTTAAAGTATAGGAACAATTTATAGTATTTCACGCTGTGCAGTGCAATTGGTTATTATATACCAGGTACTTCTTCCCGTTCAACAGTTACTCCAGAAACAGTGATACAATTAGTTAAAAGCATATACCAGCAACAATTAGTCAATTGTGCTAATTGCTGATGTCTAGAAGCTTAATAGCCTTAAGCTTCAGCTACACCTGTCTGCTGAAAAGAAGATGGCCAAAAGAACCACTCCTGTCCTTGAGCAAAGATGTTATGGACTGGCTCATGCTTACACTGCTGAGGGTCAGCCCCCTTCATAGCAGATTTATGGTAAAGAGATCTAGCTGGAGTGCTTCAAAATGGAGTCAAGGAATGAACTAACAACTCTTAAGTAGCGTAGACTGCAAAGCATCCAGGGGTCAGGCCTCCTGTTTGGACCTCTTTCACTTAACAGAATAGCTGCGCTATCAGAGTCTTAAATGTGAACAGCTTTTAGAGAAATCAGCACGGAGCAAATGGTTGAACTCACTCTTCTCTTAATGGTCAGCTGTGAGGACCAAAATGAGGACACGGAGAGAACACTGAGAAATGAACCTGTTAGTGACTGCTAGCGATAAGACCATATTTGATCACTGATGGTAAGTGTTGGTAGCACTGTAAGGAAACAGGCATAAGCTCTAGATTCTGCTTTCCTTGATATGGCAGTGTAATACACAAGTTTTACAATTTACGTTGTCAAAGGCAACTAAGAAATGAAAAACTTGAAGAAATGAAACTTGAAAAAATATTCCCATCTGGCAATCAAATCTAAATCCTCGCTTTGCTATGATAATCATACATTAAAACATGGTCTTGTTTCAAACATACTGTTTTTGAAAGAGCTGTTAAATTTCTTCCCCTTTCCTTTCTCTCTTGCCAATGACACTTCACACTGCAACGTCACATTTAACATTTCGTATTCTGACAGCAAGCATAAGGAGAAGGATTCACCTCACCAAACTTTAGATATTTTACAGTATAGGCATCTCCTTCTGGGCTAGTTATCACAGCTTGCTGTAGCTTCAGTGGGAAAAATCAGGCAAGTCTTGGGCACAAAGAATGTTCACTGTTTTAGAAGTAGCTTTAGAAAGAGAGGAATTATGCTGTAGAGATGCTTATTTTTCTCCATGGACTCTAAAAGAATGTCATGGGGACTAGCTCATATAGTTAAATAAATCACATGCTAGGTATCTAGTACATCTTCAATCAGGTATCATCAGACCATGACTAGTACTGGGCCACAAGAGATTTCATTTGCATCTCTCTCAAAAAAATTGAAGCTTGGTTCATAATGACATTGACTTATTCAACACTGTAACACCTAACTTCCAGGTGATTTGTCGCTTTCTGGAATTAAAACATAAATATATGTGTGTGCTGACTCTCTGTACAATGCACTGTATTGTTAGATACCCAAGAATGGAATTCTTAAAACAGAAGCCACCTAAAAAGCAGACAGTTCCACAGGGGTTGGACCTAAGCCCATTCCCTGAAAGAGAATTAGGTAGCAAACCCTGCACTGAGAGCAGCACTGCTCTCCATTTGGAAGTCATAAACCCTGTCCTGAAGTCAGCTGGCTAAGCCATGTCTGGTTCCTCAGAAGAAGGTAAGAGGGAAGGAGACACTTCAGGCAAACATTAAAATTAAGTGTCCCTCACCTCCAGCCCAGAGAGAGACAACAAAGCAGAAGATCAAAACTCTACTCTGTTTGAGTTAACAAGAAGTCTCCTATTTTGTAGGAGACTGCCCAAGAGAGGAACTGATCCAGTTTGCCAAGGATGTCTCTTGCTCTGTGCCTTCTCAGACAAGTGAGTGTCTGGGGGAAGGAGGGAGACACACATACAGAAAGTAGCAAGCTTACTTTAAAGAGAAGTGTCTAAACACTGAGATGGCTATGGAAGTCAAGGTCTGACTCCTGACTAAAACAGAATTCAAACAAAAATAAAAATAGAGAATAGAAATTGTGACTGCTTCCACAGAAAGTCCGTTTATAACACCATATCTAATAACAGTGCAGCTTTTAGGGACACCATGTTCGATTTCTTTTGGCAGCTGATGAAGATGAAATGCTGGACAAGGCGGACCTTTGGTTTGACTCAGTACGGCCTCTCAAGTCCAGACAGACACAGGAGGTATCTGAAAGTGTGCCTGTCACATCTGCGTCGAGGGTCTGAATGGAAGAGTTCTGTTTTGTGGAGAATGCGATGTGCTTAGGAGTAATACAGGCAGGAATACTCACAGTGGGGAAAAGTTATGTCATCGAAAAAAGAATAGCTTAATTTTCAAAGCCTGGATGGTTCTGGGTATGTCTAACAGCAGAATTACAGACACCTGTGAAATCTTTTTCATATAAAGTGACATTCTGATGGAATTTATAGAGTTAGGTCGACGCTTTCTTTGACTTACGTCTCTAAAACAGCAGTTAAGTCCTTACATTTCCCTTGTGAATTAAGTTAAAAGATCTCTTCCAGCAACGCATGGCCTGTTCCCCAGAACTCTGCAAAAGCACAGTCGCATTCCCATCTAATCACAAGAAGTTTCACTAAGCTATTTATTTGAGTGAAGAATTACAATGTCTTACATGCACAAATGCAATTTAAACACAGGTAGCTCAAACGCTCCTTCCCCCTGAACATATGTAAAGAATGCGGATGCTTTTATTCAGTGGCAAGAACCCAGCCAAAATCTTATGCAACAAGATTTTGCAATTCCTCTAAATCAAAAGTCTGGAAAGTGTTAGAGCTAGAACTGAACTTGCTATATGCTTATTTCTCTCTTTTTTGGCACAGCTCTACTTTCTTAAATCATAGTCTTTCTGAACTGTTCATAGTATTAGTTCCTAGATGTATGTGGCCTCTGCAAGGTGGAGCCCTATTTAGAACTTTTGGGGCACTACTACAACACAGCATGTTACATATAGTAAATAAGGACCTGTAAAATGGAAACAATTGCAGAAAATAAAAATGTTGGTCCACTTTTTTCAAAGACTAATTCTGCTTTCAAGACAGCTTTAGAACTGTCACAAGTACAATATAAAGAAAATGTCTAAGCCACAGCAAACTCAATGGAAAAACTTTAAAATCAAAAATGATGTTAAAACTTAGGCTGGGGTTTCCATTCAGAATTAGAAATGTATCAAGACTGACATTTAGTTATGTTTAATACAAATCACTGTTTATTCAAAATTATATAAAAAGTAAAAAACAGTTCATCTAAATAATAAATCAAACAGAAGACAGAATGAGAGACTAAAAGTTCAGACTTGATTTACTGTTAGTATATGAAAGCTTGAAATGGCCATACTTTCACATTTGAAGAGGATTAAGATGAATACCATGACTAAAATAAAAGTACTCTTAAAAAACACTTTATAGTAACAATGAGGTTATATGGTTTTTGAAAACAGTTTTGTGGAATTATATTTATACAGTACCAAACGTTTATTAAATCTCTCAGCAACAATGGTTAGGTGTGTTCCTTTTCCCAAAGATCTGACAAATTGTTTTTTCCTATAAGACAATAAGTGCAGGAGAGAACAAAAAGCAAAACTCATCAGCACAGGTAGAAATACTTTTTTTTTTTTTTAACCTCATTTCTTGCATATATATAAACATATCATCTTAAAAATGAGTTTCTGAGGGCAATGCAGTTGCTAAAGAATGGTAGCTGTTAAACTGATGCACTCATAAATGACAGCTCTTGGACCATTGCAATGTTCTTTTTGAATTTGATTTGAACTTTGTGGGACAGAAATGGAGAGCAGGAATATCACAAATTTATCTAAATTTCACTGAAATTTAAAACTTCCCTCTAAGGTTCAGAGAGACAAGGGAGTTCATTTTGTGATGAAAGCAAGGTGGAAAACATTTAAAATAGGAAGACATTCGAATTCCAACAAAGCAACAAGAGCTGTATCAGAGAGGGATTTTTGCCCACATTATTTTTATTGCTTTAGCAGAGTGTATGGCATTTTGCTATTATTTTAGTAATTTTTATGTTCATATGAGCTAAAATTCATCTTTATTGCTTATGCTCTGCTGAGGCCAAGTTTTTTTTTAAGCATGAGCTTATGCAAATACCAGCCAAGTACAGCTTAAGAGGGAATAAATTTTAGTTCCTTATCTTTTAACAAGCAGGTTATGCAGGATTTGCACATCTCTCCTCCGACTCCCCAAGTGTGCAGAGAACCAAATTTCAACATCCTTCCAATTCTATTTCTCGGAGGTGCTTATTCTCATTTCTAATAGCACCTGTACCATTTTAAAACTTCCTATTTGTGGATTCATAACTAACAATTATGGCCTCAGCAGATGTACATTTTAATATTTTAGAAAACATTTTGGAAGATAACTGCATCAACTACCACATTTCCCATTTAAAGTGGAATGCAGCTGTATGCTGAATTCTTTAAAAGATGCGCATGATTCAAAGTGACTACAAATTTTGTTCTAGAGAAACAAACTAAATAAAAACACTTCCATTTGTTTATATCTGTGCTAAACTGGACTTATTTATAACTATAAAAAGTTGAATAAATTTTAGTATTGTTTGCTGTGTCCACCTCCCTAATTCTTTTGAGAAAGCATGCTTTAAGTTCTTGGCCAAGATAAAGCCCTCAGTCCTGACAATTTATTAAACATTTTTTAATATATTTCTAATGCTTGTACTTTTTTTTTTTTTAATCTGTGTAGAGTCATTTAAGCTGAAGAGCTTCCAGGCAGAAATACTGCACACTTGCTTTGAAAATGTCTAATACATATAGCTATATATCAAAAGGGATTCAACATTTCCCCAGTACCTTTACACAGAATAAAATCAACAATGAATCATGAATTATTTGTTCCTTATAAACACTAGAAAAAAATATTTTTAGTCTTGGAATACTAACATTCCTTCTAAAGAAGTTTCCATTTGTTAAGCCAAATAGCTTAGCAATTCTCAAGTTAAACAATATGATTCAAAACTTGTTTACTAGTGATATGTTACAAAGAAATAAAAGAACCTACTTGTGTTTAGAAGTAACAGTGCTTTCATACATAGGAACTCTTCTTGGCTAACTTGAAGTCTGACAAATTCCTGTGGGAGTTGCCACATGGATAGACACAGGGAATAGAACGATGATTCTTTCATCCTCTGTCTTACACCCAGAAAAGGTAAAAAAAATTAGAAAACATGAAAATAAAGAAAAGGAACGGCTCCAGTACTAAATGCTTGAAGGAAGTGCCTTGTTAGCAGTTTAATTACCACATCACAGAAATTAAAGAAAGAGGTTATAAATTTAAACAAGAAGTTTATATAATTATAAAGATGTTATAATTATAAAGAGGTTTATATAAACAGGTTATAAATTATAAACAATTTTTTGACTTTTTTGTACCTACCTTAGTTTTTTAATCGTAATGACTGTGTTGTTATTTTGCACGTTTAATCTGTTACTGCTGCCCAGAAAAAAAAAACTTGGAAACTATCAAAGCTGAATGCTAACCACCAAAGAAGAAGGTTTTTTATTAATTAAAAACACCCTAATAATTAATGTGAAGTACTTTCTTTTTCTTTTGGAGATTGACAGATTTTTACATTCTCTGAAAAGATTTCAAACCATAAAACTGAGATAAACCTGAAAGTTTATAGAAAACTTCTTAGGTTTTGCAAAAATGTCTGCATCAAACTACTTTGTTGGAAGTCTAGCATTGTACTGCTAACAGCAATGATATTATTTTGTATCATTTTATGCCATTAAAGAAACAGTTAAAAAGCTTAAATGTAAATATATACAAAATGTATTTAAGTAAACTAAGACATTAATACAGCCTTATCTAAACTCCTGCAAGAAGGAAATAGGACAAATCACACAAGGAAATATATAAAACTGTTTAGTTGTTTGCAGCACTTAAATGTTACTTTTCTCTTTGAGATTTTGGTATACTATGTATATTTTATTGCCTATATTTATTGGGAAGGCAGTTTTCAACTGAAATTACTGCAACAATAGCATTTCAAAGTTTGTAAACTAAACTGAATTCCTTGTACATTAACCTGAAGATCCAGTAACATGGGCTAATTTTACAAAGCTGCCTCCCAATCCAGATGAATGAGGTACAACAACGACAAGATTAAATTTTGCCTGTCCCCCTTACGAAGTTCAGATCAGCATTCCAACCTGACTGCAGATAGCACCATCACCGATGAAAACAGAAGATATTTTCTGTGAATAAGACTTCTCTCAATGCACTTTTTTCTTCTGTTATTTCAAGCATAGAATCACAGAATGCTTTGGGATGGAAGGGACCTTTAAAGGCCATCTAGTCCACCCCCCCCTGCAATTGGCAGGGACATCTTCTAGATCAGGTTGCTAAGTGTTGCTGTTACCTTAAATGAAAATTATTTCAGCTTTGTTCAATGTCTGAAACCTCGCACCAGTTCTTAAATGACTTAAACATAGAAATTTAATCTTTTAGATCTGAAAGGACTGGTTACTTCTATAGCTACTTTAAATCTCCCTTCCTATTCCTTTCTGGTAGTCTCTATTCCTAAGTGGTAGCTATGAAGGGTGACAGCAGCTTTCAGGGTATGATAAGATGCTGTTCTTAGTCATGTTTTCAGACACTGCAAAGTATAAGTAACAGTAAATCCTTGTAGGGTTTTAATACTAATTCATGACATCATTGTCAGATTAACACTTCTGGCTTTATTGGTTGAAATTGATGTTACCAAACAAGCCATTCCCAAGGAGCACTACAACTCAGTTCACTAAATGACAGATTGGCTGTGAAACAACCTTTGGATTGTGGTTTCATGGTCATTTTGAAACAACTCAAGTGTGTGTTGCCCTTGTAGAAGGAATTTCCATTCTCTCTTTCCACCTCTAGGTGTGCACACTTGCTGTTCTGGCATCAGTGCCTGCCTGTCCATGTGGCGAGTCAGATCAGGGACCACCTCCATCTGCTAATTAATGGCTTTTTCTGGGGTATTTCTCAAGCATATCACTTCCTTATCTGTTTGACAGTGCAGCCAGATAGTGTTTGATCCAGTTTAAGTGAAATCATGGGGATGCATGACCAGGGCAGGGAGGCAGGTGGAGTTGACTTTTTTGGCTGTGTTCAGGACTTACCTTTGCTTAAAGTGATCATGAAAGTACAAGCTTAGACATCATTGTGGACAAGGAAGTTGCTTACACTTAACTGATCTAAAAGCTAACTTATTTCCCAATAAATAGTTGCAGCTATGATTTAGTGTGCCAGTTACTTTTCATGTCTAACTCTTTGTTTATAACGTTTCTAATACGACCCTGATGAGATGTTCTACAATCAAGAACATGTTGTCAGTCCACCTCTTTCTCAATGTAGATGGTCTTGTGCTGCGAACAAGAAGCTGTCCCTGAGGGATTATAATCAGGGTTCATAAATCTCAACCCTATTCTTGAAGAATGTCTTCTTCACAAGGTGGCAGCAGTGGTCCACATACAGGGTAATTCCCTAAGACATGACATTACTGCCTAAAGCCATCTCACTCTGTGTTTCTTCTGAATGTAACCATGAGATATATCACAGACTATGCTGGGACAGAATACAGTCAGAAGTTCTCTCAATCTCATCCCTTCAAAGTACTTCAATCTGTACAGCATCATTAATACACATGGGAGAGGAAACAATTCATTACGCTATAACCTCACAGGGATTTACAGTCATCTGGAAGAGAAAAGGTCAGGAGCTACTGGGCCAGCTTGACTGAATATTTTCTACAGAGAACTTCATTGGGAAGAACCTGGATGTCTATAGATTTTAAATTCAGGTGTCTAGATCTTCTGCAAATCCACCTCTTAATCCTTAAACAGATATGTCTTACAAGAAAACCTGTTTAACTTCCATCTCACTTCATAGAAGTCCTTTTAGGTTTTTGACAAAAAATAACTAAGAAAAATGTATTAAGGAAAAATAAGTACAGAGATTAAATTATGCTTTACTGTTCCTGGAAACCTCCCATGTATTATAACCAAAGTATCTAAAATTACATCTTTGATAATTTGCAGAGCTGAAAAACTGACAAAGACTGAAATGAAGATTATCTGAATTCATCAGCATAGTGAAGGAAAATCTAAGCCAACAATCCCCCCCTCCAAACAGAAAAGAGCATATTTTATCCTTGATATTAAAATTCCTTTTTGCTAAATTATTACAATTTTCTAACAATAAATGTACTTTTAGAAAAGCAGAGTTTTATCAGAAAGTGTCAAAACTGAGTATTTTAGACTATATACAAACTATTTGCAAAATCCACTCAAACAACAATGACCAAAGAAAATCCTACTTAGTTTCATTTACTAAACATTAACTCATGTCTGATTCAGATGAATTCAGGTAAATCTTCTGACAGCATCATTTTTTTTTTGTTTTTGTCTTAGATAATTAAAATATTATTTGAACTCCTTTTGTTTGGCCATGTCAACAGAATATTTGGGATTCCCACAAAACCCTTCCCAAAGTTACTGAACTTTAATATGGTCAGAGGACTTTCCTCTGCTGTTTATTTTGAAACAGAACAAGTAATGAATGCAATCTTGGCCTCAATGAAGTTGCGTTCTCATTGGCACAAATAAGTTCAAAATGTCATTCATATTATGCGACAGCAGAGTCTACTTACTCATTTAGAATCAGATCTGGTGCAAAATATAACATCTGACCACTGACGTGTTTGTATGATCTCCATCCCATTGCAAAAACCATTAGACTCATCCAGGAATACTGGATGAGGGTTATCTGATCATCAATGTGTAAATTCCGAAATCCTGGAAATGAAATTAAAAGATAAAATACTTTATAATTCTCATTTAGAGAATAGCTGAGCAGGTGTTCTGAGATTACAACTTTGAGCTATAAAACTGAGAACACCTAGAAAAACAAGTGCTTTTGGGGATGTAGCTCTCAGAAGTTTGTGAAGTTTGTATAATAACTGGTTGTCTCACTTTTGATAGTTAACCTCTTGTCTTTTTGTTCTGATCCAATATTTTGAAAAGATCAAACCAAAATTAACTTTAGCAGTCAGAAGTGACTATTTCAGGAACTAGGAATGCATCTCATTTTCCTTTGGTAAAAATATGACAGTTTGTAACATGATCACTGTAACTAACTCTTATTTAATATTGATAGCTTGGACTTTAGTGTTCTTAACAAGAGATATATTTTAATACAATAAACATCCACATATGAATATCTTTTTTACATTTAACTAAAGAGAAGAGTATTCAGTTGTGTGTTTGCCTTTGATGATCATTTGCTCTTTGATAACTTCAAAGATTGCTATGAAGTATCTGAGTCAATCTCACAGCTTCCTGCCCCTGAAAGGAGTGGTCCTGTTCTTCATTACCTGGTCCTGTTACCTCCTTCGAGCAAGCTCTGGCATTCATGCCACCCCTCTGAACTGGTTCAGCTCATGAAGCCATCAGAAAACTACAGAGGGTAAAAAAAAAAGGGTTGTTTCCTTCTCACTTAATGAGATGAATCAGTTCAACCAAGAGGTCTGACAAGTGCAAGCTGCAATGGGGAAGAGCAGTGTTAGGGACTACCCTTTCCTGCAGCAGTGAAGTGTCAAACTGAGCTCACATGAAACTGTACTTCCAGGCTTTCTGGTCAATATCTGGATTTTTATATATGCCAGGATCAGGCCCCTATGACCATACAGTGCACGTGCATACATAACATGGACTGTTTTTGGAACCCACTCTTGGATCTTCATAAATCCAGTTACTTCTCATTACCAGTCTATTTGTGGGCTGCTTAGTCCTAACTGGTACTATTTATTACAAGTTTTCTCTGTTGCTTTCAAAACTTCATTTTAATAAGAATAAAGAATATGCAGAAATATTAACATTTTTTCATACCAAAAGAATGAGTAATAGAGTAGGAGGGGCTGGGTGGAAAGGCGGCTATAATAATCATATACAGGAACTCTCTGGGCTTCTGTTGTTTTTTGGAGTGAGTCTAAATATTCATCTGTGTTCCTTTAAGAGTGCCCTCCTATTAAAATGTATTTGATTGGTACACATATTATCTGATGAATTGAAAGGTTAATAATTTTAGAATTTGTTAAGAATTAGTTAACAGGCAGACAATAATATTCTCTTTTGACTGCTTGTCCTATGACATATTTGCTTAACTAGAATTCACTACATATAAGAAGTGCTGTTACCTGGTAGCAATTTAGACCACTTGACTACACACAGAAGCTGCCTCTCACAAAGATGATTTAGACTGGTCAGCAAGGAACTTGGTGTTTCGGGTTTTGTATTGTCATAACCAGCATAGACAACTTCTGGCTCAATGCCTCGTAGAACGCTTATCATTGGGGGAACAAACTGTATTTCTTGATTTGGAGAAAAGGACAGCCTTTGGGTTAGAGATTGGCTTTCATCTTGAAGGGTTGCTGGCTGCTGGAGTGCAACATCTAATGTTCTCACAACCTTAATTTTGTTAAACTTTTTAAGTTTTCGACCTGAAAAAGAAAATAGTTGATCTGTTAAAAAGTATTAACCAGAAACATTAATATTTTCCCATAGTGCTGGATTACACTTTTAATCTATACAAGGAAACTAGAACTGCCTTCTGAATACGTTTTCTATTTTTGACTATTTATATAATTAAGAAGGAATCATGGAAAATTCTTAAGAGTTTCTCCCTCCATTTCCTCCTCCCTTCACTAAGAGATGAATGGCACCCACCCATTAAAATTATTGCCATGAATTCTAGGTTACAGTAACCTCAGAAAGTGTTTTCTGGTTCAGTTCCCACTGTTCTATCATATGCCGACAGCTGAGCCAGCTGGCTCTACAAGCCGGTTTCTATTCAATGTTAATTAAGGATACTGTTTCTTTTTTTCTCCCTAATATTCAGAAACAAAAATGCCAGTAATTAATTACTACACACAGAAATTCCTTTCCTCCAGTTCCATAAAGGCATTTCAGTCTCATGGCTAAATTCTATTTTGATGATCTGTACTGAAATATTTTCCTCCTGTTTACCAGAAGGAAAATAGAATTCAGGGGATGAGTGAAAAGCCAACAAATACTGTAAAACCACATGTCAACACTTACAAAACTCCCCTTTCTGAGAATAATTTCTCTTTCTCAGTATCTGCAATTCTTATTTCTATACTGCACTGGTTTGAAGAACGCTAACTAAAAAAAAGAAAACAAATAGTTGAACTGCCTTCCCAAAATAAGCACCGTATTACATCTGGTACGGCTATTCAAATATACAGAGCTCTAGGTAGCAACTCTTCAAATTTCTTTCACGGAAACAGTCTGGAGGTGCACCATATAGACACAGAAAATCAAACTTTCAGAGGCTGAAAGACAATAACCCTCAGTAACATCTTACTGTATTACACATTTCAATAAAAAGGCAAATCCATGTCGAGGTGGCTGCATGGGACACATGTACTACAAATAGACCCTCAAAGGTGATGAAAACCCCGTTGGATCATTACATTCCTCAGTTCTGCCAAACAAGTTTTGCATAGTGAAAAAAGGGTGTCATAACAAATAAAAAATACAATAAAGACACTGGTATTTATGGTCTGCTTTAGATGACAGTGGGACAGTAAGAGAGATGCAGTGTGACTACAAACGAAGGGTAAATCATTCGGCCAACAAAGAAAAATAAAAAGTTTACATGTTTCAACCTTAAAGAAAACAGTAAGAAGAAGGTTCTGCTCCAAGAAAATGCAGAAATCACATAAATATTTTTACTTGTTGCGGCGTTGCATGCTTTAACAATAATAGAAAAAGAGATGCACCAAATTTCACTGGATGAAAAGAAAAACTATGACTATCAAATTGCTGAACCACTGAGAAACTGCATTATAAAATGGCAATATGCATAAACCACTCTGTAAGCACAGAAGGTGAAAGGTAACAGAAGCATAACATTGTGCATCTATTTGGTTGAATTACAATCCAGTTTGTAACATGCACGTCAAATTGTCTTTTGAAAAATGGTACTTTTATTTACAAATGAAAGATTAGACAAGGGAACTTAGCACATCCTAAAGGAAGGAGACAAAGACTTCTCCATCTCTTACTGCCTTCTTTTTATCTTCGTTAAAAGTAGTGCCGCGCTGCCAGAGTGCAGCCAGTGCACCAAAGAGGCCCTAGAACCCTGGAGCAGGGAAGCGCCCCTAAACTTCAGCGCTTGCTCTGAATCCTCTCGCAACTGTTCACGGAAGGAATGGAGAGATGCTAGCATAGTCGGAATCATCTATTACCTTCCTCCTTGGAAAGTCCCTGTCTTCCAAACTACACACTAAAACAGAAAGGTTTGACAAAAATGGCTTTACTTAGGAACATGCCTATTCCATTTTTTTCAGGTGCTCCTTTATTATAGAAGATAGCAAATTCTGTGAAAATCCAGTGTCTCCATTTTGGAAGACCTAGGATGTACACTTTAGAGAATTAAATTGACCTTTTCAAAACATTCATTAGTACATGGATAGTATAACTTCAAGCAAGATTAATACATCAAATATGGAAAGATTACTTATGTTATTTCTAAATATTATATACAGAACAAATTTTATTACTTAAATTAATTATTCTTGATGTACACTGGCATAACTGGAGGCAAAATCAATCCTCTTGTTTGTGAACCAGATGGGACTGAGCAGATGAACACAGTCTTAAAATTCCAAATCTGCTGTTTTAAAAAAATAAATTTGTGTTATCCCATCATAAATACGCATGTTTAGGCATTTCACATACATACAAAAAGTAAGTTGTACATAAAAGTGCAAAACTTCAATTTAAATTTAAAAAGTATTTAAAATCCAAAGGGAGTACACTAAACAAAATGTAAAGAAACACACTTTATTGATAGTATAAATATGAGTGATGGGCTCTTCAGCAACACTCATCATCCAGTGAAGTCAGGGGTGATACTCCCACTAACTGTGAGTTTAATTAGCTTACTATCAAGTGCCCCAGCAATCTTATGCTCTTTTTATCACTTGTGGTAAGAATACAAATATTTCTGATTAGTGACTCCTCAGTAAAGAATGAAACACAAACTTACACCTTATGTTACAGCTGAACCAAAAGAATAGCCAATATATTATGACGAGACCTAGGGCCAATTTCTATCATAACAAAGCTATACATAGTCCTAAACATGCTGGGAATTTCCCACTAACTATTGTTTAGGCATGAAGGAAACCAGAAGGAACAATGCATTTGATAGTTCATAAATAATGATTTCAGGTATTCTCTGAAATAATGGCTTCAGATACTTTTACAGTTCAGAGAACAAGTAAAGAAAGAAACCAAACAGAGCACTTATCACATGGAAATGTTAGTAGTTAATAAGTACCCATGTTTCCAAGTGATTAAACGTATCAGAATTAATGTCACACTGGCTTGCAGAATTGCTTATGTGTTTATTTCCAATTATGTTGCTTAACAGCCACCAGTAAAGCAACTCCACTTGTTACCTGTCTACTGGAGAGGTGACTACTAATAACTCACAGTAAACTTTCCCACCTACCAGAAGGAGACCATGTCAAATTAATGCAAACTCTTAAGGACATATGGAAAACAAGAGAGATGTGACAATAGCTTAGTTATTCAATTGCTGCTTACAAAAATATCCAGATAATTTCCTGCTGTAAGATAAACAAATGTCTCCACTTATTATTAAATGGCTCCACTAATTATTATACTAATACTAATCCGCTCTGGCAACTATTCATTTTAATATTAAAACATGTCTGTGCATATTCAGACAGCACACCTTTTCTTTGTAACATTTTCGTTAATTTGTTTTAAGATAGCCAACCACTCAAGCAGTTTCTTAGTACTCACAGTTCTGTCACCCTTGATTACTGTAAATAGCATGTGTATAGTGTTTGTGTACTACCTGTACCTAGAAAACATAAAGAAATTTAATAAAGAAAATCTACTTAATCTCACCATCAAATATATTATTATTTTCTCCTTAATACGTAATTCTGTATTTTAATATTCTTTTAACTAGGTATGCAGAACCATACTGCCAATCAAACATAACTGACAGTAGACATTTCATATTAAAATGGCCGGGTTTCTAGTAAAAGTCTAACATCTCACTATCCTTCTCCATACCCTTTAATTAGGAGAAAAATGTCAATGATTTTATTATTCTTGACAGAACACTATGGCTCTGACTTTAAGGTCACAATGCTCTTAAGTTTTGTGTAGGAGAACAAGCTGTGTACACCTTAGGAGGGTGTATACAAAATAAAGGAACAAAGCAGCAAAGCAGCAGTAATACATCTTGATTTTAATAAACCCTTTGATGCTACCTCAGAAAATACTACCTGGAAAATTAATTCAGATTTGTCTCCACGTAATCATTGCAATGTGGACTGAAAGCTGACTGAAACAGTGAAGAAAGCTATAATTTAGCAATACAGCAGAACAAGGAATCTGTGATCGTCAGCCTGGGAAAATGAGATTCACTGACAGGAAATAAAAAAGCTGGGTATTTGTTTATTCCAGGACCTGACACAGCTACCTGCTGTCCTATTAGGTAGAAGATTAGAAAGGGGACAGATTAACATGTCCAGTTATGAGATGATAAAACTCAAAGACAATTAAGAGAATGATAATTAAGGAATTATGAAATATATTTTCATTGATACTTTCTTTGTATATATTAAGAAAGAAGAAACAGTCCATACAGTGAAATCAGTTGCTAAAGCTATTTGCCGCTATCCTATAGTTTACTTACAACTGACTACTAATTTATTTTAAAACAATTCAAGTTCATTTAATTGCTTTGGTATTAGGGTCGGAAAATGGAACTGTTGTCAATGTAATATAATATTATTCTCTATCTATACGGCTGCCACTCAGTAACATTCAGTGGAAGATAAGTGTATGTCTCCCAGCAGTAAATTTAATTTAATTACTGCAATGATAATCTTCAGAATCTTATAGTTAACACCCTGTAAAATCTTAGTCTTTCTCACCTTGATTACGCAATATTGGAGGTCTGCATTTAGTAACTGAAGGCTAGCATTAAGAAACTAAGTAGCAGGAGTAAAGGAACAAAAGTATATCTATGTCAGTTCTGAATGGCAGAAACCAGAAAACGCACAAAAAATCTTAAAATATAATAGGCTGTAAACACAGGAAAAGATTTAAAGCATTGACAATTTGGATTTGTTAAAAATATTCAATGATGTATCCACGTATGTAATTTGCTCCACAAATTGGAAATTTGCTTATGGACACTTACATCCCGGGGAAAATTATGTAAGCTCAGTAGTATCCCATATATGAATCATACACTGTTATCAGCACAGCAAGTCATGGGTAGGAAATGTGTGATACACAATACAATAAAGGAAGTATAAGAAATGGCAGAAGAGAAAACTAAGAAAGATGATGGTAATGGTAGAAAGAGCATTATGGTTAAACAGTCTATCTTGAGCCTTTTTGAATTTTAAATCCTCATTTATAATCCCACTCTAGTTTTCCTCTCTTTTTTTTTGCCTACATTTGTCTTTCTTCCCCTTTCAGTATTAAGTGCTCAATTTCAATCTGCATAGAATAATCAGCTTCCTAATCCGTTGACATCACTAAGAGCACCTGAAATACTACACTCAACCTGATGCAGCTAAGAAAAAACTAGAGATGCCGCAGTGCTGGCTCCATTTGATAGTTCCTTTTTTTTCATTGCCTCAATGTTTTCTTCTTCTTCCTATTTTCCTGCCAGATCACTTCCTTCCAGAAGATGGGGTAGGTGGGGATATCAGGGCAGAGATCTGATGAGATCCCATGGCCCTCTGAGAACTAGAGGAACTAGACTGGAACAGTCTCCTCAAAAAATGGAAGACAGCTTCGATTAGGTATATACAGAAAAGGGCTAAACAACACAACAAACTGGCTAGGTAGAACAATCTAGCTTTAAATGCAAAGAAACTATTCACACTTGCTTAGTACTAGCTGAGAACAAAGGTGACCCAAAGAGAAAGAGGAAGTTTTTACTCTCTTCATACGTGATGGTAAAGAACTAAGAGTCAGAGCACCTTTATCATCAGGTTTTGGTTTCAAGTGTGAGGCCACAACATCCTCATACAAGGACACACTAATGAGGACATACCGTCTCATAAATATTGCTAGCAAAAGCGTCAAACTTTTTCCATTTTAGTTACCTACACTCAGAGCAAAATGTATACATTAAAAAACACTAGGAAAATGAGCATCCATAAATGTATGCAAAATGTAGAACGAAGTCAAGCCTTCTGGCTACTTTTCCTATGTAGAATTGCTATGCAGAACAATGCTGAAGCAAAAGGACTTCTGCTTGTTGAAACAGTGCTGCTTGTGATTTTAAAATACTTGGGGTTTAGTTATTGGCGTTATCCAGGCTATCACACATGAAAGTTCAGGTTAGATCATCATCAGACTTTTGGCTGTGCAAAATTCACAGCCAGGAATGAATTTTTACCTGTATTACTTTACACCAGTCAGAATCATAGAATGGTTGGGGTTGGAAGGGACCTTTAAAGATACATCTAGTCCACCCCCTGCCATGGGCAGGGACATCTTTCATAGATCAACTTGCTCAAACCTTACAAGACAACCTTACAAGTTGTCCCAAACTTTACAAGACAGACATTATATCTGCCACCTCCTCCTTTCCCGAGTCTCCATTCTTACCACACGTTTTCGACAGCTCCCTCTGGACCCCTGCCTCCTTTGCTTTCTCCCCTTCCAAACCTGGGGGACTCTTCTGTAACCCAGGCAAACAATCCTTCAGGTTCAGGGTGAAAAGTCTGCCTTTGTAAGTAATATTGTTTCTCTAATGCACTCCTACCCCAGCTCTAAAACACTGCTTCTGAGAAGGATCCAAAGGACACGTTCTCTTCCTTTCGTCCCTCTTCCCCCAGTCTGGTGCCACCAACATGTTTGTCAGCTCCATTTTTCTTACTGAGAGGCAGCACTGACTGACCAAGGTGCAGGAAGGGCAGGGAGACAGTAACATCACTTAGACTGATGGCTCTCATTACTCTGTCTCCAGTGCTGTGGGGTGAGAGGGATGCCATTTGGAGAAGACAACTCAAAGGAGAGGCAGCGCTGAAGGTCTAAGGAGGTTCAGGGGTACAACACAGAACACAGTCCATACCGCAGCATCGACTTGCCCTCCTCTCATCCCGATGGCCGTTCCCTGGAGCTGCAGCACTATCGCTTACGGAAGACGAAGTACCGAGACCCAGCGACAGCTCCTCACTGGTTGGGAACTACTGGTTTATATCACCGATAAAAGCACAACATGTAAGAATGCCACAACGGCCATGTGTGCAGAATACTCCAACTCCACACAATATTACATGAACTGAAAGTGTACAGCTGTGCAATCAAACTGTCAGTCTGAAAATTACATACACGTTTTAACTTATGAATGAACACGGATTAGTAAAATAATGAAATTACGCACAGTATATAATTCCCATTCTTCCTTCAGGGACAAAAAGCAATACACAAAATGCAGGGAGAGAGAGAGAGATGTTTGCTGCACTAAAATAAATTATCTTAGAAAGAAATCAGGCTTTTGTCCTTCCTTTTTTTTAATTCCCTTTGAGAACACATTCTTTCTATCATCTTTATATAGCCATTTTCTTATAGTCTTATGTATTTTCAAGCTTTGTGCTGATCCAAAACTTTATACAGCTAAAGTTCTCATGAAAAATATAAAAAAAAAAAACAGGAAAAGTATGCATCATTCCTGCAACTTAGCACAGCAAAACTTGCCATGTGACTACGTGATCCTACATTATTTTCTCCCTGTAGGTTTTCGAAGGCAGAGTACTCAATTTTTGATTAATGTTACATAAAAAAAGCAAATCTGTTACAGCAAGAGCTAATACACAGATGGGAATTCCCAGCATCTAGTATGCAAAGTCTGTAGTGTTGGTGCAAGCACTGCCTGGCCCTCTTTGGTGGAACAGGATATAATTTTGTTGACATGTACTCAAAGCAATGATGGAGAGCACAACAGAAAAGAGAAGGGGATACTACTCATTCTCATTTTAGCATCAATCTCAATTTGCTTCTTTATTTTTTACCTAAATGAAATTTTCTGATCCAAAATTATTAATAAATACACACCAAAGACACAATTCCTGCCCTTGCAAGAAAATGAGTATAAGGGTACACAGTAGGAGAAAGAGATTCCTACAGAAAAGTATTTTTGTTTCAGGATTTCCATACTCATGAAAGAAAAATCATAAGGAATTTTAAAACACCAGGTAATTCTTCCAAAAATAACATTTTAATGTGGTTCTTTCCTTTACAGCATCAAAGTAATGTTGTTTAAACTCGACAGAGTGATGGTAGTGTTCTTGACTGCCTATTTTTCTGAATCAGATCTGAAAAGGAGCTCACCTCCCAGGACCATACCGGCTTGACAGCACTTCCTCAAGCGACATGCTGGACAGTTCTTCCTACGAATTTTATCAACTATGCAGTCATTTCTTCCAGCACATAAATAGTTGTGCTGCCCTGTAGGCAAGAGAAAAACAGGATTAATACTATGTTTTCTAACATGACAAAATTTTTTCTATGTATAAATGTTCCAAAAATAACAGAGGATTCAAAAAAAGTATACTTGAACCATTAAAGGACTCCTTCATTTTATGTTAACTTTCAAATAATCATGCGTTACTCATTACATATAACGATTTATTTGGCCTGTTTAAGAGTGAATCTCCCCATCTACAAAATTCCAAAATAATTAGCAGACAGTATGAACTGCTTAAATTATTGTACTATCAATATTCTTAAGTAAATCAAGCATGAGGACAGACCAATTCATTTCTTTCAAACTTATCTTTCTTTTAAGTTATTGTTCCTGATTTTAAAGAACTTTTAAGTAAATTTTGCTTGGATTGATGTGGAGTCTCTGACACAAAACTGAATGAAGAAGTTGGGGCAGTGCAAAAAAGAGCCCTGTAAGCAGAGTAAATTACCTCTGATGGAGCAGCAGTTTTGGACTAGACCTGCTGAAATATCAGCTGAACAGATGTAGCCAACACAGCCAAAAAGGACAAACAGAAGGTGGCTGTAACTTTTTGGTTTAGGTTAGCTCTTAGTTTATTGTTTAATTCTGAAGGACTCAGTTAGGAAGAGCCTGTCATTGCTGTATTAAAATGGAATCTTTTTAATGAAATTGGCTTCCAGCAGAGCAAAAAATTAAATTCAGCTAATATCCTGACATTCCTTTGAACACAAACTTCAGTGATACTTCCAAATTTGACTTGAAGAGAATGAAAAAGTGTACTTTCATGCTTTAGTATAATATTGATAATTTCTGTGATTGATTTTAATTTTGATTAAGTAAACAAAGCTAAGTACATAAGTAAGAAGAAATCAAAGCTAATTTTCACATATCCTTTCAAATTAAGCCCAGGTTTACCCCATAAGGTTTAACTTTAAAATCCTGCCTGTCTGTGCACATCATCTTCTATTTATTTCTGTATTTTCAGTTTCTTACCAGTCCCTAGCATGAAAGCATGAAAACAAACAAACAACAGTATTTCTTTTGAGAGCAACAAAATGGATCAAAAAGAGTATGGACAAACTGCAGAAGTACCAATATCATGGATACTTTCTTCATGGAATATTGTGGATATGGACCTCCAAATGTAACAGACATCAATACCAAACCTTTTAAACTTTCACTAGTTTCTAGATCAGTATTACTCTGTTAGCCATCTCAAGTCACCAGCAGCCAACAAATCTGAGATGATTATTCTACTCAGATGCTGTTATTCAGCTTTCTTTACAACCCTATTCTGTCTTTTCTCTGCACATGGTAAAATGAGCCACTGTTCACCAATAACTTTTCTCCACAGAAGAAAGACAAACTGAAAATGAATCCTCAGATGAAAACGCAGGAGAAAGAACATTCTGTGCTAACAAAAGAAAAGAGCTAGTGCTAAACCATGTGAAACAATGCATTTGTTTCTGTGCTAACATTTTTTTAGATAATTAATTTACTTCTTACCCATACTTTTAAGAACAACTTGTTTGGTTTTAGTGAAAGAAACCCAATTGCCTGAAATTCATTTTTATAACTGTTTCTCTTTTTTTAGAAAACAACGGGTAAATAAAAGTTGCCTCACGCATTGCCTGGCATTTAAAAAGTATTTAGTAATGCAGTAAATCAGAAGAAACTCTCATTTACTCTCTCCCATTAATTCTAATCCTGGATTCCTTCTTACAGGAAACATTACCAAAAGTAACCAAATGAATAAAAACCTGTCTTGCTTTTGGCAGCAGACCACGAAGCAAAACACTCATTTTGAACATGTCTTCCTTGGGATTATTTGCAGTTTTTTCTTGTCTTGCTTTGCCTTTATTAGCTACAAAAGCATTCAGTCTTTTGATAAGCAACAACAATTTCAAAACTCTGTTAGTTCAACTAAAATCTGTGAAGCATCAGATTATCTCTGCACTGTGGCATTCTGATGCTTTAATGTACAGTTAATTTACAAGGAACGCTTAAGTGGAGGTTAAGTTTTGTTTGTGGGTGTCTTGGTTTTGGGGCTTTTCTTTGGTGCCCTGAAAGGTATCTCTTCGGGACTTCTTTTCTAGGGAATCCTCTGAGTCTACACACCATGATCTGAGTCCGTATAACCCACGCCCATTGCAAGACCAAAAAATGGACTACGTATTCCCAGTATGGCAGCAAATGCTCACAAGCAGCTCACAATGCTATAGGCATTCAAGTTGTACTTTTCCCCCTATAATGACACAGAAAAATGCTGATCTACCAAAGCCAATGCCATACTGTGAACTATTCCTCTTCAAGCACTCAGAGAACACTGTTTATACGTTCTAGAATGATGTCAGTATTTAGAATCTGCTTTTGATATCAGTATGTGGTTTGAGTACTCAACACCCAAGTGCGTGCTCTAACTGCTAAAAGACGCTGAGGAGTTTGGGCAGAAGCAGTAATGGCAACACTGTTAGTGCTGGAACAGGAAATTATCTGGAAAAAAAGAAGTTAACAGCTTGATTTATACCAATACACATTTAAATAGCCTGTATTATTTATACAATAGTGTTTAAATACTATGCATCTAAGATTAAGCATTAAAAATCAAGGGTGAAATACATTGTGAAATTTTAAATTTACAGTCACACAATTAAGTTTAGCTACAGTGCTTAAAAACCTCTTCATAGCTTAGGGGTTATCAGTAGATCCAACTTCCACTTCAATTGGAAATGCATGAATTAGTTCATCATTACATAACAACTCACAAGCTGCTTATTATAAACCCAAGACTGAACAAAATTTTTCACATTTGAAAAAACAAATTGAATGAATCACAATTATGGAAACTACTCTTCAATGTTCATATGTTCTAGATCTTAAGATTAGGCAGGATTAAATAATCTCTCTGTCCAGTGCATACCATGGAAGAAATGAAGTCTGTTATTCAAATTTAGGCACAGTAAGAATTTGCTTCGATCATCTTATTTAATTCCTATTTATTTAATAAACTGTATTTAAAAATCTAATAATGACCACTGACCTCATCTTTATTATGTTTTCACCTAGTTTATTTCTTCCATAAAGCTTCCATGATACTAGCATAAAAAAAAGAACTAAGAAAAAGCCAAAATCCTGCCAACCCAACCCTCCCATGAGATTATGGTGATAAAATCTCAGGCACTTCTTGATTCTTACTGTCAACCACTTCCTTGTTTTCAGGACTATAAAAAAGTCAGTCATATCCTGAGCTTGAATCACACCTTCATGTGAGTTTTCCACTCCGCTCACCTCTATCCAATCTCTCCCCAACACCTCCCGTCCCAAAGTGCATTCCATTCATTCTCATTCAGCTGCAACTTACTTGGAAAACACATAAGGTTCAATTATACAGTATTTTTCAGAGTCTGGCATGGATTTTTTTATTACCTCAGTCATCTGATTTGAACTTCTATCTATAGCTAAATCTGAGTCAATGTTCTCATCTGAAACCGTTTCTACCATTGTGCAGAGCTGGGTTCTGAGAAACTGCTACTTGCTTGACATTAATATCTAAGTGGCAGCAACCATCTGAAGGACAGATTGTGTAAGAAATGGAAAACATGCCAGATATTTGGTTAATTTCAAAATTACGGGACAATATTTAGTGAGATGAAGCTGTCTGGAATGTTTTCATGGGATGCTAAAACATCTATTTGATAATACATTTGCTATATCTCAGTCTTAGCATCATCCGTATTTTTTCAATATGTGAGCATTACAGTTATATTAAATACATGTACCAATGAAGTAGCCAAAGACCCCTGTCAAGATCAAATTCCTGTTCAATTGGTAGCTCATCATTCAGTATCTGTTATATGACTACTGTCATTATAACCAGGAAAAAACCCAGAAAAAAACAGGACAGTAGTCTAATCATTAGAGCACAGGTCGGAAAGTAAAGATCAATATTTGTGTTTCTTACAAAAATATGGATCTGGCAACTTTCTGGCAACTGCCACTTTCTTGGAAGTCTTCACCCAGCATTAAGTTTCACCTCTTTTTGAAATTGCACATTGTCACTCTCTCTCAAGATATCAATGTATCAGCTTGTGACCTAGATTTGATTAAGAATATGGAGAAAATATAGATTATTTCATCTGTTCCTCATATGTTCCAGATTCTTGTAGGATAGCATTTTTCTTAACCTCCATCGAAGTCCACTTGTGTTAGCAAAGGTGGAAGTCCTAATGCAAACAAGCAGATACAATTTTAAATACTGTAATGACTCTTGCTTTACTGGCAGGTTTATATCAGAAAGTGGTCAAAATGCCAATGGTCCACCACAGGTTTTGCTATCAGTAAAGCTGCACAGATCATACTCCAGCACTGAGAAATTTTAATTCAAATGCTGCTGGAAGTAGCACGCACAGTGTCTTTAAAAACTGCACTATTAACTTAGCTCACTGACATGCTCTAAGTCACTTAAAATCACTCGAGTAAACTAATGAGTTGCAGAGATTTTGCAGATGTGCAAAATATGGAAAACAAAAAGCTTTAGCTGCACCAAGGGTATCAGGCGCAACCAATCAGTTATTTGTGTAAGCTCATCTGTGCTGAACTGCTGCCACCCTGTACAAAAGCAAAGCACTTCTTTGCAAACTCTCAGTTCCTCCTGTCTGCAAATAGAAGCACTTTTTCAAATCTTCTTTCTCTCCCTGATATGTGATTCTGCCTCCCGGTATCGCTCTTACGCTTTCTTACAAAATCATCCTATCCCCACCACTGGAGGACTGCTCTTTGCAAAATATATCAGAGTGTTTTATTTAGTCTAGTTTTAGATTTCTGTCCAAAACCTGCAGATATCTATTGCATCTCTTTGTAAATTATTTTATTGCCAAATGTCTCCCAATGTCGATTTTTGCTTCCTGAAAGCTAGCCTCCAAGTTTTGCTCAGTAATTCACTACCAATATGCTTTACCTCTCATAATATTTTTCAAAAATACCAGTTAAATCAATAGGTTTAAAAAAACAAAGGAATTACTCTTTTAACACAACTAAGTTTGGAACTCCTTGTCCAGGGTTCTTGTGGAAGCCAATAATAAACATGGTTTCAAAATAAACAAAATGGAAAAGAGGTTCACCTGTATACCTATATTAAACATAATGGTGCAGATGTAGCTTTTGAGTAAAACTTTGACTTCTGGAAGCTAAGACAATGTGCTACGGTAAGGATTAATTTGTACTTGCTCCGACAGTCAGGTTTTCCACAACTAGGCAAACCGTCTGGCTTAGTTCATCATCAGAAATGGGAAGCACAGCTGGCTTGACCTTTGCTCTGTTCTAAATCAACCTCTCCCCTATTTACACTGTTTCAATGTGCAAAACAGCAAAGGTGGGTTGAATTTGCCTCTCACTATGTGGGCTTATGAGCTTTGGTCTTGGAGAACTAGGAATCTATACTACACAGTTTGTAATACTGAAAATACACCCTTCGTGTCCCTGTATGCCATTACGGGCCATTACAATCTCCAAGATTCCACACACCTCAAATAATGTTTTTTAATTATTTAATACCATTTTCATTTCTGTGCTAATGTTTTCTCTAAAAAGACCCTGAAGTGAGATTTAAGACTCTAACCACTTAACAACAAAACACATCCCCCACTGACCTGACCATGCATAATCTTTTTATAAAAAGCCCAGTAGTTAGTGCGGGACTTGCTTTCAATTTCCCTCTTTGCCCATTGAAATAAAATTCTCATTTCCCAACTCTTAAGCAGGTGTCCTGACTACTACCCTGTAGTCTATACTGGCATAAAGATCTGCTACTGATGCAAATCTGCTTCACAGCAAAGAATTTAGGATTCAATGGACCAAAGAGGGCAAAGAGTGGATAGCAGAGTAACTCGTGAGTATGCTCCGTCCTCCAGTCTTCTTCTAGCTGAAACAATGTGGAATTCCTTTCTTCATAATAATCTAGTTCAAAGTGAAAACAATAAAGAATGATTGCATTCCACATCATCCAACAGCCTGGAGATCAGGACTGCAAGGAGGGTAAGGTGTGTTTGACTCCCTTCAGGCACTGGAGATGATGAACATAGCTCTCATATCCTGGGTGACTGCCTTACCTTGTCTACATACTCAGCGACGGGGTTTCTGATTATAACAGGTAGTAGTAATTCCTTCAGCTTTGTGAAGCTAGTCTTTCATTCCTTTGCCTTAATTACATGTGACGAAAAAAAGGGTTGAGTAAAAATGTTTTGTTCAAAAAGAATGTAAAACCATAATATGTTCATTCCTAAGTCAATCCTAGTGTTTTTTAAAGTGTATTTTCCTTTGGTGAACAGATTTACAGGTAATTTTTGATGTAATTCTACTTACAACAAACTTCTGGTATTCTTCCACTACGTTGTCTGCTGGTCTTAAGCATGTAATCTTACAGTCCTCTGTCAGGTTTTTGTGTTAAGTGGACCACACAAAATTGGTTTCTCTGGAAGGGAAGCAGCATTTTCAAACCACCGGGTATCTTGCACTGCTTTCCTTCTGTTCAACACAGCACTTCCAATGTTTGCAACATCCTTGACTGACTCTTTCCTCCTCTTGTATCCTGAACTCGAAATCTTCCTGCCTTTTGCTGTGAATCCTGCAACACCATTGTCTTTCTCCTTCCAAAATCACTTCTCCAGACAGCAACCTGAGCACACCATTTTTATATCTACAAAACAGAATGTAGCTATCCTATTTTCATTCATTTCTGGACAGAGCTAAAAGTTACAATCCTATTTTTTTAATCTTTTTAATTTCCCTGTCCCATCATTTCCAACAAGAAAGAAAAAAACAGAAAAACAAAATGAAGCAAAATTAAGTCCTATTTCACAGAAACTATCACGACTGCAAAATCAGGATTAGATTTTCAGGTAGTTTGCTTAGATTGTTTACCACTGCAACATCTTGAAAGGCATAAAGTCTTTGAGTCTAAATACGGGAACTGACAACAGTACAAATTTTCCACAGCTAATGTTTTTCAGAAGGAGATGCTGGCTTCTACAAGTCAGTATTTCCAGTTCTTTTTATGGCACTGTGTCACAATTGCTCCTTGGTCGCCATTTTTAAGTAATGAACTACATCAGTGGTATAAATATGTAAAATGATGGAACTGACAGCTTTTTTGTCAGTAAGGGGTCTATTTCTTATAGATATAGAACATGGGATTTGAACACAAAACCTACTTTAAAAGCACTCCAACTATTTCAGAGGTATACACCATTAAAGGAGCATTTGTTCTTCTTATCCCTGAGTGTTGTATTCTTCTACCAACAAAAGAAGCATTGTATTTGTCTTTCAGTCATCCTATCATTCTGATGTTAGTGAAAGTATTACAGCACATTGCCATGGTAAGTGTTTTCATATATATTTTCCTCTTATTCTTTGACTTGTCCTACAACTGAACTGGTGGGACAGAGTCACTCACTGACCCTAAGAGCAAGAAAGGTAGAAAAAACAGAAACATCAGTAGCAGAAACAGGCAATGTGCAAAAAACCAGATATTGCTGCCTGTTGACCAAAACACCCAATGGAGAACAAACTGCTAAAAAAACATAGAGAGGGGATTCATTTCACTAACTAGATTCCAAAGTGTGGACATCCAACAAAACAAGTAGCGTACACTCCCTCCTTGGGCATAAGAGAAAAACAGGCACTTTAGGATGCAATTTATCTTGAGTAGATGTCTAAATTTTGGTTCTTTAGTACCTTGCTGCACGTTTGAAGTAACTGGCCAAAATACGGATCTCCACATTGTAAATGCCTACAGCTTGGTGCAACAAATCCCACATGAAATATTGTGTTTGACGATAAAGGAAGATGGTATTGTAACAACTGGACAAGAATAGGGTAATACTCTCCTGGTTCTCAATGCCTGCATCTTTCTACGTTTTAACTACAAAAGATTCCAGGTTGTTGAAATGTGCTCAGATGTTAACTGATATTAAGCAACAGCCACTTGTGAAAATGCAGGAGTTGTGACTAGGTATAACCAGGAAACCTCTGAAGTGCAGCCATATACCACTACGCATAACGGTAGGTTGTAACATACAAATGACGGTTTGTTAAGTCTTTCCATTCAGTTCTAAAGAACCACCTCTTCCTAGTACACCATCAGTTCTGTGGAACAGATACACAGCTTAAGGAGGCTGACACCATCAAACCTAAATCTATTCTTAGCAAATAACAGTTTAACTGACTATAAATACTTACATTTTATATACTTATGTTATATAATTTGTAAGTATTTTAATACTTAAAATGAGTATTATTTATATATAACATTATTTTATATATATTATTTTTATATAGAATACTTTTTATAGATAACACTTAAAAATAAGTAATATTGAATAAGTATTTTATATACTTATTATATATCTTTTATATACTACAGCAATCTATTAGCTACCTTGGTGCTATGGGTGGGATTCGTATCACCAAATGCAGACAGTGTACATGCTCACCTGACACTCCTTTATCATCAGTGCTGAGAAACAGTTACTGTCAGAGTACCGTTATTTCAATCCCAAGTAGATATCTAAAATAAGTCAGTGAATTTCTTCCTAGAAGTTCCTGTTTCTCTCCATTCACTGTAAAAGGAACTTAAGATGAGCAGCTCAGGTTACTCACATTGTGCACATCTGCAGTTAGAACAGAGGAGTACCCAGCATCACTGAGCAGTCAGTTGCTGGTGCTCTTTAAAGCACGCAGTTTTACACTACCTGAAATAGTTTCTATTCCACCTGAAAAGAGGTTTAACGTAATATTTGATACTGTTTCTAAAATACTACATAAAGCTAAGCCAAAATTTTAGTAATTCACATTTCTGCAGCTGATGTTCTAAGCCACGTCTATCAGGAAACCAGTAATAAGTCACAAGGAGAGCAGGAGGAAGCCCAGCATTAGCACAACAGCAAAACTACCAGAACGAACGCAATCTTAGCTCACTCAGTTGTTGTGCCTCATACGAATCAATTCATCAAATTAATGGCTGTCAAATGGCTGAACGACAAATACTTCTGAAGTCAGAAGTATGACAAAAATATGCAATTATGTATCAGTACAGATTTTCTTCTTTCCCTTTTCATGATGCAAAATCTTTGTTCCCACAAAAGTGGCATTTCCCACTTGAATTTTAGGACCCTCAGTGAAGTAACTTTGTACATGTGAATTTGGAAATAGACTTAGCTTACCGCACCTTAACACATTTTGGTCATGTGCAAAATAAAAGAGCTTTAATAATATTGAATGTTATATTAAGTGAAAAGCATTTTCATCTCTCAACTTGCCATATGTATGCTTTGTATGTTTGTATGTTTTCTGCTTCATGAAACTTTCATCACTATCAGGTTTACAGTACACGCTGTACCAAATTCTGATCCCAAGATCCAGCCTGGAAAGTTGGATTAAAAATTGGAAATCCCTGCAGAGTTAAGAGAACAAGGAACTTTTTACATCTGCTTCATCAATTGCACACCCAAAAGGGTCTTCACAATGTTGCATTACACTCTGTTTTCAAAGAGGATTTTCTATTAGTGGTTGGCATTTTTTTAAATATTTGGCATGCTGTGCTATTTTACATTCTTAAGATATGGAAAATCACAGCTGTTTAGTCCAGCAATTTTCCTTATGCATAGTATTTCACTACTTACATAGTGAATCACACTGTCATCACAAAACTGCCTATACGTAACACAAGCGAGATAAACTTTATCAGAAAGCTTGGTTGAAGTCACGGTCAGCCTTCCTACTGTGTAGACGTAGCTCATCTTTAATTCCTCCACTTTCCTCCACGAGTACCTCTCCATATACAGACAGTGCAAACTCTTGTTGAAACCCTACTTTCTGTCAGTTCGAGTTTGCCAAATTCAGGTCTCAGAGAGAAGAAAAGTTCACACTTTCTCAGTTAAGTGTGAGCTACTACAGATGGTTGAGCTTGTTCCCTGACACTATTATCTGTACAGCGCTGTTACTCTGAGCTTGAAGCACATATTAAAACTAGACAAATCTGCTATATAATCATTAGATCAATTTTATAATAGGGTCCCAGGTATTTAAACAAACCAAGAGTTAGTTTCTGACCCATCTGCTGTAATATCATGTATTTATGTTGGCCTCAAACTCTTCAGGTGAGAGCAATTACTTTTCATTAGATGCCAATAATATAAACAAAGGGTAAAGGAAGGTAAATGCTTTATATAAATGTAGAACAAAAATTAGAAGTGGGACTTTATATAGGAAACACAGCACTTGAAATTTTTTTCAGGATTTAGGTAATTTTAATTTTTCATTAGCAAAACTACTGCAAAGGAGATGCTTTCAATAAAAAGGCAAGAATGCAGGACACCAAGAAACCACGCGTTAGCAGCAGTGTCACTCCAGAATCCCAAAAGTCTACAGACTGGGTTCCTGTTCAGGACAGAAGCTTTACCATGGTGTTACACAAGCCTTTTGACCATGGTTGCCCTGCATGGTTTTACATGAAGGTATAAGACATCATTAATGACTGTTTGACAATTTAATGCTAAAAATGTAAGAGTTCGTTTCTTAATCTTCATTCTCCTAAAGCCCCATTAGAAATATTATACCTGATTTTTGTTACCATGAACTAAATATATTGGTAGCACTTAAAAAAATGCCTGATCATCAACAGCAAATTACTTTGAAAATATAGTAATTCTACATATGTGAAAGCATTTTAAATATTATTTCTGAATTTTTTTTGATTGGTAACTCCAAACTGCCCATTGCTCTCAGCTCACTGACAGGAACGACACTATCCCATCAGCATACTGAATCCAATTTTGTCTTTTCAAATTTCTTAACTGAATATAAATAACAGTAACTTTTGTTATTTTCATTATAGCCAAAGGAGATCTTTAAAGCATTTTTAAAAAGCCTTGTAATTTGTTTGTACAATAAGTGAATCAACGGACTAGTAAATCAGTTCTTTGTAAGGGACAAAAGGAAAATGTACAACCTCTAAATGCAAATAAATGTTTCTAAAAAATAAATCAGTATTTTTGTCTCTTAGCTACATTTTCTCCTCCCTACTTCTACCACTAACTTTTTTCATATCTGCTATACTAGACTTCCCCCAAAAAAGGACTTGCATTTTTGCTTAACCGACTTCAGGATTCTGCTTATAGTAAAATATGCTTACTGTACTAACACAATTCTTTTCTTTACCTATACAGGCACATACAGGAGCCAAGAACCCAAAAGACAGAAAATATCTACCAAATCATAAATATATAAGAATTCATTGCCAACAAACATTCTAAAATAATTTAATTCTAAAGCTACACTTTCACTTAGTGATCCTCATATAGTTCTGACCCCCTGTTAAGCTGTATCTGTATCTGCTAGTTATATTCAAATGTATGATTAAATCATACTTAGTATAGAAACATTCCTAGGTTCACCTATACAGTTTTAAATCATTGTTCCGTTCAGTTCAGCCTGAGTATTTTAAATAAGCTCTGGTTTTATTTCCAGAAGATTAGAGATGAAAAATGGGAGTTTTCTGGATAACATAACAGTCCATTTTATCCCAAAGGACACATTTAACTAATACAGGATTTTCCACACAAGAGGGGAGAGTAAAATAAATGGTGTATGAATAGAACAATTTCCATGAAAAAAATTACATAGGCTATTAGATTTGAAACAGCCAACATATATGAGATTACAGAAGTAATTAAAAGAGAAAATAGAAATTTTGCAACAAATTTAATACCACTATATTATGTACCTTGTTATCTACACACTTGAAAACCTCATAACATATGAAAAAGACCTTGAAATACAGAAAATCCAAGAAGTAGCAAAGGCCATCAATTTCCAATCATGTTTTAATTTCTCACAGTGATCAGTACTTTACGGAAAGTATATGAAAAGTAGCATTTTGATCATGAATTCGCACTCACAAAGTTTAACATCTTATCTGCATGAATTATTATTAAAAAAACCCCACATGTCTGTAGTAGTACTAAAAATTTAAAAAGGCAAATAATGCATTCCCACTCAAAGAAATGATGGGCAGGGGGACATTTTACATAAGAAAAAAGTCTCAAATTCATACAACTGCCATTGAGAATTTTTAAACACTATTTTCTATTGCATTTACAATAAAAATATTATGTTTCTTCTTACAGAAGAGTAATTTGTCACCTTTATTTCTGAGAAGAAATAAACAAAAAAGTACTGTAAGTCTAAATGAAATCAAGTATCTAGCCATAAATGGGATTATTTCAATGCTAGTAATTATATTATGCTTCCCTTAAAATAAGAAGTCCATCTCTTTAAGGAAGTCTCTGTAGACTGGTATTTTCTACACAAAAACAGGTAACTGCATTTGTTCATCTTGCTCATGCCCACACTGCTCATGCCTGTCATTCTTCCCCATAAGACTCAGTAACCTCTATTTTTTTCTTATTATACCCAGGTAGTCTGAAGTAGTTGTCCATTCTTTGAATGTTCTTACTAAAAAACCCAAACACACTTCCTCACCATACTCTCAGTCTTGGGAATCATTTAAAAATGAGAAGTGTGAAGTTGCTACGTAAAACATCAGCATTTTCTTTGTGTAATTGTGTTGACCTCTTATTTGTCTGTATGTCTATATTCTTAATCTGCTAAGATTCTGCAAATACAGACCTTGATTAAATAATAGGTGAAAACAACCTTAAGATATTCCTGCTACCAATTTATATGCCTTCTTAACATTCATCATTAAAATATTTAGGCTGAACAGTAATAAGATATGTTTTTGAGCAGGTTCACCTACTGCACAAACACAACTGGATATTAGTTTAGGAAAAAGATGAAGTTCAAAAGTGATGGAATCAAATTCAAATCAGAAATTACAATATTACTGTATAAGTGAGAAGTGAATAATAAAACTTATTTTAAAATATGGCACTCATAAATTACACTACACTCGTTCTTAAAAGTTCATCTCCCTGTCTATTTTAAAAGTATATGGCTGATTTACCAAAATAACCAAAGCAAAAAATGTGAAGCCAAACCAAGAGACGAGTTAACACAGTCAGTGAAACTTAAATGTATTCCTTTAAGTGATTTAAGAGACAAGTGTTTTCCCCGCAACATAACACGTATGTTTCTAATGGCTTTCTCATGAATTCCATTAGATGTATTAGAGAAAATGAGGCACCAGCTCAAAAGTTCATCTAGCCCACCTAGTCTAGTGTTAGCACTTTGCAAGTACCCAGTATGTTAAAGGAAGAACAAGAGCATACGCTTCAAGTAGAAAGTAACAGCACACTGAAACAAAAAAGTCTAACTACAGTATTTTGCTAAGCTTCTAATTTTCCAGTATTTACCTTTTCGTCTGAAGAGCAATAAACTCTATAAAGCTGAATAAACTATATACCGCAAGAAAATACATGACGCAATTTTTTATTTTAAGGAATCCTATACATTGTAACAATCATTTTTTAAGTATATGGAGCAGAAATTTGAATATCCTAGTTCTGACAGGATTAGATAAAACTTGAAAAAGGAGACAAAACATAAAATGTAGAAGGATTTGTTACACCTCTTAATCAGTTGAACTATATAAAGCAATCCGCTCTTGTATTCATATTTAAAATCTCAGTGGGTATTTGGGGACAAGGCATTTAATAAAATCGAAAAAGAAAAAATAAACATAGGCATTGCTACTGATTTATTAAGCCTGCAGCTTGACTTTGTAATTTAACGGCTATTTGGAAGAACAGTCAAATCCATTTATTATTATTATGACTTGAAATAGTTCAGTGAAACTTGAAATACTTCCATAAATCTCAGGAAGCCAAATTCTGCATCTTGAAAGCAAGAAAAATTCCATGACTTCGAAAACAAAATGAAGCCAAAATAAATTATTATCTGCCTATCATTAGCTCATATCCACAAAATCTTCCTTTGAATAGCATTTACACTTTTTAAAACAAATTGTGTAATACACAAGATTTTTATGGAACTCTACCTACTTGGAAAGACTAACTGATAAACAGTAAATAATAATAGCAAATAATGAAGGTAAAACAAATAATACTAGTAAAATCAAGTAAGAAAGAATTTAGTTAGTATTCACTGTAATATTTAAACAGAGTTCCCAAAACATAAAACATTACTACAGTGATAACATTTTTAAACATCAGCAATAAATAAAAGGTATGTCCTTAGCAGTGCCTAAAAAGATATATTTCAGATAATTAGGAACAATGGCATCATATAGTACCTTCCATTGCCCTTTTAAAGAAGACTTTACAACTTCCACAGGTAAGCACTCCGTAGTGGCAACCAGAAGCCTCATCACCGCAGATGAGACAAATCTTCTGGGGTAGCGATTCAAAACCGTACTGAGAGCTTTGGCTGGTTTCTGTATCTGGCCTTCAAAAGAAAAAAGAATTAAGAGAAATGAAATATCCAGTTTTGCAACAATTAACTACTTACCTGTATAAATTGTGTTTATGCTAAAAACTTCCTTTTGAAATCTGTAATCAAGCTACAGAAGGGTAAGAAAAAACTAAAGTGACTGGCTTTCTGCTTAAGGGTTTGTCTCTACTAGGGCAACAGGCGCATTTCTAACATCTGCCTAGTCATTAAACAGAAAAGTAGCGGGCAAAAAGCATACTAGTATTTCAATCCGTTTTAGCTAAAAAAGGTACAATCTAGGAACTCTTGGTTAAAATGTTCATCTTCCTCGTCAACAACTCTTGTGAGTAAAGTCATACTGACTGATACTCTTTTTTCCTGTACACAGAATGGTACAGAGACAGAATCAAACAGAAGTTAACTGAATTTGAAAAGTCCCTTTCACATGGGAAACAACTAAATTTCATCTCAGCTAGAAAAATCTTTAATATTTGTCACTTCTCATTCAGCTGTAGCATTCTCCTCAATAACTAACTATCATGAACACATTGAGGAAAGCAGAAAGTACTTCCGAATTTCTCTCCAAGAAAAGAGACTCAGCTACCTAATCAGTATGTTTACAAAAATCAAGGATTTCCGTTGAAACTGTAGCACTGTATATATGTATTTTTGCATACATTTCTAGGTAATGCACAACATGTTGGCATCATAGCAAGCCATTTCGTTCTAACAAATCGATATACAAGTGTTTCAGTTTTATTTTTCGTGTGAAAGTAACTGGGTTTTTTTCCAAACCAGGGATAATGTTTCGGAGAATCTTTAGGTATTTATGAGTATTGGCTCGCTGTCAGTGAGGCCAGTCTGGAGAACACTCTGCTCCCCCTCTCTGGAGCCGGTCACTTGCTCAGACATCAGACGGCACTGAACCACCACAGCGATAAAAACGAAATTTCTCCCTGAGCGTGTTGGTGCCAAAAAGATCTGAGAGGTGCCAGCGGCAAAGCGAACACCGGGCCGCCTCACGCAGACCTGGGACACCCAGGCGTGCACAAACACCACAGAAGATGGACACGCGGCTGCAGTTAACTGCCTACAAACTCCGGCGGGGCTTCGCCGAGTAAAACTGCGCCCGCCTTTGCCTCGGCGCCTTCCCTTGGAAGCGCCAACCCCTCACCCGCGGCACCGCCGCCCTTCCCGAGCAAGAGCGCCCGAGCTCTCCCGCGGAGCAGCGCGGCCCCGCGGCCCGTCCCCTCGGCGAGGGCAGCCGCGCCAAAGGGCCCGCCGCCGCCCGCCGCCCTCCCTTACCGAACGTAGCCGAGGTAGGACGGGCACAGCTGGGGCAAGCCCTCCTTCAGCACCGCCGCCGGGAAGCCCAGGGGCTGGTGCCCGTTGAGAGCCAGGGGCGGGTAGAGGCCCGGCGGCGCGGCCGAGGTGGAGGGCAGGCTGTCGGGCGCCGCCGCCGGCCCGTAGGCCCCGGCCAGGAGCGCGGGCTCCGTCTTGTAGAGGACGCACTCCAGCGCGGGCTCCTGCCCGGGCCGCTGGGGCTGCGGGTACTCGGGGCAGCCCGCCGCGGGGGTGGCCCTGCCGCCCGGGTAAGGGGTGGGGAGGCCGAGACCCTCCTCCTTGATCTTCAGAGCGGGCTGGAAGTCGCTGTAGGCGAAGTGCCCCTCCTTGGCGTCCGCCGGCGGGTAGAGGTAGCCCGCCAGCTCCGGGGCGGGCGGCGAGGGGCGCGGCCCCCCGGCGCCGCCGCCGCCGCCCTCGTACTCCGCCACGTCCAGCAGCTGCCGCGTACGCGAGGCCAGGTAGGCAGAGTTGAGCGGCAGCAGGGGGACGTGCAGGTACTCCTGCCCCGGCTCCCCCGCCGCCGGCCGGTCCCCGCCGCCGGCCAAGCCGCGCTCCCCGCCGGGCAGGGCCGCCGGCCCGGGAGCCTCGCCCTTGGGGGCCGCGGCGGCGGGACCCTCCGCGCCGCCCCCCGCCCCCGGCGGCCGCGGTTTAGCAGCGGCGGTCAGGGCGTCGCCGGCCGGCCAGAGCGGGGCGGGCCGCGGCGTGGGCTGCGAGGGGCCGGGCGCCCCCGGGGCGGCTTCGCCCGCCTTCTGCGGGGCGCCGCGGCTCATCGGGGCGCCGGGCGCCTCCGCGGCCTCCGCCCCGAAGAAGGACCAGGGCGCCGCGGCCACGGCGGAGCCGGCATGGGCCGCGGGCGCCAGGAAGGTGTCCAGGACGGTGTCCAGGCAGTCCTTGTCCGAGAGGGAGCCGCTCCCCGGCCGGTACGAGAGGGAGTCCCGCTCCTCCTCCTCCTCCCCCGGCTGCTGCCGCGGCTCTGCCTCCTCTTCCTCCTCCTCCTCCTCGTCCTCCTCCTCGTCGCTGCTCTTGGGATAGAGCAGCCCGTCCAGGGCGATGTCGATGGCCTCCGCTTCCCTGCGGAAGGGGTCTCGGCCGGGCTGCCCCTGCAGCAGGACCGCCCCGTCTCTGGCGGGCGGAGGCGCTCGGGGCTCCTTGGCCTTCACCTCGGTCATGCTGGCCCGGGGCAGGGCTGGACGCCGGTGAGTCTCCGGGCCGGGGGGCGGCCGGGCGGCTGCTCACATCCTGGACGTGCCCGCTGAGGCGGCGGCGCGGGACCCGCTCACATGGCGCTGCCTTCGGGGGGCGGCGCAGCCCCGGCCCCCGCCGCCGGGAGGGGGTGAAACGGAGCCGCGGACGGTGCAGCCTAGAGGGGGGAAAGGATCGGAGCGTGTGCGGGAGGAGCGGCGGACGGGAGAGCGGGCTCCCCGCCGGGCTCCGGCGGCGGCGGCGGGCGGGCTGCCGCTCGCTGCCCCGCGGCTCCGCGCTCCGCTTTTCCTTCGACTGCTTCCCGCCGTCCGCGCTCGGCCCCGGAGCCGCCGGCTCCACGCCTCCTCGCCCGCCCCTCCCCGCCCCCCGCCGCCAGCCCCAGCCCGTACCGAGGGCTGCGCTGCCGCCGCGGGCTCCCCCCGCCCGGCCCCTGCTCTCCGCCCGCCGCGGAGGGCAGCCGGTCCCGGGCACCGCGGCTTCCCCAGCAGCCTTTCCACCGGCTCCTCCTCCGCTCCGCCTATCCCGGCCCGGCTGCCCCATCGCTCGCCCTGCCCGCGTCCCTGTCCCATCGCGTCCCTCTCCCCGTGTCTCAGGCCTCTCCCCGCCGCCTTGGCTCTCTCACCGCCGTCTCATGCCTTTCCCTCCGTCTCTTGTGCAGGTGCCCCGTCCTCACGCTTCACCATCCTGAGAAGTGCAACTCTGGACCGGGCACAGGCTACAAGCAGGTTGGGTAGGTCGCTGTTTTGGAGCGCAGAGAGCGACACAAGCTTCACTGATTTGCAGTGACTACAGTATAGTCTTCCTGTTGTCTGTTTTTCACCATCCCCTTCAAACATCCATTGTAATTTTCAGGATTAAGCTCTGGCCCAATATCTATCCTGATACAACATCCATTTTCCAGTAGCAAAGAAACCGAGGCATTGTAAAGCGCTTTACATTACATTCAGGGACCTCAAAGTATCCCCTACACCAGAGAAAGCACAACATTTTTGCTACAAAATGTTTGGAAAATGGAGCATTCTTTGCCTCTAATATTTTCTTTTAATTACTTTTTCAGGGTGAATGAAAGGACATTTAAAATGGACCTGGATTACAGGGGCTGGCTGGCCAACCTGCATATAGCAAGTTACAATCCAGCCCAAGTTAGTTCTGACCAAGAAGCCATCACCAGCTAATTGCTGCCTGGCATTTTGTGTAAAATGCTGGCTTTGTGGCAGAACCCATTCAACTCAATAAGACAATTACTAATTGGAACCTGCCCCCCCCCCCTTGCATTACATAGCAGTCTCAGAAAAGAAACTGGTGTTGAAAGATACAAAGAATAGATTAGCGTAGGAGTAGTCCTCGTAACTTTGAGTAGAATCAGTGTATTTTTGAATCATAGAGAAATGTGCACTGTTACATGCTTGTTTATGCTCTGTAAGTATAACATGCCTTTCAGAAAACACATCCTTTTTCAAAAAATCTGATCACCATGAAGTCGTTGCTTTTGTTATTTTACTTTCAAAATATTTTCAGACTGAAAAGAACAGCTTCTTGGGGAGAAAAACATAACTTTTTGAAATTATTTCAGTGTTCTGAAAGCTAACATCAGAAATCATACAGGGCAGTTTTATAGAAGCAGTGGCTTCACATAAACCCTATTCAATGTAGTGTGTATTTTCTATGTTATTCTTGGCAAAATACTACTGGCTGATAGACTGCTTTGGGAGTCTGCCTTTTATTCCTTTAAGGAGAAAATAATTTTTCATTTTTTTTAAAGAATTATGGCATTGTGATAATAGCTAACATTTTAAAACTTAGATGTCATGTATGCACCTCTATATACAGTCAGGAGGTTAATCAGAATGATACACATCAAAGTATACTTGTTATGTATAGGAATATTTCTTGAACAGCAGTGTCTCACACTGTTGATACTGCAGGGGAACGGACTGTTTGACCAGCAAATAGCAAGAATTGAAGGTGTCTTTGTAAAACCTATCAGTGGAACCGATGTTAAAAGAATGCTCTCAAAAGGTGCTATCCAGGTCTGTTATGACATGGTGTTAAAACAAATAATTTGAAGTGCTTCTCTGGCTACCAAGTTTGTGTTTTACATGCTACAATATTTCTTCCTTCTCCCAAGCCTTCCTTTTCTCAGAAGAGACAGAAGTTCACCTCCAGCACTGTTCATCTCTGTGCTTATTTTGGTTTTCCCCTGATTTTTCATGCTTAGTCAGCTAGTTATCATGTCTGTTTATTGCCACTGTCTTCTTTTCTCATTTCCACTTCCTCAAATGCACGCAGCATTCATGGCCTGCATCTTTACAGAAATGTGCTCCAAAGACTTGTTCCCTTGCAGTGGCTTGCCTCCTTACTACTGCTTCAGGACCAGGAGAGGTGAAGAGCCACAGACGGCAGGAATAGCGGGGGTCCTGAAAGGAAAGCAGCACCGAGTAGTTTCCACAAGACCAACTCGCTGCTGCTAATGACTTGTCTGCTAAAATTCTACACTAACAAAGCCATGTGACTGTAAATACCTGTAAATTCACCAGAAATATAAATGTTTGCTACTTTCATTATTTGTCTAAATGTTAGCAGTTAAATGTTGTCCAGGTTTTCTGTTGTCTTTCCTAATTTCATTTTTATGACCTGCCAAATGTACTCAATTCTTCAATGGTTATGGTAATTATGCTGAATTGCCATTGTTTAAAGAAAACATTTTGGGTTCTTTACCTTTAGGACATTTATTGCACTATTGATTTACATTGGCTTCACATGATTTCTATGAACTTTCACTGGAAACTTTTGCTATTTTCTTCATATGATTCTGTCCATAACCTTAATGCCCCATCCCTAGAAGTGTTCAAGGCCAGGCTGGATGGGGCTCTGAGCAACCTGATCTAGTGGAAGATGTCCCTGCCCATGGCAGGGGGGTTGGACTAGATGGCCTTTAGCGCTCCCTTCCAACCCAAACTGTTCTATGGTTCTGTGATTCATTCATTTCCTTTTGCTGTCAGATTTTCTCACAGCATTTGGATGCTTTTCCCGATATTGCTATGGTATCACATTTTTTTCAATAAGAACATTTCAGAGTATGCCCTATGAAATTTATTGACATTCTAGTGTTGTTGTCATTTAGTCATTTTGATTTATTCATGTTGTTGTTGTGGCAATCACCATTACAGAAAAACAGGTTTTCTTATGGTATTTCCCCAGCTAATTTTCATTTACAAGCCATTAGAAATGAAACCGACATTTTCAATTCAGATCTAAAAATGACATTTTTTTATATTCAGTAAGCTTTTACTGAATATAAAAATTTCAAAAAGCAAACAGTATGAATAGATTTGTACTTCAGAATAGACCTATTTTGAACCAAACAATAAAACACTGGAGGGTTTGATTGACACTACTGCATTTTTTAAAATTCAACCAGAACTTGCAAATATAATATTTGAGAGCTCAAATTATTTTTGTGTCTATTTCCTTGCTCTGTTCAAAAGCTGTGGATGAGTAAAAGCTGCACATAACACAAGTTCTCAGCTGTCTTGCTTTGCAGCACAATTCCTGTATAAAATGTCAGCAGGAACAATAATAGAATTGTACTGAGAAGTCTGATTGTAATGCTGTAGATTTGCATTTAATTTTTTAAGTAGTTCCTGAGCCTTTGTTTGACCATTGAAACATTCAACTGTACACTTTTAAGTAGTAAAAATTTTTGATAGGCCCTTCAAAATATTTCTGATGTTGTCGGTTTAAATAAAAATAAAAAATGCTGTATGAGAAACAAGACAAGTACACAGCCTCCTCAAACACTACAAATATCAAAATCACCAACCTTTTTTTATGACCACCTTTTCTTAAAATAATCTTGAAGCATGGCCTGAAGGTTGACAAAATCTGAGTTCCATTTCTCAGACTGAAGTGTTCCATTTGTGTGTCAAGAGCGCTCCGTATAAACAGTGCCATAAAGTCAGTGACTTAATGTTTACACCTGGGAAAGGACAGATTGATTACACCAGAAAACCTGAATTAGTGTCTTAGTCCTTTCGTGCAGTGACCACAGTATTGTTCTACACAGGCTCTTTGAGAACAGAGCTTAGAAGTTTAAAATGTTTTATTTTTTTCAGTTAATCAATGCCTGACAATTTTATACTATCGTTGTTTATGATATGATACAACCAAAAATGTGATTCACTTTTTATAAACAAAGAGGAAGAGACTACCTGCTTCAAAGAGCTTGTGCACTCATGGTCAAAAAAAAAAGCAGCTTGCATAAGGAGAGACTTAGAGGCTATAGGAGAGGCTTAGAGGCTTTTGATTCTATTACAGAAATAACAGGTTGCTAAAAAAAAATTAGACCTCGGTAACTGCATTTTGCAATTGCTGCACTAAAAAGACCCCCATGTTTTCAGGGTGTAGTGTGGAGGATAAAAAAATAGTAGTGTCATGCAAGTAACAGCACATTCTTGGTATGTTACAGTTCTTGGAGATATATACTTCTGTGGTTGCATCCCTATTCTGTAAATATTTAGACCCCTAGTTAGCATGCTAAATTTCACTTAAATTAGGATGCCAGCAGACATTAAATATGCACTTCTCAGAGATCATAATTTTGAAGTACCAGCTAAGTCATGAAAGCAGCTAGCACTAGGGATGTGGTCTGATCGTAAATGTTCACATCTGAGCCAGGTGATTAGGCTTCTTTGGTCAGGTAAGAGTCTTAGATATCTGTGGCGACAGTTCAATTCATCTTCTGGAGCTCTTCAGAGACACTTAATGTCTTATTAAAGATATAAAGGACTTCTGTGATCTGAAGCACTCTGATAAAGAGCCATGATTTCTTGGCAGTGCAATGTCTAAGATCGATGCCTAAAGTAAGAGGTCTGAATAGAGTCCTAAATCCTTAAAATGCAGTATCAATGTGCTCTACTACAATGATTAAAAACATTATAAGAATCATAGTTTTGGAAACTGCATGGGAAACTACTTTCTTTTCCCCTAAGCAAGGCCATGCCACAATGTAATTAATCTCTGTCATCTGTTATCAGGTGTTTTGTTAGCTTAAGCTAAACCATCACATTAAAAAAAAGCTACCAAAATTGTTGGCTTACTAAATACAAGGGTGCCTTGAAACAAATGTAAATGCAAAAGGGATCTGCAAACAGCAAGGTATGCGGCAAAGAAAGTAAGCAATAGAGTTATAAAAGGAGATGAGGGAAAGGAAGCTAATTGCAGTGCACATTACATTATTTCTTGTTCTCGGGTGCTAAAGTTGCCGCAGGGATAACATCGATACGGGAGGTAAAGTGGACTCTGAGACACTTTTCTCTTTATAAATTGTCCAAAGGGGGGAAATAGATGAGTTATATTCATTATATTCATGAAGGTGATAGCTGCTCCTGGGACAGAAGTCATATATTTTATTTATTGTTCTTTGTTTATACTTTGGCTAACACTCACCGAACTGCAGAACATAATACGCTTGTAGCTGAGAAAATAAGCAGCAGCATGAGAAGTAAGAAAAAAGAGAAGAGAGATGCTTTCTGATTTTATGCTCTACAGTGAATGTCATTGCTTGCTGGACGACATCCTCAAAAACTTTCTTGAATATTTTGTCCTATGGCTTTCCATGAACGCATCACCTCAAGGTGTCAAAGGGCATATGCTATGCATCCCTCAAGGCCTAGCTAGGAGACCTTTACCCAAACCCACCATCTTCCTCAAACTGGCTTTGTTGCTATATTGTCTAGCCTCAGGACAAAGAAGTGAAGGTTGCTTGATATAAAATATGGTATTCAATTATCTGTATATATGAAATACATATTTCATATAAGTATGTAAAGTGGCTGTATACAGACAATTGGACCCAGTGCTGCTAGGTGGAATGAGATGACTCCCAGCAGTCTAATATTCATGGTAGTCAATGTATTGCAACAAGTCTTGCTTGCTGGCTGGAGAGTAGGACGTTGCAACCAGTGATAGTAAACAGATGTTAGCATCTCTGAAATTCAGAAAGACGTAGTCAATAGTTCTTCAGAAGTATTAAAACTAATATCCTGATTAAATTGTGAGTCCTAAATAATCATAGAAAAGAAGATAAAAACTGGCTCGAACCTCAGGAAATTTACAAGTAAATTTGGCGATCCAAATTGATGTGAAAATTATATTCAACACAAAGATAAAACAAGGATTGAACCTAACTATGACACTTTCTTAAGATTTTGTAAGCTGGATGAAGTAGAGCTGACCTTGGAGTAGAGCTGCACCATAAGTGGAAGTAGGCATGACTTTCTTTTATTTTTGTGTAGCCTTTGCTACCAACTTTAATTTCATAGGAGACATCCTTCCTATGCAAATTTAAATTTCCATAGGAAATTTGCATAGGAGATTCGACAGCTGGCTGAATATGAGCCAGCAGTGTGCTCAGGTGGCCAAGAAGGCCAAGAGCATCCTGGCTTATAGCAGAAATCGTGTGGCCAGCAGACTGGGGAAGTGATTGTCCCCCTGTACTCAGCACTGGTAAGACCACACCTGAAATACTGTGTTCATTTTTGGGCCCCTCACTACAAGAAGGACATTGAGGTGCTGGAGCGTGTCCAGAGGAGCGCAACGAAGCTGGTGAAGGGTCTAGAGCACAAGTTTTATGAGGAGCGTTTGAGGGAACTGGGGTAGTTTAGTTTGGAGAAGAGGAGGCTGAGGGGAGACCTTATTGCTCTCTACAACCACCTGAGAGGAGGTTGGAGCAAGGTGGATGTTGGTCTCTTCTCCCAAGTAACAAGTGATAGGACGAGAAGAAGTTGGGAGGTTTAGATTGGATATTAGGAAGAATTTCTTCACCTAAAGGGTTATTAAGCATTGGAACAGGCTGTTCAGGGAAGTGGTTGAGTCCTCATCCCTGGAGGTATTTGAAAGATGGGTAGATGTGGTGCTTAGAGACATGGTTTAGTGGTGGACTTAGTGCTAGGTTTACAGTTGGACTTGATGATCTTAAACGTCTTTTCCAACCTAAACGATACTATGGTTCTATGATTCAAATTGTCTTAGCAAGAGTTAATCTTGCATCTACTTATTATATTCCCAAGTTTTTCTTCCTGTTTCTACTCCCAGTCCGATTTCCCACCAGGGATTTGGTTGTCCCATGAAGTCTCAAAGTTCACTTTTCAGCCTTAGAATCCTCACAAACTCCTCTGAACTATCAGTTTCTTTTCATAACCTCAGGTTAAAGGCATATATTCATTTTTATATGAAATTCAGTATTTATCAGTTGCATCATACTTAGGTATCCAAAAATTAATTGGAAATGGCTAAATGGCATCATATCAAGCATATAAAAAATAATCTGAGTTTCTTATCTTACTGTGTCCCATCATTGCTAGATGAAGACTAAAACATTGCTTAAAACGCCATCCGCTGTATAACAAATTTCTGGAGAGTTTTGATTCTTATGGAGTTCCAGGGAATTTTATTTACTCTTTACCACTTGTCCTATGTGTTGTTCTGGGTCCAGCTCTGTCTACCTCTGCCTGGCAAACCATGCACCTTTCCACCGATATATTCTAACAAAGCAGAGAAGCCCAATGTACCTGTACCTAGCTGTATGCTTCTTGCACAAGCATTTGTGCAACAGGAGGCAGGGAATAGTAAACTTTCTCTCTCAAAACAGCAGCGCAGGCAGGGTTAGGTTACACTCCAGAGTAGGCTGGTCGAAGCACTTGCAAAGACTTGAGTGCCAACATTTGCCTGATTCAGCCTTAGCTGGAATTTAAGTGGTCTGGGTGTCCAGGTGTGGGCACATTGGTTTTTTTCACATTTCTGTAGATGAACTGACTTCAATTAGATTACCCTTGGGTGACAAAAGAGGGATCAAAACCAAAAGCTCTGTTAAACTTTTATATTAGAAAAATTATGTGAAGTCAATAACCATAATACTACTTATAGCAAAAAAGGGCACTGCTTTGCACTGATGTCACCTGAGATCCAAATCTTCCTTTTTTGTCTTCTTTTGGTTTTCTTTGAATTAGAAAGTTCTTGGGTTCTTTCTTTAATTATGTCCTTTATAATTTTATTTCCTAATTAGAGTTCAGCCATAACATTTTCAAAGCTTCCAAAATATAAGTTTACTTTTCCAAAATACACGTGCCCCTTTGACATGGTATAACCTATATAATCAATGTAATATAGAATAAATCTCAAAAATTGTTCTAACATTCTGCAAAATCCAATTTTGTAATAATAATAGTCTGCCATATAATCTGGGAAAGAAAGAAGCACAAATAGGTCTTTTGAGGCATTCGTTGTGTATTGAGTTACACCATATTATACCTCTGCTTGTTGCATTAGATGCAAGCCTGCTCAGTCTCCTAAATGGGAGAAAGGTTCTACATGAATAGGTAAATATTAAAATGGCATAAATATTTTCCATGACTGCTCACCTTTAATAGCTTCTATATCAAAATTGCTTAGTTTGAAAAAATAGGGGGTTTTGTTGGTCATCCTGCCTGCCTAAAGATCAGACCAAGCTACCTTCTGTACATGAATGAGCTGCATTAATAAATCTTCTGCTATGAGAACACAGGGCTACATCGACAGCAGGAGTTAGGCTCTGGACTCTGCATCGAATCTGTCGTACTTGCTGTGTATACAGGCTCTCCTTAGCACACACCAGATCTCAATATGGTCCTTACTTAAACTTCCTGTGGTAACACTAATCTCCATTTAGCTTTTATTTGCTCTTTCTAGGACATACTGTTATCTTAAATTTGAGCCCAGAATGTAAAGACTAACTCTTAAGTCTTACTGAATTATTCATCGTCATTAAATTATTTAAAATCAAAAATTATCCAGTTTTTCTTCATGGCTCCTTCACAAATAGATGCTGATTTCTCACAGTATTTTCTTTGATGAATTCACCAATTTACTTGGTTAAAGTACACTGAGTTAAACAGCAGCTAAATCAAATCGTGCTATAGTTACTTATTACTATAAGAACTTTGTTAAGGTAGAATATAAGGAATTTGTATTGTGTGATAGTTAATATCTTATCTATGCATGAATGACTTGCTTGTTAAAAACAGGAATGTCTGTGAAAAATACATTTGCCTAAAAATTTATTAAAAACTGTGCATGTGCAAATATGGAACCTCTTGTGGGTGGATAGTAATTTTCTAGTTTCAACCAGATATATAACTTTACATCGCTACCAAGCTTTCATCTCAACATCCTTTTGGTCTTTTTGTGTCATCATAAAATATATTACTGTAGCAAAATAGTTTTTCAGTTTTTTGTCAGTGTTGAAAAAACTCTTTCCCGCTGCTGTGGGTTGACATTCTTGGTTGGGCTTTGCAGATGATGTCTTACAATATTCTCTGTTTTTATATGTAATGTATCCAATTTTCTCACTGGATAAGATAATTTTAAATAATAACTTTGGATTTATACACTGCCATTTGAGAAAGACAGTTATCAAGAGGAAGATTTACTTTGCCTGTTTTCTGATTTTAAGAATTTTAGGCAAAACAGTGTTTGTCTTCAATTAATATTTCTGGAAATTAAATTTGTTTATTAGCAGTTAAACCCTCCTCAATCTTCATCACTGGGTGTGTGGTATAAGGGGAATCTAAGGAGGAAGGCAGGAGGCCTGCAGTATTGCTGCACAGCAGAGTGGAATTGTACTGTTGAAAATGGCTGAGTTACTTGGTTAAATTAAAAGTAAATTATTATCTCATGGTGTGGGAAGGTAGCATTTTTCCATAATTTCTAGAGAACAAGACAGATACGTGTGTGACAAATTTAGCTGCATGGTGAAGAATGGGGTGCAATGTTTGAGGATTAGCTATGAAGGTGTCCATGAGCTAGGCAATTCTGCAGTAGAAATGCTAAGATGTGAAGGAAGGTGCCCTGCGATGTTAAAATTAAGCAAAAACCAACGCTGAAGTCCTTCACCTTTTGAAAGGGCCAGTTCTATCCAGATGGTATATAACAATAAAATCTACTCAAAGTATTGCCAATTGTTTCTGAATTGGCCAAGCATTAAAGAACTGAAATATTAGACTCTGCATTTTGCATCAGATACTGTAATGCCGTGAATCAGCACGTCTGCGTTAGATCCAGTGAAGGAATTCAACTCAGAAACTGCCAAGGGACCAATATCCTTTCATTCTCCCAGTTCTAAAGTTCCCTTAAAGTGTGTCATTTAGGTATCATAAATGTCAGGTCATTGTTTCCCAAGAAACCTAGAAGACCCTCACATTTGTACCTTTGGGTCGGGATACTTGTAGTATAGTAAAGTGCTCTTGAGGTGTCGGACAAAACCAGTGTTTCACATGTGGCTGATTGAAAAGGGCTAAGTTATTCCAAATTCTCAGGAAAGGGAGCATGACTCTGAATTGAGAGCGGCAAAAAGATGGTCAAGGAACCCAGAAGTGGAGATTTGCCATGCAAACACTCAATTTAAACCTAAGCAGATTTTAATTTATTACTCACTATTCAATAAAAAAAAGACGCAGGGTTAAGCCACAAGCCTTCTAGGCACTGATTTGGACGTGGGATATTAAACAACAGAAAGTGAACGGAAGATACCCACCTGAGACATGATGGTTGCTCAGCTTCTTAAGTGAATCAAAGCAAATAAAATTTCATTAATGAAATTTAACATTACTACATGCCCTTTATGAATGAAATCAATAGTGAAACTTGTATGGAATGTGAAAAATAAGAGGTCACCACTTTAATTAAGTGGAATCTTCTAAAAGATGAGAAGGTGGTCTAAACTAAACTGGTACAAATTCTGAGCTGTTTAACAGATTGAGAAAACATTATTTACTGCAGAGTAAAACCTTCAAGTTACACAAACTATATTTATGTTCACCTGAAATGACAATTTGAAGATGAGTCCCTTAACTAGACATGGAAAGACGTGAAAGACCTGGTTCCTTGTGTTTTACACTAACTCCAAAGAAGCAAATTTATTAATGTCAGTAAAGAGCACAGACTTCCTAGTCCTTGATTTTGAGAAACTCTGGCTAAAATATTCCTTTGTCAAATAGTTAGTTCTGTTATTAGTTGTAGTTGCTGGTGTTTTGTTCATCCCTAGAGGTGCCTGTCATTGATCAGAGCCCCCAGCTCTATGTGAAGTACTTAACAGAAAAAGAAGTGTCCTGAAAACCTCTCACAGAAAAAGAGATTCAGTTAATCTCATATAAAACAAAACATAAATGTGAAGATGATGGTGTAGTTTGTTGTAAAAATATAGATACATGTGAGGAAGATGTTAATTTAATCACAACCCCAGAAGCCTGCTACAGCTGTTAATCACTCTGCCCTAAAATTAATCTCCAGATATGCTGGCTTCAAAATTCCGGCCATAAAGCGTCTTTACAGGGTGTGATTTTCTCATGACTTCTTCTGCCATCTTGCTGTTGCCTTAAGCTAAAAAATAATAGCTACGCTTTCACTTAGAGGGGCCAGTGCACTCACAGGGAAATGTAACGACAAAAAATTGCATAGTGAGGTGCTATCTGTAGTGCTGTTTGCCATAAAATTAAAAAGAAATTATCACTGGTCATGGAAAAATAGATTAATGAGGTAGGAACTAGGTTACCGGAGGTATCCCCGGAGTGGTGACAGTGGGTGGCAGGAGGGATGAAGGAAGTGACGAATAGAAAGGAGAAGGCCTGGCAGTGCCACCAAGGCCATGATTACATTTTGGGCACCAGTGGGAGCCTCTGCTGCACAGACAGAAGCCTGGCTGGCTTTGCAGAGACAGAAGCCTGGCTGGCTTTGCTTTGTCGTAGTCTGTCCGTCCTATTCTTCTTCATCACTTATTCACAACAAATCTCACGTTAAGCCAGAACTGCTAGATTTCTGCAACATTTCCAATAAAAAAACCACCAAAAATCTGCTAACATTAGCATACAAATCTGAATAAACAGATTAGATAGAAATTCTGTCTGACATAGTGTATAAGCTCGATTCCTAATAGAATACAATCGATAAGCTATTGGAAGTCACCAGAAAAGAGTGAAGGAGGATGAATAACTTTAATATAAAAATATTATTAAATTTTATATATTTTTATAAATTATATATTATATAAGTGTATCTATTATGTAAATTTATATAATATTTTATATAAATTATATAAAATATGTAATATAGTTAAATTTATATAATATTTATATAAATTATATAAATATAATAGAAATATATAGAATTATATAAATGTATTAACCCCCCCAAAATTATTACTTTGGGTTTAAGAAATGTTGCTACTACCCTGACTCTACCCAGTGATGTCCAAACTGTATCATTTGTCACTGAGCTAGGAGAAAATTTCCCTCCTAGTCCCAAATCCCAAATTCAGAATACATGAGCAGTATACACCAGTTGGGTACATTGAAATCTACTAGCAAAACAGGGAACATTTAAGGTTAAAAAATATAAACCAATCTTTTCTTATTTGGTTTCATATCTGTTCTTATATTTGTACGTTTTCCTTATCAGTAAATGGTATCTTTTCCTTTAGCCTTTAACCCTAGGCTATATTGCATGACCATTCTGCCATGAGTTATATTTGCTCAATCTTTTTAACATGGTACCTGTCTAAGCTCACTCCTCTTTCTCTGGCCTTTCAAAACACAGTGTTCAGTCCTGATTTTTAGGTAATGAAAAGTGATCAACAGTGTATTTGTGTGAAGCTGCTCTATCACAACGGACAGGAAATAAAAAGCATGATGGGAAGCTGATGCGTTTGATATGACAGTTATCAAAAACTTACCTGTATTCTGGAAAATGAAGTGCTGCAATTTCCAGGATAATATATGATGTTCTTTACAAAGCACTTTAATTGTCATATCTCTAGTTATATTCACCCTTCTACAAGCAAATGGGGAAAATGAACGTGACCAAAGCCCCCATGTCTGATCCAAAGGGAAATCTGAATTGGAGCCACGGCTCTGTGCTTCGGGCATCCTGATGAAATCAAAGCAAAAGCAGTTTTTGAGTAAACAAAGCATAAATACAAAAGCAATCTTAAACCAGAAAATGATACTGACTTATATTTAGATGCTTCTCATCTGATACATTTAACATGCTTTCTGTTAGCAATGCAGGACTTCGCTTGTCAGAAAAGGTTTCTGTCTGTGGTCTAAACCTCAGTCAGTAAATGTTCCAAAGCACTAGCAGTCATTCAGAAAGGATATGAAGAATGTTCCATTTCACCAGAACATTAAAAAGCTTTCAAATAGTACAGAATGCAATTACCCAAATAAGAACCAGGTCACAGCACTAGAACTGCTCTCCTGACCCATGCAAAAGCAGCAGTTGTGGGTTTTTTTCAGTGGTGACTGATACTGAAGATGTGACACAGTGACTCAGTGGATATGTACGCTGTGCAGGAGGGAGCTGGACAGGAGAATCAAAAGTCATTTTTAAGGAGAAAATTAAAAACATGAATTAAGGCTTGCAGTTGGTTTTTTATATATTTATCACTCTCAGGCCCTATACAGTCAAGAACGCAAGAATTGGGAGGCAAAGGAGCAAGTAATCAAGAGGTAATTTAGACTATCATAACAGTAAGGAAATGCAGCAAAGAGAGCAGACTTGAAGGTTTTCCTTGTTTTCCTGTCAGTCTAGTGATGTCTCGGTGTAAAGCATGGTTTGAGTTTTGAATTTGTGAAAGTTTGTGGCAATTGCGAAGCGACAATAGTTTTTTCTTAGACTGACCTTGTTATTTTAAAAAGACAAGAAATTAATCTCACGAGAAACTGCTCTTTCTTATTGAAGGTGATTGTCTCAAAGTTGATCTCAACAAAACCACCCAAACCTTTGTTGGAGGCTGTAGTTTCCTTTTAATTTTAAATTTTTCATGGTGTAAAGGCTTTGTTACAGCTCACCCACTTTGAGATGTGGGAAAGCAGCCTGCTGGTTATGGAAATGTAACTCGTAGACCAGTGATGATGGCGCAGGGGTCACAGTACATGTTGAAAAAATACATGTACTATAATGGAAATTATTTTTCTTCCTTTTTGAGTGATTGACTGAGTGGATTATTCTAATCTTAAAGATTCCTACATGTTTTATTCATCAGGAGAAAAAAAGAGAAGAAAAAACAAAAAGGAGATCTGCCCAAACTGGTAGCAGGTCTGAAATCTTTTAACAAAACATATTGGGAGTTGAGGATGTAGACTAAGCTCCAGGAAACTGCTGCACAAATCACAGAACCAGGAATATTCATTAAGGAGTTCATCTATTGTTAAAATAATGGTAGAAATGTATTCTCTTTGTCTGCCAATGTCCTGAACAAACTGGAAAACTTTCCAAATGTCTTTGCTCTCTTCATACAAAAGGATGAATGCCCTATCAGGACTCATGTACAATTTCGTTTCACCTGGGCTGGCATAAATATTTGATGAAAAAAGAGGAAGATGCTTTGATGAATTAAAACCAAAACCAGGCTACCTCATTAAAAAAACTGTGAATGACATTGTCCTCATGGGAGATATTGCCCTTGAAGCAAAGAAGGCCAACATCATCTTGGGCTGTATGAGAGTCACACATACTTCCTGCTGGAAGTCATCCTTCCCATTGCCCTGGTGAGACCCATCTGCAGTGCTGTGTCCAGTTCCGGCCTCCCCAGTACAAGACAGACATGGATGTGCTCGAATGAGTCTAGTGGAGGCCACCAAACTGGTCAGGGGGCTGGAGCACACAACGCATAAGAAGAGACCGAGCAAGCCAGGTTTATTCAGCCTGGAAAAGAGAAAGCAATGGGGAAACCTTATTCCTGTCTACAATTACCTGATCAGAGGATATCAAGAAGACAGAGTTAGACTCTTCTTGGAGGTGAACAGCGATAGGAAGAGAGTCTGTGGACACAAACTAGAACATGAAAAATTCCAGTTAGTCTTTTTATTTTTTAAATACCAGAACAGTTTGCTCTGAGAGGCTGTGGGTTTTCCATCCTTGGAGGTGTTCAAAACTCAACTGGACAGTTGAGGGGCTTGGATTAGGTGGCCTCCAGATGTGCCTTCCAGTGTAAATTATTCTATGATTCTGTGGTTCTGTGACTGCCCTAGCACCTAGCAGGTGGGGATGACTACTAGATACACTTGAATGGAAATAAATGAAAGGTTGTATTTCTTTAAAGAGGTTATGTTTTATGTATATAAAACATATTTAGACAGCTTATATACATGAACATATAATACATATATTTGGGCTACATATATAGATATGTATATTCTGGGATAGCTAGAATTGCAATACATTATAAAAGCAATTGCCACAGTATCACTCTGATGGAGAATTTCTTGCTCTTTGCTATGTAAAATGAGTCTAATACCATCAGATTTCTGTTATTTCAGCCTAAGTGTTTCTGTGTCAAGTCCACAGCACAGAATATAGCATCCAAGTTATCAGATAGAGGGAAACATATCAGGCTATGGTGAAAGGTTGATCAGCTGATCAGCCAAGATACACCTAACCTGTGGGGTCCAGAATAATCTTCCAGGTTCTTTTGTGCGGTCTGAATACTGACATGAACTCAGGATGAGACTGTGTACCATGACTCACCTGTACCCTTTTTTCTATTGGAAAGAAACAGGAATGTGGGCAGAGAGGGAGCCACAGTATGATTGAGAAACTAGGATTGGGAGGCATACCATTGCACTTTACGATACAGTGCAGGGAACATGAGTACAAGTGCCAGAAATGCCAGGTCTAAATCGGCACTAATAGACTTTTCTGACTAACGTTGTGCCTGGGCTTCTTGGTGGTGTTGGGACTTAAGGAAATTGTGAGAAGATGTAACATAGCCCCAGAAACTTTATTTCACTTCAAAGTTTTACTAGGGTGCTTATGTTAGGTTTAATAATGGAGCAGAGTTCTAATGTAGAAATCTATTCCTGATATTTTCACATTAGTAGCTGCTGGTCCAACCTCCTTACTTGTCATTCTGTATGTCCTGAATTAGCCTAGTGCCTCCTTCACTGAATCTATACTCAGTGGTTCTCACCTAGGTAGCTCTCCAAAATGTGCCACAGCATTTATGTACATTTGTAGATGCTAAATTATTATTTGCTTTTGTGTCTTTGAAGCTAGCCAGTGGCTATAGGACTTTTTGGCTGCTCCTTTGATTCTATCATCCCTGAAAAAGTAAGAAATACTGAGTGCTTCTTTTAATTTTAAAAACATTTCCAAGTGAAAAATTGAATTAGAAATCCATTTTCAACATGCATGTTGTATACAGTTTGCTAGAAAAAGCAATATTCTATTTTTTGTCCAGAAACAAAATATAAGGGTAGAGGTATATCTAACAGAGGAACACAAAGGAGAGGGAAGATAGAACTCAAGATGTCGAAGGGAAACAGATCTATCAATGCAAACCAGAAAGATCCTGTTCTTTCTGACATCAAAATGAATGGTGCTCAGTTAAATTCTGCTGGCTGTGTCTGGTTATTCAGGTGAAACCCAGTGGTCTGGTTCCACTGTGTATTGTTCAGAATCTGTGAGCCATCCAGATGCTGAAGATCCTTGTTCTGGGAGAATTAGGCCTAATGATGATATTAGTGGAGCTGTTTTTTCTGCCTTGTTGAATGAGAAAAGGATCACCAATCTTTGACATGGACTGGGAGGGAAGTTCACACCTCTTCCCTGTTCCAGAATGGAAAAGTGCTGGGAAAATAAGAAATTAAAATTCTGTAATTAAGCTCCTGGGAAGAATTGAGCCACCAAATTAATTAGTGACAATTGTGACTGATGAACCTGGGAGTTTGCAGAATTAGTTATGACTATAAATCATACAGGGTGTTCTTCCTCATATTAATATTTCATTATTGTTTTTCTTTTTAAAAAGTCACACAGACAGTTCCAAGAGACATCCACTAGAAACGTCTCTTAAATATTGGATTGAGATATCAGATTGAGAAATAGATATTTGGGCAAAGAATTGAATACTATTGCTAAATAATAAGGCTTTTTCAGGAATAGATTCTCTGCCATTTTAAATAATTATTGCCTTTTTCATTTGATATTTATAAGTTACAACCCAAAGTGAAGAAATATTATATGCATCTTTTCCTTTTTAGTGCTTACATTAAAGAGCCTTTTGTGGCTTAACAGGCAGTTTAGTTCTCCTTTCCCTTCTTTTGCCAAAGGAAATAGTTGGAATTTTTTTTTCTTCCTTTGCTTCTTCTTCATACAGATAACCTGTTTTCGCTGTTGCACACTTCTCTAAGTCAAATTGTGCATCAGAGAACTGAGATTCTTTTAGCTTGCCAGAGCACATGACAGAAGCCAATAGAAAAAACTATTTTTTTCAGACTGACACTACACATATAGAAGATCAGTAGACATATTACCGAACAGGATGTGTTTTCCCCTTTATAAAATCTTGAGTAATCTGTAAGGACTTAAATGCTGACAGTAAAGAAAAGATAAGGGGAGTATTAAGTTTTATGCAAACTGCTTCACTTCAGTTATGTCCATGGAACAGCTTAGTTCCAAGAACTACTGTCTGTCCCTCAGCTCCCGTGTAGCTAAGAAGATATTTTATTGCTAGAGATTTGCACAAAATATACTTTAATGTGCCAAATTCTGCCTGCTCTTCAAGATTCCAGGATGTGCGATATCAGCTAATGCACATTGTCTTCCAAAATTCCTTGGTTACATATTCATCTTGTGAACGGTAAGACCTTCCAAAGCTTAGAGGTGAAATGCTTTTGCAGTCTTCTATTTCCTTCATCCTGTTAGCCACTTGAAAAATAACCTGGTTAGAACTGTAGGCAAAAATAATAAAACAAACAAACAAAATTATGCTCACAGTAGAAACTGTGGAAGTCATCTGTTCAACAAATGCTAACCATAACTGGTTTTGCAGTCTGTCTGCATGTGTGTAATTGTGAGAATATGTAGGTGTTTTGAACACTGAGAAGATAAAATGAGCCTGTCAAGTTTTCCAGTTTTGAATCTGAGAAAGGTAGGTTGGGAGTCATTACAAGTTATTATTTTTTTCCATTAGTATATTTGACCAAATTAAGGATCTGCTGTTTTCAGCATCTTTCCATAAGTCTCATCTGACTCATATCCTCTCATCTGATAAGTGACATGATCCTGGTTAGTAGTACATGGGCTCAAATCTTAAAACGACTGCTGTGTGGCAAAACAATTATATGTGTTCTTGCCCTCATCTCTCGTTAGTCATAAAAGTGAGATTCAACTGTGCCAAAGACACAATCTTTATGATTGAAATAATATGTCCCTGCTTTGTTACTTCTTTTTCTTTATATTGATCTAGGTTTGTTATTTAAGGTTGACCTTATGCTTTTACTGTCTTAATTTTTAAATATGTCATTAATCTTTGCATATTGTGCAGTGTGCTGTGACATACAGCTAAAATGCCATACAGCCATCCACCGTATCTTCTAAGGATGGGATGTTCAGCTTAGTTTTATCCATGGGCAAGGGCAGAGGTGCAATACCACGCAAGTGCAATTCTCTGCCTCCTGGAGCAGCCTGGCTTTGCAGGAGTGCCACCAGTTCCATCAGTGTGAAGCCCAAGGTCATAAGCTCTCCCAGGACTTACCTGGCCTCACACAGGAATTACAGTTTTGGCAATTGAGTAGAAAAGATGGGAGACTATGAGGGCCAAAGGAGGGGGACTCAGGGTTTCAGGACACGTAAACATCCCTCTCTCCTGGGTGTCAGTAGCATTAACTGGAAAAGCTCTGGCCTGTCTGCTCCTATGTTTTAATCTCTCAGACCACTGCGAGGCCGTGTGTGAGTCCACGCAGCAATTAGTACTACACTGTAAAAAAAAACAGGCTTCATCTATTTCTCTTGCGTGTAAACAGCATACAAACATTGTAGTAAAGATCTAGCGTGCTCAACAGCACCTAGTAACTAACCTTGGCCATCTTGGCAGCCGTCACTGTCTTGTCTTCAGTATTATTGGCACAAGATGGATAGGTTGTGCTATTTTGATTATGCCTGCATAAGCTGTAGTGATACCTCCACAAGCATGTACACAGTATGAACATAAAGTTCATAAAATGAATATACACAAAGCATGAGTAGGTGCCCTCGTTCATTTTCACCAACCAGAAAAACAATATGCCCTTGTCTTATTTGTACATGAGGGGAAATAAAGGTTTAAGTATGGTTAAGTTTACAATTTGGAGAGCTTGGCAGGGTATATTTTGTGATTTTGGAGACTGGACTTTTCTGGGGAACCCTTATTCACCCAAATGTGTGAGGTACTTTTTAGGTCAAAAGATATCGTGTGTTTTCAGCTGCTGTATTAGAGCTGCTGTTTTCACTGTTTCTTGATGGCAACTTAGTCTGCCAAGCTCTTTGGATCTGATAACACAAACTGAGAGATTGGATAAGACAGCTAGGTAGGAAATGAAGTTATAAATATTTGCAAGGTACACATTTGCGAGTAAGAGCAATGCTGACTGCTTTGGAAGCAGGGTAGGCGATACACATACAATGAAGCATTCTGTTTTCTTAATGGAGCGTTGCACAGATAGAAATCAAATAACACATCCCCACTTTACTATTTTTGCATGAATCAGTCCAGGTCACTTATATTTTCACTCCATTTTGAGAAGCAGAATGAAACAAAACAATATGATTGCTGTTAACCAGGTCATGCCTTCATCTCTGTGTCTGCCAGAACATCAGTATCATTCTGATGCCCCACTCAGACCCATATGATCAAAATATTTAGTAGCACCAGAATATATTTCTCAAATGTAAGTAGTGCTTTTATCTGAAAGAGTCCCAAAAAGCATACTAAAAGCCCAGACAGCTACAAATGTATTAAGTCCGCTTACAGACTCCATCATCACTCACTGCTTTGCAACATCCCCCTTTTGTGAACATCCCCATATCAGACTGGCCCATAATTCCCACCGTATTTGCTTGTTTATTTATTTAAGAGTTGCCCTAATATGCTGATTTGAGCTGTTGGGGTGTCTTGTACTTGTTTTCTTTCTAGTGTTGGCCTAAGCAGGGGATCTGATCCTGAGAGGGATCAAATTATCTGTGCTTATAACAGATTAGGCCTCATTTTAGACAAACTTGCCTTCAGGTATCTCTTTGAAATTGAGAAGGGCTTCCTCATATTACTTATTTTCTTACTTCACACAGTGCATTTGTTGTTTTGTGTATAGTTTTCCAGTGACAAATAAGTCCTATGCCATCTGCAGTCTCTTGTGGACAAACAACTGTATGTTATTTATTGTTATTCGTTCTTTGTTTCACTGTTTCCTGTGACCTTAGAAAAAGCTTTTCCCTCCTCATTAACTGCTCCAATAAAAATACTGCTCCCATAAAGAACAGTAGGAATTAGCACTTTTACATATTAGTTTTCATAAACTGCCATTTCACATTTGGAAAATGTGGAAAAGTGCCTGAATTTTGTAGGAAGGAAAATACAGACAGGAGAGATTTGCAAGTAGCTTTTTGCCACTGAGGGCAGTACCTGCCAAAGACAGAACACTCCTGCTATAGGGAAATTTTTTGTGGTCACTATAATTTTTGCCTCCTTCTACCTTCTTCTGAGTGGTTGAAAAAGTCTTTTTTTCCTTTCCTTCTTTCTCTTTTACCTGATCTTCTGGCTGGTGCTTTTCCCACCCAGCCAGCCGCCCTTTGCAGCAGCAGTTAGCAGCTATCCCTGACTGCCTTTGGATTGAGTGGAATTTTTCATGCACTAATAGTGATTTCCAAAACCTCAGGTATTCTGAGTAGGAAATGATAAAGAAAGTATGTGGGAAAAGAAAAGTATTTGAGAAGATGGATAATAAATCTGACTGGGCTCCGGATTCTCTTAAAGACAGGGAACATTCTTTTTTTCATTTTTTTCCAACAGAGAAATGAAAGAGAAATGGTAGGGACCAAGGTAAAAACTGCAAGGTTTATGTGGCCTAATATTGGCAGGTATGTTGCTCTCTGCCTCTTCTATATGTCTTTTTCCTTTCAGGTCAGTCCTTGGCATATGCCCTTTTGGGGTTGTGTCTGCACATAAACACGAAGGTTATACACACTGCTCACACCACTATTTTCTCCATTTCATAACTGCGATCACATATTATTCCTACTAGTGTTGTAACATAAGCAGATGGTGATAGCATGGATGTTACTTGTTAACACAGAACCATAGAATCATAGATTAGTTTGGGCTGGAAGAGACCTTTAAAGAGCCTCTAGTCCAAGCCCCCTGCAATGACCAGGGACATCTCCCACTAGATCAGGTTGCTCAGAGCCCCATCCAGCCTGACCTTGAATGTTTCCAGGGATGGGGCATCTACCACCTCTCTGAGCAACCTGTTCCAGTGTTTCAGCACCCTCACTGTAAAAAATTTCTTCCTTATATCTAGTCTGAATATATGTGTTATATTTTATCAATAATATTAAAGAAGAGCCACATAAAGGACATCCCTGCTGCTGGCAACTGAGATGAATGGGACTGTTTTGTATACAGACACTGGAGCAATGCGAGCTAAGCGTGGCCTGGCTCCTGGCACCTGCCAGGAACGGAGGAAAAGCTGACAACTGTTACCACATACACAGCACAAAAAAATCAGGTCACTTTTTACAGAAACAAATGTTATTCTAAGCAGTCTTTTCCTGCTTTTTGACATCCTCCTTGCCCACGGATCGGTGGTAACAGGCATCTTGCAACACACTAAATATAAACACAATGTTTATCACCTGGTGCCATCCAGGTGATATCTTTTGCCTAGCTGCTGTCATTCCTCAGAGGGTGAGGGAATTCCAAAACAACACCTGGAGTGAAGATAAATGCAAACTCTACACTGACACTGTCCCCATGGCCAGCAGTACTCTACTCTCTGCTCAGAAGCCTGAATGTAACGTTTGGTCTCTATCACTTGTGTACTGTGCCAGAGGAGTGAGCTGAAGCATTGGCCAAGCTGGCTTTGTTTCATTTGTGGGCTTCTTTATGCACTAACAACATTGATAATATCAGCATGGCTTTAAGAATAGTGTTTGCTAACTTGTTCTGGCTCTGAAATAACAGATTATAAAATACCATAGCGTTTTCATAAACTTGTATTTCCTCATTCAGCAATCGAGTGAGTATAGTGCTAACATTTTAAAAACAACAGAACATTTCTCACTAAACCATAGCAGTGTTGGTTAATTGTCAAAAGTAGACTGGGGACCTATCTGCATCTTTGAATCTATGACTGGCTCATATATTGATAATTTTTGTGAGCTGAGTATAGTTACGTCACTTCTGTTCACTCATTCCATAATGTAAAAAATGCTGGTAGGAGAAATGTAAATTTATAAATTGCAACAGTTTGTGGGAAAAAATGCTATTGAATTGTGAGATATTATTAATATTTAGCTGTTATTTGTGAAAAGTGTCAAGATATAATCAACTTGGGTCTCCACTGATAGTCTTGTTCTTTATGTTTTCACAGGACAATTACATTTATATACCTACTTTCGTTACCTTGACCTTGGCTGTATATTACATATGTAATAACAGTGTAGTAAAACAGTCTTCAGCCAGCATGGTAGGGAAGCATTCTTTAAATTTTAACACACAGAGCAACACTGAAATTGTTTTTCCTATTTTTTTTCCATTATTGAACTAAAGCAGGACCCTAGGAAGAATTCATAATACACTAATTTTTGTTGTTGTTTTAAAGTTTTGAGTGTTCTACATTTATGCGGTCATTCTATGTGCCTTGCCTTACAGCAGTTGTACATATATGTCAGAAAACATATCAAGTGTCTTGAACAGTTTTGTGAATCAACAGCATGAATTAAATGAAAGGATGATGTTACCTGTATAAAGTAAAGAAGATCTTAAGGCTAGTCAGCCAAACACTGGGGATTCAAGAGTGCTAAAAACTCTTTTTTCTTATTCTTTCTGATTAATATCCTGGAGTTTTGGTATGATTTATAAGTAGGAAAAAAAAAAAAAGAAACAAAAACAAAAAGAGAAGGACATTCCTTTATGTTTTTTCTGGGAAAACACCTAGTCGTTTTAAAATAGTTTGTTGTTTAAGTGTCACCAGCCTGTTTAAACTGGACATTTTGAGGTAGAGTCTGATTAACAGAAGCTGTGGGAAATTTTAGGTAAGCATGTATGCTCTGCATAAATTCTTAAGGGCTAATGTGTATTTGTACAAGCAGGAGTATGAGCTAGTGGAAGATAATCTGTAAAATAATTTTATAATTTTACTCTACTTCATCCAACAAAACTACAGAAATTCTAACAAACCTTTCAAAAAGGTAAATTTCTAGATGGACAGTAATTTTATGTATGCATTCACCTTAACTGAGCAGTCACTGCTCTATGTATGTTAATTTTCTCTTGTGTCTGAGAAAATGAGGTGTTAGGATATGGCCTTTGTCACACTCAATATAAGCAAGTATAAATGCTTCATTTCTGCGGTAGAATGAGTATTCAGAATTTCTTCTTTCGCACTAATGTAGTTTGTAACCCTCCAATATTCAGTATCGAGTCTTTAAGCACCATTGCCAATCAGTATTTTAATAAATCAAAAAGAAGTGACAGCCTGTACTTCTGCACAGTACTCTGAATTAGAGTCCACAAACCCTTCACACAGAAGCGTAAATCACTCCAACCCTGCTCCAAGTTGTTGCCAGAAGTCAGTAAAACAGCTAGGAGAGTGGCTGGGCAGAGGTGGTGATGGCACCCGCGAGCTCGGTGAACCATGGCCCGAAGGCATCTGAGGGGCATCCTAGTCTTATAAGAAGAGACCCGGTGGTGGGGACAAGCCTAGTGCAGAGGAGGAGATGCAATGTCTGGCTTTCATTTGCTATTTAACCAGTCCTTAGGGAGTGCAGCAATCTCAGGGACCGCAAAGAGGGATCTGGCAGACAGTGTGGCAGTTCACATGGCAGGGCACATGCAGGGGGTCTGGGATGATGCTTGGACTGCTGTTCGCCGTTGGAGCTTGCAGTTTCCTCAGCAGTCAGGACACTGCTTCTACTTCTTCTTGGTCTTCTGGGAACAACTTCTGGGAACTTTGGAGAACTTCTGGGAACTCTTCTAGGAACTTTGGGTGTTCAGGGGAGGCCACCGAGATGGCAGGGCTAGAGAACCTGCCCCGTGAGGAGACACTGAGGGAACTGAGCTTGGTCAGCCTGAAGCAGAGATGGCTTTGGGGACACCTAACAGCAGCCTGACAATACCAAAGAAGAGTATCAAGAAGACAGAGCCAGCCTCTTTACTCTGATGCGCTCCGAGGAAACGAGAGACAAAGGTCTTAATGCAGACAGGAGAGGTAGTGACTAGGTATAAAGAAAACTTTTCACAACGAGGATAGTTAAGCACTGGAACAGGTTGCCAAAAGAGGTTACACAGTCTGCATCCTCAGAGGTTTTCAAGACTTCTCTAAAAATCTCAGAGCAACCAGGTTTGAATACAGTGTTAAACCAGCTTTGAGCAGGAGGTTGGACCTAGAGACCTCCTAAGGCCCTTTCCAACTTGAATTATCCTATGGTCCTAAGAACAAGTGTCTTCCAAATCTCATCAATACTGTTACAATTTTTCATGCATGCATGGACATAGTTGTATTTCAAATAAGACAGTACCACACCTCATGTCTTCCAGGCCTAAGATCAGGGGAAACCCCCCAAAAAATGGAGGGGCTTTGCAGCTGAAAGGGGAGTGGGTTCAAAAGGATGAAGCTGACAAAGATTTGTTTTTAGTTTAGAACAAGACAATTTCAGACATACAGGTTCTCAAGCAGTATAATAGATGTAATATGGAAATCTGAATAAAAGTAGGCTGAAGAGGCAGGACACAATTAAACTGGCTCAGACCAATATGCTATTATCCAGACTGCGAGCTCAGCCCTGCATCGTTTGGAAGGAATTTCTATTTCCCTCTCAAACAGCTGGAGCCATTGTAGCACACAGGATTCTGGACCTGATGAACAGGTAATCTGATCTCTAAGACAATTACTGTGTTCCTCAGACACTGAATGAGGTCTCAGGGACCCAGTGCAATATACTTAAGTAAATATAAATGATACTAGGCTGTGCCATCCTTGTATCGTCTCAGCATGTTTGGATCAATGGCTACTATTATAGTGAATAGTACACAACAAAGAATGTTGTAAAAATGTACAAATGTGCCTCACAATCACATAAACTGCATATGCTGAATTTTCTTTTCGTGTAAACTAACATAACCTACTGACTTCTTGAAGTGAGCCCCAGTTTGCATTCACGGTTTAGCCTTGGGTTTCCACATACTAGTCCTGTGCCTTGTCCAACTCTCTCCAGATCTGGCCACATTTCTAACATCTTTACATCCTCCCTATGACCTCCCCACTTGTGTACTTGATGGATACTCCTTCTTTTTTTTTCCAGGTCACTTCTCAAAACTTGCTTTTTCCATGATGCCTTTTCACAAACCAAGAAACATTAATATACTTGGAAGAAACTACGTGCATTGTTTGAATGTTGTGCCTTTGATCTGCGGACCTTGTGCTTTAGTAGTCTTCTGGGAGTTTAAACACACTTAACACATTGACAGCATTCAGTAAATAATTCAGGTGGAAAGCTTCCAATTAATTATTTTACTCAGTGAAATATCAGCCTTGAATTACAATCAATGTGGTTTTCGTTAGGGAAAAATAGACCGCATATTAGTAGTTTTCTGACATCAGATGATATTATTTTACTCCAGTCTGTAAATGTCATACTTCAACTATGGCCTTGTATTTATTTAAGCATATATGTGAAGGACTGCACTCTATGTGCTTATTGAAGGATTAAGATAGGAAATTTTTAGTGTGCAAAAGGAATCTTTAAGTTTTCTGTTGAATTCTGATTAGAAAGAATATTTACGTTGCTTGTGAAGTTACTCCAAACTCATTTGTTACATAAAAGCTGTCTTAAAAGACTGTAAACAAGACATACAACACTGAACAAAGCAATTTCTCTTTGTTTTCTTGTGTATAGGAGTACATGTAAAACCACCCTTAGATTTCAGGTGGATGTTTTAGTTATTAACATGTTTTCTATAAACAGAATTAATGACAGTGATAAAATTACAGGGTTTTTTCACTTGTGAAAATGAACAAATGATCTTCATCAAGAGTGATTCAAATGCAAATTTCCTAGTACTATGTAATCTGCTGGCACACTATCGTGTACTAAAGAATCCTGCTTGTCTAACCTTGATTTAATTGTGCTCTGTGCATAAGCAATGACCTCACTTGGGTCATGAATTGCTGAATCAATGGAGCAAAAAGTACCACGTTTGACCTTGCCATTAATGGCAAAGCCCTAGAGAGTGCTGTATTATGGTTTTTTAATGTAATATGTATATTTTGCTGACATTATTAGGCAGTTTTCATTTATAAAAAATAATTAAAATAAATGCAAGAGACATTCTAGGTACTGCCCTCTCCCTTCCCTTTAACCCAACAAGCAGTTCCTAAATAAATTCAATTCCATTAATTAAAAGATAGGATTTATAATATTAGCAAATTTTTGTTGGAGTTTTGATTGCAAAACTGCATGTAATAGGAGTTGTATTAAAAACAGAAGATAATGGCCATATACCATATCTGAAATTGTAGTTAAGATTTTTAGTCTGTTCAGGAGTTTTACTGGAGTGGGATTATAGAGACATTTAATTTGACTATAAAATCCAGCCAGCTGACACAAGACAACTTGGGAATATTGCTGCTGCTGTGTTTGTCCCTTCAGAAATAAAATGATACTTTAATGTGTAATATACCTTCCTTATACATTGGTAGTTTCTTAATAAACACATTCAGACAAAAATTCTCTCTTACCTTTCATTTTTTCATTAGTAATAATTGATGATTATTATCTTAAAGCTTAGATGTTGAGTGCTACAAGACAGTGACTCATTGTAGAGTTACATTATACCAAAGGTAAAGGAGCTGAAATGGATTTGAAAATCTTAATAAAAATACTAATTAGTAATTAAAAGAAGCCAGTACATATCTCTACTTAGGTATGAAAAAATCTGGGAGTCTGAGACCTACATTTTGAAAGATGCTACACTATTTAACTGCTAATACAGCTGTATGTGATGGAAAGAAATTTTTTTAATTAATGTATTTTTAAATTTAACTTAGTTCCAGTTGGGAACAAAAACTGTCAGATATGTAAAGTGCACATAAATGAAATTGCTGAAACGTTAAACAAAAACTAGCTAACAATTTTATCTTAATGAAAATAGAGAAATTTGACAAAATTTATATTGGATCATATTTCTTTGGCATTACATTATAACTAAAACTAAATTTTAAAACTAAACTAAATATTTTAAAATAAATTTAAACCTGAACAACATCTGTCACTTTCCCAAAATGTTGGGGTTTACTTCAGCCTAATTTCTAATATAAATTGCAGATTAAGTTAACACAACTGGATGGAATTAAACTTTCCAAAGGAATGCTTTTCCACTGCAGTTTCTTCCATCACTTTTAGTGATTAAGCCTGATGTGATTCAGATGGTCCAGAAATTTCAATGGCTATTTCATTACATAGGAAAAATCTAAAAACCAGTAGCAGAATCAGAACATTTCTACTTGCCCTTGAGATTCACAAAACATGATCTGGAAGTGCACACCTATATGCAATGAGTTTGGGAAAGACAGATAAGGACATATTTCATTCATTCAGAAAAAATAAACTCTTTCAACTGTTTTTTGTGCATTTTAGTCCAGTTGCCAATCCCAGGTGCAGGGGTAGCAGGAAGGGAATAGAGTGTGCTCAGATGTTTCTTTCTCTTCCAGAGTCTGTTAGTTAATAATAATATGCTGGAGCATCAGACATTCACATCTCAGATTCTATGGCAATAAGCGGAAGCCTGGCACTAACAGCCTACCTAAAATCAGAGAAAAAATAATCAGAAAAGCAAGATCTATCAAAATTAGGAAAGCATAGTATAACATACCAAAAAGTAATGAAAATTCTCAAGTGAAGATAGTAGGCTTCCACACTAGTAGCTTCATCACTGACTCAAATTTGGACTACATATGAATGTTTCCCCAGGTTTCTTTAACATGCAGGGAAACACAGGCATTGCTGTGAAGGGGAGCATCATCACATCTGGTGGGTGAGTACGGAGGTACACATCAGTGAGCAAGTCCCACGTCTTGCTGCTGCTAAAGCAGGATCTCATGTCTCTGCTGTTCTGGCATGCCAGAAGACCTACTGTCTGTGGAAGATGGTCTAAAGGACTAGAGGTTTGATACTCTGTGTATGGATTGTCTTTGGCTATAAATTAGTGTTGGTATAAATGATTGCCTGTAGTGCTAGGCAAGGCATGATAGGCTTTGTTTACCCTGCAAAAGCATCCACTTCTGGTAGAGATTTGGCCTCTGGTCAAGAGGTGGAAAGTGGTGCTTGTCCACACTGTTTGCGGATAGCCATACTGGGGCAATTTAGCTATGTCTATACTGCATGCCACTTGGCCTTCATCACTGGCTTTCCTGGGGCATACCAGGAGGTCTAAGATATCATTTTTGTTTGCTTGGTTTTTAAAGTTCAAAGTACTTAATAATAGTGTGAGAATGGTTGCTTGGTATAATCTGACCCCAAGACCCTGTCACGTGCCTTGGAATATGGCATGAGAGCACACTGAGGTGTCTGATGTGTTTGGATAAGGCTGGAGGACTCTGTAGGGGCAGACAGTGCCAAATCTGGAGCAGTCTGGTCTACACTATTGATAGGGGAGATGTCGGAGAGAAGTGCCCCTAAAACTACCCCTGGATTTTGCACTGTAGAGAGCTAGGGGTTCACCCCAAAAGAGATCCCATGGTGTGCACGGTCAGGAGATCTAGCCCCAGAAACCAGACTGGGAGTTAAGTTATTGATGCTGTACCTCCACCCGACATCCAACCTGCATCATATTGTGGTATATTTTGCTTCATTTACCAGAGTCAGATGCAGGGCTCAAAGTGATGAAACAGTGTGTTGTTATTGGTTTACATTTATCTGATTACTTCAAATTGTATTTGTTATTTTGTTTTTGGATGACCCAGCAGCATGTTTGAGAGCTGTGAGGACATTCAGGATGGTGTGACAGTGACACAGCTGGTAGGAAGACGTGCTGTGTAAGCATACCATTTCCTATCAATATGCAGCTGATCAAAATGAATTCCCCTCTGGAGTGTGAGTGGAGATGTTTTTTCTTTGACAGGACACAGAGAATGAAACTGTATGTTTTTTGCACTTCCATTTTGCAGGTGGACAAGGTCGGTGTCAAGTGACCCCCAAATGAATACCCAGCTGAGCAGCTTCTCTGATTCTTACGCTGAAGCCCAGGGGGGAAAGTAGATTTAGAGGCTTTCGGTCATTGAGGGAATTCAAAGAAGATCTCTCTTTTCTCTTGCAAGAGTTTGGTCTGTAGGCAGAGTCTTCCACAGACATCCCAAACAGCAAAGGGTCTCAGCGCTGGGCATCCCATGGGCTTCCTGTGTGTCATGACTCGAAGAATGACTTCTCTTAAATTTTGCTTCCTTGTCACGTGGTTGTTTCTAGTACCATTCCACCCTGCTGATTTTATCAGCTGAAGTAATTATGTTAAAATATTTGGACCAAAAATAGTAATAAAATAGCTCTCTGACTACTTTTCAGGATTTTTAGCCAGAGTGAGATGCCATGTTCTTTTATCCTTGTACCCTTGTGGGACTTGGACAGCACTCTGTGGTGAGCAGCCCATCTCAGAGAAGGTGCTGTCTCAAAATAACATTTTTGTGCCGCGCCAAGAGAATGCATAGTTCTGACCAAATTAAAACCTACCAACCTGAAAATGTACTGCTGAGTGCAAGAAACAAGAAAGGTTTTCTTCCCCACTTATTATTACAGAATATTAGCTGTTACAAAGGGTTCTTTGTAAGCATAATACCCCCAGCCCCTCTCTATTCCATCTTATCACTTTAAAAGAGTGGAAATGAGTAGAATTTTTCTCCAGTACTTATGGAGAACGGTTCTATTTTGAGGATTCTTACTGTGTTGTAGAGGTCATGCTGGCATTTCTGAGAGCTACTTCAGACTTCTCCAAAAATTTTTCATTATGTTGTTTTCTATTGGGAACTATAATTCTTTACGCTAAAAACAGGCTGACATTAGTGCTCAAGAAAAAAATTATAGGCACAAAATCCATATTCTCTTGATAGCTCCTCAAAATATGCCACAGGAGTGCTCCACTGTTATCATCTAAAATGTCATTTAAAAGAAGTTTACAGTCATTCAGTTCAGCTTCTGCAAATGTAGCTGTCTTTACTGTAATTTTGTTGTGGATTTCTTGTTAGGTTTATTGTAATTATCTCTAACTACCTCTTCATCTATCATAACAGTCTTTCAGGGCAGGAGAGATGGTGTGTGGTGTTGGATTGTTGCATGCTGAAGTCAGTTCTGGTTCCATCACCACTGCACTTTGCTTGGTTTCCTCAAAGTTCATTCTTCATTAATTTGGGTGATTCTTACTGTATACTGTTGATATGGCACATAGTAATCATTGAAGTGATGACATCCAGTATTATATAGCAACTAGCATTATACAATTCAGTTCATTGGCTATTTTCACCCAAAATCGAATCGCCTTGAGGTACACATCGGACTTCCCCATCTTTCTGCTTCACCCACCAAGTGAACCCTGGTCCTTGAGCAAAAGCAATCCCACAGATGGCTTTACCTCTGCCTGAGGCAGGAGTAACCCAGACTGTCTTCCCCATCATATTTTTTATGTGCACTACAGGGACTTTATCCCCCTCTACAGTATGTAAAAGTCTTGATTGGGCAGGGCCAACTCAATTGGCAGATCCCCTAGTGTTGACTAACCAGGTGGCCTTTGCTAAATGTGTATCCCAATGTTTGCGTGTCCCACCACTCATTGCTTTCAGTGTAGTCTTTAACAGTCCATTGTATTGTTCAGTTTTCCCAGAGGCTGGTGCATGGTAGGGGATGTGATATACCCACTCAATGCCATGCTCTTTGGCCCAGGTGTCTATGAGGTTGTTCCAGAAATGAGTCCTGTTGTCTGACTCAGTTCTTTCTGGTGTGCCATGGTCTGGGGTGCCATGTCACCGTACTCTGGATCAGTCCATGGCAAATGGTGGGGCTGTGTTTCCACCCCTGGGGCAGTTGATTCCAGGTGTACTGGACGCCCCTCCAAGTGAAAGTAAACTGTGGCTTGCACTGTGCCACCAAAGGGATTGAGAAAAACGCGTTAGCAATGTCAGTTGTGGCATACCACTTGGCTGCCTTTGGCTGCAATTCGTATTGAAGTTCTAGCATGTCCGGCACGGCAGCGCTCAGTGGTGGCGTGACTTTGTTCAGGCCCTGATAGTCTACTGTTAGTCTTCACCCTCAATTAGACTTTCGCACTGGCCATATGGGACTGTTAAAAGGTGAGCGAGTCTTGCTGATCACTCCTTGGCTCTTCAGTCAACAAATCAATTTATGGATGGCAATCAGGGAGTCTCTGTTGGTGCGATATTGCCGCAGGTGCACTGTTGTGGTAGCGATTGGTACCTGTTGTTCTTTGACCCTCAGCAACCCCAATAAAGGGTCCTTTGAGAGACCGGGCAGGGTAGACAGCTGTTTAATTTCCTCCATCTCCAAGGCAGCTGTACCAAAAGCTCACTGGTACCCTTTTGGGTCCTTGAAATACCCTCTCCTGAGGTAATCTATGCCAAGGATGCACGGAGCCTCTGGGCCAGTCACAATGGGGTGCTTCTGCCACTCATTTCTGGTTAGGCTCACTTCAGCCTCCAATACAGTCAGCTCTTGCGATCCCCCTGTCACTCCAGAAATACAGATGGATTCTGCCCCTTTATAGCTTGATGGCATGAGGGTACACTGTGCACCGGTGTCTACTAAAGCCTTATACTCCTGTGGGTCTGATGTGCCAGGCCATCAAATCCACACAGTCCAGTACACCCGATTGTCCCTTTCCTCCACTTGGCTGGAGGCAGGGCCCCACTAGTCCTGGTCATAGCATTCGTTACTCACTTCTTGTAAATGTGAATCAAAAATCCCTTTATTAAGATTGGAAACAAAATCAGCCCTTCTGTTCTGTCTGGGGAACTGCTCACTGGAAACTGGAGCCACAACTCTCCTGGGAGAACCACCTTTTGTAATTGTTTTTCCTTGCAACTCACGTACCTGTACCTCTAGGGTTGAGGTAGATTTTCCATCCCACTTCTTCATGTCCTCTCCACGGTCACACAGATAAAACCACAGGGTGGCCCATGGTGTGTATCCACTATATCTTCTCTCTTGAGCAGAGGGACGCTTACTCCTAATGGCTGATATACTGGTCCATACAGGTGAAGAGCAGGACATATCCTTTTTGAGTTGCTGGACGTTCTGGGACAGTTTCTCCACAGCCGAGACACAGGCCTGTAGGGAGGAAGAGAGACTTTCTTCGTATTGTCGGAGTTGGCTAGCCATTTCATCCACCATTGGTCCCTCTTCATCTTTGCAGGTCATTATTGCCAATGAATTTGCGTGCAATGATGGTGAGCTCCATACAAACTTCCGCCACATGGGTCATGTGCACTGGACTTCATCTGGATCTTTGGATAACTGCTCATTGTCCAGGTCATTATAAATCACTTCCAGCACAGCTAATTCCCTCAGGTACTGGATACCTCTCTCCATGGTGGTCCACTTGCCTGAGTGACATATAACATCTTCCTTGAAGGGATACCTTTCTTTCACGCCTGACAGGAGTCACCTCCTGAGGCTGAGGGCTTTTGCCCCTTTTCCAATTGCTTTGTCAATGCCTCCTTCCCTAGAAAGGGGTACCAGCTGCTTGGCTTCCCTACCGCCTAATTCCAGGCTACTGGCCCCGTTATCCCAGCATCAGAGCAGCCAGGTGATGATGTGCTCGCCTAGATGACAACTGAAATCTTTTCGCATATCTTGCAGCTCACTCAGGGATAGGAATCGGGTGGGTACCATCTCATTTATGGGTTCTGCCTCTTCCTCCTCCTGCTCTCTTGATGGCCCTGGCTCATCATCAGCCCTTACTAAACAAGTTGATTTTCTTGTGTATTTTTTCTTCTGTATAGGGGCAACTGATACTGGCATGGGTTGGTTCTCTGGATCTGCCGCAGTGCCTGTCATGGGGGCTGGCACAGCCACAGTGCCTGTCGCAGGGGCTGGCACAGTTGTGGGGGCTGGTGCAGCTGTGGGGGCTGTCGCAGGGGCTGGCACAGCTGCAGGGGCTGGCACAGGGACTGGCGCAGCCGCAGCGTCTGTCACTTTGTTGTCAGATCCAGAGACCTTCTCTTCCCCTTGAGGGTTCTGAATAGTGTTGAATAGGGCTCGGTAGGCATGGGCCAGGCCCCAGCACGTTGCGGTGATTTGTGTCTCTCTGGAGTTGCTAGGGTGACAACATACTTTTTCCGAATACTTTACTAGTTTTTCAGGATTCTGCAAGTGCAGAATTCTGCAGAATTCTGCAAGTTCAGGGGTGAAGTTCCAAAACATTGGAGGTGCCCACTGTCCTAGGTACTTGCCCATGCTCTCCCACACACCCTGCCACTCATAACTATCCAGCCTTGGAGCACATCTCTGGATGATATTCTTAAACTGCTTATTAACCTTAGACAAAACTGAAACAATATTCCCAAGAACTACCAATAGATATATCTTAACTACCTAAGGATGTTCAAGATACTGAAAAGTTGTTGCAATGAAGGAGGAAACATCACAGAAGAAAGCAACAAAGGTGCCATTCTGTACTTCCTCCATGAAAAACCTCTCAGAGGAAGAGGTATAATTGCTAATTGTCTCCATGAGGTGGTACCTGAAGTACAGTAATGGCTTCACTACAGAACCCAAATACGAGATAGCGCTCAAGGCCAGTGTTTTAATAACAAATCTCCCAGGCAAAACATCACTAATCACTGCAGAGCACAGCAAACTGCAAAACCCAACACCAGTCTTTAACAGGTACTGCAAAAAGAAGAGCATGGTGCAAATCAGGTAGACTAATACCGAGAACAGATGAATCAATATTATGACCGGCAACTGTTAACAGATACAAATTCCTTAATACACTCTGGTTAATCTGTTATTATCTCAAACCCTTTGTGCCCCACGTTGGGCTCCAAAAAGGACTGTCGTGGTTTAACCCCAGCCATCAACTAAATACCACACAGCCTCTTGCTCACTCCCCCCACCCCAGTGGGATGCGGGAGAGAATTGGAAGGGTGAAAGTCAGAAAACTTGTGGGTTGAGATAAGAACAGTTTAATAATTGAAGTAAAATGAAATAGTAGTAATAGTAATAATAATAATAATATAATAATACAATAATAATATACAAAACAAGTGATACACTACACTCGGTCGGCTCACCATCCGCCGACCAATGCCCAGCACGTCCCTGAGTAGCGATCGCTGCCCCCCGGCCACCTCCCCCCAGTTTATATACTGAGCATGACACCATACGGTATGGAACAGCCCTGTGGCCAGTCTGGGTCAGCTGTCCTGGCTGTGCCCCCTCCCAGCTCCTTGTGCACCGGGCAGAGCATGGGAAGCTGAAAAGTCCTTGACTGGTGTAAGCACTGCTTAGCAACTACTAAAGCATCAGTGTGTTATCAACATTATCCTCATACTAAATCCAAAACACAGCACTATACCAGCTACTAGGAAGAAAAAAATCGACTCTATCCCAGCTGAAACCAGGACAATCACTAAAACAGAGGTGATAATAATGGCATTTTTACATTGAGCTGTACGTAGTAATTGGGCAGTTGTGCTGTGTAGATGGAACATTAAATTCACTGGAAACTTTCTTTTTGGATGAATTCAGAAATGAAAATTCAGAAATTGCTAAAAGCATCAGTAAAAATTTATAGACAGTCTGGAACCCTAACATTATTTTCTACAAAAAGACCAAGTCATCTTCTCTCACCTTCAGCCTCTCTTTTTATCTAAGAGAATCTGCTAATTCATCTGTGCTGCCAGGTAAGTAGAAAGTTAAGGCTTCAGGGCTGAACAGAATTAAGCAACACTGTGTAGGTTACAATTGCTGGTATATATTTCATTAAGAGCAGAAAAACACAGGAGCAGAATACTTTTTCAGGTCATCCAGTGATTGTAAGCACTTGATGATCACAAGCTAGTAGGTCATACAATTTATTGATGTATCCATCAAATTCCCTCTTTGCTTTAGTTATGCTTGTGTTAAAAAGTTTTCCAGCATCCCACTTACAGCTCCTCCATGTTTATCTAGCAATTTCCAGCAGTGATAGAAAATATACATCAATCCAGGTATAGTTTTATTCTTTATATACCAACTATATCTAAGCTATATTTAGATATATACCTATAGCATATATTTCTCCTCCAGGAATTTATATAGTATCCTCTTGAATCTATATCAACTTTAATGATCTGCTGTCCCTTCTAACCTATGTTCCACACGTCTATTACTTCTTGTATATAGAACTACTGTGCATTTTGAACGAGGATCCTTCTAGCTTCATTTGATGCCCCCCTTATTCTTGTACTGCAAGAAAAAAATGACCAGTGAATCTCTGTCCCCTTTCCATGACATTCATTGTTTAATAGACATCTATCATACACTTACCTTCCCAGGTCATATTTTTCTCAATTTCAGTAATTCCTTTGATGGAGCTGTAGGATCCCTTCACAAAACCAGCTGTGGTAATGGTTATCCAGTCATATTTTCTATGCTGCTCATTTTTTTCCTTGTTAGCTTGACAAAAACTTTGAATGTTAAATTCCTGCATTCCAGGTTCCTTTGTGCTTCTTACCAGCTTCTGATAATTGCAGTATTTGCATTTATGTATTCTGATTTATTCTGTTTGTAAAAAGAAAGCAAACAGTCAATGCTATATATGTTGTGGGTTTTTTTACCACCGGTTAAACACAGAATGAACAATAAATCAAAATGAAACCAAACAATAAAACTCGGAATCCAAACATTCTCATATGCCCATCTCCATTCCAAAATATCAGTCTGTTGCTGTGTACTTTCCCTATGAGCATCGGAAGATATGTGGAATAGTAGCTACTAAGAAGATCAACAAATTCAGAAGTTGTCAAACCCAAGAGAAAATCAACTCCATAGCTATTGCCATGGCACTCTCCATTTCCAAAACTGCCATTTTGCTAAACCAATATAAGGTAGGAAGGGGATGATCCATTTCAAGAGGTTTTCTGACCCAAACCCTGCCCTTACATTTGGAAGTGTAATTTCAGTGTCAGTGAATTGGCTCTGCCTTTTGTGAACTAGAAATCAGCATTAAGAATCATTATCAGAGAGTGCTTAAAACTGGAGTGCAACTGGGGGAAAGACCTATTTCTTATTTACCCTTTGTTATTTCAGAACTGAATCCAAGCTCTTGAGCAAGTGACCCCCTTGGAAGAGCCAGCAGTTGATGAGCCTGGGGTTGAGTTGCAGGCCCCACGTTTTGGGCTCATTTCCTGTGGCTTTCGCAGAAGCTACGTTCTAGTTCTCCATTAGACGTGCAACCTTGCATTGCCTGAACTCTAGCCTACTCTGCAGAGGCTAAATAAAGAACTTGGAAAATATCAGATGATTCAACAGCGGTTTCCACAGGCTCATTTATACTTCAGATTCACTGGCTGGAGGGTAGGTTTAATATGTGGTTGTAAAAGTCACATCCTGGCCCAGGGCCATCCTTTGGCATTCGTGCCGCAGCAGGGCTGTTACAGCACTGTATCACTGAAAATGTCCTCGACCTCTGGGATGTACAGCACACTGAAGTGTGCTTTTTAATCTCATTTGATTAGTCTTTTTAGATAACGCCTCTATTCTCCCCTCCTTTTCTTAGAAAGGAGAATTTAGTGTGATAATTTAAGTACTGCATCTGTGAACTCTGTGTTACAGGAAAAATTGGCATTGCCAAGAGGCAATGACAGGGAATCAGAAAAGAAATGATGTGGCAAAAAAAACCCCAATAGCACAGACAGAGTTACGCATTTTTGCTTTTTATTTGTGCCTCCAAAAAATTTCCTTAGTCTTGTCACACAAAACTGACTCCCATGGCTTTAGGGAAGCAGTGCATATCTCAGTGATGAGCCACTATAGTTTTCAGTGACAAAGATGTTGTGAACCCGTAATATTGTTATTGCTAATAGATTATGATTAGCAGTTATAGTAATAATTATGGACAGATTTTGCCCTATGAAACCATGACATGACACAGTACCTAAACCAGGATGGATTTTATTACTTATGCCTGTACTTAGAGGGATTTTCTGTTGCCTGAACACCGAACTGTTTGGTGTCTGACCCTGAAGAAGAATTCCATGTCCAGGAGAAAACAAACTCTGTGTTCAGTGTCAGGAGAAGAGAGAGGTGCCTTGGAGAGGCTATCCAAAAAAATCCCACACTGAAGTGTCTGCTATGGTTGCCTTTGCCATGTGTAAGTCTTCCTGACACAAAATACACTAATATGGAGGAAAATCTTGGCTACTTCTCCATGTTAGAATAAACCAACAAAACAGGCACTTGAATGCACTCGGGATAAAGTGGCACTCAGGACAGAATATACAAGATTAAATAAATAGCCATAATAAGAAGAAAATGGAGCGACATTACAGTTTTCTCATGTCTGTTTCCAATTTGTTTTTTCTTTTTCATATTAATATGTTTTCTCTAAACATTAAAATTTTATCACAATTAAGCTGTGCTTAGTTAATTTCATCTTCTTGTCATGGTGACGGTGAAAGAACCATTTTGGCCAAAAGACCGTCTACTCAAATTAATAATGATTGGGCAGAAAGAATTAGTATATGACTACTTTCCTCTAAATCAGTCATTAAATTTAATTAGAGTTGATTAAATCATCACCTCCTGTTTAGAATGAGTTTGCTTTTAAAACCTGCCAGGATTAACACTTGTAAGAGCAACTGGCAGCTCCTGTAACAATTGATTGCATGCAGTATATTAAATAACTGTAATAATATCTGAATAATGAGTAGCTCTTTGGGCAAAGTCTGTTCTGGGTTTGTACAATAGCCAACAAGGAAAGTCTTATTTTATCTGAGATGGCTAGGCATCACTGTAATTAAATGATGAAATATAGTCAGTGTTGCATTATCTTAACATACCCATATTGGAGTGAGAAAGTACAAAGATAGTGTGCACCAATACTATTTTCCTTGGGGAACGCTGCGTAATTGTAAATGTGTAGTCACCTACCTTGGTAGCAGCCAGAGTCAATGACATAATGCAGTTTTTCTTTTCCTGCAATATAAGCCTACATTTTTAAAGCAGGGTATATTAAAAGATAATACAGGTGATTTTACTCTCTATACCAGCTTGTTTGTTGTACCACTCCATCATCTGTTTGTTGACAAGAAAAGTCAAAACCAGAAGCTGTTTCACGCTTTGAAGCTGTGAGCTTTCCGGCACCGTACAGACTGTTAGCCAGTTTTTCAGTACACAACCAGTTCAATTATAACATGTAGTAAATTCCAAAATTACGGATGTTACCATCCTGTTTTGCTTTTAACTGCCAATGCCACAGTCTAGCAAGGCTGTTTGTCAGGACTGCAGGCTTCATCAGGACTGCAGCTTGGTTACAGCTTTATGCAGCAGGATGGTAGTGATCCTTCACTGAATCCTTAATTCGGTAGTCTAGCTATACAAAATATTGATTGTTGCTTATATGACTTCCAGCATTTTATGTGTGTACTGTAGGATGCTGAGGTCTCAGCCAAATTAAATTACTTTCTGCCCAGCTGTTCTTATCCTCATCAGAAATCTGGGGTTTTGCCATTCTCTCTTTGTGACAAAAAAAATAGGAACTAAATCTGAATCTCTTCTGAAACATTCAACTGAATAAAATAAAACATCACTGACGTGTTCCAGCAGTCTGCAGTGGCAGCATTTACTACATCATCCACTGGGAATCATAATCCAAATCTAAGCATTCATCAAAAACATGTATTGATAGTGCAGCTGATCTTCTAGACATGAAACCCATATACACTAATGATTATTTTTGTTCTGCATGACAGCCTGTAGCAAAAACACTGAGATGTATAAATGATTGCTCTTAACAAGTCACTAACATTTTTTTTTCTGTGATTTTTAACTGCAGATTATTTGTGCAGAAAGCAGAATATTCTTCTGTGATTTCTTGGTGCAGATGTGGACATAGGGATGGAGGGTTTTGCTTCAGGTCATTCATAGCTCAAAGTGGAGAAGCAGTTCAGATATAAGGACAATCAGATTTCTGGGTAAAAGAATAGGAGCCTAGAGAGAGTGTGTATATGAGAAAGCCTGAAACTTGCAAAAATATTTTCTTTTTCATTGAAAGTTTAAATAAAGTATACCTTGTGCTTCAGGGCTACAGGAGATGTTGGACAACTGTGGACACAAATGGTAGAGGAGATGCTTGGTAGAAGAGATAGGAATCAGTGCTTCTGAAGGCATGGTCTTTCTGGAAATGGCTTCCTTGCTGCAGCCTGAGACTGCTCTCCGTGCTGTGCTGCCTGTTTCTTGCCAACCCTGAAACAATGCGCAGGGTTCGATTTAAAATATTTTGCAGGAGCATCTAAAATTAAAAGCAAAAAAAGGGATAGCTCTGTTCTTCTCTGGACTGGGTCAAGAAAAAGGGAAAATCTGCTGCTTGATTATTCTCTGTCAATCTATACAAGAGTAAAGTATACCCTCAAAGACTTTTTAATTTCAAATTCCAGTTACCAAGATTCTGAACCTATCAGCCAAATTCGAGTCAGGATTGGAAACCAAAAACAAGGTCTTTTTTTTTAACTCTTTTAATTAGTTAAGAGAAAATTGATAACAACCTGATTATGTATATTTTCTATATGAAATACATCCTGAATTCCCAAATAATATTACAAAATACCAATACTTTGATGATGATGTTTAAATCTATGTAAGAGTAACACTCACTTTCCCGAGGCATATTTTAACTACAAATCCAGCTGAATACCATCCCCAGTAGTGTCACAAAATTCAGCTGTAATACCAGACAGACCATTTTTTGTTCACACAATTACTGAAAGTAAATAATCCAATCTACAGAGAAACCCATAGGCCAAAGGTAAGAGAAATTTATGTCTGCCTGTCTGTCTGTTCCGATGTAGAACTGCAGCTTTGGTGGCTGAAAGTTGTTCAGACCATCAATCTTACAATTCCTCTCCTTAGCTATTTCTCAGACATTTAATTGCATGTATTCTGGGATTAGATTACAAGCACAGGTCGCCTTTTCCTTTCCTTCTCTCCCCATCTCAAGCCCTTATTCATATCTGAGCATTACCAGGGCTATTCCCTTTTAACAAAATTTTCATCCTTAAAGAAATTTAAAGTATTTTCACTCCTGTTTTGTCACCTGCAGCTGGTTTGTGAGATGAGGTCACTCTGCCTCACAATCTGATGAGTGCAAGGAGGTAAACAATTCAGAAGTCCATTTATTTTTTCATACTCTTCCGTCCATGAAAAGACTCCCTTCTAAGATTCAGTCGGTACTATTGTTGCTGCCAGATGTTTTTAGAAATTTATTTTAGACCTACAACCTCTTTTTTCTTTGGTGGCATTTTCCAAGTCCAGAAAATGCAAGATTAGGATGATTCATCAAAAGTTTAAAAGCATTTTTTGAAGGGGATTTCATAGAAGAAGTCACTAGTATTTGCTAAAGGCTGTACAAGGCAGAGAATAAAGACAGATCCTGCCTGAAAGAGCTCAGTTTACAAGCCAGAGTGAAGAATCTCAGAAAAGCCTGGAAACCTTCTCATTTTAATTTTATATATCAACTGTCCAACTGCAATGCCTTAAAAACCTGACGTGAGGATGGAGTTACACCGCAAACATATGTAAAGATAACCTGTTCAAATGCAAATCGCCGGCAGTTTTATCTGAGCTGCTAAAACTGTGATCTTGCTATGGTTAAAGGAGAGTAATAAACACTTTTAGGGCACAAGTCCTCTCATCCAATGACTTGTCCTAATCGGAAACAGGCCAACTGAATCACCCCCCAGGGTGCCAGCTTCTCTCTGTTGATTATGGAGGGAGCCTGGGGTGACTGCTCAGGTGTCACTTTTTGCACTGCTGCCATTTGAAGTGAGATGGATCCCACCCAAACTAACAGCTGATCCTTGCAGACAAGGTGTGGGAAGGGACACAAAAGTGTAGAGCAGTGAGGTGATTTGCCCAAGTCATGTGGGATGTCAAAGCCAAAGCCTGAAGGAAAACCAAGCTTTGCCGACTCTCTGCTTAATCCTGTGGTAACTAGCCTGCCAGCAGACTCCAAACACATCGTTTGTTTCTCCTTTCTTGCAAGTGCTGGGAAATACTTGTCTTTCTAAGAGGGGGCTGGTGATGGATAGTGACTAAAACCATTGCATCAGACCATGGTCGTGATTCATTTCTTATTCTCCATATTGCAAGAATCTTGACCTATAGATCTGAAGACATATTCCTCTTGCTATTTTGCATTTTCACCTTGGATTCTAGAAGAGATTTTACATGAGTCTGTACAAAGTAGAAATGGATATCATCTTTACACTATTTGGTTATCATTTTCTATACTATTTCATTTGCATTTCTTTTTCCCTTTGGCTAATCTTCTCCCATGCTTGCCTTGGAGTATGCAACTGTCCAGTATAATCTCACCATTAAAAGCACTCCTTTTTATGGCTTTCATTGCCTCCCAGTGAAAATAATGTAAATCTTAGTAATGCCTTTGAGAAGAACCTTTACATACTTTCTCTTCAGATAATTTGATACTTTATTTTAAATTGTTTGCCTTCACATATAAAATTAAGTTTACATACCTGAAGGTTTACTGTTTGAAATAATGATTGTATCCAATTGCAATTGGATATATTTAATTTCTTGTACCTGTAAATTGTATTTAACTGAATTATCTTCTGAGCTTGGTTTCCATGAAATAGTTATAACCTCAATACTCTTTTAAAAAACACATCCTAATTTGATCTGTAGCCATCTCCTAATTCCACACACTAAATAAAACTAAAATATTTGTCTTTGAGTGGAATGTTGAAAATGTACAGTAGGGCAGAAGAACAAACCAGAAAAAATGTATTCTATAATTTACTACTTTGTAGTTTAAGTCCCAATGAGATTTGAATCAGCTCAGTAGTACAGTTTATGTTGAAAATTATTTTTGTTACAATTTATGTTGTTTTAAATAAGGGATTGTTTTGAAAAACACTCTGTAAGGACCTTAAATTACCTGTCCTAAACCAGTTTATATTGGTTTGCTTATAAAATACCCAATAATCATTTTAACACTATGTTATTTTTTATCTTCATCCTTACCAAGTACTTGCTAAAAACTCTGAGTTCTGCTTTTTTTATCGGTTTGTCACTATCCAAACATAACTTAACACTTTAAGCCTTAGAGTCATACTCAGTTCTTTGGGAGAGGGAGCACACATGGCAAGGTTTGGAGGAAGAGTACCAAGAAAAGGGAAGAAAGGTAGGAATCGCAGAATAGTTTGGCTTGGAAGGGACCTTTAAAGAAGAAGGGTCCTTGCCCGGTTTTGCAACTCTATAAGGTACAGGTCCCAGTGCATGCTCCTCCTCAGCTGGGACAGAGAGATCGTCCAGGCACCAGCCGCTGCAGACAGGCAATGGAAAACTGTTTTCTTTTCCTTCACTCTTTTCTACGCTTGCCCCAGAGTGAGAAACGCTGAGGACTGATCAGGCACTTGGACAGTACACAGACTGCATGAGCCCCTTGGTAGGTCAGGAGTGGGTTTGTGGAGGAAAAAGAAGCTTTCCCCACATTCCACTTACTTCTGCAGGTAGGGGCTGTCTGCGTGGTGAGATGGGTTTTGTCCTGCACCACCCACCCCGAGATATGTCAGTCCCTCAGGGCAGCAACTGCAGAAGCCATGCATTGCCTCTTAGAGGTGGAGGTGGTGGGACAGGGAGAAATCTTCTGGGTGGAAGATTCCAGCGTTATCTTACTGTCACAGGCGTCACCTTCAAAGTGCCATGGAGGCTGGGAGGAAACACAATGACATCATGGAGCTTTTCATAGGGGGAAAAAACAGCTGGCAATGCCCAGTTCCACTGCCCGCCAGCTGCCTGCTTTTATAGGCAGCTGCTTCTATTACAGGCACCCTAAGCTGTAATTACATGCAAACACTTACTCATTTGCCATCTACTTGCACCATTTTGTGAAGGATATTAGTATAATCCGTTTCACTCCTGACTATATTAATAATGCTTTGGAAATACAAATGGAAAAATTCAATTTTAGAATGGTAACAGATCTTTTCGTATAACCCATCTTTAGAAGGTTATTGCATGTCTCAAGTGGTTGATGCCACACCGCTGTCAGCTTCAGAGCTCATAAACCCACCAGAGCTATGCTGTAATTATCTAAAAATGCACCATCCGGAATGTCTTCTTGTTTCCCCACAGCTCCACGCCCAAGCACCATTGCCGCAGCTGCTGGAGCATCCTGGGCGACTGGTCCATGCTCCTGGGCGACTGGTCTGGGGGGCTTGCGGGCGCCTGGAGCCCCGAGGGGAGCCTGCCCCTGTGGTGGCCCGCTGCCTAGCAACGGTCACGCTGACCTCCTCTGGTTGCCATGGTGACACCTCCAGCACAAGTGTCACCGGATAGGGGATCCAAAACAATTCAGTCTTGAGAAATAAAGTTCTGGTAATGCCGACCTGGAGAAATGGGTAATTTTATTGCTGTCGTCAAGGAACTATGCTTTTTGGAGACAAACCAGCTGACTCAATTTCTTGGTAAGTAGTTGTAAGTTTTTAAATAAATTCAGATTCAGGGGTACTCCTGCTCTGCCAGGGGTGGCCCATGGGCACAGTCCCTCAGGGATGTCCCTGCCCCCACGTGGGTCACCCACAGCCGCAGTCCCTCAGGAGTACCCTTGCCCCCCTGGCCTGGAGTGCCCTTGGGAGGGTGTCTGCAGCCCTTCATGGCTGCCCCTTTCTTTCTGAAGTAAGTGTGAGCAGGGGCGCTGCGAACTTTTCTGACTGGCTGAAGTTCAGCATGTGACGGGGTTTGTTTCTGTAGGGTGGAGACCTGGCTAGAGCAGGTCTTGGCTGGCAGCCGGTGGATCATGACTTCTCAACCCACATCAAAACTGCAGTTCCTGTCTGCATTTTTTCACCTTTGCACATTACAAGTGCAAGGCTTTGTCTCCCTCCTCACCCCAAGCCTAGCACCAGGCCTTTGCCTTGACCTTGGCTGAGCCTTCTCCAGTTTCCCAGCCGTGACCATCTGGAACAAGTTCTCAGGAGAGATTTCTTTTTGCAGTTCAACCCTTGGTCATCCCCTTTGCAGACCCACTCCAACTGGAGCCCTAGGATCTGTCAGTCTCCTAACTGTGACCCTAACACTAGTCCAAATCTGACTCTAACCCTAACATAAATGCACAGAAGCTGCACAAGAAAAGGGTGGGCTGCACAAAGGATTCTTGCTTGAGAACCAGTTCATGAGGGCTGTGGCTGAAGGATCGGTGCTAAGGCTCAGCTGTTGTCAGGAATTAGGTTTACATGTAAGGTGACAGTAACAGAAGCTTCAAAGGGACTGAAAAGGAAGGAGGGGTCTACAGCAAGGTCTCAGGAGAAATATCCCTTGAGACCTTGGTCAAGAGGACTATGACTAAGGATCAGCAAAGGCTAAGACCTAGGGTGATATTTACTGTCAGGTTTAGGAGAGAGAACACTCTAGGGCTGCAGTTGGAGTGTCAATGCAAAGGGGATGCTAAAGAGAGAGCTGGGCTGCAAAAAACAGTCCCTCCAGAGAACCTGTACAACAGGGCAATGGCTCAATGGCTTTGGGGTAGGGTTCAGCCCAGGTGAAGACCTACAGTTAGGCTAAGGGTTAGGGTTAGGATAGAGACAAAGCCTTGGGGTCCAGCTGGAGTGGGGCTGCAAAGGTGGCTGTCTAAGTAAGGAGTGGGACGCAAAAAGAAATCTACACTGATAACTTATTCAAGAGGGCCATGACTGAGGACCTTGGGATATGACTGAGCCTAGGCCAAGATCTTGTGGCCTTGGTTTAGGATGAGTATTATGAGAGAGACAACATGTATGGCTTCAGCTGGAGTGTTGTTTCGAAGGGGCGGATCAAGAAAGGGATAGATTGCAAAGTCAAATCGTTCATGGGAATTTCTTCAATGGTCCCATGGGTGGGAGTCTTGAGATTAGGTTCTGCTGAGGCCAAGATTTTAAGGCCAGAGTTTGGTTTAGGATTAAGTGAGAGACAAAGCCTAGGGCTCCAGCTGGAATGAAGCTGCAAAGGAATTGCTCAAGGAAGGGGTAGGCAGTGAAAGAAAAAAAAGGTCCCCTTAGAACTCTGTTAAAGCAATGAAGTCAGGGGGTCTTGAGCTAAAGCTCAGCCAAGCCCAAGCCTAGCTTAAGGTTACATTTAGGGTTGGAGTTAGGAGAAACCCCAAGCCTAGGGCTGAAGTGTGGGAGGGGCCTATGGAGTGGGGCTGCAAAGGCACTGCCAAAGGAGGGGGTGGACTTCAAAAAGAAATCGTTCTTGGGAACTTGACTGAGGGTCTTGGGGTAAGGCTTAGTCACTGACATATCATAGGATTATGTTTAGGCTTAGGGTTTAGGTTAGGCTTAGGGCTTAGGTTAGGGTTATGGTTAGTACAGAGACAAAGCCCAGAGCTCCAGCTGGTGCAAGGCTGCAGCAGGATTGCCAGGGGAAGGGGTGGGCTAAAGACAGAAATCATTACTGACGTCTTGTTCCACACTACAGTGCTGGGCATCTTGGGCTAAAGGCACAGCTGAGACCAAGAGGCCTGTGGTCTCAACTGTGCACTACTCGCTAACCCACGTGATATTGCTCTTGAAAAAGTTCCCAGAAATTATTTATTCTTGGACCCCCTCCCTTTGGCAGCCTCACCCTCACCGGAGCCTCAGGCTTTGTCTCTCACTAACCGTAACCTTAACCATAGGTCTTGGCCTTGGCTGAGCCTTAGACAAAGTTGCCCAGCCATGCCCCTGTTTAAGGGAGTTTCAGAGGTGTAAGGACGCAGCTTTTGGTGAATTTTTGCCTAGCGTGGTAATAAGAAAATACATAACATTTCCATAGCAGTTGGTAGCTTCAGAGACCCCCATAAAGATAAATCAATTGATATCTCTTGTGCTAATTTTCCTTTACTGAGATATATTTTAATGATTAATCTGGCCAGTACTTTTTTAGCCTGCATGCTTACTTTGAGGAACGTGAACGTAATTCAGCCACCCCTCTCCTATGCCAATAGGTCTCTTCAAGGTGGTGCTGCTGCTCTGAACACTGAATCTGCAAAAGGGCCACAGGTCTGTGGTGGCAGATGGAGCAGACAGTGGTTGCAGCAGCTGGACCAAGTCGAGGAAGACAGGAAGCAACTGGAAAGGGAGGGAGAAGAATTCCTGGATGAAAGGAGCTTGAGAGTTTGTGGGGGAGGGAGAGGATCTGTGAGAGTCATGGACTCTAAACTACCTCACTGAGGTCCCGGGCAGTTACATTATACTCTTGTTTCCTCTTACAGGAAAGTACTGAGTCCAAATATAGTTGTTTCTCATCTAAATTAGGTATTTGCCTTCTTTCTTGACTAGGAGATAATATTTTTTAATCATTCAGTTACATTCTCTGTTTTTGTTTGTTTTGTTTTGTTTTGTTTGTTTTGTGATTGCTTCAAATGTACAATGAAATATTTCTGCATGTTTGCGTGGTTCAGTCATTTGCTTTGCCCTGGCAGCAGATGATCACTTAGTGAAGCAGTATGCTTCTACTCTCACTTCTGGGGGTAATGCCTTGCTTCTGTCATGTATTTCAGGAAAAGTACCAGTGAAATAGCTTGAAGAACCATAGTCAATGGATAAACATGTGTGCTGAGTTAAAAAAGATAAGCCAAAACAGGAAAAAGACAGAGAAAACAACAGTGAGAAAAAAGCAAAGTGGCAAATGAACTAACTAACTATTAACTAAATAAGTTAATTCTCTGGGGAAAAAAAAAAAAAAAGAGAAGAGCAGAAAAGAACAGTGTGAAAAGAGAGAAGTGGAATAAGAAGGACAGTGACTAGGTAGCAAGGGAGTGGGAGGTGAGGGAAGCAGGCGGTTGACATCGCAATCTGCCTACACAAGACCAAGTAATGATTAAGAAGTAAGAAGAGAGACAGCCGCAGGAATGGTGAAGACGTTATTTAAGAAGGAAGAAGTTATTTAAGTGAGAAAAAGTGATCACAGAGAAAAGATGGGTTGATTATTATGCTACCAAACACAGCTTTCCCTTAACTTGGACATTTGCATCGTCATCTTTGGTGTATTTGCATAAGAACTGACCTTAGTTTAACTTTTACGTATATCTCAAAAATACAAAAATTCTGGAAGTTCTTATGTTAGATTTTCTATATTTGTCACAAAGTTATAAGAGAAATCTGGGCTTGCAACTCTCCAGAACCAATGCTTACAGCAGTCTATTGTTTATACTTGCCATGTAAGAGATTTTAATGCCCAAGACTATTTCCAGTATGAAGCTACATTTTGTTTCTGGAAAGTCACACATGAAGCAAGGATATTCTTCCCAGCCATTGATTTCCTCTTCCATTTAGAATGATAGGTAGGATGAAAAAAAATAACACTTTCTGTTTCAAAGGCCCTTCCTGAGAAATCAGTGTAGTTCCTGTTTAGCTGACAAAATCAAAGGCTGCCATTTTTAAATGCCTGTGCCCAAAGTCCGCAGATTTAAGTCATTAAAAACTGAAAGACACTGATAATTCTGACAATCTCATCATGTATTGAAGCTGCTAAAAATGAAGGTGTCGGACTTAGTCACCAAGTTTAGAAATGTCAATTTTATTCCTTTTGTGCTTATCACAATATTATAAGTATAATGCTGTGGCACATCCGTGGATAAAACTAATTTAAATTGAAGCTAATTTCTATACACCAAACTGTGTTTTATCAAAATTACTGCATAGCAAAATAATTGACACATAGGTATACACTGCATTTTATGGACAGACTGCTGGCACAGATTAAAAACTATCATGTCTCCAACCAAATTATTTTTAGATTGATCTTGTGAATCCCTTCTTTTATAGAATTAATATTTTAATAAAACTAAATTCCTGTAGTTAGAATACTTTGTATTTTGATAATCAATATTCTCTCTTACTTCTTTCTATTAATCCAAACTCAAGCAGCAACTAAACCCAATACACATTTTAAGTCCAATGCGAGATCTTAACAAGTTCCTGTGTGACTGTAGAAATTTTGTGATGAGATGTACCCACAACTCTAGCTCTGATGATCAATTTCCACAAACCAGAGTCTTCAAAGTGTGCGTAATGTTTGTCTCAAATACTTGTACATAGTTTGACACTTTTAGAAAGCAGTTAAGTGTTTTCTGTTGGCTGCTGAGGACTATTCTGGCAGGCTTTGCACTGGAAACTAGAAAGTTAAGTCAGACTGTGCACAGCTCAGTGCTGCCGTAGCAGGAATGTTTCCAGTACATGAGCTGGTTTGTTGGAAGCTGTCTCACACACTTCTGCTCTACCCTGTGGCTTGCAGGATTAGCCCACTCCTCACTTCACGTGGCAGAGGGAAAGGAAAGGAAAGAGGGAAAGTGTGTGACTTCCTGAGAATGTGACACTGGGCAGTGAAAGCCTGGGAACAGCCCTAGCACAGAGGAGGTTTGAACTAATTATCTCTTCTGTTATCTTTATACGTTTTATTAACAAGTACCAATAAAAATTAAAAAAAACAAATATCAAGAAGTGAATGAGTTTGACTTCAACTTAACATGTGGTCCATACTTGTAGGTTTGGAGAAGTGCTTGAGTTATAGTTCCTGGACTTCTCCAAATTCAGGTTTTAAGACGTGAAACTGAAGACAACCTGACCTGGGTGATGGAATAGCAACAGCAAGTTTACTGAAAGTTATAAAGCAGCTGCAAATGTTGGCTTCAGTCCTGCAGAAACAGCAGAAACCATTCCAGCAACAGATGGTCTAGGGGCTTTCATTTATTCAGGGACTGTTAGTGTGTACCTGCCCATTTCTGCCTGCGGTGGAAGGATGTTGTGAGGACACAAGAACAATTGTCCTGGGTCAAAGATACATCCAGCCCCATGTCCTGCCTCTGACAGTGGCCAATGCTATCTCAGAAGAAAAGCAGCAAGAGCAGTTCCAGGGGAAGAGCCTTTTCTCAGTAACCTCGATTTTGGCTGTGCCTGCTGCAGCGATTTGCCTTGAATATTTGCTGTCAGTTCACTCTATCTACATTACTCCAGTTCTTAAAGCAGCTTTTGCGTGGACAAGCATATTATGTTCCAGTGGAAAGCAAAATGGGTCTTTAAGCTAACTGCCTTTCTGCACTAGTGGAGATGGTAGTGCTGAACCCACTTGTGACCCCTGGACTGTGTAAATGACCACCTGGGAAAAACCTGTGGATCTTTGGTTGTCATGAAATGCTGTAAGTGCTCTGAGAAGCCCAAGAGTTTGCCCACCTTAGCTATCACCCCAGCCAGCTTCCCAGGAGATGTGCAGCTCACAAGCAAGGATGCAGATCTTACCAAGCCCATACATCTGTTCTTGAATTGTACTCAGCTAAGGGTGAGCTGACATGATTTCAGTTGGTCTGACGCTGGAAGTACTACTCTGCAAGAATGAGAATTGTAGAATCAGATGTGTAAGCTCCCATTCAGCCAAGCATTTAAGGATGAATTTAAGTCCTGTTGACTTACATGAGAAATAAGTGTGTGTTTAAGAGTAGTGCTGAACAAGAGATGTTGTTATTACTAAGTCGTATTCGACTTTCAAACTTTTTAGAGGTGACATCCGTTGACTTGAATGGAAACATGAGCGTGGGTTGAGCCTATGCTGAATAGTTTTGATCATCAGTCTGAAAAATATGTAAGATAATCTACTGCTCTTCAATGTGTCTTGTATACCTCCACCATAACCAATATCTCTCTACAGTGGTCTGTTTCATAATCATAAAATGGGAAGATTTTCAGCAGCTTTCATTACCTTTTTTTTCTTTCAAATCACAAAAATACTTTGTGTTACATTATCCTGGTTTTGTTTGAAGGCTTTTCTTTAAATAATAGTTATTAGAAGTCTTGCTAAATTGTAACTCAAAAGAGTGCCAGCACTTGAGCCACTGAAGCTCCTGAACACATAGCTTTTCATAAGTTTGTGGCTGATGGCTGGACATATACCTATTACCAAAAAGAACAACATGTAGACAAGAGTAATAGATGCCCAGAATAAGATGTGTAAGTGATTTCAAAACCTGCCCACTATTTTAGACACAAAGATAAGGAAAATATGTATAGCATCTAAGAAGTTTCCAAACAGGGGAAAATAAGTGAGTTATAAATATGGGTACATTAAAGCTACATTAAAGTCATCTCACCTGATTCACTCACATTGTTGTAGCTCTGCAAAAAACCCCATTCATTTGACTGAGAAAAATGTAGGCTTGTATGGCTGATTGATTACAGCCTTGGTAAAACTAAAATTATTAATAATATCATTTATGCTTAATGTATTATTAATTAATTATATCAGTTGGATAAGCTGTTCTCTCCAATTCTTCCGAAAAGCAACAGTTGTAAAAATGACAAGGCAGGCAGGAGATTAGTGATCAATATCAAATTAGTCTAAGTGACTAAGACTGCAGTTTAATTACAACCATGAGAACCATCAACGTTACATAAGGGAGGATTTGACTGGTGCTGAGTCAGAGCACAGTGCTTTCAGCTTGACATAGCGTCACTACTCATTGGGTTTTCAGCACAACACCATCCAGTGAAGGATTTTTAACAAAAGTCCTCATAAAACCTTGAAACAACGTTGCATTAAATTTAAGTAGAAAATTACAAAAACCTTTTTTCATAGTTCAGCTCAAAGTGGGTGAAACACTTTACAAAAAGCCATGTTGCTTCAAGCTCAGAGAACATCTGAACTTGTAGATGGCAGCTGGTGCAAGGGAAATATGGGAAGCACTCGAGTATTCTGCAGCTGGGCAGCTTGCAAGAGCCGTGCCTCTCGTGCAGGACAAGCAGGGCAGTAAACCACCTCCAGGGACTAAGAGCTATTGCATAGAAAGAAGTGGTGTAGACAGCTCAGCTCGCCCCCGGGGTGGGCAATTGGTGTTGCTGGTGGGCAGCCAGGCAGCCATCTGGACGGGGTGCAACCTCTGCCCAGTGAGGTTCACCACACTGGCTGGTGAGATGTCTGCCTGGTCTATAGGGCCATCCTTCCTGCTACTCAAAAGCCACAGAGGTTGTCCTGCTGGTCTCATGTGTGGGCCATTAGTTATGCATCCTTCTATCTGATATGTCTGTAGAGCAGGGCAAAGGACCCTTGATGGACCATGGATCAGCAGCAAAATATTTTAAATGCTGGGCAAAGTGCCGTGTGTTTGTAGTTAATACAGAACAATCACCAGGAAAACATACTGTGAATTGTAACTAACAGCTTTTCTCAGTGTGGGAGCTAAACGGCAGAGGGGGAGATTGGCAAGTGACCAAACATGTATGTAAAGCTGATAATTTATCATCCTGTATCAAGAATCAAACACAGGGTGGAACCAATGGTCAATAGCCAAATTCCTATAAATGCAGGGCTGTGTTGTCCAGTTAAGCTGTACTGGACACTGTGCTGGAGGATCTGGGCTAGCGTAGCAGAGGGAGAAAAACTAAAGGGAGCAGCTGCTGTCCCTGTGCTACTGAGAGGATTTCTAAATTACTGTGATGAGGATAACTCAAACAGTGGTGTAATCCTCACCCTGCAGTCAAGGTGATGAAAGTCATGCAGAAGGAAACAAAAATTAGGGAATTATCAAAAGCTGAGACTGTGGAAAGCTAAGTGGTTTGTTAATTCAAATGTCCCCACAGTATCAAAATAGGCAGGAGGTTTATTTCTCAGTCCTGTTACTAAAGCAGCTGAGCAGCTCACAAACCAGACAGCTCTACGTACAGCCCAGCCCAAACTGCTGATTTACAGTAGAATTTAGTTTCAATTCCTCCTGATGAATAGTCTTATCCCAGGTTGAATCCATTGCAAACAGCTGCAGGATAGTGGTTACTGGGTTTTTTTGAATTTTTGGAGGCTGACAGTTTAACACACCCAGCAGCTTGTTAATTCCTCCCTGTCCCGCCTGGCCCACACCCTGTGCATCCTCTTCTACCCTGCAGAAACCTAATGCCTTTAGACAACTTCTGTACCATCCATTTTATCCAAACCTCTTTCGGTGCCTTTTGAGGTTATAAGAAAACTCTGGTTCTGCTTTAACTGAACTGCTTGGGTGGGGTTCATTTGCTATCACAATACCGAGGCGTGGGTGTATGGCAGTAGGTGGCTACAGAAAAACCAGGTGGCTAAGCTCCCCCACGAGGTGATGGAGATAGACTCAGTCAGTGTAACTTGGGGGTAATTCAGTTTACCCACAAACTTTGCCCATTGGGTGTCCCTATAGTAGACACCTTATGGCGGGTCAGATGAACTGTTCTCTCAAGAGAAAAGAATGAGCAGAGTTCATCCATTAGCTAGGTGCCATCCATAGGTTTTGCTGTGCCTGAACAGGATCGTGACAGAGACATAAACTTCCCTGTGACGGACCTTTTTTCCCCGATAGGGATTATGTCAAATACAGATTCACCCCAGGGGGTTCTTTCAGCCTCAGTTCTGGCAGTGGATTCAGTCACAGCACCATCCCCTCCCATTCGTGCTAATGTTATGCTGCCTCTCAGATCTTCATCGTTTGCTACACAACGTGCTATTCCTGCCGGATGGGCTCAGTCCATTTGATGTTTAGATGACTCTAGACAAAGATTTTTATCTATGTTAATACAGAACTTTACAAGTTCAATGCTTTTTTTGGACATACACAAATGTTTGTTTTAAAAGTACGTGCTTTAAATTAATCACATCCTTCTGAGTAATAAAATACTTTAAAACTTTCTCAGCTGCCTTATTATTTCTAGCTCATTCTGTTACATTTTATAAAATATTTGATGGGAGAGAAAGGACTCTTGGCTAGTGATTAGACAGGAAAGCAAACATGTTTTGGGGGAGTAATAATGTGTTTGGAATAGCTGATGCCTAAACATGGTTTACTGGAACTAGGGCACAATGACAAATACTGTACTTGGAGGCTGAGCAGTGGTTATTAATTAGCTATACCTACTTATTTTATGATGTCTCTGGTGTATTGCTGGTTTCGTAAATCTTCCTGTTCTTTTTCAAGGTAGCTTATTCAATGAAAATACCAACATGTGGTGGGGTCAGTACACGCTCATTTATTTTTATATTTTCTCTTAATGTACATTGAATTTAAAAATATTTGTTCTGGCTTCCATTAACTATAAATGTCATGCTGCCCCTTAAAAATATGCCATAAGCCATTTCTTAATCTTCTTACTCAAATCTGCCTGATACTTGTCCAGTGCAACACATAGAAATGTTTCACTACACAGTTTACATCCATGAGGGAGCATGGCATCTTCTTCTCTGACCTATATCATTGTAAGTCATTAAGCTTTGTACAACTATGATTTGTAAAGACTTACACAGAGTAAAATTGCAGTCACTAAGATGAAGAACTGGCTACTGCCTGACAATCTGAATGCGTAGGGTGCTACTAATCTGGGGCATCTAAACAACAGATAAACTGTGCCTGGCTCATCACAGATGAAGCACAGAGGAAAACGAAACTACCCTGAGATCTCAGATCTGAGGAAGGAATTTTCCCAACCCCCAAACCTAACAACTGGTATAAGTTGTTATATCGATGACCGAAGCTTAGAAACATGTTTTTTACAGAGTTTAACAAGCATTATTTAACCTCAGGTAGCCTCTCCACACACTTGTGTGAATACACACCAGACACAGAACTTCTTCCACGAGAAGAGTCTTCTAGAAAAATCTGACCTTATTTTGAAGGTTAAGTGGTGGTAAGTTCACCATCCTGGTCTTATTCTGTATTTCTAGGCTGGATTTCCTATCTTTGACATCTAGCAACAGCACTTTGTTACACCTCTATTAATTATGTTGAAAAATCCTACACAATCCACGGGAAAATACTTATAGAGTAGGATCCAAACCATTTCTCAACCTTCTTTTCAAGAAGCCAAATAATGTTATATTCTTCAATCCTTGCATCGGTTTCACAGCCCTCCTCTGAATTCACTCAAGCATGGGGACATTGGCTACATGATCTTCTTCAGCTTGAATAGCTTTTCTACACTTGCTGGTAAGGAAGAAAAGACAAAATTACTTTTTCAAACCTAATTTACTGAAAACAAATCATGGATTATAGATAAAATATACAGTTTATCGGTACAACAAGAGAATGGAGGTATCCATGGAGTTTCTACATGTCCTCAGTTTGGTCTGACATTTTAAAGGGTATTTCCAAACATATACTCTTGGTATCATTTGTGTTATTTATTTCTTACCTTCCAAATTAAAGCAATACTGGAAAAATACTTTTACAATTTAAACTCAATTTGTTCTTTGAGTTTCTTAAGTGATTAGTTGGAAGTAGTTTTCTGTTTGTTTTCCAGTGTGAATGTATTGCTTTGCTTAAGGATATTAGAACAAGATGGTTTACCTTATTTCTCTTGCTTGTTTAACAAGTTTAAAAAATAAAAGGTGTACTTTCAAAAGCTTCCACCCCTTTGCCTCTTGCAGACTCCTGACTAAATTAGAAAATTATAACAATAATAAAGTACATAAATTTACATTATGCATGGCAGCTATCAAATGTGTGTTTTGAGATGAGTCAGCCTTTACCATGAAGCCCCACTGTGTGACCTTTTAGTCTGACTGCAATCTCATCTAGTGATGGTTTCACTAACACTACATACAGTAGCCTTCTCCCAAAGTTCTGCCTTCCAAACCCAAGTCTTTTAAAACTTGGAGGTATAACCTGTGTGCTTAGTTTTCAGACATTTTATCTGACCTCTCACACTGGAATGCATTTTTGTGCATGGTCCCTGTTTAGACAGTGGCATAACAGTGCTATCTGCTCTGTTGTCCAGTCATTTCCAGCCTATCATGGTTCTGACAGCTGCTGAGCAGATATCCAGTACAATAACATGATTATCTGTTTCCCGTGTGGTTTCTGCTTTCAACATTTGAATGTATCAATATGTGCTGCTGTTGTTCTTTCCATATGTGTGTGACTTGGCACAGATGTACAATGAATTTTTTGGGGGGGTCAATCTTATCCTTTTTCATATAGAGGACTCCCTCTTGAATCTCTAAAGCTGATCTCTCTTGGGATGTGCCCAAATTCCTGGATTCGGCTGAGTTCAGAAGCCAGCAAGTGCTGAGGCACGAACATGAGGAAAGAGAACAGCTCCAAGTCATCATGAAATAAAAAGGCCTGGACATTGACAGTGATGGAAGTCAGCAAAAAAGCTTGTTCACTTGTTAGGTACAGCAGTCTACATATCCAAATTGCATTAAAGCACAGTCATCTTAGATTCAGTGTGGCTGTGATGTCATTCCTTTACTTTGCCGTTTCCCCAGTCAGAGATGATAGAGCTGCATTATCTCAGATTACGATGCTGTATCTAAAGTCACTTTATCTGTGGAGAAGTGACTCACTGATTTTTCTAATTTATGAGACATCAAAACAAATGCATGCATCAACTAAGGACAAAGTGATTTCCAAGACCTTTGCTGTGCAGAGTGAACAGAAACAGGATGTTGTGCTTAACCTCAGGGCTGGCTAACCTCAAAGATTTTTTCAAGCATCTTCAAGAGATGCTGAAAAATATTACCAAGGTAATTGACAAATGAATATTTTCTCCTTTGTTTTTTTTTCTTTTCTTTAATGAAAATGGAATTGTGGTACTCGTCTATTCTAACTGAAACTGATCTAGAAATAAAAAAAGAGAAAAAAAAACAACAAAAAACTAAGTTTCTCCTTCCAAATCTTTACAAGATTGTTTCAATTTTTTTAAAGTTTTAAAATACTTAAAAGCTTTCAAAACTAAACATAAAATTCAGAGGTTAGATATGCCTCCCTGAATTGAATTCCCCATGAATCCTATGTTATAGATACAATTAACTACCTGTGCAGCAGCATCTACTGAGCAGTCATTTAGAAATTAGGTTTAGATCCCCTAAAGGTCATTAGGCTGGCAGATCTGATAACTACATGAAATGTAGTGAAAAGACAAAAGTACATGTCAGTAGCCGGGAGCTGGTGAGTCAAGACTGACATTAAGGTTTTACTGAAAAAAAAAAAAAAGCTGCTGTTCTTTCCAAAAATAAGGCAGCCATTTCTTGTTCATCCACTTTTGAGGTGAAAACCAGATATACAGTGAATTCTCCAGTCTTACCTTGTGAGAGGTCAGGGACGCTGCACACACCTCTGGAAACCACGTTTTGCCAGAAGAAGAGGAAACATGAGGATGGAAGCTGTGTGCAATGTCTCATGTAGCAAGACCACTCTGGACACAGCCTGAGTTGTGTCATCTCAAAAGTCAGGGCTTTCCTGAGCCCAGCGGGCTCATCCCGGTACGGCACTGAAAGGAGTGTGATGGGCTCACAAACTAATAAGTGAGGCACAGGAGGAAGGCTTGAAAGATCTCGCAAAAGGCCTGGGTGGTAGTGCCATGTCTTGTGCATGGAGAGAAACAGAAATTCCCCCTGGGAATCAGTCAGCTAGCCCTAGGGAATGAATTCACAATGCAGTTTAGTTATGGACTTACCCAGACATAATTAAAATGTAATAGCAATCTGTAAGTAATGTACATTTAAAGGATAGCAGGGCTCAAATGAAAAGACAGTTTTCAAAATGGTGTGCTTTTCATAGATCATGTGGTTGCAAAGGCAATGGGAAAAAGAGACCAGGAATGGGTCTTATCTCCCTGTGCAAACAGATGGACTTCTGTCAAAATGCAGGCATTGCACTCTGCTTGTAATACATCAAGGTACTCGGCTCCTTGGGTGCCTTGACTTTGCTTTTACAACCACCTTTACTTTCATAGTATAGGTGCTTATGGTCGTATAATTAAAAATAACACATTAAACCAATGAATTATAGTGGCAGCTCAGTTTTCTGAGGCCATATAAATTAATCGCTTTCTCATCCTCCTCTGACCTTGCTTTGGTAAGTAGGTAGGATGAATTCATTTGACATTTACTCTTTGCCAGCTTTACTTCCTGAACATCCTCTGCAAAGCAGCAGATTAATTCTTCAGGGTTAAAGTGTGATGCAGACAACACAGCTGTACAAGAGACGAAGACGATAAGAAAGCCTCTTACCACATGCTCTGCCATCCACCAAAAAATTAGCAAGAAGACCCAGCAAACCTTCTTCCTGCCAGCCTTGATCGGATGGGAAAAGGGGTGACAGCCGATTTCAGTGCTGTCCCTGAGATATCATGGCTTAACAAGTGGGTACATTCAACAGCACATTGCTGCCTTCCTCCCCAGGGCTTACCCTGGGGGGGGACGGGGTGGCAAGGGAGGGCAGTGCCTTTGAAGGATTATGAAGTAACGCGCAGATCATTGCTCAGCACTTTCCCTAACCTCAGAACAAGCGCTGTTCACATAAGCATGATTTGAAAACAACTTGAAATAAGAAAAAAATGACAAAAGAGGATTAATAGAAACCGTTCTAACAGAAATAGCAATTGGATGCCACTTTAAAATTGCTGAGACTCATCAGTTTGTCTTTCTGATATTGCTTGGGAGAGGAACTGCAATAGGTAATAAACTATTAACAATACAGAGGAAAAAAACAACACCCACTCTGTCTGATGTTTTGCCATGAGGATCTACTGGCTACCAACACAAAGCTTTTCAGGTCACTGTGTTCCATATTTTTCTTGTGAAATGTACTGTGCGCTTCGGTCACTTAAATAAATCTGTGTATGCAGTTTCCTAATTTTTTTTATTTTATTGCCTAATAAAAGGGACTTTAAAGACCATGTGGATCTGTAATTGAAGATTCTAGGCTTAAAGAGAAAACAATTTTATAGGAGCACAAGGGACATGGTATTTGTTATGAGAGTAGAGCCTACCCACATCATAATTTCTGCACAGCAGATGTGGAAAAAAGCAATGCAGAGAAATGGTTGGAGGCAGATCCCAGCTAGCCCTGGATCAGTGCTGAAGGAGGAGGAACAAAAGCAAGTAAAAGGAGCCTTTCCCAAGTTTTGTTCCGTGCGAGGTCAGCTTCCCTCCAGCCCCCTGCTCACCAGGGTCACCCAGACTTACCAACCCCTCTCCTGCAGCATGAACGCTGCTCACAGCTCTCAGCAGCTGTGTTGGGGCAGCACAGGCACCTCCCTGACCAACAACAGCCCCAAATGGCTCCTCTCAGCCTCAGCTTTGGCAAACTGAGCTGAGCGGCAGCTTAAAGCTGCGCCCTTTCCCACCCTGCAGGTGTGCACCTTCACCCTCTGGCTCCAGCAGAGAGAGAAGGAGGATCTGTGGAAAACCCCCAGCATGAAAATGATGCCCTGCTATAGGCAGGCCAATTTCAGGTGTAGGGCTTGAAATGAGGCTGTTCCAGAGGTGTGAGGTGCTTGGTTGCGTGACGACGATGCTCTGCACTGTGTTCTTACAAATAACCCAAGCGATGCTCCCTCATGGCGTCTCAACAAGCCTGGAGCCTTCCTGCGGAGGACGGTGCGTTTCTCCACACCTCCTGCTGCTGGGCAGAGGCTTTATTCTGGCCTTGGCCTGCCCAAGGCAAGTGCTTAAAAAAAAAAGATATATTTAGTCATCGTCTAAAAGTGTGTGAACTGCAGAGTTCATTTGATATATTATTTAAAAAAATGCATCAAAGCCAGTCCATACTGCTTCTCTTCATTTACAGGCTTTTAGATAGGTGTTTTAAAAGTTCAGTAATCCAGTTGAGGCTGGTTAACTACAAAGAGTAGCTGATTGATAAAGTATTCCTCAAGTAATCTTCTGTCACCGAATATCTAATTTTGTAAATTAAAGTGTACTACATATGGCTGTGACTACTGTAAGAAGGAGAGTTAGTGTTGTTTCCTTTCAGAAAATGGTTTGGTTTATAATAATTATTTTTCCTAATATCACACTGTGCCATCTTGTGTTTAATTAAACAAATATGGACACACGTACTTTGGGGACTGGGTAGATTTACGCCCGCGATCATACATAAACAATACATTTCATATCAAATCATACTTTGTTGGTTTGCATTTCTCCAAAATTTCCCAGTCTGGTCCTGTTCTGGAGGAATCCTGACTGATTTACCCTCATGGGCTAAAAGATCACAAGTTACAGTTTCACAATGACTTAAATAAGATGTGTTGAAATAGGAACATTTCAGCTAGACCTCACTTTGAGTTTTTTATTATTTCAGTCAACAGTTCAAAGGAAATATTGAAAGGGAGAACACTGTTGTAATCTCCCCTGCATCAAAATCCACTAGCCTGGTAATGTTATCTGAAGTCAAGATGATACAGTGCCACAAAGACGGGCTCTAATCTGGAAAAGATGGATATCAGATCACAGATTAGAAAATTATAAAGAACTAACTGAAGTGGAGATGTTATGGACTGGGCATCAAACAGAAATGCAAGATTAAGGAGAACTAAAGGTGAAATTCTTGTAGGAGCTATTTTAGGATCTTTTTTACCAATGTTCTGAATGATTTGTCAAAATACAGGAGGATAAATGTATGAAATAGTACCTTGAGGACAGGAAGAATATTTATTAGCAGAAAAATACAGAGCTGGGCATGAAAACATCAAGCACACAAAAATTTGTTGGAAACCGATTGGAAGAGGAGGGACTTTAGAATATCACGCAGTTACGTTTTGCCTAATTCATTAATGTGCTTTGATGGCATAGAAAGCAAAGAGGATTCTAGAGCATATGAAAAAGTAGAAATTTTCTGTATCAGTTGAAATGTGCGTGTACAAGGCACTGCTCTGATCTGGGATGAAAACTGAATTTTCATCATGACTGGAAAATATTATAAAGCTGATCTAGGGAATGGAGAGCCTTTTGTAGATCAGAAACTAGAAGGACTTATATTTTTAACACTTAAACAAAGGCTGAGGGAAAATGTTATTGTTTTTATAAATATAGTTTGAGGAAAAACCAAGCTAAATGGCACTATTGGCACAAGAATGCATAGGTATAAATTCACCAAAAAGAACTATAGTCTTCAAATTAAAAGAATGTTTCTGATTATAAGACCAGCAAGGATCTGGAATAACCCACCATTTGGAGTAGTGGAGACGAAAGAATATATACACCTAACTACTTTAATGCTAATTTAACAGATATTGTCCTCTGTCATCCTCAGTAAGTGAAAGTACCTGCCATGGTTTAACCCCAGCCAGCAACTAAGAACTACGCAGCCGCTCGCTCACCCCCCCCACAGTGGGACAGGGGAGAGAATCAGAAGAGCAAAAGTGAGAAAACTTGTGGGTTGAGATAAAGACAGTTTAATAGGCAAAGCAAAAGCCGCGCACGCAAGCAAAGCAAAACAAGGAATTCATTCATTACGTCCCATCGGCAGGCAGGTGTTCAGCCATCTCCAGGAAAGCAGGACTCTGTCACAAGTAGTAGTTACTTGGGAAGACAAACATCATCACTGAGAACGTCCCCCCCTTCCTGCTTCTTCCCACCCGCTTTATCTGCTGAGCATGACATCATGTGGTATGGAATAGCCCTTTGGTCAGTTGGGGTCAGCTGTCCCAGCCATGTCCCCTCCCAACTCCTTGTGCACCCCCAGCCTCCTTGCTGGTGGGGGGGGGTGAGAAGCAGCAAAGACCTTGACTCTGTGTAAGCATTGCTCAGCAATAACAAAAACATCCCTGTATTATCAACACTGTTACCAGCACAAATCCAAAACATAACTATCTACTATGAAGAAACTCTATCCCAGCCAAAACCAGCACAGTACCTTATCATCTAGAATGGTATACAGCTGCTCCTTCCCAGGACCAGAGCAAGATTAATTACTGAGTGTTTCTGCTTCTTTTTTCTTGGCATTATTCATTACTGCTTTTTTCTGACAAACATTGGCATTAGGATTTCTTCTATCCCTTGCACATTTAAAAAATTACTTTGGTTGTACTCAGCCTTGCCAGCACATTTTTCTACCTGATGTCTTGTTCCTCGTCATTATTTCTAATTTAGAACAATCATGACATTTATCGTGTCATTATATTTTATGGACTGGGTTCTCCTTTTACTTTGCACTTGGCTGAAAAAAGAATCCCCAAACCTCTGTTTTGGTGATACAGTTCAGTTCCTAACAAAATAGACCAGCAAAACTCTAAAAGCGGGCCAAAGTGGGGAACAGGAGGAACAAGCAGCCAGAGACTGGAGCTTCTTTTGCTAACCACTCTGCAGGTGGCATGTTGTGAAACTATTTGTGGGTACTGGTTGCTTTTACCATGAGTTTTCTCTGCTTCTGTGCCAAGGAGATGCATAAAGACAACAAACTGCCTCACTTTCACCTGCTACTTCACAGCAAATCGTAACGCCTGCCTGAGCACTCAGAAAATTAACATAATTCATCTTAAGTTAGAGGAACTGTTTCCAAACTGTGCTTGGTGTGACAGTCACTGCTGCTGTTTCAGGCCTGATGGAGTCCTTGAGTGAATGCTTGTCTGTATTTACTGACTGCGATAATTGTTCAAGTACAAGTATTACCTCTCTCTACGAGCCTTGTCTTTCTTAAAACTGCCTCTGGGAGCCTTAAAAATTAGAAGGCAGATAAAGGGAGCAGAAATATACTTGTGTGTGACTCTGCAAAAAAACAGACAACAATCAGCACTTGCTTAAATAAATCAGCACTGCCTAAAATAATTTGCTGGTTATCCCGCCTGCCCCCCTTCCCCAGCACACAGCTGGCCGTGCTCTGATGGTATTTACCAGGTCTCTGCTGATATTGCTTGCCATTTACAGCGATGTGCCTGCCTGTCGCCCTTCGAATGCAAACAACCCAAGCTACAAAGACAATTTTGAACCCATGCATGGTGCATGGGCTGAGACTCCATAGCCTCACATTGGGTTCTGAAAAATACCTGTTATGAAGAACTAGAGAGATAGCACCGATTATCTCATGTGTTTAATGTAAGTTGCCCCTAGTGCTGGATTCAACCGTGCCTCCTTCTCACTCACCTGTGCCCTGTTCCGCGCCTGTAGGAGTCTTTGCAAAACTAATTGGCTCAGTCACCCACATAAAGTGCTTATCTGTACTGCCAGTTTCAACATCTCCTGAGGGTTATCTCTTTAAAAATTCTAAAGTCGTTCAGCCTGAGACCATCAACTAGTTTAGTCATCCTACAAAATTATTCTCCAAAACCCAGGAAACTTGAAATGCTGACCATGAAATAGAAGACCCCTTAAGAATTTCTGTTCAAGGAATCAAATGTAACAAGGTACTTTGTTCAGGTGCTGTAAAATGACTTACTCTCACTGAAACAAGTAATTCATTGTTGCTTACGTGACTGATTTGCCAGCAAAACCACGTTATTGTCTTTGCTTAGTGAGCCGTGTGACATCGATGTGGTGAGTCAAATGTGAGGGATCCTGCAAAAATGTAACTCCTTCTATTGAATAAGCTGTGAAACTTTCAATTTGTTCATCTATATCTCTGGCATACGCTGTAGCTATAACAATCAATGATCTGTTTGAAGTGTTAAGCTGTACATCCAGGTAACTTGCCATAGGGAAGAGATTATGTCACTGAGACAGCATTCCCAGAAGACATCTTGTGTGAAATAGATATTAATCAAAGCAATTCCAGTAGTTCCTGGAGGGCAGCAGACTATACTTCATCAGGTATTGCTCAAACCAATACTGGCCTGTGCACACTCTCAGCTGTGTACACAGGGTGGCTCTTGCAATCCCAGCAGCTAAGGAAATGGCCAGCCGCACATTGCAACAAAGCCAGGGTGCTCTGACAACAAAATTTCCAGTGAATTTCAGTTTGTCGGACATGTTCTCCTTTTTCCCTTCCAGAGGAGGTATTATTTGAAGGCTAAGAAAAATGCTTGAAATCATCACATAATATCACGGACATAAGAAGGAGAATGTGGAAATCAAACTAAATTTGTGGCTCATTAAATGCCACTGACCTTAAAATGCACATGCTCCTCTCGTTCTGGTTTTGCTGCCTGTCTGTGCCTCTGTGCATCACTGTCGACCAGAGGATGAGCTTTCTGAAGCATCCGTAGGGCATCTACTTTGTTCACTTGGCAATAATTTCAGAGGTTATTACCCAGCAATAATTTATAGTAGTCAAATACAATAAGCTAAGGAGCAATGAATGATATTTTTACAAGCTAGTTTTTCATTGTCACTTTGTGTTTCTGTGGCCTGTTATGCATTTGGCAAGCAAGCATCTAACCTTAATAATGTTTGTCTCCTCCACTCACTGCAGGACAGAATGATAAGGTTTATGGACTCCTAAAAGTGCTGCACTGAAAGCTGCGAGGAACCTAAATTATCCTTATTTACACTCACCCTCATCCTTCTGCAGTAGTGTGATGGAGACAGACATTGTTCAATAAAGGCCAACAAGACATGGCTTATCACGTTGAAGTACAGGTGACTATTCAGCTGTGCTGGTCTTTGCCTTTTCTTCATTGTTTTCTGCATGGAAATTATAAAATTACTTATGCTTTTTCTACATCCTTAAATTTGATTGTTTCATAAGAATTCAGAACATTTAAGTACTTTAACAATTTGATGAAATCACAGGTTAAGATGTATTTCTGTCTTAGGTGGCTAAAAACATGTCTTATTCTTTGGCTTCTGATTTGCTCTGTCTGGTTGCTGTACCTCACCAGCCGTATGGCATCTGTGTAGTGGTTTTTGGTTTGTTTTGTTTTTTTTTTAATTATAGTGTCATACCTGGGCCCAAACCAGTCAGTCTGCAGAGCACATTGCTCATCTGTATTTCATCGAGGCCCTCTAAAGTACCCCACAAGAGGTAAGGAACAAAACCAGTGGCATACTGACTTCCAGAGATTTTTTTATACTTTTTTCAGGTTGAACCACTGATATCATAACAAGTACCATAAAGTTAATTATTCTTCCTTGGCTGCCTGTTGCTCTGATGTCAAGAATCAAGTCACCCTGTTGGGTCTTCTTTTTGCCTTCATTTTCACATCTGTGAGGCACAAGTTGTGTCACATTTATCTTTATCTAAAAATATTCTTAGTCTGCAGCTTAAATTTTTGAATCCTATATCACTAATCGAAGGAAAGGGGATTGAATCAAAAGCAATTATATTTTTTCTGAGCCTAATCCATGCAAAAAACCACTTTTGACACTTTTTTCATTTATTAAAATCAGCAAAACCCAACAATTTTTTCTTAGCATTGTTTTTAAGCCTTTCAGATTCCTAACTGAAGCTTGCAGTCATGACAAATGTAATGCTTCACAGTCCGCTTTTGAGATATCAAGTACCCTGCTGCTCTTTTTGTCAGCCTAACTTTCTTCTAAGAGCTTCCTAAGTATCTTTTATTGTAGCTGATCTGTATATATTTTTCTCTGATTTCCAGAAACCATGTCAAGCTGACCTAATCCAATATAACACTGGATTCTTTGCAATAGCTCTCTCTGTTAGGAAGGTGTGCTAGAATTTTCAATAGGTATGGTTTCAACCTCTTTTGCCCTCAAATAAATTAAAGTGCTTTTTAACATGTACACAGTGCCCTGTGCTACTGGGGTAGATGGCTATACAATATCTGCCTGTCTGCCCACTTTTATCTCCATTATTACAGTAACTGAGTTCTTCACAAGCACTGAAGGATACATTGCTCCTCAGAACACTCTGTGGCTTTGAAGTAGGAACTTCATTATGTCTGTGGGGAATGAATGGACAAGACAGATTAAGGGCTAAGCCCTAAAGGTACTGAAGACTTGCAACACTGAGATGAACAGCATCTAGGGACACTGAACCCAGGGTATTCTTGTCTCCAGGTCAGTCAGCCCGGTGGAGAATTAGGTGCTCATGGAACTGATACTGAGAAGCATCTGAAGCTATCGAAGATTTAATTTCAGGAGGAGGTGGATCTTAAATGCTTTTGCAGGTTCCTGCTCTGGTGAGTATCTACACTTGGTACAACAAAAATAATAGAAATAATTGGAAGGCACTAATCTCAAATACCTGAAAAGTTAGACTATACCTAAGGCATAGGAGGGGAAAACCCGGGTTGAAAGCACCCAATTACACAGAACAGGGATCTAAACCAGGTTTCCTACATACCACACACAGGTCTACCCTAGCTACCAGAAGACCCGTGGTCTTCCCCAGTGCTTACCTAGTTGTTCTACTTAGCAGGATTTTCAGTTAAGCATTTCTGAAGCCCACAGCAGCTCATCGGCTGTAGGATTGTATCAGTGCTTGTAGCACAATAGCTTTGTACAATCTTAGATATGTGGGATGCTCAGAGACCTAAGGGGTTAGGGGACTAACCAGTGCTTTCTCAGATCATCCATGGCACCTACCTGGACTCTGGCTTTTGTTGTATAAAAAGAGATATCAGATGCCCCATGTCTACAGGAACCGAACGAAGTCCTCTTAACGTGACTTGCCTTACCCTTGAGTACACTTACCTAATTATCTGTGCCCATAGAGATCATGAAAGGAGAATACAGTTTTCCTTTAACTTCTGATTATCTTTCTCGGTATTAGTTGGTGTGAACTGGTGGAGACATGATCGCCAGTTGGGTGTTTCTTCATTAAAATCTAGGACAGAAAGCTGAGAACAAGTTAATATTGGTACCTCCATATAAGCCACCTGTTTCTACGTGCTCCATAGCCTTCAGCCAAAAATAGTTTCCCCTAATCATGAAAGAAGATGATTTTAGAGATTTTTTTTTTTAAATAACCATTCATTTTCACCAATACATTTGACACTATGAATAGTTTGCAAGTTATTCACACTGCTTTCAGTGGCATGTTTGCTGGTTTTCAGCAGTCATAACATGCTATCCAAGTCAAATTGTTTTGTATCTGCTCTATGAAAGGATGAGTTCCAAATCTGTCTTTGTTTCAGTAAACGCTTCTGAACATATCATCATTGCCATGTTACATGCTCAAGCTACTGCAGCTACAGAAAGCCATTTTCTTTTCAGTTTTCTTCTCCTGATTAAAATATCTGTAGACTGCTATACTAGAAAGAACCTGTTGATGCTAAGAAATCAGATTAAATTATCTGGAGTATCACTGTGTCAAATCTAGCATCCAACTGGCCAAGAAGGAACAACAGCTGGAAGGGCTGAGACTGCAATCAGCAGATGGATTCCCTAATGTCTTGTTAGCCTGCTGCCCTAGAGAAATCTGGCAGTGTGCTGGAAGATACCGCTAAACCAGTGCTCAGGGACTTTAAGTAGCTAGACTGATGGCTGGAGGATCATTGGACTAGTATTTCTGCCTAATTGTTATTTTTTTATATAACCTCATTCCTTCACAAGTATATTTGCATTTTCAACCATTTAAAAAGTATTGTTATTTAAAGGAAAAAATCCTGTTACATTTTCTAGTTGCCCTCTTTCTCCAATGACTCTTAGGTTACTTTGTCTATCATCCATACCAAAGTATCCTTCTTTAGTAAAACAGAGACTGCACAATTAACTTTAAAAAGTCATTTTTTGTTGATGACTGCATAATAGAGCATAAGGTAATAAGGCAGCTTACAAACTATTGTTTTCTTCTAGACAGCCAAGTCATTTTCGCTGATGCTAAGAATGTATTGGGGAAACAACCCCAAATCCAAGAGATGTAATTTCACAGAACATTTGAACTTAGGCTTAGGAGAACAACCATAGAAAAAGATGCTTAATTCTGGAATAGTGACCAAAGAGTGGAAGAGAAAACCAGCAAACCAAAAATTATAAACTTGGTCTATGGAAGCACCAGCTGGATGTTCACTATTTTCTAACATTTCACAATGCACAGGCTATTGTTACGCCTACAGCAAGGAATATTCCCTTTACAATATTGCACACTTTACAACAGCCCTTTTGCTGAGATGCATTATTGATGAAGCTGGCATAAAAATACAAATGGGAAATGAGCATGGAGTGAGAGCATGTTCTTCAGGAAAAAGCTCTTATAATATTTGTGAGATCTAGAGAAATATCTACTAAAGTTGCTGGTTTTATTTGTTTTTTTGTTGTTGTTTTTTTTTTCCTTTCCTTTAATACAGAAAAGTGCCCAGGTTTTATGTTTAATAAATCTAATTTTAACCTTAATGATTTATGAACTTTTCCTTGATCAGATAGCTACCTAAATTTGCTTCCTTGACATGTTCCATCTATAAGTTGAGGTTGATACATATAATTTCTCTATGAAAAAAGTTATTCAAAAAGAGACCAGAAACTGTGTTTGGGTTTTCTCTGTCATGTGGCAACAACCTTTTAAACAAGTCAGAAACAGCAGCTGAACTAAACACTGTATATTCATTCCATGCATCCTCTGGAAAGGCATTTTTGCTATTCAGATGTAGGAGGTACATGATATCAGAAATTAGCATTTCTAGAGCAAATCCCAACAGCTCTCATATTCATTTTCTTGCCATGATTATGCCCACCCATGGTAAAGGGCAATGAGGAGTGATGAGATGATATATCTGATTCAAAGAGAATGTTTAATATGTCTGACCCTCACTCTTATGAGAAAAGGCAGAATCCACCAGACATAGAAGGTTACAAACAAATCCTTAAACTTCTTTCCCATCAAAACAGAACAGGTCTAATTTAGGCACAGAAGCTAGTTATGGTTGTCCTGCATTGAAATATTCTCCAAGATTAAATATCTCCTAGAAGGATTGTCTTGGGAAAGGTACCTTTGTTTCCAAAGAATGCAAATGAAATGGTGTGACTGCCAGGAAGACACCTAGGACCAACAAGTTGGTATCCCAGTGAGGATTGACATGAGAAACATCTGACACATGGCAAGTAATGAAAGGCCTGTACATGAAATTTCCTCATGACCCCTCCTCAGTCAGAGACTAGATAGCAGCTAGAGCTCTCATATCTTCTGTAGGACGTGTTTTTACATTAACGGTAGCATATCCACCTGTATACTAGTTATTTCCAACCCCACAGGAATAAAATGTTTTCATTCCATGTCACAGGGAAATTGTATCCTAAGAGTTCCCAAGAGAAGTTTCCTGAGACAAGCCATCGCATGGTGGGGGCATGTGTGGGGAGGAACTATTTCCTAAAAGTAATGCAGCTGGTGCAAAAGGGGCATAAAGTCCAAGGAGCAGAGCATCTGAAAACCTGTACGTAACAGCTGACACAAGTGATGGTACCTAAATTGCCAGATCCTCTACCTACTTACCTTCAGTTCCTTCTGACTGTGCTAAAAAGTAAGTGAAGGATAAAAAAAGAGTGATTTTCTGAAAGGAGGTGAGAACAGCAGGGCAGGGCCAGGAGGCAGCATGGGGGATGGTTCCTGACACAGGTCCTGACGCAGAGGACAGGCTGATGCTGCAAGGAAGATACTAAAAAATGGAGTGATGGGAACAGCGGGTTCAACGCATGCAGGAGCAGAATAGGAAAGGGGGTGAAAATTAAGAGAGGACGAGGGAAAAAAATTAAGAATGACCATTACTAAAGGACACAGCATTTAGAATATATAATTAAAAACAGAAGTTTAATGTCTTACCTTTGTCAGTAGTAACTGTGAGATATCCTGGCAAGAAAACCCCTGGGTAGATCCCTTTCTTATTTGGCTCAGGTACCTTGTTATTCTCTGTCCATGACTTAATGAGTTTCCATGTGCATATGTGCATACTGTTGTAGCAGTGTTAAAACTTGATGTGATACCAACTAAAAGACTATATATAACCTGGAATTTGGTTTGCTTTTTTTTTTTTTTACTCAAGACTAATTTAAAATGTGCATGGAAAGCTGTACAAGAAACTTCAGGTTTAGAATCATAGAATCATAGAATCGTTAAGGTTGGAAAAGACCCTTAAGATCATCGAGTCCAACCGTTAACCTAGCACTGCCAAGTCCATCATTATATCATGTCCTTGAGCACCACGTCTACCCGTCTTTTAAATACCTCCAGGGATGGAGACTCAACCACTTCCCTGGACAGCCTGTTCCAATGCCTGACTACCCTTTTGGTGAAGAAGTTTTTCCTGATATCCAACCTAAACTTCCCCTGACACAGCTTGAGGCCGTTTCCTCTCGTCCTATTGCTTGTTACTAGGGAGAAGGGACCGACCCCCACCTCACTACAACCTCCCTTCAGGTAGTTGTAGAGAGCAATAAGGTCTCCCCTCAGCCTCCTCTTCTCCAGACTAAACAACCCCAGTTCCCTCAGCTGTTCCTCATAAGACTTGTGCTCCAAACCCTTCACCAGCTTCGTTGCCCTCCTCTGGACACGCTCTGGCACCTCAATGTCCTTCTTGTAGGGAAGGGCCCAACACTGAACACAGTACTCGAGGTGCGGCCTCACCAGTGCCGAGTACAGGGGCACTATCACCTCCCTGGTCCTGCTGGCCTCACTATTCCTGATACAGGCCAGGATGCCATTGGCCTTCTTGGCCACCTGGGCACACTGCTGGCTCATGTTCAGGCGGCTGTCAACCAACACCTCCAGGTCCTTTTCCTCTGGGCAGCTCTCCAGCCACTCCTCCCCCAGCCTGTAGCATTGCATGGGGTTGTTGTGACCCAAGTGCAGGACTCAGCACTGAGCCTTGTTGAATCTCATACAGTTGGCCCCGGCCCAACCATCCAGCCCGTCCAGGTCCCTCTGCAGGGCCTTCCTACCCTCCAGCAGATAGACACTTCCACCCAACTTGGTGTCATCTGCAAACTTACTGAGGGTGGGCTCGATCCCCTCATCCAGATCATCAATGAAGATATTAAACAGGACCAGCCCCAACACTGAGCCCTGGGGAACACCACTTGTGACCGGCCACCAACTGGATTTGACTCCATTCACCATCACTCTCTGGCCTCGGCCGTCCAGCCATTTTTTAACCCAGCAAAGAGTGCACCCATCCAAGCCGTGTGCAGCTAGCTTCTCCAGGAGAATGCTGTGGGAGACTGTGTCAAAGGCCTTACTAATGTCCAAGTAAACAACATCCACAGCCTTCCCCTCATCCACTAAGCGGGTCACCTTGTCATAGAAGGAGACCAGGTTAGTGAGGCAGGACCTCCTTTTCATAAACCCATGCTGGCTGGGCCCGATCCCCCGGTTGTCCTGCACATGCCACGTAATGGCACTCAAGATGATCTGCTCCATGACCTTCCCTGGCACCAAGGTCAGGCTGACAGGCCTATAGTTCCCTGGATTCTCCTTCCAACCCTTCTTGTAGAGGGGCGTCACATTTGCTAGTTTCCAGTCCTCCGGGACCTCCCCGGTTGACCAGGACTGCTGATAAATGGTGGAGAGTGGCTTGGCAAGTATCCTTGGGTGGATCCCATCTGGGCCTATGGACTTGTGTGCATTCAGGTGGAGGAGCAGGTCGATGACTGCCACCTCTTCAACAACTGGGACTTCATTCTGCGTACTGTCTCCATCTCCCAGGTCAGGGTCCTGAAAACCCCAAGGATGACCAATCTGATTATTAAAGACTGAGGCAAAGAAAGCATTAAGTACTTCTGCCTTCTCCTCATCCTTCGTGGCAAGGTTACCTTCCGCATCCAACAAAGGATGGAGATTCTCCCTGGCCCTCCTTTTGTCACTGATATATTTATAAAAACTTTTTTTGTTATCTTTAACAGCGGTGGCCAGTTTTAAGTTCCAGCTGTGCCTTCGCCTTTCTAATCTTCTCCCTGCATATCCTCACAACATCCTTGTAGTCCTCCTGAGTCGCCTGCCCTTTCTTCCAAAGGTGGTTAGCTCTCCTTTTTTTCCTGAGTTCCAGCCAAAGCTCTCTGTCCAGCCAGGCTGGTCTTCTCCCCCGCCTGCTCGACTTATGGCACATGGGGACGGCCTGCTCCTGTGCCTTTGAGCCTTTCTTCTGAATAACATCCAGCCTTCCTGGACTCCTCTGCCCTTCAGGACTGCCTCCCAAGGGACTCTGTTAACCGGACTCCTAAACAATCCAAAGTCTGCCCTTCTAAAATTCAGGGTAGCGGTTTTGCTGACCCCCTTCCTTACTTCTCCAAGAATCGAAAACTCTATCAATCACCTTTTGAGTTTGTCAATCACCTTTTGTGTACTTGATCCTACAGCTTTAATATTCCTTTAACAGCAAGTTTAATGATTAAATAGGACAGTTAGAGTGGAGCATCCCGTTGTCCTCAGGGCATTTGGCCAGAACCTGAGCAACACCTCCACCCATCTTTCAAGGTGACATGCTAGTAACAGTTCCAGGAACACGGAGGAATCCAGACACTCTCAAGGAAGCTACTAAATAAGCATTGATCCTAGAGTCTCAGTGCATTTGGATTCACTAGTATTAAAGATCAAGTATAGTAAAACCCAATCATCTCCTGGTTATAGCCCTGTCAGCGAAACACCATATCGATTACTTGCAGAATTACGCTTTCTTTGGCTGCCCATATCCAACAGTTTTTTCTGGTTTCTTTGAAGTCAGCCAAGGTATGAATGAGTGTCGAAACACAGACAGATAGTTGCTCAGCTTTTCTCTTCTGTAAATTATACAGCTTTTACATGAGAATAGACATTTACATCCGTATTCATGACATTTCACTCCCTGATAGTTCTTAGGTATGTTCCTGAGCCATAAAGCATGACAGTATGACCCTCTCACTTTTCCCAGACAACTCCAATATTGTACTTTTCCCATTCATTCCCTCCTCTATAGCTTCACCTGGCATCAGCCACGAACATTTTAGCTGTCTGGTTTGTTTCTAAGAAAATTAAATTAACCCCAGAACTCAAAGATTATTATCATGATTCTCTGGAGGAATCGCTAATCAAGCCCCTTAAACAAATAACTTATTGACAGTTAGGATGTGTTATAGCCAGAGCTTATTACTGGTAATAGTTACGGAAAATTTACACATAAGCTTACAAGCTGAACATTTACCAAACAGTTTGTCCTTTTCAACAGGGAGTCAGTTGAATTTGAATTGCTTGTAATTCATAAAAATAAGTAGAGAAAAAATGTAGAATATGTAGTGCTAACACCTGCCAGCAGACACCACCACACAAAACCCACACCAAAAGTGACATACAAACCTTGTGAGGGACGCTGCCTAGCCAAGCAACCAAAGCAGGGGGCCACAGAGGCCAGGGTCAGGCCTCCACACCGATAATATAGCCAGGTCCCATCACAATAAAAGATGAAAGTGCTAAAAGACTTCTGAGACCCTGCTCTACATTACAGCTGGAAAAAGGTAAGTATTGAAGCAGCATAAATCTATTACAGAACAATTGTGCAACTAGGTAACAGAAACAGTGAACTATGAAAAGTGGGTTTTTTTGGTTGGTTGTTTTTTTTTTCCCCCACAGTATGAGGGAATGTGAGGAAAACACTTACCCCTGTCATCAGAATGATTATAAACATTTCATCAAGAAATCAGCGTGTGGCACGTGGAGAAAGACAAAAAGACAGTTCTCACACAGATCCCGTTTTGCGGCCGAATTGGGAATCCTCAAAGATGGGTCATAGGTGAATAAACACCAGATTTGCTGCAAAGATTTTTCCTCAACAGATGTATCAGTGTGCTATATTTAGCTCTTCTTGAGTGATCTCATGCCTTAAATTACCTTTTTATTTTCTGTAGCAATACTTGTATAGTCCGTTCTGCCAGTAAATGATCTGGATTTGTAAAAAGCTAACCAGGCTAGAGCTGTAACGACTTAATAGGGTTCCTGGCCTCAATTCAGGGTGCACAGAAGGGCAAAGCAATTGAAAAGTATTGGTAGAGACAAGTATCTTGTCCTAGTTCCCTTCAAGTCAAGTTGAATGGAGGGCACAGAGAAATAGTGTAGAACATGATGGAATAATGGCTCTAAATATAGCTCCAAGGAGAGGCTAGGCTATACTGCAGAAGATTACAAAATGTATTTGAAGGAAGAAAGCAGCTCAGAGAACTCCACAGAGCTGCAGCAATGCACACAACAGGGTCTGCAGCACACTACAGAGAGTTAGTCATGCTAGGATGGGGCAAGTCGGTGGTGTCCATCCTGAAAAATACAGCTCTTACCCTGCAGAAAAGCAATGAGGATCACAGAAGATGACATGGGAGGATACTACACACAACATGACAAATATGTGCACAGCTCACACAACTTCTAGGGAGGAAAATGTTTTACTGACATTGATACCACTGTTTCTTTTTCATCACTACTTCATCAGCAAACTGTCTTGTATTCCATGTTCCCTGGATGGTGAAAGAGAGAGTGTATTACAGTTTTTTATCTGCTTGCTGTACAAGAAAATAGTCTGTCCCTGAACTGCAGGAAGATAGAGGAAGACAATGTATGAAGTTAATTGGCAACATCAGTAGCAGGGAAATCCCTAGCAGTCCTTCTCGTGGTCACTCATGCTGCCTGGAAGAAAGCTCCGTGGCAGCTGGTTGTGGCTCCCACACTGTTTCTGCATCCCCATCTTCCTCATTACCCAAAGGAGAAGGCAAACACAGAAAGTTGTCTCCACTCTACCACTGATCATGGAGTGGAGACAGCCTTTCCCCTCTTTGCCTAGGCAGCACATACTCCAATCCAAACATGAGGCTGCATTAGAAACTGCATGAAATGCTGCAGTGCTGCTACTATCAAGTATGAATTTCACAGGAGAGCTCAGCAGCTGAAAGAAAAGCAAAGGCCTGATTTGGCAACTTTAGGCACTTGATGAGCTCAGGCAGCAGCTGAGCAAGGATTTATGATAACAGTTAGGGATTTAGGCATTGATACTTCATCTTAATCCTGCTTTAGTGTCTAAGCCTCTTAGGACTTTTCTGGTGGGCTAAGAAAGAGACCTGCAGGTGAGCAAAATCCTTCAGGAAAGTGGATGGAGCTAGATCAGATTGAAAAATGAGAAAGGCTCAGTTGGAGGGTGATGATTAATGTTATAAGTTTTCCCCTTCATTTCTGTTGTGCTGCTGGGAATGTGAATTCAAGATGCTTTATAAAGAGCAGCCTTGAAAGAATTCAAAATTTGTGATGCATTCCCGCCACAATGCAGCTAACAGGAGGCTTCTCGTGAAATGAACAATGCAGTTATTAACAGTGCCTCAAAAGCAGGCAGTGTGGGAAGGGATGGCTGCTGTGACAGAACCTGAAGAAAATAAAATCTGGCCTTTTTGGTTTTTTTTCATATGTTGTTATTACAAGTGATCCCTAAAATAACTAGAATTGAAACATATGGGGAGGATGAATCATAGAATCATAGAATCATAGAATCGTCAAGGTTGGAAAAGACCCTTAAGATCATCGAGTCCAACCGTTAACCTAGCACTGCCAAGTCCATCTATACCATGCCTTCAAGCACCGTATCTATCAGTTCTTTAAATACCTCCAGGGATGGAGACTCAACCACTTCCCTGGACAGCCTGTTCCAATGCCTGACTACCCTTTTGGTGAAGAAGTTTTTCCTGATATCCAACCTAAACTTCCCCTGACACAGCTTGAGGCCGTTTCCTCTAGTCCTATTGCTTGTTACTAGGGAGAAGGGACCGACCCCCACCTCACTACAACCTCCCTTCAGGTAGTTGTAGAGAGCAATAAGGTCTCCCCTCAGCCTCCTCTTCTCCAGACTAAACAACCCCAGTTCCCTCAGCTGTTCCTCATAAGACTTGTGCTCCAAACCCTTCACCAGCTTCGTTGCCCTCCTCTGGACACGCTCCGGCACCTCGATGTCCTTCTTGTAGGGAAGGGCCCAACACTGAACACAGTACTCGAGGTGCGGCCTCACCAGTGCCGAGTACAGGGGCACTATCACCTCCCTGGTCCTGCTGGCCACACTATTCTTGATACAGGCCAGGATGCCATTGGCCTTCTTGGCCACCTGGGCACACTGCTGGCTCATGTTCAGGCGGCTGTCAACCAACACCGCCAGGTCCTTTTCCTCTGGGCAGCTCTCCAGCCACTCTTCCCCCAGCCTGTAGTGTTGCATGGGGTTGTTGTGACCCAAGTGCAGGACTCAGCACTGAGCCTTGTTGAATCTCATGCAGTTGGCCCCGGCCCATTGGCCCATGAAGATGAGATGCATCCCAGAGTCCTGAGGGAATTGGCTGATGTAGTTGCTAAGCCATTCTCCATGATATTTGAAAAGTCATGGCAGGCAGGTGAAGTCCCTCGGGACTGGAAAAAGGGAAATATTGCACCCATTTTTAAAAAGGGTAAAAAGGAGGACCCTGGGGACTACCGACCTGTCAGCCTCAGCTCTGTGCCTGGGAAGATCATGGAACAGAGCCTCCTAGAAGCTATGCTAAGGCACATGGAGGACAGGGAGGCGATTTGAGACAGCCAGCATGGCTTCACCAAGGGCAAGTCCTGCCTGACCAACCTAATGGCCTTCTATGATGGAGTGACTACATCAGTGGACGAGGGAAGAGCTATGGATGTCATCTATCTGGACTTCTGTAAGGCCTTTGACACAGTCCCCCACAACATCCTTCTTTCTAAATTGGAAGGACAGGGATTTGATGGGTGGACTGTTCAGTGGATAAGGAATTGGTTGGATGGTCGCATCCAGAGGGTAGTGGTCAATGGCTTGATGTCCAGATGGAGATCAGTGATGAATGGTGTCCCTCAGGGGTCTGTTCTGGGGCCAGTGCCGTTCAATATCTTCAACAATGACATAGACAGTGGGATCGAGTGCACCCTCAGCAAATTTGCAGATGACACCAAGCTGAGTGGTGCAGTCAACATGCCTGAGGGACGGGATGCCACCCAGAGGGACCTCGACAAGCTGGAGAGGTGGGCCTGTGTGAACCTCATGAGGTTCAACAAGGACAAGTACAGGGTCCTGCACATGGGTCGGGGCAATCCCCGGTATCAGTACAGGCTGGGGGATGAAGGGATTGTGTGGAGCCCTGATGAGAAGGACTTGGGGGTACTGATAGACAAAAAGCTGAACATGAGCCAGCAATGTGCTCTCGCAGCCTGGAAAACCAACCATATCCTGAGCTGCATCAAAAGAAGTGTGGCCAGCACATCGAAGGAGGTGATTCTGCCCCTCTACTCCGCTCTGGTGAGACCCCACCTGCAGCACTGCGTCCAGCTGTGGAGCCCTCAGCACAGGAAAGACACGGACCTGTTGGAGTGGGTCCAGAGAAGGGCCACAAAAATGATCAGAGGGATGGAACACCTCTGCTATGAGGAAAGGCTGAAAGAGCTGGGGTTGTTCAGCCTGTAGAAGAGAAGGCTGCGGGGTGACATTATTGCAGCCTTTCAGTACTTAAAGGGGGCTTATAAGATGGGGACAGACTTTTTAGCAGGGCCAGTAGCGATAAGACAAGGGGTAATGGTTTTAAACTAAAAGAGGGTAGATTCAGACTGGACATAAGGAAGAAATTTTTTACAATGAGGGTGGTGAAACACCGGAACTGATTGCCCAGAGAGGTGGTAGTTGCCCCATCCTTGGAAACATTCAAGGCCAGGCTGGATGGGGCTCTGAGCAACCTGGTCTAGTGGGAGATGTCCCTGCCAATTACAGGGGGGATGGACTAGATGGTCCCTTCCATCCCAAAGCATTCTATGATTCTATGAAGGAGAAACCTCTTTCGTTTTTGTTTATTTATATATTCAGCAAGAGTCAGACCTTGCTCCAATAAGGTGGAATCAGTCACAAAAAAAAATTCCTTTAATTTTAGTGGGGCTACTCCATGTGTAAATAACTGCACATGAATGAGATAAGGGGTTCACAATCCAGCCCAGGACTTCAGTTGGTCTCCCCAGGAAATGGTGTGCATTTCCAACACAGCAAAAAAAATCAGGGAAACATTATCTTTAAAGCCAGGAGGAAGTTCTGAAAAACCTCAAGCAGCAGGTGCCAGCATTCAACACCGTGCAAAATCATTATATAAATGTGTATGAGCTGCTGCTGTCCCTTTAACTTTGCACCAAATAGCTTGCCCATCTCGGCTGCTGGAGCGGGAGCACGGCCAGCAGCAGATCCTCCTTCAGGTGGCCGGAACAGCGGTGGCTTGCTCCAGCCTTGTAAGGGAAGAGAGGAGCTCCTTGGGCAAGCTGGACTGCAGCATCATAAGACCTCTCACAAAACCTGATTTATATGCACCGAGCTCTCAGCCTGACAGCGTGAGGAACAGCAGGGCTCAGCTGGAGACACTGGTGTTATATCAAGGAAGAGCTTTGCCTGGACTCAGGAAGGTCCTCAGGCATCGACTCTGCAAAAAACCAGAACATTCATTTCAAGATGGTCCTTTCTCAGAGTTAGCGGGATTGCAGAGCTGCTGGAAGGCAGGCCAAATGCAAAATCATGTGGACAAATTAGAGAAATGATCTGGATAAAACCCCAAATAGAATATAATTCAATTAAAATTTGAGTAGAAACCTACATTTAGCTGCAGATTCATGCTGGGAAGCAAGAGATTAGGTAGGAATTCTGCCAAGAAAAGGGATCCAGGTATTATGGTAGATCAGGAATGAAATGAAATGAGTCACCTGTGACATGCTCTCAAGAAAAAGACGAGTACAAGCTGAAGGTGAGCTTGTAAAAGAAAGTCATACAACAACTTTATTTTGTGTTGGCAGGGCCTCAGCTTGAGAGCCACATTTAGTATGGGACATAACAACTTTCCAAAGAAAAAGTCTTAAATGAGAAGAGTCTAAACCCTATGATTTTTGAGGAAAAGAATTGAAAGAATTGGTGTTTAGTCTGAAAGAAATGACTGAAATGACAATAGTCCTCAAATGCATAGGAGCCTGTGACAGAGGAAGAGAAGAATCTATTCTAACTCTCTGTGCTGGGATGGTATGGCCTGAAAATATAGTAAGAAAACTTCAGATCACAAAAAAAGAGAAAGAAAAATCTACCTTTATGGACAGTAAAGAATGTGTATGGGTTATGGTTGCCATAGAGTCACAAGCATCTGAGGTTTTAAAAGCAGACTGAGACAAGATATCTCTAAAGCTGATCCCAACCCAAGATGAGGGGAGGACTTCTGAGTCTATGGGTTTTCAAAAGACCAGGCTGACTCCTGGCTGCTTTTGTTGACCCATCAACAGAGATAATTTTTTAAAATACTTGTTAGGTCCTTTTCTGCCAGAATGCACTATTTTAAGGCAAAGCTGATCAGCAGCACAGTGCATAACAAATGGATGAGAGCCTGACCCCATGGGAGCGGGTTTTTGAGTAGATTTCAAAGTTTTTTACCAGTTAGATTCCCGCTGAACTCTGCAGGAACTTGTGGGTGCTCTTATAGATTTCACAAACAAGGTAATGCTTATATTCATCCAGAGAAGCAAGAACTGGTAAAGATCCTAGAGGAGGTGTGGAACACTGGAAAACAACATTTCACTTTAAACACTCACATTCACATCTCCTCCTGTAAAGCCCAAAGGAAATATATGAACAGAAAACAAATTACAGACAGAGAAGACAAACCTCCCTCTTTCTGGCTTATGAATTCTTTGACCAGGTCTTGATGGGGATTGCTGGTACAGCTGCCAGCAATTCCCTCATCCTAGCCCCAGCAAATGGCTTGGAGGATCAAAATGACAAGGATGGAAAAAACATTGAAGAAGCCTTTTTGGCCAGACAGTTGACTTGTAACAGTGCTGCACTTCATTATTTATTCTTATTTTTGTGGTTGTTGCTTGTGTTACTCCAGCCCTATAGACTTCCACTTGTGAGAGACATAAGAAAGCACAAAATAAAACCGTCACTGAAGAATTTATAAGAGACAAGATGGGTGTGAAAAACAAGCTATTGTTTCTCTCATACCAAGAAACAGGCACAGAAACATTAAGTCCCTGCAGTTTTCCATGTGAAACCCTGCTAGTGCTTTCCAGTGAGTAGGCAAACTGCAGCATGCAGGGGCTCCACAGTGGCAACTTCATGTTGAGCTGATTGCAGGATCAAGGCGTTTGCAGCTGGTGTGAGACACATCAGTACCTACACCTGCAGGGGCACAAAGCTTAGCTTTACCCTCTAGTTTGGAGTCTGTGATTAACACAGCAGTGGTAGCCAGCATGGCCAGTAATGCCCACCCACAGACATGCTCAGGGCACTGGTCCATGCTGGTGTCTGCAGCAACCCGTCTGCCTTGAAATGTGTGTTTCCTTTAGCTGGATGAGCGCAAAATCCTAAACCTGAGCTGCACCATCAAGGGTTTGCAATGTAGACATGGTCTAATGTGAGGTGGCAGGTCTGTGCCAGAGCTGGAATCAAACTCAGCTTTCTCTCCTCTGCGTCTTGCCGTGTAATCACAAGAGCATCTCTGCCTTTTTTATTTTTGCCTTTGCTGTCCTATAAAGTTATGTTCACTTGAGGGTATACTGAATATAATGCGTGTTTGCCAGGCAATTCAAAAGACCCTCAAACAGCTTAAGAACTGAAATGTTCTTTCCTGTTCGATCTATTTTCATTGCAAATATTAGCAGATCAGCCACTTCTGCTTTTCTTCTGTTTTGAAAATGAAGTTTTGAAACCATTTCCATAAAGCCCACTACAGGTAGTCTAATCCATAAATACATTTTTTACCCTGTGCTGGGAAGAGTTAATTCCCTGTATTTTTTTCCCTAACACTGATAACTTTGAGGGTCACTTACGGAATTTCTGTGGGCATGGCGAAGTGATGCCATTGGTGTCACTGGGAGCTGATTGCGGAAAACTTTTAAAGACATTTTAAGAAACTACAGGATTTGAGCTTCAGACCAGAAGAAACCTGATCCCGCTTGATTTTTCAGTTGCAATATGTCTAGCAGTTCTTTTAGAGTGGGGTCAAAGTGTAATCTATTTAGTACCCAAAATACAGAAGCTGCGGCTGTTTTTGAAATGTTAATGACAGGTTTTGTGACAGCTTCAACCATTTCATGTCCTGTGAGTCTCAGTTGGTTTTAATAACATCTCCAACCGGGGAAAAAAAGAGACTTATTTTGACAGGAGATTTATTTTGCTCTTGGAATTTGGCCCTTCATTTGTGATTTATAGTGATGGATTGGGAAAAAAAGTTACAATTCTGTTTTTTGATTTTTAACTTACATTAATAGTACATGACCGTGGATGAAGTCTGTGCAGCAATGGCAGCCCAGGCTTAGGAGTGCCAGAATCCTGTGAGCCAAATGTCTTGGTGACATTTCGGGTCTAGAAGACAGATAGATTTTGCCAAACCCTTTACTCACAGAAAATTGAATTCATAGTTCATTTATTTCATACTAAAAATGGAAAATGCCTTCTTTTCCTGGGTCTGGATTAACCACGAAGTGGAGATTCTGCTAGTTTGGCATTTACAACCATTGAGGCGAGTCCAGTGATTTTTAATCAGAGTATTGTGCTCTAATATTTTGAGTGCTGTACACATTTGATTAAATTCAAAGTGTGTGTCTGTATGTGCATGTGTGCAAGCATGTGCATAGAATTGTATATATTTTATGTATTGTCTTTATATATAGATGCACATACACATAAATAAATCACATTGTATAGATACATACGTACAGAGACTATACAGAATATGTTACATATTCACAATATGTTGTATATTTATTGCATATGCAAGTTTCTAAATATACAAACAATGTAAGACTATGAGAAGGTTAAGATGAAGATTTGGGAAAAAGTGGATTTTTCCCAATAAGGAATTTGATCTAGTGTAGTTATAAATATATTTAAAAGAAAGTAAAAATTCTGACCTTTCCTATACAGAAGCAGTAGGAAATGGTGCTGGCCAAGAGGAGGAAAAAAAATTTTTCTTGTGATGAAAAAGAGGTAAGAAACCTTCACTCTCCTGTTTCAGCCTACATTATCCATTTTTAGGGTAAAACCACACTGAGTGCTTCTAGAGCCCTGGCAGGTTGTCACTCTAATCCCTCACTTGTCATTTTGATGCTTTCTGGGGTCAAACTCCAGGAACTTTATGTAAAAGTGCTGTAAATCACCATGTAGTGAGTAATAAGTGAATGAAAGTAATACTATTTCTCATGAAAATATACTATTTCTTTTCCCTCATATCCAATAAATAGGTCCAGAGCAAGGAATTTTGGGGTGGGCGTCTAGACTGAGAAATGCAGAGTGCTTGGGGGCAGCCCACGGAGGGGCAAGAGGAGCTCTGGGGCAGACAGTGCTGGGCGGATTCCCACTGGCATAGACTTCTCTGCTGGGGATCCTGTTTGGAGGTAAGGACACACAGACCCCTTCCCAATGCATTCCTAAACCAAAAAGTGCTCTTTTTGATGCTAGAAATCAGGCAGCCATGTAAGCAGTAATGACAGTAGAAGCTGGTGGCAGCACTATACCTAGGTCTAAACTCCAAGTAAGTAGAGCTTACTCTTTTGTTTAAAAGTAGAAGGGTACCTTTTCTGCCCCAGCAATGAAAGCCTTCCGACACCCCTTATTTTGCTCATCATAAAGCACTAGCACCAAATACACACAAGTCGGCCCCATCTTTGGGTTAAGGGAGGCCACAGCCTTGCTCTTTATAGCTGGGGGGGTGGTTTAGGGTTTCCTACTGAGCACTGGTGTTGTGCAGAACGGGCAGCAGTGAGACATTCTACGTGATGTAGATTAAAGAAGCTTTTTTGCCAAAACTCAATCAGGCAAACTGGTTTGGTCATTTTTTCAGTGGGAGGACATGTCCTTTGTCACATGTTTGTTCCACACAACCCCCTTCCCTTAAGACTTGGAAAGCTGCTGTGCAGACCTTCCAGACAACATTATTGCCTACCTGTGCTCCACAAAAACCCAGTAAAAACAAGAACGTTTCCCAACGATAAACAGGGAAATGTATTTACTGCGTTCTTCCAAGTCCTCCTTAGATCCCATATCATTTCACAAACCTTCTTGTCTGCAGCTAGATACAAAACTTCTGGGGAATAATAACTCACAAATTTTGCCAAAAGGCCACCTGCTTGGTTGAAGAATTATCACTAAAATGGAAAAGTCCCTTTTCCTTTCTGAGCCGCAGTGTGCAAATTGCAGCACTGGCTTTAGTGAAAACTACTTATGAAAAAGAAGTGTTAAAATATAACACAGCAATAAATCACTGTGGTTTTTCCAGGTAACTAGCAGTTTCAGCTTAGCTGGCAGTCATCGAAAACTTGAGGTCAGTTTACTCCAATCACTCCTCAGCCTGTCAAGGCTCAGGAGCAAGGGAAGGAAGCGAATAGGCACAAGGCCGTGTCACCTAATCACTTTTCTGCAGAATAAAACACAGTGACTGAAGTAACTCAACCCTTATGACCCTGCCAGGATTGGAGTCATGACAGCCCCCAAAGAAGAAACTAGACATCAGACCAATAAATGTAAGTCACAAGGACAGTGAACATTAAAATGAGATTTCATATTTATAAATGAGGCAACAGGCAGCCAATTAGCAGATGTGGAATTGGTGGACAAGAAATATAAAAATACAGCCTGACAGTGCTACAGTTTTCAGTGCTCACTGTTGCAGCATGACCCAAGGAAATGTATCCCACCCAAAATCATGCAGCCTGTTCAAGGTGTGCCACTGCTGTGTCTTGCTGTGATGCTTCGAGACGGTGAGGCAGGTGGCTGGAATGTTTTATTTTCATGTGTAAAAGCAAGACAGCCTTTAGATCATTCTGAAATGAGAGCCATTTGGGAGCCAATAAACAGGTCTAACATGGGAGAGCCAAAAAAAAAATGGGGCTGAGGGTTATATTCTCATATGTCTCTGCAGGCACAATCACTGTAAAACCAGAGCAGCTGAGATTGGGGTGAGGAGGAGCAGCCACCACGTATGTGCAGAGCTGGCCGGAGAGCTGGCCCCGCTGCTCGTGCTCTCTCCCGTCTGGGCAGCACAGACTTGCTGCCTGCATGGGGCAGAGGCCAGGACCGCCTCCTGTCCCTGAGCTGGGTTTGAACTCCAGGGCTGCTGGGTCAAATTCCCTACTCCATTTTCCAAGCTCATACGTGCCCAAAGAGGCCAGGTACTCAGGGGCATCTGTCGGAAACCTCTGTCTCCATCCTTCTTGAGTGAGGAAAACACAGCACAAGCCCTGTGCAAAGCTACAACACTGGCTGGCTGTTGGAATCGGGAAATATTTGCATTAATGAAGAAACAATGAATGAAAATAGAGATCATAGAGTCCTCTCTTCATTTTACAAACTCTGAATAAATGTAGTACAACTTCAGAAACAAAGGAAAGAAGAAATGGAAACATTTCTCATATTTACCTATAACCTATTAAAGCTGATCCATGGCAATTAAAATACAAAAAAAATCCAACTCATTTGACCTTCTGCTGGAAATCCAGAGTAGGTTCTCTGCTTCCCTCTCTCTTGGCTTCTCCCACCCTAAATGAGCTGTCAGCTATTCCAAAACAGTTATTCCAAAATCCACATCACACATGGATGAACAAGGATTTATTGGGAAAAAAATGGTACAAGATAGGAAAAAAGCTTCATTTTGATGCTACTATAGAGAATTGATGTAATATCTTTCTAAAGAATTGTTAGAGAATTTTCTAGGTAACTTTTTAACTCTGCTGCATCAGGTTAGAATAATAATTTTTTCTGCTACATAAAAATGTTACATTCTGCAGTCTCCAGCCTTCCCAAGTAGGGATGGGCCTGTGTTTGTTTGCCTGTATTGGTTTGTCTGCTTGAGGCTTTTGCTTGGCTGCTTATTCCTTGGTTATTTTCCTTTGCTGGGAAAAGAAAATAAACAAATACTGGAAAACTGCTGTGTTTAGATGAGAGGGAAGTGATTAATCATAGATCTAGAAGCCACGCATAAAAATTAATACATTTCCCAGACTCACCAAGGGAAAAAAGAAATGTTGACGTCTCAGGAGATTTCTTGCATCCCTTCCATTACTGGAACACAAACCAGAGGCTTTGCAAATGTGGCTGGTCCAGGATCCCAAATAGTTGCTTTGGATAAATACAGATAACACTTTCAATCACTGAGGCTTGTAAATGTATATAAAGTTATCCATAATATAATCAGAGTTCCAAAATTACAGAATAATTTAGTTTTGAAGGTAGCTCAATAGATCATCTGGACCAGCCTCCTGGTCAAAGTAGATCCAACCCTGATAAAGTGGACCAAGGCTTTATCCTGTCAATTTTTTAAAAATCTCTGAAGATTAAGACTGCACAACCTCTGTGAGCAGCCTGTGCCAGTGTTTGAGCATATCCAGTGGAAAAATACATCACCTAATATCTAACCTGAGTTTACCTTCTTGCCCCTTATTCTCCTCGTGTGATTGAGATGGATAATTGTAAGTCTGAAAGGTTTTCCACAGCATTTGCTGTGACCCTTGAGTGATTTGACTGAAGTCTTAGTCTCATTTGACAGTCTGCTTTATAGGAAACATTGTATGGGAATGCCCAAGGCACCGTAAAAGTCAAATAAGAAAATTTGGTGTATGCGTGTGTGTATATGTATACTGTATACATATATGTAGTATATAGATATGTATATAAGAGTGTATATGTAAGATGTGTAAATTTATATGTACTTACATGTATATGTATAAAACAAAGTGTGTGTATGTTGGCGTGCGTGTGAGCATGTTTTCCCAGTGCTTCTCAGCGAGATGAGACGCAGGTTTGGGAGGACGGTGCGCAGTCAGTCCATCGCCTGCTCTGTAAGCAGCAACAGGGAACGACTGCCCCAGCGTGGTGGATTGTGCTCTTGCAGATGCCTTCAAAATTGCAGGCCTTGAATTCACTGAATTTTTTCTCACTTTCATCCTTAAAGCTTTGCCACATTGATACAGAGTCAAAGAGAGTTTTGGTTTACTTTGTACACAAATAATAGGGTTGTTTTTTAATTAGGAAGCTCCAACGGTGCCATACTTTGCTTTTTGTTTAAGAAGTCATACAGAAAAAAATATACTGCAAATGAATATAAACAGTTCAACATGGATTTTTTAGAACATTTTTTGGTGTCTGCGCTTGTCATTTCCTATGGTTTGGTCAGCCAGTCACCTTGTGCCTGAGAGACCCCAGGGAGGCACTAGCTCCAGTCACACTGCATTTTCCCATTTTTTTTCCTCTGGGGTGGAAAAGCGGTGCCATAGGCCCCCATTACCCAAAGCATGTGCACTGATGTGCTCTGTGCATCATTGCTGCCCTTAGATGGCTGTAATTCTCACACCTGCATAACTGATAAGGCCTTACTGTGCCTCATTTATAGGATTTTAGGCCAATTTATCATCCTGAGTGAGACATATGGAGTCAAATGATGGCTTTGTGGGCCATTGTGGGCATTACAACAGTGACCTCAGGCCAGGCAAACATCATATTCCTATGCCAGGTCCATATGCACTTTAGCTACAAATACTCTTGAACCTATTTTGAAGGTATGTGTGGGCTCAGCTTCCATGCTGTCTTTTCCTTAACACCTTAATCCAAATAATCTGAATGAGAGGCAGTTTTTAGTTTGAATTAAGGCTTGTGCTCATGCTTGGCAGGCAGGTTACATGCACACTCCCAGGAAAACAGAGCTCACGAGCATAGGAATAGAGAGCGAGCCACCAGACCATCAGGGGCTGATGTCTTTTATTTACACTGATGCCCAGCCAGGTTGTCCATCGCATTCACTGCTGCTACAGCCTGAAAGCACAGGTAAAATATGAACCAGGCTATAAGGTTTGATTTTTATAGGAGTGCAAGCTGCTGAAGGGGATTTATCTATATCACAGTTGCTTACAGCCACTTGTAGTGCTAAGGATAACTTCTCCCAGTAGAATCTGGGCTTTTAAGGGCCTGTTTGTAACACTCAAATCCTTTTACACTGTAAACAAGAAGAAATAAGAATGGCAGTGGTTCTGTTTTCCAGGATTGAGTTTGCTCAAACAAGGGCTTTTTTGTTGTTTTTTTCCTCCTTCTTTTTTATAGCAAGATTTCTGGAAAGCTGATGCACTTAATGCAATTAGCCATGACCTTCATAAATGTACTGCACAAATATAAGTAGATTATATTATAATTGTTACTGAATCAATACATCTATTTTCTAACTGTACTTGTTAATTCAAACCTCTGGCCATGGTATAATGAGTTTATGTTGGCAGGGCCAAAGCACTGCTGTGGGAAATTATTGTTTTCAAGCTCATTGTTACTTAGGAAAAAAGTAGATGAAGGAACATGGAAATACAGTTGGGAAATAAAATTGTTAAAATATTTGCTTTACTGGAAAGAGAATGGTACTTCATGTATTTATATACTCAGTTAAGACGCTTACAGAGGTGGAATTAGCAGAGACAGGGTTTAGTGGGACTTATGTAGACAGTGTTAGCCAACAAGAGGGAATGTAATTCTTGTAAACTGGAGAAAATGTGATATTTCTTTGGATGGAGACATTCCACATGGCGTGCCTGACAAAAGCTAAGCTTTGCTGAAAAAAGCAACTCAAACCAGATCTTTGGCATCTGAGGAGAAAGCATATGCCTCATTTTGCCAAGGCTGAATTAAATTTGTCACCCTTATTTTTTTGCAAATCTATCATCCACAAACACTTGGGACTTGAAAACTGTTTAGCAGATGCATCCTTTGTGTCAAAAGTAGGACTTTTACCGTCCTTATGGCAATCCAAGTTTCAGTCCATGTTTTATCATTAAAGCCTTAGGCCCAGATGAGCTCCAAGAGTTCCTAGAGCTGAGTCTGCACTGCATGAGAGCAAGGGACCTTTCTCTTCCATTTTTTCAGTGTTTGTTCTTCTGGGCCCAAGAAGCGGAGAAACCTGATTTCAATACAGAAAGTTGGGGTTGTTTAGTTTGGAGAAGAGGAGGCTGAGGGGAGACCTTATTGCTCTCTACAACTACCTGAAAGGAGGCTGTAGTGAGGTGGGGGTCGGTCTCTTCTCCCAAGTAACAAGTGATAGGACAAGAGGAAATGGCCTCAAGCTGCGCCAGGGGAGCTTTAGGTTGGATATTAGGAAGAACTTCTTCACCAAAAGGGTGGTCAGGCATTGGAACAGGCTGTCCAGGGAAGTGGTTGAGTCTCCATCCCTGGAGGTATTTAAAAGATGTGTAGATGTGGTGCTTAGGGACATGGTTTAGTGGCAGACTTGGCAGTGACAGGTTAACAGTTGGACTTGATGATCTTAAGGGTCTTTTCCAACCTTAATGATTCTATGATTCTATGGTTCTGTAAAAGAAGAAGAGCAAGGCCTGTGAAGAGCAGGGAGGTAAGAGTTCTGTACGGAGGCTGTTATGAAATAAAGGACGCTGGCAATGGACAGAGGCAAAATAGTATCAGCGGGGCCAGGAGACATGAACTTCAGAGAAGACTGGTGCAGGGGAGACTGGAATTAGCTGGCGGCTGGTCAAGGGCAATGCCTGGCAGCTACCAGGCAAATGGAAGCTCAGATCAGATGAGGAGTTGGCAGAAGGAATACTGTGTTTGGGAAGTGTTTGGGAGTGAACTCAGAAGCCCAAAGAGGAGAAAGAGGGATGGGAACGAAGATAAGACAGAACAAGCCAGGTTTGGCAGAGACAAACTCCATTTTGGAATTTTTCAGTGCTTTAAGTGTGGGGGTTTTTTAATATAGCTGGTTTGGAAAAGAAATGTTGTACTGTGCCGGACCTTCCATCAGCCCTGGCTCCTCCCAGTGATGTGGTGGCCGTGTCACAGCGGGCAGAACGTTGGTGGTGGCCGTGTCACAGGGGGTTGCTGACACGGCCGCCCAGGACGGCTATAAAAAGGGCTGGGCGCTGAGCCGGCCCAGACTGGAGGCGAGCAGGCGGGTGAGCGAGGGCTGAGGCGAGCGGGCAGGGAGGAGGGCAGGGAGCGGAGGGCAGGGCTGCTGGGCCCGGGCAGGGAGGCAGGGGCTGCCCCTGCCGCGACAGATGGCGGCTGCTCCTCCTTTGTCTTCCAGAGCCGCAGGCTCGCACAAGGACAGGACCAGACCGCGGCGCACTCCTGTCCTCGGCCACACAGCCAGAGAGATCTGCCACCTTCTACAAGGACCCTGACACATAGTTAAAGAATCGAGAGCCTGGCAGAGCCCTGGGCAGGGCTTGCCCACGCTGAGCCAGGCTGGCTGCTCCTTTGCTTGTTATCCTGCCTTTTGCAGCCGCAGGCCCAGACAGGGACAGGACCAGACCATGGCGCACTCTGTCCTCAGCCACACAGCCAGAGATTTGCTGCCTTCTACAAGGACGCTGACACTAAGTTAAGGAATCAAAAATGACGTCACCTCTTGCGACCAACCCAGCGATGCAGTGGCACTGTCAGAGTGGGCGCTTGGCTGGTGGTGGCCCGTGCCACCATGGGATGGGTGTCTCCTGGCTTCCAGGGAGATGTGGGGCTGACAGCCTTGGCCTGAGGCTGGCAGAGCCCTGGGCAGGGCTTGCCTGTGGGGAGCCAGGCCGGCTGCTCCCTTTCTTTCCTGATATTATCCTGCCTTTTGCAGCCACAGGCCCAGACAGGGACAGGACCAGACCATGGTGCACTCCTGTCCTCGGCCACAGTTACAGAGATTTGCCACCTTCTACAAGGACGCTGACACTAAGTTAAGGATTCAAGCCTCTGGCAGAGCCCTGGGCAGGGCTTGCCTGTGGGGAGCCAGGCCGGCTGCTGCCTTTCTTTCCTGATATTATCCTGCCTTTTGCAGCCGCAGGCCCAGACAGGGACAGGACCAGACCATGGCGCACTCCCGACCGCTCCCTCCGCAGCCACTCAGCCAGAGCTTTCTCCAGCGTTTGACACAGCCGTTGGCCGCAGGACAAGGAAGCACACACAGCCCCAGGCTGCACCGCGCCACGGTCCCACAGGCAGCTGGAGGCTCCCCACAGCCGTGGACCAGGGCAGCTCCGCGCCACCCACCCTCTCTGGCTGAAACTGACCCCGAAATAAAATCTGCTGATTCCTGAGCCATTGGCTGCTGCTTCTGCTTTGTGTGCTCTTCTGGGGGAAACCTCCTGGGCCTTTTCCTTATTGTCCTTACTACACTGAATTTCTAGATCTTGACACATGTCTATAGAGAAAAACAGGGATGTCTTTAGGCAGAGACATAGAGAGAGCGTACCTGTATCTTCCTTATGGGAAGGAAGTGGGGAGCCAATCAGAGGCTGCTCTGAGCTCATGTGGGTATGACGCTTTCAAAACACGGAAACCAGCCAATCACAGAGCAGTACGAAAACACGTGGGGTGTGAGCCAAGAGCCACGTCCTTGGGTCAGTGGGATGAGGCAGGAGGCGGAGGTCAGCTGGTGGGACGCGGGGTCCATGCAGACCTCACCACCAGGTCATTTGTTGTCAAGTGCACAGCTGGGACCTTCTGTGCTCTGTCTCGGCCAGTTTTCACCTGAGGCCATCAAAGGAAAGCATGTCACTGTCTCACCTCTCTTCTCCCAGGAAACCTCCAGTAGCCATGCAAGTCCCTAGACATTCACATAAAGATGCTATTCAGAATTTACTGATTCTCATATTACCATACAGTGCAGCAAATCCAGGGCAGACTTTATTACTACAGATTTTTTCCCCAACATTTCATTCTATAGATTTTAAAAACACTCACATTCTCAGAAAATCATACATCTAAGGCAATGACGGTAAGACAATACTGGTATCTTGCTTCTAGGTTAGATCAAATCCTGTTGTTGACACAGACAGTAATTACATTTATTTTGGTTAGCACTACAAAAACAGTATTGTTGTGACTCAGCTAAGTTGATGATGAGTTGTCAATGGTTTCTTTGCCTGTTGCCCACATGTGGACACCCAGTAGGGTTTTTGGCAAGGAAGGAATTATGCATCTAACTCTCCTGAGATGCCTGGTGGACCATATACCTCAGAAGTTGCTAGAAGCCGTCTTTCACTCAGACAGTCACTACTACTTCAGTTATATCATCAGAACTATCCTTAGGTTTTGCTTTGCAGTTTTTAGGACTAGAAATTTACAATTGTTACCGAGCTATGTCATTGGAGATTCCAGGACGGTCCTTGGTGGGCTCTGGGAGCCTACCCACAGCCCTGCAGGGACTTCATCATAACTCAACCCCCATTGTAACAGTTGCCTCTAGTTCCCTCTCACCCACCAAGTCACCTGAACTGTGAAACACATGAGATGATACTGCATTTGAAGACTAGTTTCTCCAGGTTGTTGCTATTAAATTGGATTTACTTTGAACAAACCACTACAGGTTTATATTGCACAGAACAGTATGCATATAGATAATTTTCAGTCCCGTTATAAAGTTAATTTAAATTGGGTACACAGGAAGGCAAATTCACTCTTTACATATTGCCACTGAAGTCACCGGCATGGATTAATTTGACTTAGGGCCTGCAAAGTCTGAAGTAGCAGCTCTGCTACAACGTGCACTGTGAACCCAAACATAATTTACCTGCCAGGAAGTCCAGGCTGTCTTTGCTATAGCCTGTTAAAGAAGATAGATATCTCCCACCATCTGTCTTCTTCTAGCACGCATCCTGTGGTCTGCAGGTACACAGAGGGCTTTACCTTACCATTGCATGAACTGATGTTATGGTGTATGGAAGCTTAGTATGACAAACTGTTGGCTAGCAGCTGCTGACTAGGCTACGACAACAGTGTAAAATTTATAGACATTGAAAATGATGACTTGAAATACATTTATTTCAATCAGAGTTGAATTCCTGCCTAAACCAAGTATGTAAACCAATAAACCTAAAAATAAATGGGTAAGCTTAATCATTTATTTTTCAAAAGAAATGTTAGGGTAAGTTTAGCAGAAACAGTTTACTGGAAAGGCACGTATATGTCAACTTTGCAGTAACCAAGACTGCTTTGAAATTTTTCAAGCATTCTGTTTGATAAAGTAAGGGAAGAGCTGGGATTATTTTTTCCAGAGCTACTGCAGTACACTGACTGCAGCCCTGTGGCTCAGGAACTGTTCTCTGTATAAAATAAACCAAAAGAAATATATGTATTTGAAGTAATTTCAAGCAAGCCTGACAACAAGAGCATTTGCTAAAAATAATTCTAATTCTTTCAAATTATGGAAAATTGCCTTCTCTCCTACCAAGCTCCTGGGGAAACTCATGAGGACCATGACATGCCATCATCCTATGAGACACTGTTGGGGCAGGGACATGGGGATACCTCACTGGGATCATCAACATATATCCTATCCCCAACACAATCTCCTTCAGATTAAGTTTTGGCTGATGACTAGAAAACTTACCTGCATGAAATAAAAACATCTTGGTGCTTGCTTAATGCAATGATTGAATAATTTGAGGTTGAGTGATCAGCTACTAGATCAACTGCAACTGATGGATTTTATAGTGTAAAGGCAAGTGTAAAGGGGATTAATTTGTAAGAGACAAAAATAATACAGGCGTCTGAGTCTTGCTAAAGTACATTGTTTGAAGCTGTGAAATCATCAGGACAGAAGAGCACTCAGCGTATTTCCATGTGCAACTTCTTGTTACATCACTACTTCCACGCAGACCTCATTGGTGACCCGATAAGGAATTCCCATTTTCTCAAAATACTGAGCTAAAAATAGATTGGGCCAAGGCTGCGCCTCTGCTGTAAGCCAAGATTTACCTCTGAAGCAGCATTCAGGCAATAGAAGTCTTTTGAGTGAAGGCCCTGAAGCAGAAGGTGCTGGTGGTCTGTGCTTGCTTTCACACAGACGTTCAGAACTGGGGTTTTGTGGCAGTGGATGGGACTTACCTGAGCAGTGGAGAGAAAGAGGCATTTTGAAAGCATGTTTTGCTGGCATATTTTAGACATCTAAAATTGTCTAAATTTTTCTATGCCTTTTCAGAGACTAGAAGAGGAGCCTAGATGGCTCACTGAGTTATATGTGTTGTGGATATCTAAAACAGAACAGACAAAATCTCCAGATGCATGGAACAGGTTACAGGCTGTGGTGGGGTGACCCTGCCTGAATGCCAGGTGCCCACCAAAGCCGCTCTATCACTCCCCTCCTCAGCTGGGCAGGGGAGAGAAAATATAACGAAAGGCTCGTGGGTTGAGATAAGGACAGGGAGACATCATTCATCGATTACCGTCATGGGCAAAACAGACTCAACTTGGGGAAATTACTTTAATTTATTACCAATCAAATCAGAGTAGTGCAATGAGAAACAAAAACTAAATCTTAAAACACCTTCCCCCCCTCCCCCCTCCCCCCTTTTACTCGGGCTTAACTTCACTCCCGATTTCTCTACCTCCTCCCCCCCAGCAGCAGCACAGGGGGATGGGGAATGGGGGTTGCGGTCAGTTCATCACATGTTGGCTTTGCCACTCCTTCCTCCTCAGGGGAGGACTGCTCACACTCTTCCTCTGCTCCAGCATGGGGTCCCTCCCACAGGAGACAGTCCTCCATGAACTTCTCCAGTGTGAATCCTTCCCATGGGCTGCAGTTCTTCACGAACTGCTCCAGCGTGGGTCCCTTCCACGGGGTGCAGTCCTTCAGGAACAGACTGCTCCAGCATGGGTCCCCCACGGAGTCACAAGTCCTGCCAGCAAACCTGCTTCAGCCTGGGCGCCTCTCTGCATGGGGCCAAAGGTCCTGCCAGGAGCCTCCTCCAGCACGGGCTTCCCACAGGGTCACAGCCTCCTTCGGGCATCCACTTGCTCCGGCATGGGATCCTCCACAGGCTGAAGGTGGGTATCTGCTCCACTGTGGACCTCCATGGGCTGCAGGGGGACAGCCTGCCTCACCATGGTCTTCATCACGGGCTGCAGGGGAATCTCTGCTCCGGTGCCTGGAGCACCTCCTGCCCTCCTTCTTCACTGACCTTGGTGTCTGCAGGGTTGTTCCTCTCACATATTCTCACTCTTCTCTCCTGGCTGATGTTGCACGGCAGTATTTCCCCCCTTCTTAAAGATGTTATCACAGAGGTGCTACCACTGTCACTGACGGGCTTGGCCTTGGCCAGCAGTGGGTTCATCTTGAAGCCGGCTGGCGTTGGCTATATTGGACATAGGGGAAGCTTCCAGCAGCTTCTCACAGAAGCCACCTCTGTAGCCCCCTGCTACCAAACCCTTGCCAGGCAAACCCAATACACAGGCAAACTTCAGACAGTAAAAGAACCCTAGGGTCTGTGGGAGTGATTTTCTCTTGTTTCCTCCCACTCTGATACTGAGAAATCTTTCTTTGTCCTGCCAGGAGTTGGCTTTAACACCCTTGATGGTACTACAGTCAATGGCCTCTTGTAGGGTCGGAGAGAAGTCTCTGCTGAAGGGATGTGGTATCAGGCAGCTTAGTTTCCTCAAATAAAGTGCAAAGCAAAGTGTAAGGTCCGCTCTAGAGGGAAGAAACTCACAGTATTCTTAAATGATGCCGACAAAGTCAAGCATGAGGCTATTTCTAGGAGAAACATTTTCTTCTGAAAAACAGAACCACCGTCTCAGGAGAAATGATACGTGCTCTAGCACAGCCACCCAAAGTAGTCTTGCATCTTTTACTACCAACATGATTTCATAGCAACCTGATATTGTACCTTATTTTCCATTCAACAGAAAGACATGTTCATGACGTGTGTTTTTTTAAACAATTTACTGTCAGTGATTTTCTCCATTCAAAAGTGAGTATGTTATGAGCCTGCTGCAGAGCCCCAGTTTACCATGAGGAGATGGGGACTGAGTAACTGGGCTACAGACAGGACAGGCTCAGTGAGTGTCTTAACTGGAATTTTTAGAACTGCAGTTCTCAAGAACAATCCCATAGCAATGCCTTTTGCTGTGAAGACATTAAACTCATGAAATCCTGTGTTTTTTTCTCTTTTGAAGTGGATTACACCATTGGAGTTCTGGTATAGTTAATCAAAATCTTTTCTGGAAGCAAGGAAATAATCCCTTTGAGAAAGAATTGAAGTTTTCTCTTTTATAAATTCTTCAAACCACTTATTCGAGCACGTATACATCAGTTAGTATCATTCTCCCCTGGCATAAATGAAGAAGCTGAGGAACAGAGAGTTGAACTGGCTTGCCAAAGGTCATGGGAAAATAAATTTATTTCTAGAAATCCATTCACTAGCTAAGAGTAAGTAGGTTTTGCCTACAATCAAAAGCTTTTTGGACTGGTTATCATTTTATTTATGCTCTTTTTGACAGACTGTGCAAACCTACCAGAATATACTCCTTGTTGTTTATAAAGCACAATGAAATATCAAAGTGATATAAAAGAGTTCATACATAAAAGTGCATAAAAATATTGCTATTAATATTGATAATAATTTACTTGCTGAACCGTACTTCGCATACTATATGATCTGATCTTTTTCGATTCCTTTGATTGGAGGTCCATCAATTAAAGGAGCAAAGAGTAAATGTCAAGGAGCTGAATCACAGAATATTGAAAAGGTTAAAACAAAACCAGGTGCTACTAAAATACAGTTGCTTGGACATAGAAGGCAGATTGTACCTTGTGATCCCTACTGCACTGTCACATTAAGGATGGTGACAAGAACAGAAAGAGGAACAGGAGACTTGGGTTTTGCAACAATGGAAACAAGAGAATAAATGAAGTATTTTGAGCTAATCAAGGTCATATACACCAGGGAAGAGCAGTGTATAGTATGGGATTCCCTGGCCTTCTAAGTGCATGGAGTTGAAGGTACACTCCTCAGCCTCACCTAACTTCTCTTTTGATATGAGCTCCTGAAGTACAAGTATTTTTCCAAACACAAACTTTTTAATTTATGAGTTCTATTTTCCACAGGCCAAATTAAGATTTAAGCAGGAACACAAGTGCTTAGAAATATTTTCACACCAGGCATTTTCTAACGAATTAAAAAAAGCATTAAATATTTACATGAAAAATGAGCAATTTTCAACATGAGGACGATTTCTACTGTTCTGCAAATGAGTACAGTTGCACATTATGTGGTCTATAATGTATTAATTATAATGCTCAGCTACAAATTTCGAGCTTGAGGGAAATCTCTAGGAGGCGAATACAAGATTTCATTGGACTAAACTGCATTTTGGGATATTGCAGTCATGAGAACACGTTCTTAGTAAATTACACGATACAGCTACTGTAGCTGGAGTACTGCCAAGATCAAACGGTATATTGTGAAGTTGAAAGACATAATATTGAAAATACACGCTTACCACAATGTACTAAGGCATGGGATAAGAACTTCTCTTTATCATAAAGCTCCTGGTTTATCAACAAGAATTTAGTTGCCATGTGTACAGTAAGTAAGTTACAGTTTTTCTCACGTCTGGGGTAGATGCAGTTAATGGGTATTTTAATTTATGCCTACCCACCACTACACTAATGAAGAAGGAAAAAATGTAATATTGCTGCAGAGGAAAGAAGAACCATACTCATCCATCATCCCTGGGGGATGGCTGGATTCTTCTGGAGGCAGGTTAGATCCTGCCCCTCTCAATGACTGGCCTCATTGGTTCAAGCACTTCCAAGCAGCTGAGCATTTGTGATGGTTCATGGCTCTGCAGTGTACTGCAGTGCTCATTTCTGCCAAGCTGGGACTTCTCACACTTCATTACAAACATTGCTAACAGCTATAGTGCCTTCTTTAGAGTAACTGGAGAGAAATGGTCACTCACACTATATGACTCACCTGGGATACTTGTCTGCCTTAAGATGAAACAAAATCATGCCTTTGACCATTTCTATCCACTGAATATAAAGAAAGTCTAGATGAGCTCGGATGCAGAAGTCTTCATGGCTGGCATCTAAAATCAGATGAACCTCTAGATTCCACTTCTAAAACCAGTAGGATTCATTGGCTTGGTCTGGCAGCGCTCTAAAACAGGGTGAAATAGAATATCTGGAATATCTGAATCCTGGAATATCTGAATCTATATGTGAAACCCTGTAGCTCTTACTCAGGACCTGTTACTGTAAACCTCGAGTACCTTAAGCTTGCATTGCAGTACTGCTCTCTAATATCTGCAGTCCTTCATGATGTATAAGGCTCCTTCCCAATAGTTACGCATGATTCAGTTTCATCCAGAATAGTGGGAGAAACCTTCGGGCGAAGCTTTGTTGGTCTGGGGATTTTCTTACTGTATTTTCTTCTGTTCAGAATTTCTTAAGCCCTTCTATATCTTTTAGTGAAATATGTTTGCATGAACAGAAAGGAGAATGTGTAAGAGATGACAGATTCTACTCACCATGTCTCATAATTCAAGCTTCAGAAATATTCAGGGAAAAAAAAAATAAAGGCAATACTTCTTCATAGCAGGTTTGGTTTAGATGTGGAAGCTGCTGCTGCAGAAACTGTGAATTGCTGAGCTCAAAAAATTAACAAGATTTAAAGAAACAGTTAAGTAGGCAGCAAGACTATCTTGTTATCCTAATAATTCACAAAAAATTCTGGAAACACTTCGTCATCAAAGTTGTGTCAATCTTGTCTTATTAGAAACCAGAACTATGTAGGATGCAAATTATGTTACCTACTAGAGATGTTCTGAAACATCTAGCATCAGTCACAGTTAGTCACAGCAGACAAAATACTTGACCTTGGGTCTAATCAAGTATGAAAAGACCTTCATTCCTTCTGTGAAACTTTTTTTTATTTTAGTGTTGCTAGGAAATTAAAGTTTTTTACCATATTTGTCTTGCTGCTGTCTTCCAAGCAAGAGCAACCAAAGGTTCCCAGTGAAGGACCAACATGTTCACACAATGCATCACAAAGGTATTTTGAGTCTGGTACATTTAATTTTTTTATCAGAATAATATATTTGGTATTGTGCTCATTTTAAATAATACATTGCTTGTCACACTACATTTGGCAATAAACCTCTTCAAATATATTTAACAAATTGTTCCATTAGTAATAACTACATATAAAATATCTTAATTGAATTAAAAAAATCCGAATGTATTTTCTTCATGAAATACAATATATACATTACGATCTTATAGTTTTAAGGTATGTCAAAATTTGGGCTTAAACAAATTCACAGTGTCCATTTTACCTCTGTAATAAACATCTTCACTTTAAAAGTGCCTGGATCATAAACTGTGTTTATGTATTCCCTTACATTGGGTTTATGGAGACTGAAGGTTTTACCATCATCTAGCACTAGACTGCAGATCCAAATTGTACATTACAATGACCAAAAATGAAGACTTTTGATTACTGAAAGCAAACTTTGACTGTCCTTGTTACCTCAAGTTCTGACCAACAGGTTTTCCAAAGAGCTTGTCAAAGGTGGAAGATCTGCTTTGAGCAGTATGGCCTCTAACGTGGTCATTCAATGGAGCTGTAGTAAGTGCTCACTGCTTCAGAAAACCAGGCCCAAAATACTCAAGCGGGAACTCAAAATCAGTGGCTAGTCCTGGCCAAGGGAGATGGGAGGAACCATCCAGGAGCCAAAAGGCAGTGAAATAAGCATCACACTGCCTTCCAGCTCAAGATCACCCCAAATGCCTTCGTTTTCCACACAATGGCTGACACAGAAACCAGAGCATTTCTGCCAAAGACCAGCCAGTCGGGTCATCTCAGAGTCCGCGGTACCCCCCGTTGATTACCGCAGGAAATACTGCAGGTTATGAGGTAATGCTTTTTCATGATCAAAGGTGAGTTATGAAATTGGCTATCCTGTAGCTCATAGCTTTTCAGGCCAGCACACTGTGGTTTTTAATACAAATTGCTCTACTACCTTTGAAAATCTCACTTTCCTTCTCCACCCTCAGAGGAAGAAGCCTTAAAAGCTTCTAAACTCTGAGTTCATTATGCCTGAGGCCCACAGGACACAGATTGTCCCACACGCTCCATTTGTGGCTAAACTAATGGGCCAAGCAGAAGGCTGAGCAGTTCCCCCAAACCATGACAAACACCCTTGGGGCAGGCCGACCTCCACAGTGGTTTCCATTGCTCTCCAGGCAGAACACAGCCCCTCACCTCCACCTGTCTCCATGTGATTTCAAAACCCATTCTAATACACTTTTTTTCCCTGAAAATACACAGTGATTTCATCAACAATTTTTTTAAAAAAGGACTATCAGTAAATTCAGCTAGAAACTAATCTAAACCCATTAAAAAGTAACCTCCAGCCTAAAAGGGAGAGGCAGAAACATTCTGATACATTCCACAATAAATAAGTTTCACAAAGCTAATTTAAAAGCAATTACTGACAAGCCATTTTCAGCCGTTTTTCCTAAACATACAAGGCTTTTACATGTGCATTACACATCTTGATGTTCCTGTTACAATTTTTGACAGCCCTTTCACTAATTTCAACCAGGCTTAAAGAGAAGCAGAGATCCCCAATGTAATATATGCTTCTAACAGTCCCAGAATTGGTGATTGTCAGAAGAGAGAAATCCAAATTACTGTATTAACTGAGGGAAAAATTAGATGGAATTTAGCCTGTATCTGGAGAGACAGAAACCAGCTGACTGTCCTGCATGGACGGATTAGCAGGCCAGTCACACACCTACCAGCCAGACATGGCAAGGGCTACCTCTTCTCCAGTTTAACAAAAGGAGACAGAGAAGAAGTACTGCAGTGGGCAGGGTGGAAGCGCTGGAGTCTTCTGCTGATGACATGGAGTGAAGATTCTTCATTGAAGGAGTCCTAGGGATTACAGCACAAGAGCTGACCTTTCTCCAGTGGAAAAAAGGACAAAGGATGCAAATCCACAGAAGATGAGATTTCATGAATTTTTGGAACAACATGTTTTTGTTTGCTAAGGATAGATCTGAACAAAATTCAATGATTTAAAACAACTGTGGGGAAACATGGTCCCCAATGCATGATGTTCCCAGAATTCAGAGAGGCAGTTTGCACCTAACATTTTAGTATCTTCCACCTTAAATAAATATGTTACCAGCTTTACATTCAAACCCCTACTCTGTAGTTTGCATGTTTTAGTTCAAGACATAAAAGCTGAAGAACTTGGGAATTCTGGAACAGATTAGAACTTCAAGGATTAATTATTTTGGATTAAAAAGTTTTCTTCAGGCCTCAGCAATAGCTTTTCAATAAACTTGGTGAAAAATATTTCTTTCTTAATGCACTAACTCCCATTGGAACCTAGGTATCTTTCAGGATAGTCCAGTGGTGACAGCGGTAAGTAGGGAAAAGTATAACACAGTGCTCTGGGTATTCTGATATCTACCTCTTCAAGGAAATGTTCAAATAAATTACTTTAATATCCTCCACATTTTTAAGAAAGGTAGTTAGCTTTTTTTTTTTTGCTAGTTGGGAATGCTTGAAAAATTAAATAACTTTTGATATAAATATGTAAATGCCTGGAATTTTCCTCTTTGCATTACTAAAATGTATGTAAGAATGTCTACAAAAGGAAATTTGCAAAAATAACCAGTTAATGTAGGAAAAGTTTAGATTTATGCTTTTCATCTTTCATGACTGGGCTTATCAAGATTCCACTGGAATACTAAAAGAGGTAAATTGAATATTAAAATGATCTCAAATTAACTCTTCTTTAGTGGGTAAAGAATAAATAAGTATCTTTACTCAAGTGGCATCTCTTCCCTATCTTAGACCCAGAGGATTTGCCACTGTGGCTTTTCAATAAAGAATTGTAATGATTTAATTTCTGAATCTGTTGTAGAAATGTGAGCTAGACTTGAGAAAAACAGAAATATGGCTTTAAGTGAATTGTTAACGTTCTGTTGCATTTCTTGAACATTTAGGTTATCTCTTGCTTTCTTCTTCCTTAGAGTCAATTGACAGCTTTTCCCCAAGTTTCCTTATAAGTTCTGCCAAATCTTCAGAATTTTGAGATTTTTCTTCAAGGAGTTCATACCGGAGACTTGAGATGTCCTGTTTAATTTCCTTCAGTTCACCTGTAACAGACATTAGAAGATCACACTATTGAGAAGCAAAGGAAAAAACAGAATATCCAAATATCTCACAGTTATCATGGGTTTTCTCTGGATTTCTTTGTTGAAACAGAAAAAGCAGATGTTCTGCTCCCTGTTGGTGAATGCGGGCTTAGGGATAGGAATATGAAGATGCAGTTCAGGAATCAAACAAATCTGAAGGCAAAAGTGTGAGAGATCACATCGGTTCACAAAACTCAAATGATCTGTTAAGATGGAAGCTGCTGTTCTGCTGCAAGAGAGATCACAGAATCATAGAATCATTTAGGTTGGAAAAGACCCTTAAGATCATTAGGTCCAATCGTAAACCTAACACTGCCATGTTCACCACTAAATCATGTCCCTAAGCACCACATCTACATGTCTTTTAAATACCTCCAGGGATGGGGACTCAACCACTTCCCCAGGCAGCCTGTTCCAATGCTTGACAACCGTTTCAGTGAAGAAGTTTTTCCTAACATCCAATCTAAACCTCCCCTGGCACAACTTGAGGCCGTTTCCTCTTGTCCTATCGCTTGTTACTAGGGAGAAGAGACTGACCCCCACCTCACTACAGCCTCCTTTCAGGTAGTTGTAGAGAGCAATAAGGTCTCCCCTCAGCCTCCTCTTCTCCAAACTAAACAACCCCAGCTCCCTCAGCCGCTCCTCATAAGACTTGTGCTCTAGACCCTTCACCAGCTTCGTTGCCCTTCTTTGGACACGCTCCAGCACCTCGATGTCCTTCTTGTAGTAAGGGGCCCAAAACTGAACACAGTACTCGAGGTGTGGTCTTACCAGTGCCCAGTACGGGGGATGATCGCTTACTTAGTCCTGCTGGCCTCACTATTTCTGATACAAGCCAGGATGCCATTGGCCTTCTTGGCCACCTGGGCACACTGCTGGCTCATGTTCAGGCGGCTGTCGACCAGCACCCCCAGGTCCTTTTCTGCAGATCGTGCAGATCAGGGGTGCCTGAGTCCTCCTGGCCAGCAACAAGGCCTCTCACTATCCAAAAGAGAGCAGTCCTCTCCTTTTCCTGCTGCACTACATGTCTTTCCAGGAGAGGGGTGCAAACAGATGAGCTCATTTCTCTGAAGTGCATTCACTAGCTGTTTCCAGCTAGTAAGTCACACCAAAAAAAGGCTGAAGCATGTGTATCTCCATATATGAATCCCCAATAAGAACACATATCCACTCAAGGGAGAATTCGGACGGGAGTGCCCCAAATCAGCTGCTGCATTAAATGCAGCCTCACCATGGGAAATGCATGGGCATTACTAGAAGTAGCAACACTTTTCACAAGAAGTTGTCAGATCAGTGATAGTTTCTGATGGGAGAGCAGAGACAGAAAGCCATATCTCTTCCTTAACTTCAATTTCATGTTAATTTTACATCTTGCATTTGTAAACATGTCAAGTGGATTAAGTACTTTGGAAATATTTTTTTCAAGTGGCGTATGTAACCACTTTAATTAGTTTGTTTTGATTCTCTCATTAGAGGTAAACATACGATTCATCAACATACTCACCTTCATTGACTTCATCACTTTCCTTATCTATCTGAGCTTTCAGTACATATCTTTTAATGAGACGCTTCATTATTTTCTGCAGAGAAGAAAGAAAAAAAAGAGTTTCCTTAGTTGGACGTTCTAGTATTGCTGTGACATTTCAAAATATGAGCTCTGCTACCTTCTGTTGCATTCAGACATTTCAGTGTAGGACTTGCCAGGTTAACGGAATATAATGTAAAAAATCTCTGCTTTCATCTACAGCAGATATTTAAACTTTATGATTCTGCACATATATGTACATGAAAGTTAGAAAACTAAACACATCTTACGAATGTTATCATGTTATGTTATCATTATGTTATGTTATAAGGTTATCATATTATCATTATGAATGTTATCATTCACGAAGCTTAGCCTACTGGAGTCTGTGAAAAGGATCAACAGTTGCAGCTTTGATCTTCATGTAGAAGAAACCATCTAGCCTTTATTACCACCAGAAAATGATAATGACCCTGATTAGCAGTGCTCATTGTTAAACTCTTCTGCCATCAGTTTATTTTAATCTATTTTATATTATATTTGATAAGCTATCTTTTCCCAGTGTGAGCCTTAGAGAAAATGGGACCCACAATTTTAAGAGTCATTTAAGGATCTCAGCTGGGACTCATCTAACCGAATACAGATATTTTCTAATGCAAATATACGTATCTGTGGCAGTCACCTTTAATTCCCTCTATGGACAGAAAATGCAAACCTGAGAGCACAGTTCATCTCAGACAACTGAAACTGATCAAATAAATCACACCATTAGAATGACTACCCTCTCTGCTAATAATAAGGGGAACCCAGGCCAGCAAATTTAGATGTAAATTTTACCTTTCCAGGATAAATGAATTTTGCCCCTGATTCTCCCATTACTTCAAATTACTTGAATAAGAAGAAGGTATCTAATTACCTTTGAGGATCTATCTTTCTATCTTTGGGTTTAATATTTTCATATGGTGTAATCCATGACAACACAATACCTTTTGGTTTTCACTACAAGATAGAAAATATACATAGGTTTATGTGTCTGCTTTTGTCTCCACAGTAACAGACCTCACCAGAGGTGGTTGTGAGGTGAATCATGCCAGATTAAGTGGTTCCAGACCATCACTACAGTCATGCTTGCAAGGTCAGCAGCTGTACTGTTTATTCTAATAATCCGAGAATGTTTCAAATACAAAGCCACACATCCTCACGTTTATGGGATAAATTTGTAATCTTAATATCTGCCACTGCACCACAATGAAACTGGCTGTGAAAAAGGGAGTTTTTGGAATAGACTTGTGCAGACACTGCATAATGGAAGCATGGAGCAGAGCTAGGCTGACCAAGAGGAAAATCTTTTTTCTGTCTTAGGGTTAAAAAAGGTATACTGGTTTTCTATACCCTTTTGCATTCAGATGGTCTTGTTCTATTGCCCAGGCAGCTCTTGCTTCTTCCTTTCCACCTGCTTTGTAGTATTACAGGAAAGAAAGGAGCAGCCTCTGGACCAGAACAGCTGAGCTTTATGTGGACTGTGCTGGGTCTCTTTATACTTAACTGCACAAGGGCTCATTGCAGTTGTGTAGGAGGCAAAGAATAAACAGGCTGTATCGATAGCATAAAGGCTGAAAGATATTTGTAGTGCTTGAGGTATTAGAATATAGAGGTGTGGCACAATAAGCTGAGCTGCTGCAGCAGATGGAAGGGGAAGGTTTGGGGTTTCTTTTTGGTTTTCTTAATTTGCACTGTGCAGCTGAGGACTCAACCTGTCTCTAAAATTAAAAACATTTTTCAAGCACTTTAAAATATTGCACTATAAGGGCAGCATTTAAGAAACAAAGAGAGACAAACACCCTCAGATTGCACTGCAAATACCTAAATCATTGCATTTATTTCTGATATATACAAGGTCTGTGGATTTATTCTTGATTCACGTTGTTTAACATAAATTCAGAACTGTCCTTATGCTGTCAGTCTGCCAGTTCTACTACTTCTTGATTTTGTTTAAAAATAAACTTTTTTACCTGATATTGCCTCGGAGGATTGTTTAAACTGTTTAAGTGGATTTCATCTGAGCTTCTTACACTTGATTGCTTCCTTTGACCAAGCTGAAATGGAAACATTATTTATAGTACAAAATAAATACAAGAACAATATGGTTAAATTACCTTATGCATGTATCGTATGACAGAACACTAACTGTTAAGCTCAATTTGGGGAGTATTAAATTACTGTGGTAAAGTCCTCGTACCTGTGCAGAATTTCATCACAAGAGCTGAAACAAGCCCTTTCAGACTGTCACGTAGGAAAGTGAGAATTGGGAGGTTTTCTCCCTTTTCTCTGCCTCTCACCTGCTCCTAACATGCCCAAGGGACCGGAGCAGAGCAGCCACCTCCCCACGGGCTTTCCCTTGCTCCTCAGGTGCACAGGAGGGGGATCCACGTCAGGAGGAAGGCAGCACTGGTGCGGCACAGCTTTGTAGGCAATGGATGAGGGAGAGCCAGGGCAGAGTGTGGGAGAAACCAAGGAAGAAGGAGAGGTGGCAGCACTACCCCTCTCCTTTCGTTCATAGCACTTGCCCATAACTAACGTGACCTCCACTACCACAAAATACATGAGGAGCTTGCCTCTCCCCTGACTTGCACTAATGGCTGAAGGCAATTGGTTATACAGTTCATGCCAGGGACCACAAAATTATCAGCGGACATTTTTGAGTAGTATCTTCTTTACTACACATGCTGAAAGGAAAGGGCATCACTCCCCGATGAAACACCGAGGACGCAATTTGCAGGCTTCATTACTCATTTACATCTTTGAGAAGGACTAAAGCATCGCAAAATGGTGAACTGAGACTCAAGCTGAATGACTAGGCTGCAGTAAGAGTGAATAGCAACTGTCAAAATCAAATGAATGATATTACTTTAGACTGATAATGGGGCCAGTTCAATGAGTAGTAGTGCAAGAAATAAGAAAAAAGTGAAATATAAATCATGATTGATCTGGATGAGGAATAAGTAGGACTGTCACTAAGAAGTCAGTTCTCTGTAATTATACATGGTCCAACAACATTTTTACTGTTTTAAAGCATGGGGCTATCATTGCAGTGTCTCAGATCCTGTGGGAACGTGTTGTACTTCCAATGAGGTTCTCCATGTTGGTTACCTCTGTGTCTTAATGCATCGAGCACCTACAGATAAGCAAACTGGGGCACTTCGAAGCCTGGTAAGTAATACGTGGGATATGCTGGGATATAGTTTGGTGGGGAGGAAAGCAGGGGAGGGTTAGATGCTTCTGCAGCTGTACAGGCATGTCACACATCAAGGGAGCCCACAACACAATGCCTGATGTGAATGAAGGCTAAAGCCGTCATGTAGCCATTTCTCCTACAGCTGAAATCATTAAAACCTCTTGAGGTATAACGGGAACTTCCATGGTTGAACTTTGATAATAAATGGAAGTAGGAATACGGAATATGTGATAAATATTCACCAGATGTCAATTAGAAAATGATAAAAACATCTCAGCAGAGAGCTTTACTGGGGCTTCATTCCAACATACATGTACTAACACAAAGGCTAAAATAAAAAATTTGGGAATTGTACAGGTATGAAAAGGCTGAATGAGGCATCAGACTCTGTTGTTTAACCAGCAATGAGTACATCAATTAAAATTCTCAATTCTCCCAGCTGCTGCAGAGTTTGCTCCTTAAAAGTATTCTGGTTTTCTAGAATTCCAAATAACTTTATATTCACTTTAACAGTAAAGCAAATAAGTCTTCATGAATCTGCGAACAGGGAATAATTTAAATATTTTTAGATTTTTTTTTAGCATTTCATAGAATCATAGAATAGTTTGTGTTTGAAGGAACCTTTAAACATCATGTAGTCCAACCGCTTGCCATGGCCAGGGACATCTTTCACTAGTTCAGGTTTGTACTTTGATATTTTTTCCTGAAGAAAAGATTACACTTAATGGTAAAATGTATTAATTTACAATTAACATAAAGTTTACACTGAATTTGGAATTTTTTTTGTTCTTTAGACAGATTCACAATATCTATATACCCATACTTTGAAAAAACATTATATATCTATTCAGACTATGTTTATTTGACTAAGCAAAAATAATAAGAGAATGGAAATGGAAATATCTAAATAGATATATAAATAATTAATATTTATCTCTAACATATTAACCTGAATTTGGACGGAAATTGAATTAAAGATGTATAAAAAGGGCTAGTTACTGTTGCTTTATCTTGCTTGAATAAAGCTACCTTAAATGTTTTGAATATATATTAGAAAACAGAAGTTTATGTGAATGTTTTAACTTAAACTATGTATCGGATTTGTAATAAAAAATAGTAGCTAGTGAGTTTACATGACTGTGTAATCACTATGTCTTTCAGGATTTTAGAACTAATAATACTCTCTTGGGCCTCACCTTTACCACTAGATTAAAAGAGAAAAACAATCTTCCTGCTTTTTCAGCTCCTGGTTTCCTAATGCAGAATTTTTGGAAATAATGTAGTAGAACAAGAGGAAGAGTATGCGTCCTCTGCAGCGGCAGAGGAAAGTTGCCCTGGCCAAAGCTGCTCTAGGGCGTGAGCCTGGGCTCCAGCTGTGGGGCTGGTGGCTCAGCCCCTCTGGGTCTCTGACTTTTTCTTCAGCTGCGATACCATTCATGATCCTGTTACTTATCAGTTTACATATAAGCTACAAATGCATTTAATTTTATTATGTATTTTTTAATATTTATTATGTATTTTATTATGTATTTTAAATGTAGTCTGTCATGCCGGTTACCAGTTTCAAATTTTTGTTACATTGGTTCACTTCAAAAGTTAATCCAATGCTTAACTAAAACTTGATTTTCACTTGAAATAGCAAAATCGGTAATATGTGGTGAAATGAGTTACGTGAGACACTGCAAACTTGTAAAACCAGACACACTGTGTCCTGGGATGTTTCAGCTGGGACAGAGTTAATTTTCTTCTTAGTAGCTGATACAGTGCTGTGTTTTGGATTTAGGATGAGGATAATGTTGATAACACACTGATGCTTTAGTTGTTGCTAAGCAGTGCTTACACCAGTCAAGGACTTTTCAGCTTCCCATGCTCTGCCCGGTGCACGAGGAGCTGGGAGGGGGCACAGCCAGGACAGCTGACCCAGACTGGCCACAGGGCTGTTCCATACCGTATGGCGTCACGCTCAGCATATAAACTGGGGGAAGAAGAAGGAAAGGGGGGACGTTCTCAGTGATGGCGTTTGTCTTCCCAAGTAACTGTTACGTGTGATGGAGCCCTGCTTTCCTGGGGATGGCTGAACACCTGCCTCCCGATGGGAAGGAGTGAATGAATTCCTTGCTTTGCTTTGCTTGTGCGCGCGGCTTTTGCTTTACCTATTAAACTGTCTTTATCTGAGTTTTCTCACTTTTACTCTTCCGATTCTCTCCCCATCCCACCGGAGGGGGAGTGAGCGAGCGGCTGGGTGGTGCATAGTTGCTGGCTGGGTGGTGCATAGTTACTGGCTGGGTTTAAACCACAACACACTCTAACATCTTTATCTTAACTTTGACCCCTCAGCATGCTGCATTTTTTGAACAGAATAACATACTTTTAATTAGCTACAGACTGCACCTTGAAAGGTGTCAAGTAAATCGGAAGTGTGTAACTTCATTAAATCTGCCTATGTGTAACAGTAACAGGAGAGAACATCTATTGCACATTGCTGAATGACCACTTGGTGGCAGAGATTGCCAAGAGTTCATTATAACTTCATTTTTACAGAAAGTTTTTAAACTCTCTTTAAGCTTCACACCTATGGCTTTTTCCTCTCCCAAAAATTACTACTGGAGTAAACTCAGCCTGTCACATTAATGACTGAACTAGAATTCATATTTTTAGGTTAATATCTATTGAATATCTGCACATGAGTAACTGGAGGGGGAAAAAATGTAATTTAAATAAAACAATTATATAAACCCTAACAAAAATAACTCTCCTCCAGGAGCGTTGTGTGAAAGAAGAAATGCAGCATACATGCACCATTGCTCTTAGAAAACACCTCCTTCTTTAAACTTGCTTCTCATTTCATTGTTCTCTAGTATTACTTAGAATTCAATGCAATGAGAATAGTAATGTAATTACTGTAGCTGTTTTGTGCAGCACTTTGTTAACGTCTTAAATCCCAGTGTTCAGAAGCAGTTGACAACTTGGAATGCCAGTAAGTTGTACATGCTTGGACCAGAAGGGAGGGTTCCCAGAAAATGACTCAGTTTGCACTTCTAGAACCAGAGATCACTTGTGAAAACTTCAGAAACACTGTTTTATACTAGGAAAGTAAAAGTTAACAGATTTTTTTTTTTTGAGTGAGGGTTTAAAGCTATTTCAATAATTAGTTGTTCCTTATTTCTATTCTGAAGGGCCATGTTTTAAGAAAAAGGCTTAAATAGGTCACCTGCCACTATTGTTGTTTAGCTCAGGAAGATGAACAAGTTCTGTGACTCTTAAACCATAACCTTTATTATTCACAAGGCAATTTTTCAATTTTGAATAAAACTCAAAGTAGGTTTCTTTAAAACTCTCCTTTTTCTTCATTTATTTCTCTGCTTTTTTGGTTTGAGTTTCTTGTTCACTTGATGTTTAAAACACCAATTCTAGCCTGAAACAGAAGAAATCTGCGGGTTTAAATCAACAGCCTGAAAGAAAACATCTTCACAGCCTTTATTATTATATGTAGATATGTCTCAAGAAATTATTTCTGGCGTGCTACACTTTGAACACAGCTATGTAAATCACTCGACGTTTAGTGTTGCTGGCATCTGGCTTTGTTTTCTGCCAACGGTAATCAGGGCAGAGCTGGCTCTAGGGGAAGAATTTCCCCCTTCCCATCTTATTTCTTGTCTTTACACTCACCCTGGTGCTTCTGCCGCTTTTGCACTAAGAAGATGCAGACCTTGCAGGAGAAAACCCACAGGCTGGGTCTGAATCATTAAACTCAAGCATGTGTTAACATTTCTGGGTACTGCAATGTAATGTCTTCTGTCAGTAAACTTTTAGTGTCCTCCCAAGTAGGACTTGCACCAGAGCAACTGGCTCTCTCCTTTGGCACAGTTTGGCAACTGGAATTGCCTGGGGACAACAGCTTGCAGCAACCTTACTTTGGGAGGAAAACTACTTGAATGGGGCAAGCCATTCCTGAACTGGCCTCAGTGCCCAGATAAGCTCCCTGTCACAGTTAATTTACTAGCACAGACACAGCCACCAAGTCTTGGGGCTGGTCTTGTCAAATCTTATCTTTGCACAGCTCATCGTGTTTATAGTAGCTCCTTGCAGAAGTAGCTCCTCACTCAGCAGTCACAGCAGCACCAACCTGCTCAGCACAGGACGAGTCCAAAGTCAAACCCCAAAAAGCCTAAGAATGCCTTTGAGAAGATGCCATAAAACAGCCTCAACAATAACAAATCATCAACAGCGAGTCAAAATGTGATGTGAAAACATTTTAGTTACTTTTTAGAAGTGGGAAGGATGGCAGCATCTGATAGATTCCGATAAAGTCAGCTCCACAGTAAGTGGCAGTCCAAAAGGTAAGTAAAAATGTAATGATCTGGCAATATCAGTCACCCTGCTGGAAAAGCTGAGGAATTAATAGATGCGATTCAGCTGCTTTATGTTTTTCAACGAAAAGCTTTTTTTTTTTTTTAAATTGATTTGCAGTTTTATAGCTTCTTTGGCTGGGGAGTAAGCACATTTCATTTAGCATTAGTTATACTACAATCTGCAGTGAGTGGAAAGCATTAATATTTGAAGACTAAAAATTAATTCAGGCTTAGGAAAAAATCTGATAAACGATGGTTGCATCCTTACAGCTCTCTTTCAGAGGCACTGCTGTAAAAACAGATACAACTGTTACTATCTAGAATTGGTAATTATTACACTTTGCACCTTTCTCACCATCTGAATTGCTAGGTTTGAATATAATTTTGGAAAGGAATGATAAAAATCCAGCTTCTTTCCTTAGGGTGTAAGAATGGGACTTTTAAGAGTACCTGTTTTATGGGAACATAAATTTCATTTTAAAAAGTCATTAAAAATAAGCTTCTAACCTACTTACATGCTTTTCAAAGTCACAAATTAAGTGAATTAGAAAAAAAATCCTTGGATCTGTTGTTTCTCACCATCACTCAATTTGAAGTTTATATGCATCTTCTTAAAGTCATGATTTTTCAGTGATGATTTTATCATTCATGGAAGTTGTGAAATCAATTTGCATCAAGCAGTTTGATGAAAAGTTTTGCAAATGCTGGAGTCATTAAAAACCTGAGCAAATGCAGTATCACCTCTGTTGGGTCTTAAATACATTAGGATTAGATTTCCCAAATAAAATGAAGTGAGATCTATGAAATGCTAGAAAAATTACGAGTAGCACACACGAGACATCTGAAGTTAATAACAATCTTGACTTCAGCGACAGTGTTTGTAATATCTGTGTTTGTTTTTATAAACTATTATGAACTTAACCAGAGGCAGAGGCTTGTCAGTGCCACAGTATTTTTCCCTATAGTTCCATTTTTTCCTTCTAGGATTGCAACCAGCTTCTTTCTTTTCTCTTTTACCCTTCAACTGATAACTGTGATGGAAAAGGTGCTTGTCACATTGATGACAGAGAGCTGACAGATGCATGTAAATTCTTTTCTGGCCCCCAGTCTAATGACTAATGACTCTTGACTACAGACTCAAGAACTCCTAACCTTGAACAGGCCTCTGCTCAGACTACTGCCTATTTTAACAAAGATCCTGGCACATTACAATTTCCATAAATGACACATTTGTTTCTGCCACCATGACAAACCTGTAATTTCTTTTATGTGTGAATGCTACCATATGCTCACCTTTCTACTCACTACGTCTCATCAGTTTACTTGCAAAGCTCTTCTTCCCTAACGTGTTACAGTAGTGCTAATCTTTACACTTCCAGTACCAGCTAACACCATGTGCTATGACCCGTGTTCTCTTAAAGCAATTAATTTGATTCATACCAAGACACTGCAAGAAAAACAGACTGACTATAAACTCTTTAAATGAGCACTTGAGATATACCAAGGAATCAACTCAAGTGCTTTTTACTGTACTTGTCATGTAAATAAAACAGGTAACAGAATGCTTTACAATAAAAGCAGGCTGCATCCTCCATGGAAGCAGAGACAGGCTACAAACGGGGAATTTAGAAACTCTGCCCAGGCACGTGAGGGTGGTGGGAGGAAAGCCAAAGCTCACCTTCAGCTGGCATTTGCAAGGGCAGTAACACAACAGCAGTATAAGGCCAAACAAGGAAAACGTGGGCCTGTTTCTCAGTGAGGAGGGGATTTAATGACAGCAGACTCAGGTAAGGCTGAAGGACATGATGCCTTTTTTGCCTCAGTCTTCTCCAACAGTCTCTCAGGACTTAGTGAAGGGATTCGAGGAGAAGAATGACCAGCTGTGGAGGAGGGTCAAGTCAGGGGTTACTTGAGAGAACCTGACCCAGGCAAGTCCATTGGACCCAATGAGCTGCATCCACGGGTGCTGAGAGAGCAGATGAAGTCCTTGCAAACATGCTATCATCTTTAAAAGATCACGGAGACTGGGAGAGGTCCCCAAAGGCTGGAGAAAGACAAATGTCAAACCTATCTTCAAAAAAGGTCAAAATGATGATCTGGGCAACCACAGGCCACTCAACCTCCCTTCGGTAACCGGAAAAATAATGGATTGAGTCCTCTTGGAGCACATTTCTGGGCACATGGAAAAGCAGATGGTGACTGGGAAAAGTAAGTGTGGATTTATGAAAAGTAAAACCTGTCTGACATCTGGATGGCTTTCTGAGATAAAATGACTGGATTTGCAGATGAGGAGAGAGCTGAAGATGTCATCTACCTTGACTTCAGCACAGGTTTTAACACTGTATCCTAGAATATTCTTGTACCCACATTAGGATGTTACTGTCTGGATGGGTGGACAACTAGATGGGCAAAATCCTGGCTGGATGGTTGTGCTCAGAGGGTACTACAGGGGTCTTGTCCTGGGACTTGCCCTTTCAAACATCTTTATCAATGACCAGGTGTCTGAAGTGTTGGAGCACATTCCTGTCAAGTTTGCAGACAAAGCCAAATTTGGGGGGTGGGGGGAAGCTGATAGGTTTGAGGACAGGGATGCCATACAGGAGGATGGGGCTGACAGGAACCCTGTGAATTTCAATAAGGACAAATGGGAAGGAATAACTCTTTCAACAACACAGGCTGGGGACTGGCTGGCTGTGGAGCAGCTCTGCAGAAAAGGACCTGAGAGACTTAGGGGACAAGACAAGAAAGATGTTAAAAAAATGCAGCAAGTTCAGCAGAAGGTCACCAAGATGTTTGGGGCTGGAGCACTTGCCCTGTGAAGACACTGGGGAATCTAGGCTTGTTCAGCCTGAAGCAGAGATGGCTTCAGGCATACCTTAGAGGAGCCCCCAGTGCGTACAAGGAGGTCATTGAGGAGAAGGAGCTGGGCTCTTCACAGTGCTGCAGGACAGCAGGATGAGAAACAATGGGCAAATTCAAACAAGAGGTAGCAGAAGCAACTGTTTCCCCATGAGGGACAGTCAGGTGGTGGCACATGGTGCCCAGAGAGGCTGTGCAGTCTCCATCCTTGGATGTTTTCAAGACCTGACTGGATGAAGCCCTGAGCAACCTGGCCTGACCTCAGAGTTGACCCTGCTGTCAGCAGGGGGTTGGACAAGAGACCTCTTGAAGTCCCTCCCAGCCTGAATTATTCTCTGATTCTGTAACAAGAAGCAGGAAGAACTGTAAATTTACAATGGTATTTTTGGACTTTACTGATTACAGATGTGGACAAATATTTATATTAAAAAACAAAGCAAGAATTTCAACCTGTACGTAGTGACTGACTTCAGTACAGACTAAGTATATCGGGAAATTAATCAGAAAAACAGGTCAACAAGAAAAATGAAGTTAAAATTGGTTTTATCTTTTAAAATTAGCAGGCAGTATACACACTACACAATTACCTTGTTCATCTCTGCATCTTCCTGAAAGCTTTTCTTTTGGCACAGAAATGGTTTAGAAATCCATTTTTTGATTCTGAGTAGGAGATACAGCAAAGATTTTGGGCTTGGCACTAAGTTGAAGGGAACTGGAAGAGTTCTCCCTTCTTCAAAGTAAGAAAACCAAAGTTTAGCCCTTGCAAATTTCCATTCTACATCAGCATCATCCTGTAAAACAGAAACACAGCTGTTAATACACTGTTACCACCTTGACTATTAAAGATGCTCTAGCTAAACTCTATGTGTGTTTTGAATGTAATTGGCTGAAGTTAATCTCAAACAGATCAAGAACTTGTTTATAATCTGTGAAAACCAAATTTCAGTGAATGGAACTGTTCTTTTTAATCCTTTTAAAATAATGCAATTACAGTAGAACAAAGTGGATTTGATTTAAACATTGGTTACTCCAGAGTGAGTGTTAATAGTCTGCAATACAGGATGACAGAGACAGACCTCTTTGGTGCTCTTTGTAAACACACTGATGAGAATGAAAGCTATCACTTGAAAGCACACAATACAATACCCAATTTAGAGCTTCACAGCAACACTGGAATTCATCTGTTAGGGCTTGACTGAGTAGTTGCTTGCCTGGAACACTGTCATGCTCAGTAAATAAAGTGAAAAAATCCTATGTTAACATAACAAGAATGTAAATCTCTCAATGAGACTACCAGCTCTGATTTCTTATCTTATTGGTCTCTTCTGTAGTAATCAGTCTATTATCTTTTTTGTGAAGAAAACATAGTATCAGAATTGTAAATGAAAATTCTACTCTATTATTTTAAACATGAAGTTAAAAAAGATTACGTGATTCTTACCTAATTCCTTCCACTTCCTGGAATATAAGATTAAATCAGGTATGCTATAATCACCATGGTTTATGTTTAACATTTACGATAGCCAAAACACTTTATTCCTCCCTGTAAAGTTCAAGAGGGTTTTCTGCAGAAAGAACTGACGTCATGTTCAAGGACATGACTCAATATTGCTGTAGCTGTTTTTAGAAGCTGTATCCAGTCACCATATTTTTTGATAATAGCCTGGTTTTTATTGCTCTGAACCTGATAGTTAGTTCTGTGGCCTCCTGAGTCAGAAGAATCTGAACCTCCCTAGAGAATGTGTGTTGCTCAAGCTGGACAACACTACAACCCCAAACCAGAGCCCAGAACCTGGAACCAGAGCGGCATCGAACAACCTGAGTCTGCTGCTTTCTGGCAAGGGCATCACCTGGGAAAGGCTGGGATGGCTCCTGGAGATCTGCTTCCTCTTTTTCTAAACAATGATAATGATTTAGGCCTTTGTTTTCCATAGCATGCAAAAGTTCATGCTGATTTTTAGTAGCCCTGCTGATTACTTTGTCAAGTAAAGTTTTGTTCACTACAGAGGACTAGAGCAACAGTTGTTTAAATAAGAGAAGAAACCAGCATGTTAAAGACTTGCTTGCAAGGTCAAGGCACAGGAACGAGAACATCCTTGCAGCAAGAGGGACACTACTCAAATAATAACTACAAATGAGGTGAATGAAAGATTCACGAAGTCACACAATGTAGCCCATCCTCTTCAGGAACATAACACAGTTCAACAGCAGTTTCTTAGTCCAGCCTAGTTCTTACCATTGCAAGGACATGCAGCTGGGTAATTTCCAGGTATTTGATAATAACAATGTACAGTGGAATTAATATTTTCTCCTAATATATTCCAAAAGCCTATGTGTTATTTTTCTTAAATAAGATATCAACAAGAAAGATTTTTCAGGACATTTAGACAATTAGCTATAACAGTAAATGTGGTGATATTTCATCATAAATGGAATTTTTACCTCAATTTCCTGGAATGAACTGTTGATCATTGCAATAAGCATGTTCAGTAAGACAATGACCATGGTAACATTATAGACTCCATAAAGCACATAACCAATATTTTCAATAAATTTATGTTTATAATTGATGACAACTGATTTAACTTCCGAGAGTCCAAATATAGCCCAGAACAATGTCTTGAAACTTTCTTCAACACTAAAAGGAGAAATTGAACACAAGCATATGTTACTGAAGAAAAGCTGTATATTCTTATTGTATAAATTGCCAGTTACCATTTTTATACAGTATACAAATTTTTCCATAATCATAATGCAGAACTCTACATAACTCTACATAATAGTGATATTATGCAGAACAAGCAGACTACCTAATTTCATAGGTACAGGCTGTTTCATAATATAAGATTCCTAATATTTAGGACCGACAATAAAACCACCTGATTCAGTTTAGAAATTATATATGCATCCTTGAAAGAATAGTACAATAATTCACTTGTTAACTACTTTAACCTACATGCTACATGCTTGCCCCTAATGTGAATATAAATAACAAAAATAATTAACCTGTAAATACTTTATTTTTATTTCACCATTAGTTCACTTAGTATGAATTATTTCACCATTAATATGACTAACATTCTGAAACTGTGAAGAAGACAGGATGTCTGACTGCAAACTAGCATTTTTCAAAAAATGGGTCTCACAGACCATAATTCTCCAGTTAAGTTTTCACTGTTCCACAGATCCAGGGTAAAGTTAATAAGCCATGGTGTGGGGATATTGGTTTTTTTTCAGGTTAGTTCATTTAAATACACATATTTCCTCTTAATCAGTTTATATACATATATGCATAAACATAAGTCCAAACCTCTGAGGTATCTTTTCCTATCTATCTCCACCTGTTTGAAGACATATTTTCTCTTGTTTTGATGAAAAGATCTCAGTTCCCCATACCCAAAAATGCAGTAGCATTGCAAAGCACATTTTGGATTATATTGCGTTATTGTTAAGAAAAAAAAGTTAAAAGAAGCTTGCAATTCTTAGTCATTAATTTACTTCTCTGCTTATCATATTTTATCAGTATTCCATCTGTGAGTTGTAGTTTTAGGTACTTTATCTATTGTGTGAACTAATAGTAATAAAAAAAGTAGTAACAAATCTTTCCCTCATGGCCAAGTTTGCTTCCCGGCTGAGTATACTTCAGAACAGCTACAGCCCGAGTATCATGACAGCCAGAAATGAAGTGGGCAAGGACTGCAGAGCATGGAAAAGAATGAGTTTCCACTCAAGTGATTTATCTTAAAATCACAGCTAGAAATGAGACACATGACAAATGTATACCGAAGAACTCCTGACAGACAGAGTAAAATTAGTAAAATTTCTCTTCTTATAGTGGGAGAAGAAAAAAAGAACAGCCAAGGAAAAGCCAAAAAAAAAGGGAATACATTTTCTCCTCTCAAAATGGAATAGGTTATTGTCATTGGAAACTATGGAGAGCCAGAGCTTAAAACAGGGGTTACATTTTTTTTTACTGGTAAGAATATACAGAGCAGTGAATTAAATGACAAGTATTTTATAATGTGTATCACACTGTAGTGATTAGCCTGCTTCAATTACAGAGGACAGCAGCAGTTGATGGAGGAACCAGCCTTGCTCCCACATGCTGCAGGGAGCCGCTACGCTGCACTCCGAAGTGCCAGCACTGACTGCCCTTGTAGGCAGGGTGCTGTCCTGCAGCCCAGGGTCTGACCCAGCTTATGTCCTGCACTCCCTGAACAAAAGATTGCACTGACAGGTCATCTGACATATGTACAGTGCTGTGCAAAGGGTCTGAGGTACTTCTGGTTTTTTATAAGCCTCCCCAGCCTAATGCAGTACAGGAGGCCGTTGGGCTGCTTTGCCACAAGGGCCCATTGCTGGCTCATGGTCAACTTGGTGTCCATCAGGACGCCCAGGTCCTTTTCTGCCAAGCTGCTTTCCAACCGGTCAGCCCCAGCCCGCCCTGGTGCCTGGGGTTATTCCTCCAGAGGGGCAGGACATGGCATTTCCCTGTGTTGAAATTCACGAGGTCTCTGTCAGCCCATTTCTCCAGCCTGTCAGGGTCCTTCTGAGTGGCACCACAACCAGCTGGCCTACCAGTCACTCTTGTTCATCCATACAGGCCTCCTGACACCTTTGCTTGATTTCCTGCTCATTGAGATGGACTAATCTTGAGCACTGAAAAGGCAATTCTTGAAATTCAGCCAGGGTCTCTTATCCCATGAGATTCTTCCCTGAACAGCCCGAAGTCTGCTCTGCGAAGTCCAGGGTTGTGGTTCTGTTATTTGCCTTGTTCTCTCTTCTCAGGAACCCGAACTCCACCATCTCATGGTCAGCCAAGGCTGTTCCCAGCCTCCACATACCCAACCAGTTCTTCCTTGTTTGTAAAAGTCAGGTGTCACAAAGCTCCTCTCCGCATCAGCTCCTCAGTCACCTGTGTCAGGAATTTATTGTCGATGCCCTCCAGAAACTTCCTGGATTGCTTGTGCCCTGCTGTGTTGTCCCTCCAGCAGATATCAGGGTGGTTAAAAAAAACCATAAGGACCAGGGCCTGCAAGCGTGAGGCTTCTTCCAGTTGTCTGAAGAAGACCTCATCTACTTTGTCTTCCTGATCAGGCATTCTGTAGCAGACATCCATTAAAACATCACCCACGTTGGTCTGCCCTCTAATCCTGACCTATAAGCTCTTGCTGGCTCATCATCTATCCCTAGGCAGAGGTAGAGGCGTTCCTGCTGCTCCCTCACGTAAAGGCCAACTACATCTCACCTTCCCAGCTTGTCTTTCCTGATTTATCATAGTATTGTTGGGATCAAGAGCTCATCGTCTGTTTTAAAGTATACCCTTTAAGCACCAGAACAAGAGAGAAAATTACTGCTTAATCCAAGACGAAGAAATTTTTAAGAGACACAAACCTTATAAAACAATTAGTAAACTTAATACATACAATGCAAGGAAACGACTTTCCATAAAAATAGCCCACAATCATTACAGTTTCATCAGTTGTACTTACGTTGTGAATGCTTCATTTTGTTTTGCCCCCAGATAGTAGGAATAGAGATTAAACATGCCTATCATGAAAGCCACAAACACCATGATAAATATCACCATGAACTTGAAGATGTCTTTCACAGTTCTGCCAAGTGATATCTGCAGTGGTCCAAAGCTTTCATTAGCTGGTAAGATGTAGGCTATTCTGGAGAAACTTAATACTACTGCAATTGCATACAGGCCTTCAGATATGATCTGAGGATCAGACGGATCCCAGTTTATTCTGGCTAGAAACAAAAGATGAGAATTTTGGTCAGTATTTCAAAGTCCATCTTAGGCTGTTCACTGAAGTACTCTCTTTTGGTTAGTAACAATGAACCAGTCAGGGTAAACTGAAATTGAATGTAATGGTTCTATGCAAATTTGGAACAGATAAGATGCAGTCTTCATGGATTTTTTTCCTTTGTTGTACATTGCATCATAATTTTCAGCAACTTTCACTTGCACAAAAAATCTAAGACTTTGTTGTCTAAAAGTAAGGAGCAGTTACTTTCTACCGTTTCAAACTTAAAAAACACACAGAAAATCCACTTCCTCACTGACAGCTGTGAATACTTGGGTATTAACTTGGGCTTCCATGTGCCAAGAACGACTGCTCAAATAGTGCCAGTAGTGGTTGTCCACTACAGCACAGTGCTCAGTGAATGTCATACATGAAGATGCTGCTAGAAATAGAAGTGAAAGAAAGGAAGATACCTTGTTAAGACTGAAACAGAAGTGGGATATTATTCCAACTACTATGCTAGGGCTGGGGAAGCATTTTACTTTTTTACTTATGTTTTACTTTCTTCTTTTTACACCTTCATCAGAAATGTAATTTTTAATTAGAAGAAACAACGAGTGGGCTTCAGCTTGAGATTAAGATGTCTACGGACAGCTATCCAAATGGAAGGTATAGTCAGTGCAGCTTACTGAGCACTTGGATTTGATTCAGACACCTGAATAAAGACATCCATTGCCATGTGAGATGCCCAGGGTATCCAAGGTTGCTTGTACAGATCTGTGCGAGGTCTTTTTGAAGCAGCACCTTGGCGATTCAAATGGCAATAGTCACTTATGTTTAGCCAATTGAATTGAGCCAGGTAGCCCTAAAATCATTTCACAGGTCCACTGACTGTGCTGATTAGATCTCCATTGATTATAAAGGTGGGCTGTAAGATCACTGAAGTAACTTTTTGGGAGTTGAATCCCAACATATTAGAGAATTTACGTAAAATTCAGCTTATAGTGTCAGGTGATGAAAACTGAATAAATTAAATTAGAAATGTGATTTGTTTGAGCTATCCAAAATGAACTGTTTTGATGTGGGGATCTGGAATCATTAAATGCCATCAACAACTCCAAAACTGTGAGAGCAATGTTTCTCTACTTTTTCTATTTACTCCATCTTTTTACTCATAGTGAAATGGCAATGGCCCTTTCCTGACATGTGCCAAACACCCATTTCATCACCTTTTCTGTCATTATTTCTATCAATCTCTTCTGTTGAAGCTAATCCACTTGTGTGAATTACTTGAACATCCTTTGGATCATGAGTGGATGTGACACTGCTGTTTGATAGGGAACACATTCAACTGAAGAGGGAAACATTCAGGTTCAAACCTGTACTTAAAGCAATATTTATAGAAAAGTGTCAGAAGGAGAAATCCAAAGCAATACCATTCAGGATACTTCCTAGCTGGAGATTAAGGCGTTCTCCCATGAGGTGGGAGGCCTACGTTCAATTCACTACTATACTTCAGGCAAAGACAAGAGGTTAACCTGGGATGGGTTTCCTACATCCCAGGAGAGTGTTGTCATTTGCGTTTATTCTACTGTAAATGCCAAAAAATGAAACAAACAATTTATACTGTAATGAAGGCAATCACTGGCATTTGGAAAAATACTAATTCGAGATGTTAACTAACAAATAACCATTTAATAAAGTATCAGAAAACTATATTCTTCAAGGAACTTACTGCCATGCCAGTGTTCATGTATCATGACAAAGTAATGAATGACTCTGGTTTTAGGCATAACAAGGCTCAGTTAGCACACATTCATTGCCTTGTTAGCTGCTGTGTGCTTCATGTAGGTATGTGCATATTCTTTTGTTTATTGAGCTCCTCACTGTAAAGCCTACTACACACTATACTGAAAAGAGAAAATTGTATGGCAAAGACGGCACATATTCACATAAGCAGACATACCTATGTTAGCTTTACCTCAGATTTCATGGATAACTAAAATCAAAGATGGCAGATGTTTCAGTATGGGCTAGTAGCCAGATGTCTTTTACGTTTCCAGATGAGCTATGTTATCACAGAAAGTTTGAGATGGGAAGGGACCTCTGGAGGTCATCTGATCCAACACCCCTTCTCAAGTGTAGTAAAGATAAGGGCTGGCGACCGGAAGATCACGTGCTGTACGGAAAGAGTTAAGGGTCGACCCTCCCTTGTCTCCGCCCCTTATAACATGACACGCCTACTGCTGGGGGTATAAAGCCCGTGTTGGCTGGAGATCTGGTGGGATAACCTTGATGTGTAGTGTTTGCTACACAGTGGTGACCCCGACGTGTTCAGGCAACAGCGATGGAGCTCGCGGAAGTCATAAAGGTACTAAAGTCGGTAACGACAAGGGTGCTCAAGAGGGGGTTTGCGGCAAGGCGGCGCCGACCTGCTGCACGTGGTGTGCTGATGGGGCAGGAATCTCCTGGGAACGAAAAGCCAACAAGTTTAGTTTCGGAGGGGACACAGGCTGGCTGGGAAGGAGTGGCCTGTGGGACACAGACGGAACCGTTGTTACTGGGGGCTGAGCCAACGGAGGAAGGGGAGGTGCAAGGAGACTATGGCGCAGCGGGAACAAAGGAGTCGGGAAAGGTGTTCCCGATACAAGTGGGGAGTTTAGAGCGGCCGCCCACGGAACCTTCGGCACCTCCTGCACCGGCGGATCTGCCACTTCCTCAATACCCCTGGGGCGAGTTGCAACAATGTGTGGAAAGGGAGCTGACTGATAGGTTGCTGGATTGGGTCCCGGGGGCCGATGTGGGATGCCAGCAGTATCGTGAACTACGTGAAGGAAGATGGCGGGAAGGAGAAAAAGAAGGCAAAACACCTGAGGACGCCCCATTGTATCCCAGTGATTGACGAGTGCTGGACACACAGAGAGCGGAGCGCAGGACATCGAGGGGGGGTGGTAGGGCTCCCCCGGCACTGTCAGTGATACCTGAGCCACCAGAGGGAACCCCTATCCCTAGGGCAATGGGAAATCAAACTGGTATTCCCTCACAGTGGAGGGAGCCTGTACACGATTACCCCATGAGCTCTGATAGCAGTGAGGGCGAAGGGGGTGACGAGGGATCCTCGATTGTTGCTCATCCGCCCCCGCTGCCGAGACGGACTAACGAGGTTTCAAGGGAACTCGAGGCATTGATCAGCCGATTGAGAGGGGTGGTGGCAAATGCGGAAAGTCTTATGCCAGGGGGAATGCCGAAAGAGAGGGCAAACGGGACGGATTGGCAGATGATTGCAAAAAATTGTGTCTTGGAAGGAGTGCGATTCCAGGCCCCTCCGATTCAAGCATTTCCTATCCGAGCAGCCCCAGGTGGAGGATATGAGTGGCAACCGTTAGATGCAAAGTTGGTGAAAGAATTGGTCACAACGGTGAAAAGTCATGGATTAAATTCCCCAGAAACCCAAGTCCTACTAGACTGTGTTTTTGCAACGCCGCTTGCACCTTTTGATATCATTCAGTTGATGCGGGCCGTATTGACCCCCTCGATGATGGTATTGTTTAGGGAGGAGTGGAGGAATCGGTGCACCCAAGTTGTTATCAAGGCGCAACAGGCCAACCATCCCATGGCAGGAGTGACTTTAGAGCAGCTGATGGGTGAAGGGCCGTTCGCAACTCCTCAGGCACAGGCTCAGCGAATGCGGGGGCGCGATTTTGCTGCATCTTCGAAAGCTGCCCAGGAAGCGATACGCATCATCGCGGCTCTTGATAAAAGGGAGCCTCCATGGGTCCAAATACGGCAATCATTAAGTGAGCCCTTCACAAAGTTTTTAGACCGGCTGCAAGCGGCGCTCCAGGTTGCTCGACTTCCTGAGCAGGCTAAGGAGGCGATACTGCTTGACTGTGCACGTACGCAAGCAAACCCACAAACTGCAGTGTTGCTAAGACAGTTACCCATAGGGACCACGTTTTCACAGATGATTCGTTACGTGCTGGAACAGGAACAGGCGCAAAGTATGCAACCAGTAGTGGCCGCAGTCCATGTGGCCTGCCGCGGCGCACGACTTACGTGCCGTAAGTGTGGGGGGCAAGGACACATGGCGCGACAATGCCCTTCAAAAATAAACACCCCCGGAACAGGGGAAGGAGAGAGAGACCTACGATGCTGGCGCTGTGGGCAACTAGGCCACAGAGCTCGACAGTGCAAATCGGGGAGTCAGCAAAGGAGACCAGGCTGGGGAAACGAGAAGAGGGGATGGCTGAGGGCCGTGCCATCCCCACCTGCCCCAGTGATCAGCTCAACAGGCCCGACGACAGCAGCGCAATGTATGGCACAGGGAGTCTCTCCTTCCCCGGGACCAGCACAGTCGCCTGCGGTCCCAATGATGCAATATCCAACTCAGCTGCCTTGGGGAGATGGGAGCGCGCAATAGAGGAGGCTGGGGATAGAGCCTCGCCGTATGTGGCACTCACCCTAAACATGACCACACGACCAGAAGTAGATATTATAGTTACCCCATGGCTCCCAGAGTTGGGGGGAACACCACGCCTCGTGTTAAGAGCCCTTTTAGATACAGGAGCGGATGTTACAGTAATCCCATCACATCTATGGCCAGATGATTGGCCACTCGAACCGAGAGGTTCGCTGCAAGGCGTGGGAGGCATGCAGACCTCGCATCAAAGCAGGAACCCAATGCAAATTATGTTGAAGGATCCGGAATCCAGACAAGCTAGGGTAGCATGGTGTAACCCCATCATTGCTGAGTTACCCATTGTCATCTTGGGACGATGTTGCTTGCAGAAGATGAATATAGTGCTGCGTACAAATTTATCATAATGGCCACTGCCTGTGTCCGCCCATTAAAACTCACCTGGTTGACAGATAAACCAGTGTGGGTAGAGCAGTGGCCATTGACAGAGGAAAAGAGGGCGGCTGTTCGACAATTGGTACAACGAGAACTTGATGAAGGACACATCGAACCCTCTACAAGTCCCTGGAACACCCCCATTTTCGTGATAAAGAAAAAATCGGGAGCGTGGCGACTGCTACATGATCTACGCGCAGTTAATGCATGTATACAAGACATGGGTCCGCTACAAGCGGGCCTCCCTTCTCCGGCCATGATTCCACCTGACTATCAAATAGTGGTTATAGATATTAGAGATTGCTTTTTTAGTGTTCCCTTGCATGAAGAAGATAGAGTACGCTTTGCCTTTACTGTTCCTGAGCCTAACAATCAACACCCGTGCGCCAGATATCAATGGAAGGTGTTACCCCAGGGCATGAAAAACTCACCAGTCTTGTGTCAAATTGCTGTAGCTGCTGCGATACGCCCTATTCGAGAAAATTTCCCTACGGTCATCATTTTCCATTACATGGATGACGTGTTATTGGCGTCCAACCAAGAGGAGTTACTGGAAAAGGCACGCGTGCAGCTGATAGTCAGTTTGGAGCGACATGGGTTACACATTGAGCCTCGGAAAACACAGGTAGGGCGTGCAGTAAAGTATTTAGGTACTCAACTGAGGCCACGAAGCGTGACAGCACAATCATTTGAAATTCGGACTACAGTGACAACACTCCATGAGGCACAAAAATTAATTGGACAACTATTGTGGCTTAGAAACTTTATTCCAATATCTGAGGCAGAAATGACTACCTTATATCAACTCCTGAAAGGAGGAGATTCCCCCTAGCTCCAAGGACTCTTTCAAGAAACCATCAGGAGATTCTTAGGACAATTATGGAGCGAGCCCAGCATTGGGGTCTCGCTCGATTTACACCTGAACAACCGGTCACTGCCCTGATTTACATGACCGATACCGCTGGCCATGGTTTACTAATTCAAAATAATGGTGAAAAAGGCTGGCCTTTTGCTTGGTTGTATCAAGGCAAACCAAAGACGGCTTTAATTTCTTGGCCAACATTATTATCCCAGCTTATTCTCCGCTGTCGGAGGCAAACTCAACACTTAACAGGGAAGGACCCGGAGATCATCGCATTGCCCTGTTCTTTGGCACAGTGGGAGTTGGTACTTCCACAAGTGGGGCTCCTGCAAGCGGCGATAGCTGAATTTACGGGTCGTATTGAAGGTCTAAGACCACACCCCTGGGGGGAGATAATCCAGGTACTCCATTTTTTGCCAGCTAGTGCCATAGTTGAACAACCCACCGGAGGCCGCACAGTTTTTACCGACGCGTCATCGATTACTGGGAAAGCTGTCGTTACATGGCAGGAGGATGGTCAGTGGACCCACATTAGTTATCAAGATCAAGGGCAATCCGTGCAGTATCTTGAGGCCAAAGCGGTATGGATGGCTCTCACTCAATGGCCCGAAGAGGCCTTGGATCTAATCACAGACTCTTGCTATGTATATAAGTTACTGAAGAAGTGCCGATGGGCACTTGGGGCAACGTCAGAGATTGCCGGAATGTTGCTCACCGCATTGCAAATGAGAACCGCTCCTGTCTGTCCTATCCATGTTAATAGTCATAGTTCCATACCGAGTTTTCTTTCTGCTGGGAATGAAATAGCGGACAGCTTAGCAAAGAGCGTACTGGCGGTTGAAGAAACTTCTAACCTAAGGCGAGCTTTCCGCCTGCATGAGCTCCTCCACTGTGGAGCTCGCGGTTTAGCTAGGCTCGCTGGCATTACGTTGCAAGATGCTCGCTCTGTGATTGCTGCTTGTCCTGTGTGTTCCAAAGGTCCCCTCTGGGAGGCAGGGGTAAACCCTCGAGGGTTGCAGCCCAACCAAATATGGCAGTCTGATGTTACGATTTATGAACCCTTTAATCCACGTAAGTATCTGCATGTCACAGTTGATACCTGCAGTGGAGTTATTTTAGCGACTATGCATGCTAAACAAAATGCTCTCGCAGTTGTTTTACATTGGCAGGACTGTATGGCGCAACTTGGCATCCCACAAAAAATTAAAACAGATAATGGAGCGGCATATGTCAGCAAGAAGACAAAGGACTTTTGCGCGCGCTGGGATATTCAGTTGAGTCATGGCATTCCCTATAACAGTACGGGCCAAAGCATTGTAGAACGCGCGCACCGCACATTAAAAGAGTTACTCGACCGACTTAGGGAGGGGGAAAAGATAAGCCCAGGAACAGGGGTTCCCCCTCCCCTTGACCCTCCCTTATTTCGGGCACAGCGTCTGTTGACGACGGCACTAATTACCTTAAATCATACCATTCGAGGGAACACCTATAAAACCCAGACTGCAACCCAGGCACATTTCCGGCTCGATGAGAACGAAGGGCCTTACCCTTTGGTTCAAGTACGGGACCTGCAAACCCGTGAATGGGGGGGCCTTATTCCCTCCGTTGCTTGGGACGTGGGTATGCGTGTGTGCAAACCGAGAAAGGGACGCTAGAATGGGTACCCAGTCGAAATATTCGACCGTATAGACATTAATCAATCTATTGAGTCTTATCTTGACAGGTTACCATTTCCCTATGCATCCTGATGGTGTGGGGGAGTAATGAGGGAGCCGCGACGAACTACTGGCTGGACTGGGCAAAATCTATGAACGTAACGGATGCGTGTCTGTATAAGTCTTACCATATATCGATTATTTTACACGCAGCTTCCCCAGCAAGATCCAGAACTACTGGAGCTAAGGGAGGGGGAAATGTAGTAAAGATAAGGGCTGGCGACCGGAAGATCACGTGCTGTACGGAAAGAGTTAAGGGTCGACCCTCCCTTGTCTCCGCCCCTTATAACATGACACGCCTACTGCTGGGGGTATAAAGCCCGTGTTGGCTGGAGATCTGGTGGGATAACCTTGATGTGTAGTGTTTGCTACACTCAAGCAGGGCCACCTAGAGCTGGTTGCCCAGGATCACATCCAGACGGCATTTGAGTATCTCCAAGGATGGAGACTCCACCACCTCACTGGGCAACCTGTGCCAGTGCTCGGTCACTCTCACAGTAAAAAACTGTTTCCTGATGTTCAGAGGGAACCTCCTGTGTTCAGTTTGTGCCCATTGCCTCTGGTCCTGTCACTGGCCACCACTGAAAAGAGCCTGGCTCCATTCTCTTTGCAGCCTCTCCTCAGGCATTTATATACATTGATAAGATCCTCCCTGAGCCTTCTCTTCTCCAGGCTGAACAGTCCCAGCTTCCTCAGCCTTTCCTTACAGAAGAGATGCTCCAGTGCCTTCATCATCTTTGTGGCCCTTCACAGGCCCTTCTTTCCAATATGTCCATGTCTCTCTCATACTGGGGAGCCCAGAACTAGACACAGGACTCCAGGTGTGGCCTCACCAGTGCTGAGTAGAGGGCAAAGATCACCTCCCTCGACCTGGTGGCAATGCTTTGCCTAGTGCAGCCAAGGATACCATCGGCCTTCTTTGCCACAAGGGCCCTTTGCTGGCTCATGTTCAACCTGGCGTTCACCAAGTTATGTTTGCTAGCCTATGATGAAAGCTGTGGCATTAAATATTCACTTTTAATATTATCCATTTTAGTATGACCATACATAGATGTTCTCCAAGCATAATTCAGTGTACACGAGGGTAGAAAGGCTCTACAGAGGGATCTGGACAGGTTGGATCGATGTGCCGAGGCCAACTGTATGAAGTTCAACAAGGCTCAGTGCCGGGTCCTGCACTTTGGTCACAACAACCCCATGCAACGCTACAGGCTTGGGGAGGAGTGGCTGGAGAGCTGCCTGGCGAAAAAGGACCTGGGGGTGTTGGTCAACAGCCAGCTGAATATGAGCCAGCAGTGTGCCCAGGTGGCCAAGAAGGCCAACAGCATCCTGGCTTGCATCAGAAATAGTGTGGCCAGCAGGATTAGGAAAATGATCATCCCCCTGTACTATGCACTGGTGAGGCCGCACCTCAGTTTTGGGCCCCTCACTACAAGAAGGACATCGAGGTGCTGGAGCATGTCCAAAGAAGGGCAACAAAGCTGGTGAAGGGTCTAGAGAACAAGTCTTATGAGGAGCGGCTGAAAGAACTGGGGTTGTTTAGTCTGGAGAAAAGGAGGCTGAGGGGAGACCTTATTTCTCTCTACAACTACCTGAAAGGAGGTTGTAGCCAGGTGGGGGTCGGTCTCTTCTCCCTAGTAACAAGCGATAGGACAAGAGGAAATGGCCTCAAGCTGCGCCAGGGGAGGTTTAGGTTGGATATTAGGAAAAACTTCTTCACTGAAAGGGTTGTCAAGCATCAGAACAGGCTGCCTGGGGAAGTGGTTGAATTCCCATCCCTGGAGGTATTTAAAAGACGGGTAGACGTGGTGCTTAGGCACATGGTTTAGTGATGGACTTGGCAGTGCTAGGTTAACAGTTGGGCTTGATGATCTTAAAAGATTTTTCCAACCCAAACAATTCTGTGATTCTATACACTAAAAAATGGCTCAACTGCTTAAATGCATAACAAAGTCACAACTCATGACTGATGTCAACGGAAGCTGTCTTGCTAGATGATACAGTATTATACAGCATACATGAGTTACAAGACTTGTGCTTGTCATACCTAGAAACTGTGAACATAAAAAGTCACTGTTTGCAAATTCTTCAAATGGGTGTTACTGAAAACTAAATTAATATTTAACTAGCTGCTTTTATAACTTACATGAAATTTGTAACTTTCTAGTGAAATTTATAAGACTACAATTTAATGGGTTTCAGAATATGTACATTAATTGCTCTGCTCTTTCTACAGCCTGGATAATGAAGAAATGCAAGCTTATCAGAAATAGTATTTGAGGCATAGACTAGAGATAGAAACCAATATAATTCAGTATTTAGAGAAAAATATTTAATAAAGAGAAGAGAAGAGAGTTGTAGTGGTGTTGAGAGTGAACACAAGTAAACAGAGCTTAATCTTTTCTCATTTGGGCAAAATAGCTTCTAGTCATTTCTCACATATGCCAAACAAGTTTATTAACATTTTTATCTCTTACTGGTAAAGACAGTGGATTGAGAAATATTAAAATAATATAACAGAGTCTCTGAGCAAAGAATATATAAAAGATACATTGGTCATGTTGGCAAAGCAGGTTTAAGAAGTTTCTGCATCTCATTGCTTAGTTCTGCCCCTGCATTACAGTACATCACATTCACAGTTGTGCCAACACAAGTGTTTGCAGGACAGCATTGTGTAACTGAACAGATGAAATGACCTGGATTAAAATAACCTTAAATAGGGGTGGAGTGACAGTGGGGTTATTTTGATCTTAGATCATTTCAGTGCCTGATGTCTAGAACAGTCCCCAAAGAGATGTATGAGCATAGCCAACGGAACTGTGATCAAATAGTAGGGATGAGAAAGAGAAGAATGGGTGGGAATTTCTTTAGCAGTACATTGTGGAACTAAAGCATTGGAGACTTATTAACAGCAAATCAATTCATCTTGGCCCAAGAAGTAAGTCTTAATCACGTGCAATCAACTTACCCAAGGTGTAGTATTTTATGTTGGGCTCCAGTGTTGGACTTGTCAGATCTTTCATATTTGCATCAACGAAGTTCTGGGCTCTGGACGCATGCCAAAATGCCATAAACCTTGCTATAAATGATGCTGCAAAAATTGCTAACATACCAAAATCAAGCATATTCCATAACTCAAAAAGGTATTCCTTTGGACCTTGAGACCAAATTTCTTTACATTCAGACCATATCATGCCTGTATAAGACAGAACAGAGAAAACAGTGTGTTCTTTTATCTTCATGTTTGTTTTAATTTATATTTTATTATGTATAGGATATGGTCTTGGTTGCAGTCAAACTCAAAACCATTTTGGTCAGTGGGAGTTCGAACACAAACTGAAAATCCTTGAACCTGCCAATTAATATACATTCCAGTACTTCTTTCTCATGTGAGTAATAATAATCTTTCATACTGCTTTTTCCTGTACAACTACAAAATCTTTCAAAGAGAAGAACTGGATGTCAATATTATCATCTGTTACACAGAAAGAGAGTGAAAGAGCAGAAATGCTCTGGCATGATCATACAGTGGTAGAACTAACAGCAGAACTCACGTTTTCTTATTTGCAGAGTACCCTGGGTACAGTCTATTTTACTGAAATTGCAAATATATGTGACAAATGAGCATAAAAGTAAGAATCAGACCTAATGCTTCTTCAATAGAACAAAGGTATCTGTTTGATTCCTAATTATTCCCCCTTAATAATAAAATATAGGAGTACAATATTTGTTTATGGCATCCTTTTTATTGAGAAAATTCTTCTCCTTTTCAAGATAAAATTTATTTAATCATGAAATACATTTCTAGGATTCTAAAGACAGTTGATAAAAAACTGAACTGGAATACTGTCACTATTTTTTGCACTTATCGAATTGTCTGAAGGAACTTTTCATCATTTTAAGATAAGGACAATTATAATGTTAATTACAGTAATTAAATTCAATGCTACATCTGTATGCACTGAATTAATTTTTCATAAACCATCTTATGCATGACACTGAAATAAATAAAAATAGATCAAATTAGCAAACTAGAACTTTAAATTGGAAAATTATTATTTGCTCCTTTATTATCAGATGAAAACACTGAAACTTATAGAATATTTGGAAACCTAAATGCCACATTATTCCCATAATACACAATTATATTAATTTATATACAGCTGTATGAGGAAATAAATAAAGACTGTCAATGTCTTTTAGAGCTATAAGAATCAGGTGGTGTACAAATGGCTCTAATTTCAATCACAGAGAGCTCATAAAAGCAAAATATTTTAAATGCATAAGTTCTTGAATGGAAACAGATTTTACTTAGCTTGAATTTAACTCTCCCATATTACTGTCTTAACAAGCAGAACCTAGATCTTTAAAATATGTCAGCATCTAAACCCCATTGGAATAATTGGTATTAGACTTGCAAATAAGAATCAGACAGCTATAATATTTTTGAGGGTCTGTGCTCAAGTTCTTACACTGTTCGGTACTTCATCACCGACTTGAATGGGTCAGCTCAGAGTACTATTCCTAGTATTCAGTTCATCCTATGTTGGGATGGAAAAATCTACCGCTGAATGTTCAGGGGTCTATATTCTGCTTCTCTTTTGTCGATAATACATGCAGCTATACACTATTAATTCTGCAGTCATACTTGCAAAGTAAGAGAATCTTAGCAGAAAGAGACAATTGGACACAAAAAAACTTGGCCCATGATGTGGAAATCCTTCCCCTTGGGAGTTGACACAGCCTAACTCAAAAAACATCCAGAAATCTGGTAGACACTTTCTTTTGAAATAATAAAACTGAATTCATTAATATTCAGATGATGTAGATTTCACCTAAGTCCTTAACCTGAGTGTTTTTGATTAACTAGGCACACGTGAACCCTGCTGTCCTCCAGTAAGAAACATGAGGCCAATGTGGGAATGCAGCCAGTTGAATAAACTCCCTTTGTTGCAATTTTTACACATAACATTAATAGCAAAGGATTAAATTGGGTCCAGTGTCACTGAAATCATAGCAAGACAAATTTAAGTGAGAATTAATCTTTACCTATTACCCAAGAAATAATGAGCATCTCCATCCATGAGAAACAGGATGTTTTCATCCTAAATAGCTGTTTTACATTGCCTGTTGTTTCATTAGGTCGGAGTTTGGTGCCATCAAATCTGTCAGCTGCATTCATGACAAGCAGACCAAGAAAAATGGTGAAAGAGGCTGCATGGGCTACAAACTTCATAAATGGTCCACGCATTATCCTCCCCAGCTGCAACAGAGGTTATGAAACACAAGGATATTGCATTGCCTTCTTCCAAAATAAAAATGTATAAAAAGAACAGTAACACAGAGAAATATATATTTCAATAACACCCAGGAACAAATATTTGGAAAAAGTTGTATACTATGATGCCATGCTGACAGTCACCTTTAAAAGTTTCTACTTATTTACTATTTTCAGAGGGATAATCTCTCAGTTTCACCATATACGTATTTTTAACTCCGTGTTTTGAAATAATTCTGTAATTATTTTGGGGCATATGTGTCTATTATAGGTAATCAAGAGAAAAACAGTTGTTGAATTTCTTATATGCTAGTCATCTTTATGAGGCAACAAAGAAAATGAGATTTTGACACTTACTAAAAGCATTAAATTATCATCAGGAATGAATTATGACTAAAGGATTCTGTTTCTTGACTGACGTGATACTCAGTTTAGCACAGTTATTGTGCAGTTTTCCCAACTTATTTTCTTTTCAAAAAAAAGTCATGAGGCCTCAAAAGGTTATGTTTATAGTTCTGTAGTGTCTTAATTTCCTTCCTGACTCCTTTAATGGAAATGTCCTCAACTTTGTCATGACTAAGAACAACTTTAAAATGGTTTAGTGCAACACTTGGAAAACCTAAAAGTTCCATACGAACTCACACAAGGCTGAACTTTTAGCAATTATTTACTTTATTTTTGAGAGTGCCTGTATTAATAGTAAAAGTCTTAGATTGTTCACTTAGTTGGCAGCTGCAGAAAAATACTTTTTAATTTTAGATGAAGACAGTATCTGCGTCTGACAAAAATTCCTTGGAAAGAACTGAAAGCAAGTGTCACGGATCTTAGCTGAAACATGTGATGATCTGTGGTCTGGGAAAGGGAGGGGAAGGCAGAAAGATAAGATATTGGTATTTGTATTTTTGCTACACTTGTTTCAATATCGAAGTCAGAATTTGCTGTCCTTACAGTCAGCTTTTAGAGAAACACAGAATAAGAGGATGCAGCCGAGAATGCGATGGTAAGGTCTGAAATACAGAGAACATTAAGAAAACTAGACAAATGTAAGAAGATACTGTTAAAGGAACACTGTCAAGGTTAGCGGGCACAAAATTTGATCTTCTTTCTCTTTTATATTATTTTGCAAACCCATGCCATTCATTATGTTTCTCACTCAATAAAATTAATTTATCTTTTATTAAATAAAATATTCTGTCAGCCTCATGAGATGAGCTTCAACAACCAATTATTTTCCGTGAACTACAAAGCGAATAGGTAAATATCATGGGGAAAGATTTTATTTCAAGCCAGGAAGGAACAGTCATAAACAACACACAATAAAGCAGAGCTGGAAAATTATAAAGTACCTTGACAGTGTCCTTTTAAATGCATTATTCTTGTGTTCACAAACGAAGATGGGTTAGGAGACAGAAGCCAGAAAGAGACATAGCCAGAAAAGAAGAAAAAATACTTAAGGAGGTAAGGTTAATATATCCCTTGATCAAAAAATACAAAATTTAAAAGACTGAACTCCTAGCGTTCCCTCTCCCACCCCTTCAAAGAGACAGAAAAGTATTTTTTACATATATATATAGTAAAATCTCCCCAGAAGCAGGACTGACTATGGTTGAACAGATTAAACAAATGCTGGAAGTTGTTATGACATTGCCATATAACAGTGATCCAATAAAATCTTGAAATGACACTTTTAAAATTCCAAATCTCTTTATGGAGAAGATATAGGTCAGAAAATATGGATCAGGGAAAGAAAGAGCAACATGTAAAGACAAGGCCATAATCTTGCAAGTTTGGACTTTTCTATAAGCTAGAGTCCCTCCTTAATACACTTCCACTGCGCATTTTGACATAATAAATTCCCTCCCATTGCACAGATCAAGGACATGATCTTCTAAATGCTCTGAATCTCTTTCTATAATTTAAGTGGGTTTGGGTTTTGTTCTAGGTTTTTTTCTGGTTTCTGATCCTCTGTGCTATGGTCTTTGGTTTGCTATAGAGTTTTGGAGAGTGTTTTGTAGGTTGGTTTGGGTTAGGACAAGATATACAACAGTTATACTGTGGATACTTCGATGTGTATTTGTCTGTATATAGGGTCATCTGAAATCGCTGGGGACTGAAGTCAGTGATTCACATTATTTCACCTTTGTGACTCTGCAGAAACAATCAGTATTGTAACATTGTGGAGCATGGCATTGATAAAGAAATGATAAAATAGGACTCCAGGTAGCACATCTATCACAAAGGAGAAAAGGCCTGATAACAAAAAAGACATAATGCATATACTTCTTTAGGAAGGACAATTTCCTGGCTCCTCATATACTGGACATGATGTTCAATTTCTTTTCCTCTACCACAGTGCAAAAGAGGAATGTCTATAACCCTCAGAACATGCTTCTAGAAAGCACGTAGGGACTTATCAAGTTACTTCTTTAGAAATGCCAACTCCAGGTGGCTGGGAACAGTGAAAGACGACTCAGTTTCAAATTCAGATCCCTCATCTTGGCCAGGGGCTGACTGAATTACTTATGAATTCATAAAGCTAAAAATCTAAATTCTATTAATAATTAGAGCTGAACAGCACAGATATTAGAGATTCTTGGACATAACTGAAAAAAGTTTTTATTCTTTCAAAATGTCGTGTAATAAAACAGTATTCTAGAAGTTTTGAGTTAATTATGTCAGTAGTTAGACTGAATTACCAATTAGAAATGCAGAGCAAACAGTTCACAAAACTCTGAAGTGCCTCCATGTGGATTGCTGGCTGAAACTCAAATAAGAGGCAATCTTAATTCCTTTCAACATCTGACACTAGTGAATTCCTGCCAAATCAACAGGACTTTGTCCACATATTTCTACGAAATTTCTTCCAGATCAGAAACTCTCAATTCAGTATCTGTGGTCCAAGCTCAAATTAATTTTTTCCTAAAGAGGAAACTGGTCAGCTATACAGGTAACTGACTGAGATGTTGAAATGTCATAAAGACATTTTTGCCTTTCCCAGAGCCATGGCATGAGAATATAAAGAAATGTGTCAGAATAACTCCACTGCAAGCTGTTATTTTCACCACAAATACCGTATTTTCTCTCTTGTGTCACTGTGCCCTATAGTGCCAAACCTGGAAAAAGAATGGGTACTTTATCTTGGTAGGAGGAGAAGAGATTTATAAAATTCCATCAATTCATAGACGGAATGGACTCTGTTGATACAGATCATGTTCTGTATTGGAGCCATCCTATCCTGAAATTAAACAGTGAACATTTTTGTCTTCAAAAAACAGAAGAATCAAATTTTGAAGTATGAGCAAAGCACAAGGTAAGAAATGGCAACTGGTGAAAAAGGTGGATTAGATTTTACATTTGCAGAATATAATGAAACAAAAAGCATTCAACATATAAATCACACGATGAGACAATTAAATAGTGACAGAGGAAGGGAAACCTTAAAGGATGCTGTCCCTTGAACCTTGACCTTAAAAAGCTACTCAGAAATAGCTTTTCCAGAATTTACAATGGTTCAAATTTACTTTAAAATCCAATAAAACATTGAAAAAGGAAAATGACAAATAGAGAAGTCACTGCTACAGTTGAAAACCAGTTACTGAAGTATGTTGAATCTCAAGGCGTGTTTTAAGACAAAAGTATTCATAAAAATCCTAGTCACTGTACAAAAAGTGAAAATGATGTAACTTATTTTTATTGCCCTGACTAAAAGAAATGAAAAATACAGCAAAACAAAAAAGGCCCACCTTTCTCCTCTCAGAGAACAATAAAAAAAAAAAAAAACAAACCACAAAGACCTCAGTCTTCTCTTTCAACCTTCCTCTTCCCCTGGAATCATTGTATGTGCACAGGATTCAGCCTGCTAAAATCACGGATGTTATACTGTAACCTGTTGAATAATCCTTATAGGATCCCATTTGTTCCCTCTAACATACTCTCATGGGAAATCTTCCGTCAGTGTCCATTTAAAATGGATAGTGATCAGCTAAAACAGAGATTCAACACAAAGTTCAGAGAGGTCAGAGATTGTAACCCATCTTCAGTGAAAGGCTTTCCACACTGTATATCATCCAAAACACATACAGCATCCAAATCCAGACAGTGCATTATAAATAGATGCAGGGGAGGCTGTGTGACTGCTTTAAAAACCTCATGAAATATAATGAGTATTAGCGCTGTCTTCACAAGCCAACACAGTTCACTTTGACTTCTAGAAAACTGAGGATGATTGTTTTAATTTCTGGCATTCATGTTTCAGCAATTTTTATCTATTAATTTTTAATCATCAAAAATAAAATTGCCTTTGAGGTAACTGGAATCAACGCACAGCTTGAACTTAGTCTAACTCTGAATCAATGGGAAATGAGGATCCTCTGCATCTGCCTACTAAGGCAACAACTAAATGGAAAAAAGTTTGACTCGTTGTTTCTAAAGTACAATTTCTACAAGGCAACTCTTGCTCAACCATTGTAATTTAATTTAATATACATTGCATTTAACACAACACATTTACCTGTCTTAATTACAAGTGTCAGAACATGCAATCTCGTAGCCATTCCATTCTAACCCAGCTTTAAAATAACACTTTTCTGAAGTATTATTTAAGCATGTCAGTAATTTATACTCATGCTTCATCTTTCCCAGACAGGAATCTACATACAGATGATACAGGAGTTAATAAAAGGCCATTACAAGATTTCACAGACTGACCTTACTGCAAGGAGCAATCCAGTAAGCCATTGAAAGGAATGGCAGTCCTACCGCAACAGCAAGAACAACCAGAAACTTCACTGCCATGGTCTGCTGCCGTAAACCTGACAAATTCTCATACCAGATTGAGAGAAGTTGTTGCTGGCAGTTTGGATGTGCTACAAACTGTAACAAAGAAAAGGAGCACAACAAAATAATATTGCTATCAGAATATCTTTTATTAAAATAACAGCTATAAGAAGTGCATTAAGAATACGGGAATAGCAACAACTCAGCTTATATTCAAAGGAGCATTAACAAGGGTATCAGAAAAAGTTTTCTGATGATCATAATCTCCCAGTATGCACACATATTGCTATCAGCAACAAGAAATCCTTTAATTTAAAAAACTATTATTTTATTGACACTGTGTTCCATCACAAACTATTAATTTCCATCTAAGAGTAATTAAAGATAAACTTTATCTGGGCAAACTCTACTTGTTTCTGACATTTATAATTTCCATGTTACTACTTCAGAAATTCCAAAACTTTAAGTCTTTTTGTTCTGCAAAGGATGCTATATAGTCTTTAGTTATGAAAGAAAGAATATGCCGTATTTTCACATGCTGACATGGAAAATACCGTTTCTTTCAGCTGGCATAAGAAAACAGCTGTCACTTTTGCTGGAAATCAGCTAAGGACTACTTATAACTTGGTTCTGGAATCTTTTGGACAAACTCTGCAAAACTGAGAAGTTTGGCCTATATCCCCTTTTCTGTCAAAACCTCGGGGGAGTATAAGAAGAATCTTACAAAGGTAGATATTAATAAACAGTGGATTCTTGTGCACCGTAAATTTTTAAGTCTAGACCTGGAAATACAATTAAAAATTCAACTGAATCTAGTATTTTTTTTCTAGAATAGTTCTCTATATTTAAAGGATGATTGGCTGAAGGTGCAACAAACGCCTATCAGGCAAGAGAAAGTGTTGAAAGAAAGTTCACATTCAAGGAAAGATTAAGACTCAAATACTAGGAAGGACAAAGTCAATGTGATATCTTCTCTTCGAAAGTTGTTTCAGCTCTCTTTAGTGACTGTAGCTTGCCAAGTGTTTTGCAGGTTTGTGTTCATATGCTGGTAGGCACTCTTCAGTCAAAATGGTTTTCTTCTTTTCTTCCCTTCATGAACACATAAATAATCCTCACATAAAAATGGTTTAGGCGTCTCCCAGAGATGTGAACTCAATTTTTGTAAAAAATCTGCAACTCTTGTCTGATAAATTAGATCTGTATAGTCAGTCCATACTGGATTTTTAACAGTCCTGATTCCCTATCTATTTTTTTTTTTTGTTAAAATAAGATATTGTTTATTTTCACAGTGTTGATCTGATCCATTTCATTATGTAGGAAAAGTTTTATCAAAGGTCTTGCTGCTCTGTCAGGAGATAGCTCTACTTTAGGGTAACCTGCTTTCGAACTATATTCCTGAGCTGTATCTTCTTGATCTTTGGTTGGACAAACTTCATCACACAAATTATTTCTCCCTGATTCACACACATGTCACCTAGAACTTTACAACCTCTATTATCCAAGAGAAGTTTTATGGTAATTCAAGGGTCTTGGTGCAGCTACTAACTCAAACGGTTTCACTAAGCACTTTTTTGATGCAGACCAGAGTATTAAACTGACAGTAGAAATGAAAGTAAGCCAAAGAAGGGACAATAACTCTGGTATTTAACACCGCCTGGAGCCTGCTGTTCTTCAGAAGTGAGAACCACAATACTATTACTCCTAGATTGCGTCTCTGATCCCCTATACAGACAAATATACATTTTCTGTGAGATACACAATTTCACTAAGTTTTCTCAGCTTTCTGAGTAAGACACAACAGCGTGACAAAAATGTGTATCAATATTTGTTATTATGCAGCGCACAGGAGTGCTGTGCTACCCTCTGGCTTTTATTGCACCTGACACTTTTCCGGGCTGCAGAAGTAGTGCAAATTTCTTCCAGCTTTTTTAAAAAATAGATTAAAACTAAGTAAATATCTGCAAATTTTGCATATAGCTACACATTTTTTTAGAGCCATTTGCTCTCATACTCACTGTGACCAATATCCACCCTGAATGGATCCACAACACTTCTTGTTTATATTGCAAGCTATCTGGGGCAAGGATTCTTTTGTTTGTAAAATACACTGTGCAGAAGGGCCCAAATGTTCATTTAAGTGTCAGAGGCTACCAAAACATAAGCATTTAATAATAGCACAATTTAATACCACTATCATGACATTTCTGTTTGATCAACATAATTGCTTACTTTTTTAACTTCATACTTAATGGCGAGTTTTAAGCGGCTAAGGCTGGGGCGACCACGTTCTCCATTATTATGGCTCATCTCTACATCGCCATTCAAAATAGCTTCCACTTCTTCTGTATTTCTGCACAAATCAAGGAGTCCAACTACAAAATCCTTGCATTGCATAGACAATTTCTTGTAATCATTCTAGAAAAGAAAAGAAGAAAGAAGATAACTTGCTGTTTAGACCTAACATAAGAGAAATAGTTTTACATCCCAGCTACACACCTCTGAGCACCAATAATCTGTTTGCATCTTGTTACATTTTTTTTCTGGTAGATTACCAGCACTTTGTTATCAGGCATCTACTTCCCCTGAATGTTCAGAGAGTAGGATTCGTCTCACCTTGGTTACATTGGACATCTACATTATCAATTTTTAAACCTGAGTTATGTCTCTAGACTTGCTTCAGAGCCAATTGAAAGTAAAAATACACTTTCAGAAATATTGTATGACATATTTTAATGACTATTTCAAGTTGAGATGAATAGCACAGGGGAAATTTTTCTGTTCACTGACTGTCACAGAAGTCTAGGTAACTAGCTCAGATGTAGAAAGTTACACTGTAGAGATCTCAGTTGGACAAGATGAGCACCCTACAGAGAACACATCTAAACAACTTCCCAATCTTCTTGGGAATTACATAAATATATTGAATTTTCTTAGGTCTTGAATTATTCTTGTAAATCTTATCTTTCTCATTTTCCAACATCTCTTTTAGCTTGCAAACACAAGATTTAATTGTTGTTTTCCAGCAACAGTGTCAGCAGTGCTACAGATAGCATGGTGATACCACATCTCTAACTTCAACTCAATGCTCTCTAGATCAAATATCTCACGACAGACTTTGCCGTGTGAGCCAAAATGTTGCTCTGCAACTGCAGGTTCAGTTGCTTATTGTTTTAACTACCAAATAATCTTCTGAGTCACTGTTTTCCAAAAGGTGTAAGTCAAAACAGAAAAAGATATTTCGATCATTGCAATCGACAGTTCATTAACCACTCCTTACTTGCAGCTGCGTTCGGGTCATAAAAGATGAATATAGCTAGACAGATAGGGAGTTAGATGGATATAGATATAGATGTATATCTAAAGCTAAAAAATGTGTACAGATATATTGCCCCTGGCCTAGATCTTAAAAGAGATTTACTCATATGTGTGTCAACAACTTCTGATATTTTTGTGATCTCTGCTAATTTTAATGTCATAAAGAGATGAAATTACTGTAGAATTTTTCCCAAACAAAAGAATAAAAAACCCCAACCACCCCACACCATACAGGACTGCTCATGTAGTCTCTATTTCATGTTCAAAGTAACTTTCTATGAATGCTTTTATTACAGTGACACATTTCCCCCTCTTCTGGTCTGTTCATAGCATTCCCCCTTCTCCCACTCTTAGTCTCTCTTTGGTCCCTTCTTTTTAATTACTTCCTTCATACTAACTGCTATCTAATGCACACCCTGGAAGAGAAACCATTATTTTCAGTATACAGAATACCTTAATTTATTTGCCGAGGGTGTACTTCATGCATGTTTATGCTTCATTACGCACAACACCACAATACCAGTTTATTACTTGGATATATTAAAGGATTGCATCCAAGTTTTCACTTTACTTAGATGGATGCAAACATTCACAGACAAATAGTTATAGACACTACTGTATGTCTGCATAAAACTGTTAGTGATTTATTGATTTAATAATGTAACATAAGCAAGATAGCTCAGATCTGTCATAAAAGAGAAAGGAAATTTAATGTCATTTCTCTACAAAGACAGCAGAAGCTAAATACTAGAACTAACCACTTCATGACATGCTGTATGTTTTATTATTGCATTATTTATTTTCCCTCTCTTCAGAAGAATAACAATAGAGATTAACCAAAATCCTGACTTCTTGGCACTACAGAAAGACATTTTTTGAGGGTAATATATCACCTTCTGTTCGGCTTTCATTTTTATAGCAGCAGCTAAGATAAGATTCAGTATTCAATCATTTTAATACATAAATGTCCTCTTCAAAGTTAAAGGAAAAGTAGCCATTTGATATTCACAAAGGAAAAACATGGAGTCAACCTATGCACCCTTGTAAGATTAGGTACCGTGAACTGTTCCAAACTGATATCTGACCCTTGAACATCAAAGGAAAAAAGGAATATTTTTCAATAAATTTAGGAACAAAATAATTTGGCCTTCAAATAACTATTACAAAATATTGTAATATATTTGTAATATATTGGTATGTGCGCATTTTCTGGTAGAAGATACATACATACATGCACACTCACATGCACTCTTCATCAGTATTTTCCAGCTCTGGTGACTGAGACATGATATGGATTTTCAAAACAGTATGTGAGGAGACCATTACTCCACAGTGGAGTCCAATGCCTCTCGGTAGTCTCAAAACAAAAATCATATATGATCATTTATTCCAATGAAGAATACGATTTTTTTGGAGTGTAGTCCTATTTACCAAAATGAATACTTAATGGACACTTTTAAAAATAGCCAGATACCCCCATTCACACTTTGCAGAATTATCCTTTCTGAATTTAGGTTCTGTACACAGTATTACAGTGTATTTTAGCACCCAGTAAATTCATCCATAAATTCCATTGGTTTATTTTCTCATTTGCAAATGTAATAAAACAGCTTCCCCTCCTGTGAAATACTGCCACAGCTGTGATCGGTGGTGGCAGCTGAGCTGAAATCTCCTCAGCGGTCAGGTTACAGCAAATGAGCTTTGGGGAACGGAGCGGTGCCCAGCACCACCGCCGCCGCCCCAGCCACGGCACAGGATGGTTGTAACACAGCAGAGTCGGCTGAAGGCAACGCACATCCCTGCTCCAGTTCACAGCTTGTTGTCTTGAGATGCATTCCCTTATGAAGAATTTATCCTTTCAGGGAAGGTTATGCAGGACAGATGGGATGATAATGTCTTACACTGTTACGGGAAGATTTGTCAGGGTCTGAACACAGGGAAGGTAGCTCTAGCTGAGCAACTTTGTTTCTAAGAAATCAAGTGTGTTAACTTGCAGAGACTACTGCACACGCTGCCTTTTGCCCCTTGTCTCTTTGGTCCGCTTACTTAAACATGTAGTGACAGCAAAATTGATCAATACACTCTTCTTGACCTCTCAGTGTCTCCCTGTCACACGTGCACAGAAGCCTTCTCCTCCCTCAGAGTCTTACATCTCTTATCATTAATGTGAGCCAAGGGAATGTGGTAATTTGTTTATTAACTTATTTTTGAAAATGGCCAAAGGCACAGGGATAATTCCACGAGTTCTCCTTTACTGCAAATTGTAAACTTAATGAATTTAAAAACCAGTCCTGGGAGACTTGAGAAGGTAGTTAGTAATTAAATTACAGCTAGAGGCTCTAAAAAGCATCAGCCCTTAATTCTGCAATAAAGCATGCGTGTGCTTGATGTTACGCATGTGACAACGTTGGTTCAGGGCTCCTCATCAGCTTAAGAAAAACCCAATTTTGCCAAATTTTGGCACACCAAGGACAAGGGGGCAGCACTGGCTGCTCCCACTCTGCAAAAGGAAGGTGATGATTTGGGGTGAGTGCTGTGGGGGATGAGGAACCAGGGGAACAAGATGCTGGTGGCAGAGGAGTGACAGAAGGGGTGGGGGTGACAGTGGCTGCTGCTGAGAGGGGTCACCTGCCTTTGGTGGTAGGAGCAGCTGCAGACTGTCTTGGTGTCCCCGGTAAGGGAGCAAGCAGGCCACAGTCACTCTGAAAACTTCAGCTGACCATGATTTGCCTTACCTCTGACCATGTAAGCAGGAGAGCATGGCCAGGAGAGCAGGAGAGCATCACCACAGCCGTTTCTCCCAGAAGGAAGAGGCCTTCTCCACGCAGCCTCCTGTGACCAGTCACAGGCTCCTGCTGTCCCCCAGACTGTGCCTGGGATGAAAATGCTCTCAGGACACAGGCTGACACTGAACCCCACAGATGAGATGGAGCAGTGCTCTAAACCACGTCGTGGCCCTGCCTAGTGAACTGTAGAGGCCAAGACCAGAAACACGGGTACTGCTATACGAGGATTTAGGATTTCACAGCACCTTATGAATGTAAATGTTGGATTTAGGCATCCTAGTAGGTAGATAAACACATTATTCCCCTTACAAAGGTGGCTCTTACTCCTTCAGTGCCTCAGCTCTTCTTCGCTAAAAAGTGATGTTAACTTTTCTCTAAGAGCACTGGCAGTACCTGTAATGAAGACTGGGACCTGATTTCTGTAATGGGGGTTGTATAAATGAAAACAAACAGAAAATCAGACTTTGAGATGATAAATTGAATTTTGCTTGTCATCGGAAAAGCAAACTCAGATGACCTTATTAGGGGTGTTAATTTACAGCAAAAAGTAACATATCTACATTTATTTTAAAAATACCTTTTCCCACTCCATCCCGTTAAACAATAAAACAGTGTGTTGCCATTATAGCTACAGTGGACTCTGTACTAGATGCAAATCTTATCCATGTTGAACAGCACTGGGCCACAGCTGTCCCTCTCAAAACTCCAGGCCACATCTCTGCAGGACAACATTTGTCAGATATCATCTACATCCTTATGGACATAGTAATTAGCTCTAGGGTGGGCAAACAATTTTGATGACAGAAAATACAAGTGCAATCCCCCAAAACAGTATCTATACTATTCTACATAGTATCAGACCTTGTAAAGCTGCACACTTAGCCATGTCATAAAAAGCTAAATTGAATGGTGTTCAGAAAATCCTGAAGATCTCAGAATTACTCAGGAAGCCTGAATTAGCTGTTTGCTTGGTAGAGAAATATTCCTACACTGTGCTTGACACCTCTGTCCACTTAGTCTTCCTTCAGAAGTCATCTACTTTTTCTATTTTTACTCCTAATAAAGAATGATCCTCCAAAACACTTGTAAAACAATACCTGCAACCAAATGTAACAGGCATGTAATGCTAGATACCATCGCTAGAGGTTTGAAGCAGACAGATGTTTATTCCAGAGAATAGTGGTTTCCACTGATTATGGCATTTCCTATTTTGCGTAAATCACAGTTTCATGGTCAATGTTATCTCTAACCGTAACTGATGGTGTAAGACAGGAGAGAGAAGTAATTTATAAGACAGTCATGAAGCAACCAGCATCACAGTTCAGCATCAACCCTTTCCATTGCCTCTGAGGAAGACCTGGGAATTGTCTGTGCCACTGGTTGCTGTAGGCACCCCACTAGGAAGCTCCCTTGAAACAATACCCCCTCAGCACTATAAAATAGGTCACTTTTAAAACAGTGTATTATTAGAAAGTTCTATTTTCCTTTAGGCAAGGTTTTAAATACTTCAAATGGCTCAGGCAAACCCTAGGCAAAGCTAAAGATTTGCCATGTCCAGCTAATTTATGCATTAAAAATATATTTTTTTTTATTACACTAACACATGTAAAACATTTTTATGAAAACTACATTTTTACGCAAGGACTACACTATCTGGATAATTGTAGCAAACTCCTGAAATAAAGTAATGGCAACAATTTTTAGATGAATTGCTGCAAGCAGGGATATGAGCTTGCAGGAGCACAAACAAGCCCGGGCTCAGTGAAGACGACAGCGTCCGTTTCCTGCAGCTTGTACACACAACCTTCCTACTGGCTGCACTGAACCTAAGGCAGGTATTTCTCAGTCAAGCCCCCAGCCTGTCTAGATATTGTAAATGTCATCACTTATCAATAGTGTAAATGTTAACTCTCATCAATGCACATATAAATGTACTCCCTTGTCTTTAATATTTATCCAGAACCACCACATGATTTTAGTACCTACAAAAACTTTCCCAAAAGACCTTATGTTGCCAGACGCCTGCTCCTGGTGAAACCTTAAATTAAGGGAGGGTTAAATTTCTGTGTTGCCTTGTGCTCCTGCTCCTCATTGTTCCTGTTCACCTTCACTCTACTCTAAAGAGTACGTACATCCCCAGCAGAGCCTGATTAATGCCCAGCAATATGGAGCTGCTCTGAAAAACAAAAGTCACTCAGGCATGAGCCAGGTCACGCTGAGGACGGACCTCCTCGTGGCACTTCAGGGCAGGCTGCAGAAGCCTGCTTTTTGAACCAGCCCACCTTTTCTCACCTGTGTGTTCCATTCCCTGCCCTGGTGGCACCAGGGACAAACACTGCACTCCTGGTTCACCTCGCCAGTTGTGTACTGCAGCATACATTTGAAGGACACTTCTTGCTGACAGTTCCAGATGATGATTTTATTTATCTTTATAATAATCTTAGCTTGTGTCGCTCCAACTGCAGTAAACAGAGCTATACAGTCCCTACAAATCAGACATGCTATTTATCTCAACATAGCTGTGAACTTAACGGGCTGCATTTATGGTGTATGAAAAATGTTTTTCTGTTCTGTTCTAAATTTACCCCCCTTTAAGTTAATCAAGTCCTTTTGTTCACATCTTCAGCAGCTGCTAAAGTGAAAGAAACAAGAGTATGTTTAAATACTCTTCTCTGAACTGTAGATGAAAGCACTGGATGAAATCTCAGTCCACTGAGGTCCTAAGGATTTCTGCCAGGGACTTCATGGGGCAGCCTTTCATCCTCTGCTTTAAGCTGAAATGCCCTTCCCAGAATTTGGTCTTATTGCTATAAAATAAAAATTATCCTCTGCTCCTATTTCAGCTGTTTAGCTGCTGTTTTTAAGAAGTCCTCGTGCATTCCCTCTCCAAGAAATATTTCAGCTTCCTACAACAGATTGGTGCCACAAAGGTACACGTATGCGAACAAGTCAGTAGTAATTAATTCAGAATTGCAGCATGTCAGCTCAGGTTGGCTGAGCAGAGACAGGTTCACAGCCTTGAGAACTGTGCCGCTGCTAAGAAGATTAACATTAAATATTGATCATGGCAACTTCAAACTCTTCCTAACACAATGTTGGAAATGATTTTCTTACTGCATTGGAGGGGGTTTGATCCCCTGCTAGTGAAGTCTAGATATCTTGCTCTGTCACAGCAGTATCATATACTAGCATCTGCTTTCAACAGGGTCCCATAAGGTAAACCCAGTCCAACTGATTTTAGCTAACTGAAGTCAGAATTAACACTGCTTATGTTGGCACAAGGCCTGACTTTGCATTTACTGAGAACAAAAAGCTTATATTCTTACGGTCTTAACACAAATAAACTGTGGTAAATATTTTTGTATGTTTGCAACATTGTATCTAAATAATTTAAAAAAACCCAAAGAACATTCATGCTTCAAGGATCTAAGTGGCCTTGAATTTCTGGGTCTCAACTATTTTTCCTTTTTAATCATGCACTTCTGTAACATTAAAAATTCTACATGACACTGAGAAAGTCTTTAACTTCACAGAGTTCACATATAACTAGGCACGAATAAGTAAAAAAGAAGAAGAGGTTAGTAGAAACACCAGAGAAAAGCAACACATTAAAAAAGGGCAAGAATGACATTACTTAAGAGTCCTTTTAGTAAATAACTGTAAAACATTTTGAGAAAGCTTCAGTCCAACTACAAGAAAATAATGAGACTGTATGAGGATTTAGTAGAACCATGCAATTTGGCTTGCGTAAGTGACCAAAGTGTCCCACTTCAGTCTCCTCTTTCATCTGTCCTAAGCCAGCTTCACTTATGGGTTTGAAGGGACTCCCTTACTATCCTGCCTGATAGGAAGTGGAAAATGAGTTCACTGGCACCTTCTACAAAAGCAGTATGAATTACAATCCACACAGAGCAATAAGACATTCCCAAAGACTTAGATTTCCCGTTCATTAAACAATTACTCATTTTCCCACATTATCCTGCTGATTTGTGAAGATGATGCTGATCTCTTGCTGTTCAAGGAATGGGAGAAAGACCTTTGATTTGACTTTGCAATTCTGTGTCTGCTAGAATCGGTATCCCTCTACTCACCTTAAACTCTTTTTCAATGTTGGCAAGCACAGCCAACTCATTGCTGAGCTCTAAGGCAGTCATTACAGGGTCTTCACTGGACAAAGACAGATAAGCAGGGCTGGCCAGACCTTTGTAGGCATTGATTCTGGACCTAGAATGGCTGAAAGAGTCATGCTTTTGTTTCTGATTGCATTCACTGCACTTGCAGAAATAGTCATGTGGCCTGTCGATCCGAGCTCCTTTTCTCAGCAGAGTGTGGACAATCTCATACTCATGGCAGTGAGCGGCCAGAATGATTGGTGTAACATCATGGGAAAACCGTGTGCCATCTTCATCATATGCATAGAAGTCATCGTGCTGGAGCTCTGACTGGCTAGGACTCAATGCAAGCCTCTTGCCTTCGGCAAATGCAGGATGGTTTAGGATGGCTTCCACTATCCGAACGTAACCTTTGCTAATAGCCAAAAGCAAGGCATCCCCAACCCGAGACAGGTTCTCCTTCTTCAGCAGGAGTTCTGTGATCTCCAGGTGCTCATTGGCAACTGCCAGCTGCAAGGCGTTCTGCCCCATATAGTCCACACAGTTCACATTGAGTGAGGGACATTCTTCCAGCATTTTGCGAATCACTGGAATATTTCCATATTCTGCTGCATCCAAAAAGCGCTCCTCTTCAAGAGAAAGACTTGTTGAGTGGTCATTAAACATATACGCTGGCCCTCGACCGGCCTGCCTCCTCCCCTTCTCCCGGAGAATGGTCTGCCGTCGTAGCGCTAGTCTGTTCTCGTTGCCTCGGCTGTGGGGAAATAGAGAAATTATTAGTTTTGTTGCATGCAAGGGCATATCCATTTTAAATAATAATTAATAGAAATATTTTAATCATTTATCTGCTACATATTTTTAATGCAGCAGGGAGACCAGAAACCTTGACTTTGATGTACTTGTTTTATTTCAACAAGAAGAAAAAGCCCTAGTCAATCATAATTTAAGACTACACTTTTTTTGCTTATTTCATCCTCCACAGCTTTTGCATAATTTTTAGTGAAGCTGGATTGTGCATCATGTTAAATAGGTCATAGAATAACAGTTTTAAAGGTAAGGTTCTTTCTCAGGTTTACACAGAAATCCCTCTCTGTTTTTCCAGCACTTGTCTATCCAAACTACTCATCATCATTTGGCATCCCACATATCCCCCTGATATGTATGGTCACTTCACGAAAAAAGTGCTTCCTATTTTAATCTAGGCAAGACAAAAGCATTATAACATTTTTACATGCCAAGATCTCCCTTTCTGATTACAAGAATATTTTCAACATAAAACATTCAGATACGTTTGAGAATTGCTTCAAGAGCGAAACTACTTTTTTTCTGGATGAATGTACTACTTTCTGACACCTTTGCTAGACCTAGCAGATAATTGGAAGGACTTCACTGGAACAACCGAGTAACAAAAAAAAGAACATCAGATCTCAAGTTCGTTGTTTAAATATGTATTTTAAATACAAAGATGACCTGGAGAGTAGCGATGACATGCAATGACTGCCTAAGTCCAGAGACAGCTGGTATCAACAGCACAATATAGTGAGAATAGCGCACATCTGCTCAGCTGGTAGGAGAAGTCCCAGTGACACCACATGAGCCTAGGTGCCCTCAGGTGGCCCTTCTGAAAGCAGCCATCCCCTCAGGATGCCATTCACCCAAAGCTCTCTATTTGGTCTGCTTTGGTGCTAAGTCACAGCTCAGAGTGAAGACAGGTCATGGTGTGAAAGGAGTCAGCAGTCGCGGGATGAGGGATGAGGGACTGCAGAGCACAGCAGGGAACACAAGCATGGCTACTCTCTAAATTGTCTTCTGCCTCAGAAAAGCAAGCAGGCTGACTTCACTTGCTCTTATTATTCTTATTGCCATCACTGCTTCAGCAACTATCTAACTTACATTTTGGATCTGGTTTCACCTCTTCACCCTGCTGATGCTTTTCTGACATCTATAATTGAATGCTCAGTTATAAATTGAATTGGTACAAGATAAAAGCCTATCGACTACATTGTACGACATCTGTTACCACCCGTCTCCATCATCCTTTTCATTATTACAGTTCATAACCTTGATACCCTATTTACTCTTCCACTCAGTGGCTTGTCACCAAACCCTGCCAATTCTTGCTTCGTGATAGCTCTGAAATGTTGTTCGTTCTTCTACTACTGAAACCCTCAGCCATTCCTCACCTCTTATATTAATTATTCATTGCTTAATTAATAATTATTTAATTATCAAAACATAAAGTGAACCATATCAAAGCTAAGTTTGCTGAGGAATGCTACAAAATATGCTACATTCTCTTTAACAAGAAGGAAATCTAATTCATGACTTATTTCAGTCAACTAAGATCCTAGTCCTCAATAGAAACTCAATTGCACATCATTTTCTCTCCTAGAATTACTCTGCTAAACTACATAATATTCACTACAACTTCATCTTTTTTTCTTTTTGAATGGTAGTTTAATGATTCTTTACATCCATATGCTCAAATACACTTCACTACTTCCAGTATTTCCCACAAAATAATAACCACGAGCAATATTTTATTCATTAAATACTTACTAATGAATATGAATTTAAGTGTTTAAATGACAGCAAAACAATCAGTCCTTTGTGACTCAAAATGTCTTCACAGAAAGTAACATTACAAGATATTATTTCTTCTAGTTTGTTTATATTTAACTTTAGTATGAATTTCCTTTTTGCCTCTTGCCTTCTCAGTTCCAGAGATATAGTCCTCTGCAGCATTGGAAATGCTTCAAATTGCCAGTGCCTTAAATCTAAAAGGACAATTTTTTTGCAAGATAATCACAGGTATGGAATGCGGAATACATCAACTATAACATTGTTCAATATTCAGACACAATTAATACCGTGCTACAATGGCAAGTTTACAGTCTTAGTTTGGACTATGTCTATTTTCATAATATGGAATAAAGTTAGATCCCATTCTCTTCTACTTCTCAAGATCTCTATGACGGCTATCTCAAGTTACTGTGGGTTCAAAGCATATGAGAGAGCATGGATATACACTAATGTCTTAAAGGTGAATATGCTATATTGAAATTTTTCCATGCATTTTTCCAGATATTTAAAAAGAAAAAATATTCATATTTGTTGAAAAGACAGCCTTTGGAGAGGTTTCATAGAAAACATGAAAACTGAAAGAATGAAAATGTTACTGGCATCGGTGACAATACTGGTGCCAAAAACTGAAATTCACTACATAGAAGCCAGTCTTTTGATATACGTACAAATATTTAACTGGAAATGTGTGTGCTAAATTGGAACAGGGATGAAATGGTAGAAAGGAGAGATCACAGCAGAGAAAGCGGACACCAGACTCCCCAGTTTTAAAAGTTATATCTTAAAGGGCTGTAATGTAGTTCTGAAAAGTTTCTTCAAAGATGGAATATGAGAGTGTATTGGTAGGCTGAAAATCAGATGGGAGACAGGAAAGAGATGGAAGTTAAAGACAAGATGAGGGGGGAAAAACGAGAAAGAAAAGAATGTAAGGGGAAATCTTAAAACCTGCTGGGTTTTAAGATTTATGCACTGAATAACTTTTAAGAGATGACCATAGCAGGACCACAGGGAGACAAGTTCCCTAATTTCCACAACAGAGTTAGTTCTCAAAAAATAAAGGACTTAAATACGCCAATGAAGTTAATCCTACAGTCAAGGGTTTTAAATCGGGCTATATGTCTCTTGAGTTTTATAGCTTCCTGGAAAAAAGAAGCTCAGTGTAATAATCATAAAATTTTGAGAGAAAGTGTTTAGTTGATTCTGATCAACTGATCAGAACTGATTTTCATCCACCATTGCCCTTGCATATCCAAATTGTGCAAGGCTTGGAAAAAAATACATTTTTATTGTGAAATGAACTAGAGCTGAAGTAAAAACAAAAATGCGTACTGTAGGTACGCATCTTGTACAATTTAATTAAACATGGTTTGGTTTTAGAGCTTAACTGATAAAAATTAAAGTTTCTCTAATGTAACATAACAAATTTATTAAAAAATGGATACAAAAACCTTGACTGTACTGCTTTTAAGATTTGTAACAAATGCGATATCATGGCAGTTCACTGAATTGTGAATTGCCACTCCTTCTTAGGAGATATTTGGAAAGCAAGTGTACCTGGGTCAGACAGTTGTCAGTAAGATATATAAATGTTTTTTAACTAGTCTTTTCTTCTACTGCACTTTTAATGAACGATCATATTGTTTCTTTGATGCATACTGCTTTGCCCTTTTGGCATTCTATAGCTGAGTGTAGAAATGCAAGTTAGTAACATAGGAGGCAGGCCTAAACAAACAGGAAGAAAAAAGCATGGCTTGGTCAAAACCAGCATTTCTAGATGAAATATAGATAAGAAAGGTGACATCTAAAGTGATTACTTTAAAAAGGAATACTTTTGATATCAGTTTAGAAGAATATGCAAGCTTACAAGATTCAACCCATATATACAGGAAAACTAGGATAAATATAAAAACAAGAGCATATAGCTTTTTTCTGAGCTACAGTTCCACAGTTCATAAGATTTGTATTTATTACTAATAAAAAAGTTCGCTTTTAAAAGGAATTTACACATAGCACTAAATATTGCCCTGCTGGCATTTAAATATTTTGTGTTATTTGAAAGAAGAGGAAATGATTCTCTGCTAACAATTTGGAAAAACTCTTTATTACAAAATATCAAATAATTAAACTTATTATGATATGTAATAGTTACATGTAGCTATAACTGTGCTTCCATCATTTAGATTGCTTTGATATTATATAGTCAACTGTTTATTTGACGTATATTTGACTTGTGTCTCCTGTTCCCACTTCTTTTACAGAAGAAGCTATAATGCTGTTTGGATTCCACAGGGCTAAGCAAGTTAGGGTAGCAAAAGGTGAAAACATCCATCTCTGTCTGAGAAATCACTGTATGGTTTAGCTCTTGACTTGAATAAACTGTTACAGTCAGGTTCTTTTGTAGTACCAGTTGCTCAGTTTCTCTTTAAGTTGTTTTATGCCATATGTAAGCACTATCACAATAAGAAAATGCAAGTTTTATTATTCAAACGAATGGTACTTCTTTTCAGTGTTTGCCATGGAGTAAGAGAACTCCAGCTGAAATGGAATAGCAGGACATGTTCTACAGCAGTTAATGACACATCATGTAGGTTCAGGTTTCCAGTCCAATTAATGAAATTAAAGTAAAAAATTCTATTATATCCTGATGAGTTCTGAAGCTATTAAGCCTCTTCCATAGTTCTTTACTCTGCTCAATAAAAGCCATTATAGGTGTTGACATTTTCTCAGCACAAGTTTTGCAGCTGACTCAACTGGCAGCAGGAGCAGGCAATGAGTAAAGTAACCGATGTCTATCATGTACTGATCTTTAATCTATTTCTTACATTTAGCAAACGAAAAGCTTTGAGAGATTTTAATTAACACAAGCAGAGGTCAGCATATCAGCTGCTGTAAGTGTCCTTATCTCCACTTCTACTGCCTGTGCTTCTACTAACTCTCATCGTGGCTACTGCAATTTCCCTCTCCATGGACTCGTCAGGCGTTAAGATGTGATGACCATCTTCTAACAAAAGTCACTGTAGTATCTCTCACCTTAGAAATCCCCAGAGCATCTATGCTTCCTCTACCTTATTTCACCTCAATTCATTCTAAAGACCCAAACCACCATGTTTTAAGAAACATTTGTTGCTTTGCTCCAACTGGTATCATGGTTCTATCTCCCTCAATCCTTACTCAACCAGTTTCTCTCCCATTCCTTCCATGTGGGCTGTGACTGTGTACATGAAAGCTCCTCCTGCTAATATCTCCTATCCAAAAAGGCATGCTGCATCTCCTACATAGCAAGGGAAGTGTTCGCAAAGACTGAGTTCAGTTTAATGAGGTTAATCTCTCCAACTCCTACAGTCAGTAAAGGCAAACAGACACCATGAGACCAGGATTCAGAGCAGGAACTCCATCTCTTTGTAGATTATCTACCACGTATAGGATGGTTAGCATTAGGTATGTTATGTTTCTGTTAGCCTAAGATAAATAGCCTAAATTCCCCACACCTGCTCAACTCATGATAATAACCCATCTCTACTGCTTATCCTTATCCTTCTGATTCTCACTTTTGGCAGAAATGTTGATACAATACATACGCATGCAAAGATGGAGTTAGGAAAGTTAAAGTTCAGCTGGAGTTAAAAGTAGTAAAGGATGTGAAGACCAGCAAAAATGTCTTCTGAAAATACACTAGAAGCAAAAGGAAGGCTAAGGAAATTCATGTGGACCCACTGTCCAACAGACTGGTGGACCCAGTGACCAAGGACATAGGTGAGACTGAGGTACTCAATACCTTCTTTGCCTCAGTTTTCACCAGTAAGGTCTTTCTGCAGACCTCAGAGGTCCCCGGCCAAGTAGCAGAGTGAAGCATCACCTACATTCAAGGAAGACTGACCTGGGCTACAATTAAGCCAACTGGACCCACAATCCTGAAACCTTGCATCCAAGGGTACAGAGGGAGCTGGCAGATGTCATTGCAAGGCTGTTCTCTATCACCTTTTAAGGTGCATAGCAACTGCAGGAATTTTTACTCATAGGAAACAGGTTTTCCCAACTTTCTTAGCTCCCCATTGGCTTCGCAGTTTTGAATAAACTAATCACTGAATTGCAGTAGCACAATAATCTGAAATGCAGAAATCATCCTATTGAGCAGCATGCTAGCAAACTGTCTTGAGCTGTCTTGAACTGCTTCTTTCTTCATGATGTGTACAGCAATCATTTAAATAATTTATAATGAAGTTAATTAACACACAATAAATTCAGCCCATAAAAATATAATAATTTTTTAAAACTCCTTCAAAAAAATAAAGATGCATTCAGTGTACATTCAGATCTTATCTAAACTGAGAATAACAGTATCATTGATTGAAAATATATATCTTTATCTGCCCTGCAAAACTAATCCAGTATAAAATTATTTTGCTAGCATTTGATCCTTATAAAGTGAAACAACCCTTCAACAGGATCACAGTCATTATTTTTTCCTGAGATGTCAACTGAACTTCAGTTAACCAGCCAAAACCTCCAGTTCATTAAACAATTTCTCTTTCATTTTTCAAATAATAGAAAACAATTATATTTCTATTCCAGCAATACATTCAGTATGATTTATCAAAACAAAGAGTAATCATTGCTAGTGAAGAATACTTAGAATTAGCCTGTTTGTCCAGTAGCATTTCCTCTTTCCTTGCCTCTATTTAGAAGAAAATCATTGCTTAAATGGGAGATTAAGTATATGCATTCCCTAGACACTAACTCATCTTCTAGAATAGAGCTTATTACAGAATGAAATAGAAGATTTTTGCATTGTTTGCTGGACTGTAGCATGTGTGATGCAGAGCTCTAGAATCTCCGTGTAATCCATTGTGCCTGCATCAATGTATTTTATATGTATGAAATAAATTTCCTGCTTTGCTCATATGCAATTACAGTTAATTAAAGTTAAGGGTCTACAATTAAAACCGGTTCCTGCAGCACAAGACTGCAAATATGTTTAATTGTAACAGAAAAGGCAAATTATTCTACTTTATTATTTCTGCTTAATTAGATACACACAGTAAATATTAATTCAGGAGTTTGTTAAGAAGAATAGAAGATATTTGATTGCCTCCAAGAGCAGGGAAAGTAATTTGATGATCCAGAAGAGCATGTTCAGTCCTGTTATGTTCTGATGTTCTTACATTTATTTCACCTTTATTAAGGTCTTTCCAGTCCATTTTTTATCAAAAAGATGCCCACGCTAGCACCTATTGTCACAGATTCTGGCCACATAAGTCTTAAAGCCACTTGAAACCTCAGCCTTCCCAGACTACTGAATAACTGTTTTTTGCAACAGATTATTAATGCACTTTGGGGGAAATGCAGTCTAAATGACTGTACTTATTACTATTTATTACTACGAGCCAGCATGACCAAGCCTGGAATGCTGTCATTTTGGATACTACATTACAGGAAGGAGTTCTACAAAATAAGAAATTAAATGCAAGAGAGCAGCAGGGGTCACACAGTCTCTACTGTATTTTCCACTTTAAGCACGTAAGGTCGATTTTGTGAATTATATAGGGTGATATTCCACTCATCTCACTTCTACTATAGAAACAGTAGGATTCTAGTATAAATTAGTCATCTTGATCTACTCTGTAGATAAAGAAGAGACAATTCTCCTGTCTACCTTTAATATTTATTTTAGGGTATCATAAATTTTCATGTGGAGCACCTACATTTTTCCATTGTTTAAAAAAGAATCCTAGCTGATTAGGTGAGATTAAGGCCTCCTTTAATGGACATAATTTAGTAGGCACACAGACCACAGAAGGACGATGGAGTCAAATCCCTTACAAGTACAGATACCACCTCAAATAATTCCCATTAAAATATCAGGCTCTGTCTTAAAGGAAATTCCTGTCTTACTGGAATTGTTTTTTCTCTCACTAATCCCACTGAAAGACTAATCCAGAATTTGATTGTTCCAGCAGTTAGAAGCATTCAGCTAATTTTCAGCCTAATTTTAATAATGGCCAATTTATACCTATCTGTTTTTGTTTAGGAATCAGAATTCTATTTCAAATTAAGTAGCACTTTCCCCTGACAATGGTTACCTGCAACACACAAACAAATAGCAATCATATCCCCTCTCAACCTTCATTTTGCTGAGCTAAATCAAGCTCATCTCATTTCCTGCTATGTCCATGCAGTTAAACCTGCCACAGAACAAAAACCCGCCCAAGAACACCTTCCTGAACTATACAGTAATCCCATGTGTCAGTGTTTGTAGTGAAACGATTAGCAACCATTTTGTGTTAAAATGTACATCTTTGGCTATCTCTCTGATGCATTTACATCCAAGAAATCGTTTAGGCATTACAGATTCCCCTGTGAGCCAGAGAGAAGTCTTCTGCCTTTGCTGACCTTCCTTAATCAGGTGTCAGACAGTAAGTCTCTGATTTATGACCTGAAAGAACTGTGACGGAAGATCGAATTTCAACCCTCAACTCAACTTTCACTATGAAGAGTTGTGGAGCTGGGAAAGTTTGGGAGTGGGAAACAATTGTGAGCATCCACAGCATTATAATACAAAGTAAAAAGCTTTTTAGGAGAGTCTGCAATAGCTGCTACAGGCTGAACAAGCTTGCATAGTGACAGGATAGCCTCCTCCTCTTTTTCCTTTACTCATGTAAAAGAGTTTATTATACCCTAAATTTACTGTGTAAGAGTACCCTGTTAACTCATTTAAACTTGTGGTTTGGCTTACCTTCAAAAATTTGTTACCTCTGGAGGAAGACTATACAACTTCTTAGGAAGTTAGAACATATAAACTCACAAAATCCAATTATGCTTCTGTCTTCATGACCATGCTTTATTAAGAGACACCACACTGAAGTCCCTTACTTGTGTATATGAATGCAAAACCAGACATAATGCCTGTAGTTCTCATGAAGAGAAAATAAACATGTATTCATATATACTGCCAGCAATACAAATCTACAGGCTGGAAGAACGGCAAGGAAAAAAGGCGGTTGAGACTGCTGCCGGCATCCTAAAGAAAAATACTAAAGTCATAAAGATGAATACTCTCAGAGCAAAGTAAATGGAGAAAGTAGAATTATGTCGCCACACTGGCTTAATCACAAGCTCCTCAATCTCCTGAAGTTCAAGAATTTTGAAAAATGGCCAGTTACTAAGCATGAGAATAGTATCCACTGCTTGTTGAAACTCAAGTAACTGGCTGAAACAATGTTGAAACCATTAGTAATCACTTCTGAATCATCTCTGTGGGTGAGCTTCCAGGAAACTTGAACAGCCATGGACCTTTTTTAAAAAAAAGAAAAAAGCCAATGTAAACTAAATCAATAATTGTAAAAATTAATTCTCACATGCTGTTGGTAAACTGTCAATAATTAGTAATTAGCTAGGAGATCAGATAAGAAGTAACACCAAATAAGACCATCAACACCAAACACCCAAGAATAAATTATCTTGAAACAATCTAATTTCCTTCTGTGACAGAATAAGAAGCCGTGTGAACCAGGCAGGACCCATATATATGTTACAGGTCTTCAGTAAGGCTACTGCTGCCGCCACACACGATATTCTAACAAGCAAACTAGAGAAAGAGGCTGAATGAAATTACGAAGAGGAAGCACAGTTGGTTGGAAACCTGTAGTTATCAATCCAAAGTTATAAAGACAAGCAGCTCAGAGAATCTGACTTAGATCTGGTATGACTTAATATATTCATTACACGTGATGGATGACGGAAGAGAAACTCCATGTTTTACAGTTGCATAGGAACTTAGTCAAGGAGGGATTGAAAGCAGGAGGAAAGCAAGGTTAGGATTTTGAATGGGTCTGACAAGAAGTGATCTGAAATAAACACTACGCAATTTGAAAACAAGACGTAAAAAGTTTTGCACCTAAGTAAGAATAAGAAAGCACACATTAAAAGATGGGAATGGCCTAGGTTAGTTTGGAATAGGGATAGGTACGAAATAATATTGGTGTGCCACAAACTTGTGGTGACACAAGCCCTGCACTTCGAGAACAATACAGACCGACTGCCATTAGTCTAGAGAGCTAATCAAAGGTCTGGAAGACATGAAATAAAGCACAAGTAGGTTTTGGTAATCTAGGGAAGACTGAAGGAAGACAGACAGTGTTCAAAGCAATTTTGTAAAAGGAAAGGAATAATTTGTTTCTATTCAGGTCTGGGATTGGTAGGCAACCTGTAGCTCCGAAGTCCCTAAAACTTGATGGTGAGAAAATATTTCAGAGGCAAAAGGATCATTTGGATGTTCTATTCTTCTACTCTTCTTTATCATATATGTATATAAGATAACAAAATACGTAATATATAACATAATAATATATATAATTTGCATGACATATTTTATAAAATTATATATTGAGATATATATAAAATACATAGTAATGTGTATAAAATTAAATAATATATACTTAGTCCAATCAGAGACAGGATGTGAGCTTAGACAGACACATGGTCTGAACCTGTATGCGATGCCATGCTATAGCACAGAAAGCGATAGGTTGTAGAAAGGAAGATTAGATTAAAATTCTCAATGTAAATACAGTGAATGTCTGGAAGCAAATATCTGAAAAAAAATTGGATTTTCCATCACCAGAGATCTTGAAGAACAGTTGAGATAAACACATGGTAGGAATGGTTATGGGACAGCTGACCTTGCTTGGTGGAGAGGAATTGGCTAAGATGTCCATGTCTCTCCTAGCTTTATTGTCTACACTTTGATGCTGCAAATTATTAACAGGGACATATCTGTCTCACGAGAGAAGACAAACCCCTCAGACCATGTTCTTCAGTACTCAGGCTTCTTCTGCAGTTCTCCATCATCAGTCACTAAAGCCGATGACAGTCCCACATCCCGTACTGCTACAAAGCATGTGCATGCAGCTCTCACAAGATACGTCTCTTTCAGGAAATTAGTAACAAACTACAGGCCATGACAACTCCCTGGCTTGAATCTGATTGTCGAAGTTAGAGCCTGTACAAACTGAAGGTATGCAAAGTGTTGAGTGTTGATAAAGACTCATTTCACAGGCCTGGACACTGAGTCCAGGCGCTGGTTATTACTGTCCCCAGGTCTGAGCTCAGCACAGCGCGGCTGGGGGAGCTTGTGGGGCCACCACCCATAGAGTGTCAGAGAGATGTTTATCTTTCACAGGTAGCAAGATGGCTTCTTTTGCTGGTGTTTTCTAACTGGAATGATTTTTGATCATTCCTTGATCTATTTCATGATAATGGGAAACGCGTCTTAATAACATCCACTTCAGTATAAAGGCACACAGTTCCTCCATAACCCTTAGAAGCTGGTGCTAAAACATAAGTGGGCTAGAGCTGAAGTGCTGTAACTAACAAGCTAAAACCAGCTGTGGACATTTACAATAAAATTTCCAAATAATCAATGACAGCATTAGAAGTGAGGAAAGCCCATAATGAACATCCCTTAAATATTTCATTTTGCAGCACTTGAAAGGTACAAATAAGAGTATTTCTACTTGTGTGTGGTTTTTTTTTTTTTTTTTATCAGAAGACATACATCTAACACCAAGTATGAAATATGTCATCTTTAAGACTGTTATTTGAAATTATGGTTGAAACTGATGTGTCTTCTGGGACTGCCCTGGAGGCACTTCTGCGACCTGAACTGTCATAGCTTTTTGTTTACATACTGCTGAGAAGTGTTTTCTCCAAGCTGACTTATTATGTTGTGCAAATGCTTTTGTACAGAAGCAGATAAAACCAATTTAATTTTAGAGAGTATTTCCTTGTCCACAGCTTGGCGAAAAGTTCACATCTGTTGATGTGAACCTGGAAGGGTCCAACAAACATTTCCTTCAGGGAACAGCAAAAGATTTTTCTCTCTCCCGTGGAAAGTAGTTCAGTGGCTATTTAATGGCTGATGGAGGGAAAGCACACAACGTAGGGCAAATGACCATTTCCCAGGCTCCTCATTTCATTTGTCATTCTCCCCACTTTCTACCCTGCTCTTTCATTCCAGCAATAAAGCTGGTGACTTACTATTGATGAAGCAGCTGCCCACCACTGACATGGGAATGACGAGTAAATAGAGAAGTTTAGGGAAATGATTAAGAAAACAGTGTCTGGAGAAAAATGGTCCAAGGCAAAAAGGTAACTTGGAAAACTGTAACTGAGTCTGTTTAAAGGAGATTTATCAGAAACAACAAGTAAAAGGTTGCTTGAAGCTTTTAAACAGAGAAATGGGATTTAAATTCTTTCCTAAGAATGAAAAAGGAGAGAAGAGAGCCCAGAACCTGTTTTATACCATACTTGCAAGGCAAAGAAAACAGAGCAGATTAAACAGCATAGGATGGTAAGGCAGGACAGATGACACTAAGAAATGGGTTGAGACTGCTTAGTATGAGGGGGCAAAAGACAGCTTTTTATTTTTATCATCCTTTTCTTTGGGGTTAGTGTAATTTTAAGCTTTAGATGACTACTATGGAATCGGGTTTTGTAGGTCTGAAGATCCTGTTGTACCTGAGCACATGCATCATTTCATGCTGGCTGCTGAAAACTTTTGACAATAAGCCTTAAATATAAGCTTTGAAGCCTAATTTTAGGGTCATTATTGAAAACCTGAATTGCCATTTTCAAGTACTTGATCTTACTCAGAATGGTGTCTAGCTATGTCCGCAATACTAGTTCCTTTACATCTAATACATACCCACTAAAATATTTTTCCTCAATTGTAAAAAAATGCTGAATGCATTCACTCTTTAAAATACATTTTAATTTAAGTGTAATTGCCTAGTTTCACAGCTTATTTGATCAATGTGCTACTCTGAGGTTGTTTAAAGCCAGGAAGCGTTTTTTTCCCTGGTTTCTTGCAGAAGGTGGCAAAGAATACCGGTGTGCGCCCACCAGAGGGAACTCCTTACTAAGCTTGGCACTTGATAACACCAGTATTTCCCTCTATACCCAGCTTCTCAATGGAAAATTTATAGGTCCACATTCCTTACACGTTTTCCAGGAAGTACCTTCTGGTGCCCGCTGCATACTTTTGTTACATCCTCTACCGCTCTGGAGACAGACCGTCCAAAGTTTATTGGTTTCAGCAACAGTAAAACAAAGATCAAAAAGTCTTAATAATTCAAATTAAAGCTAGCATTTTAGCTACAAGACTGGAAAAAAAGCAAAGTTAGAAGCAAATAAAATACAACATATGACTTTAGCATAAATTTAACAGCTGGCTACTTTACTAATTTGTGTTTCTTATATGGAATACCTAAAGTACATCACAACCTTCATTGCCATGTGTTTATAGAGATATCCCACTTCCAGCATATTCCAAAGGATATGCTAAATTCTGTATCTATTCCTACAGTCTTATGAACAGCCATTTTGAGATGAAGGAACTCATTCTGCAATTCCCGAGGTATCGATATGCCTTTGGAGCTGGGGCTTAAATAATTTGTATAGGTTCTATCTGAGCTTGCATGTTTTGCAAAATTGAATGTCCTGTGCTTTGTTCACTCCTCAGTTACCAGGCAGTGTCTAACTTTGTTACTGCAGTTGATGGTTCTTTTTGAGGTTCCTTCTGTTAGTGCTGGAAACTATTTCCCCTTTCGGAAATTCAGTCTTCTGGTCAAGTGCTTCCTGACCAGTTCAAGCCATGTCTTTTATAGAGCTATTAATACTGTATAGTACATGTGCTATGCAAGCAGTCTGCTGTGCTCACCATCTCTGGTGAGTTACTGGCTTTCATTACTCACCTCGTTATGAGATGACTATCAGTAGTTGCTGCTACCACGAAGACTACTGTAGATAACAATTGCTAGGTGACTGGCTGCCTCAAGCAAGCTTCTCCTTTCTATTATCACTGAGGTTTCTGTGTTAATAAGCTACTGTAGTTAGCAATCTAAAAATTCAAGGTCTGACTTTATCCGAGATGGCAATTTAGGATCCATTTGTTTACGTAGGTACGAGCCCACTGGAACGGTCTATCTAGTTCATAGTAGATCCACCACTGAAATTTCCATAACTCTCCTAATGTCACTTCTTTCTATTACTGTTCTTTCATTATTGCTATCATAAGACTATTCTTGATGAATTGTAGACTAAATCACTGAATTGCTCTGTACAACTACCTGAAAGGAGGTTGTAGCCAGGCGGGGGTCGGTCTCTTCTCCCTAGTAACAAGTGACAGGACAAGAGGAAACGGCCTCAAGCTGCACCAGGGGAAGTTTAGGTTAGACATTAGGAAAAACTTCTTCACCAAAAGGGTGGTCAAGCATTAGAACAGGCTGCCCAAGGAAGTGGTTGAGTCTCCATCCCTGGAGGTATTTAAAGGACGGGTAGACGTGGTGCTCGAGGACATGGTATAGTGATGGATTTGGCAGTGTTAGGTTAATGGTTGGACTTGATGATCTTAAGGGTCTTTTCCAACCTTAACGATTCTATGATTCCATAAAGCTAACAGGTCATGGTTTTTAAAATGAAGTGAAACCATCGTCTAGTTAGAATGATCACAATTAATATAATGACTGTAACACAAATACAGCTAGCTGTCTATGACAAACATGCCTCTATAAACATTATTACATTAGTAATGAAGCAGCAGATGTCAACAAGATAGCCCTTGTTATTTTCTCAGAGTTCCTTAGGAACAAAGTGACATGTAGTTCAAATAAAAGCAAAAGCCACTTCTCACATAGATCTCTGGAATGTTATGCTACCGTGCAGTATGTGCTTTAGTGCTGTGTCCCACTGGTTATAAATAAAAGCACTTAAAATAGAGCGTGGATACTTGTACCGATACTAAAACTGGATACAAACAAAGCAAAGTTCTATTATACACAAGCAACTTGATCTTGGTACTCCCCTGTTGGAAACTCTGTGATTCCTGAAGTGAAATTGTCTTTCAAACTATAAATTACAGACAAGGTTCAGTGTTTCATCTCTCCAGATCCGATCTGGTGACACAAAATGTTGATCCCATAGAGATGGGAGGACAAATACAATTTTTTTTAGCTTCAAAAGGATTAAAATTGGTTTATATTCAACTAAACAGATTAATTCCTATACTGTCATAATTTATATGGTGCAGTGGCTTTGCTAACTGCTTAGTAAATTAGGTCAGGACGTTGTTTCATGTACATTCTTGCAGAAGTACTCCCAACCCTCTGCTCCGCTTTGGCTGCTCGTTGCTACTCTCGCACCATGCCGTTTGTTATTCTGACATAAGTACTGGGGCATCTCCAGGTTGACCTCAATCAAGGAGGTTATCTAAATGAAAATTAACATTTCTGGGAAAAAAAAAAAAAGCTTACTCTAAGCCCAGTTCTCCGACCCAGTTTATCATACAGATGCAAACCCTTGTGCTGGCCTATGGTAGGAGGCAGTGTGAGGACAGGAATCAGTGGCAGGGAGTGAAGAGAGAGGGAGACTGGATTCTCATGGTGACAGTGGTTGTTAAAGTCACCCCGAAGTGTACGTAAATCTATTCACTAATGCTACTTAACAAACATCTACAGTAAAACCGGTTTGTGCCACAAAGACTACTGTCTACCAAGTTGCTTAGTACGACTTCGTTGTTTGCTTGTCCTCTCACCCTGTCCATTGCACCACCCTGTTTTGCTTCATGTTATATTTATATTGTGAGCTCTATTAGTTGGAACAACAGGGTATGATGCAAAATATAGGGGTTTTTTTCAATCAACATTTTGTATTCACTCATCAAGTGAATAGCTAGATGATCTAGAAGACAGGTGAAAAGCAGTATAGACAATATCATTTCATGTGGATTTTCTCTATCAAGCTCTGTGTTGTGGTGGCCCATGTCACAACCGCATAAACAGAACCTGGACATATTATTCATATTTAAATCAGTAATAGTGGTTCTTCAGCTGATCTGCATTAAATCCTGAAAGCAACTACATCTCTAGTTTTAGTGAATACTAAACAGAAGACAGGTTGAAACCTATGGGTCCAGATGGGACAAGATATTTTCTGAGCATTTAATGCTTTACTATCTGTTCATTGTCTCCAGTCCATAAATGTATATGCTTGTGGTCCCCTTATCTGATTCCCTGCCCCCAGGTCTGCTCATGCACAGCTCTCTTGCTCAAATCTCTCAGTCACCATAAGGCAGCTACAGAACTTCTGCTACTGAGAATCCAAGAGAATGGTCGGGAGCCTAGAGAGAGCAAAGCCCCAGTTACACACATATATACATACATACATACACACCTTCCCTCTAGAGAGCATATGCTAATGAACTGACAGAACAACATGTTTAAAACTATCTGGCAATGCCCCATTGCGCTTCTGTAGTGTGTATTTTCCTTCTGTCATGTCTTCTTTGATTTTGACCACACATAGGCATGTTTTTAAATAGCACTTGGAGGGAGAGCTGATGACTTACACTGCCTGTCCTCCCTTTTTTTTCCCAAGAGCAAGTACAGAGCCTGTAACTCTTCCCTACAAAGGAAACTGAAGAAAACAGAGCAGTAAGTAAATTAGCAGATAACTGGTCCAAAACATGCAAAAGGAGGTGATCCTTTATCCTGTGCAGTTAGTATGCAGAACCTGCCGCACAATGCTACAGGTGCTAAAAGTTAACAATAGGTTCAAGGGGCAACTAGACAAATTCAGTGAACAGAAATCCACTGCTGGTATGAAATGCAAAGTTTCTGAAGTCTCTGAGCAGTAAACTGCGGGAAGCTGGGAAAGAATGGCTTCTTGTCTTCACTAGTCTCATATTCTTTTCTAGACATTGCTTTTGGCCCCTGCTGGAGACAGGATACTGTAAGGTCTATAATTTACCCCTCTTATATACATTTTTATATATAAAAGAATGTACATACCTAATCATATATATAATTGTATACAGCTGTCTGACTCAAAGGTTTTCTTGAACCACAGGTAGAACTGAGGAGAGGTACTAGCTTGTCTTTTGAATCCTTTACACTGGGCAGAAAGATTTAGTAAAAGTACTCCCATACCTGTAGCTGTTTGCATTGCCCATAGCAGATTCCAACAGCTTCTGTTATAATCTGTTGTGATCTCCACAGCAGTAAAGGACACGTTGCAGTGGCCTGTTGTCTAGGGTTTCAAGGCTGTTCAGCTTACGCTGAGCGGTGAACAGTGGTGAACAGCTTTCCTTTGGGTGCCTCATAAACAAGAAAAGCACAGGAACCTCTTCAAAGGACTGTTTCTTTTCTCATTCTCTGACCAGGACTTAGAATAGCTTCAGATTTAGGCCAATAATTTTAATATTTGTAAGTATCACATAGATGTGTGCATAGCTTAATAAAAATCCATTTCTGTATGAGCATTTTGTCACATAAACTTGAGTATGGATAAAAATTATTAAATTAGGCAACAGGAAAGTACATCTATATACTAGACACAAAATTACATTTGTATTGCTCCTCTGAGTAAAGCCACAATCTATCATGGAGACATGCAATCTGATTTAGTAGAGTGGTAATTTACAGCTAATGGATTCATGTTTATAAAACCACTTCACACCTAAGAGAAAAACACACTAAAGAGATTAGCGCAAATAAGTGTAAGGCTTAGAAACTGGCCTGAGTTACAGTTTTTCTTTAGAATTTGAAGAACTCAAGTGTTCAGACAGCTGATCTTGATTTAGGTTCCCTTCTAATAAATATCAACGTCTGAAATTAAACAACAGCTTTAAAAGACACTAACATCTGAGTACAATGTATCAAAAAGACAGGGAGATCAACCATTAATTGATTAGCTCTGCAGCAGTCCATTCTTCATCAGCAAATTCCAGAGTTGAAATGTCAAAGTTCAACGGCATGAGCTCTTGGTGCTGCAGCAACAGCCCATAAACTCTGCAGCAGCACTGATTTACTACACCATCATCTATCATTCTCTACATCCAACCCTTCTTGCCTTTGCAAAACTATGCATACAACTATGGCTCACAGCTAGACAACACTGATGTAAGCCTCATGATTCCGATGATGAACTTCTACCTACAAGAGTAATTAACTGTAAAAAATACAGCTGAGGAAAATTTTCCCCTGTGTTCTCCAACCCCAGTTTGAAATTCAAGTCCTTTAAAGTATCTGACAGCGCAGCTCAGAACCTTTCTCTGAAGTAGTTACCCTCTTCTGAATAGTACACACAACAATGACATAGCACAATAATGACATAGCAATAATGACATAGCATTACATAGCATATCTTGACCTTTAGAGAAAAAAAGAAAAAAAGCAAAACACATGATACAACTACATGGAGTTCCAGTGAGGTACATTTAATCCCATTTAATAGCGCTTTACTACTTGTAAGGCTTAACGCTACTGGGATCAGGCAATCTTGAAATAAAGGCAGTAAACCTCAGATATCTAATTTGGAATAACTGGGCAGTTCATACTTCGTGGAGCTACAGTTTCAGGCTGTCTGCAGTCAGGGAAGTGACACCATCAGTATAAAATCATAGAATAGTTTGGGTTGGAAGGGACCTTTAAAGGTCATCTCGTCTTATTAATATTTAAAAAAATAACAATTTCAGTAGTGCAAGACCATATGTTCACCTGATTGTCACGATGTCACAATTTAAGAAAACTCATACAAAACTATTTTTTTCTTCTAAAGAAGTGCCACATACCATACTTTTACTATAAAAGTTACAAACTAATGGAAGACTGTCTGCCTCCATCTCTTGTCAACGAGGAAAGTAGTCAACAATAGTAGTCACGAGCTCATATCCCCAAAGCAAAGAGCAAGGGCTGAATAGGTAGCACTCTCGAGTACAGTTACACACTTATGAGCTCCAGCAAAATCTTCTCCAGCAAAATCAGCCTGGAGGAAAGAAGGTTCCAGGGAGACCTTATAGTGGCCTTCCAATACTTAAAGGGGGCTTATATAACACAGGGGCAGAGACTCTTTATAAGGGCAGATAGCGATAGGACAAGGGGGAACAGTTTCAAACTGAAAGAGGGGAGATTTAGATTAGATGTTAGGAAAAAATTCTTTACGCAAAGGGTGGTGAGGCACTGGAACAGGTTGCCCAGAGAGGCTGTGCATGCCCTGTCCCTGGCAGTGTTCAAGGCCAGGTTGGACGGGGCCCTGAGCAACCTGGTCTAGTGGGCTGCATCCCTGTCCATGGCAGGGGGGCTGGAGTTAGATGATCTTTAAGGTCCCTTCCAGCCCAAGCCATTCTATGATTCTATGATTCTAAAATCCCAGCTGTGGAACTGCAGGGGCCGTGACTCCAGATGACCACAAATGAACACTTTAGGTAGTTGCAGCATGTAAGAGACCGCCTAAATCTGTGAAATGATGGGTAAACCTAACTCAGCAGCCTTTAGTAACCTCATCTCATGGAGCATTCTGTTTTGCTTGCTAGAGTAGGCAGATCTGTGGGAGACTGCACGGACGGACAAGAAAAAGTCCTGGTTGAACACTGTTGACCAAAAAAAAATGGAAAGGAGAAAGAAAATGTGAGCAATGCTAGGGAAAGATTATTTAAGTTATGCCTCAGATATGAAGAGATGTCCTATTATGGTCCTGAGGCATTAGTCTTCCGATAACAGTGGAGTGCATGTTTAAAGATTAATTTCACTTCAGCTTGTAAAGCTGCCACTTTCGGGAAGACATTTTAAAAGCAGAGAAACTTCACACTCTTGCTAGTATTGCTCCTCTTCAGTTTATTTTAATTGTACCTTTTACCACGGTCCTTGTTCACTCTGCTGGGTTTTTTTTTCCTAAACTGAACTCTGCTTACTGACATATGTGATAATTAACCTTATTTGTGAAACGCTTCTCCCCAAGCACCTTCTTAACTCCTTCATTTATTTTTAAACCAACACTCATCAGAGACAATATTGTCACCTACTTTATCCATATTCAAAACCTTCCAGCAGATATTTCCAGAACTGCCTGGAAATAATTATATATAATAAAATTAAAATACTGGAACAAAAATTGAAAACCAATGCACCATTCTTCCCAATCCTTTGGGTTCTCTGTTTTCATGTGTAAAATGAAAGCTATTTAGGGCAGCAAAGAGCTGCACTGTACATGGTTTGAGCCTAGAAGATAGCTGCTAATAACAATCAACCAAACCAGAACATGCAGAAAAGGCACCCTACCTGGAAATCCCCCAGGGAATACACACAGGCAAAAAGTTGCACAAACTTTGCACAGAGATACACCAGATTCCAGCAGACAGAAAACTATCTACCCAGGTAATCAGGGCTCAAAATCTCTTGCCTTGTAGTTGTAAGAAATAAATGTAGAGTTTTTACCCCTAAAATCCAACAATCCCAACCAGAATACATTTTCAGCAAAAAAAGCCCATCTAGCATTTCCATTTCTGATTCTTTGAAATACAGAGGGCATGTTGACTTTCCCAGAGCACACAGTACAATTTTTTCAGCATGCAGGACAGCGTTTGTCTCTCCTCTCTGTGCTATTACTATTTGTCAACTGTCTTTCACCTCTGAGACAAGGAGAAGCCCAGCAGTATAATAAAATCCCCCTTCTGACAGGAACAGGCTGCTGGATTACTCCATTCTGAGTTCCTTTCCATTACGAAAAGATCCATCTATGGCTGTTCCTTGGTTCCTGGGAATTAGCCAATATCCTGCTTCATCTTCCACTCAACATCATTTTACCACAGCTCATAATCTCCAGCGAGGAATCTTGTCAAGTGATTTTAGAAAACATAAATATACTATCTCCAAGAAATATCACTTATCTGATGCAACATTTTTATGGGACTTAAAAAGGACTTCAGAAAACTAACACAGCATGCTCTCTTGTTTTCAAACTCTCCTGGCTATTGATAGATAAATTATGTATTTTCAGGGATCCTCTCATTCCTCAAATCATAGAAACTTCAGAGTGTTCATATAGCAAACAATTTATCGAATATAAATATTATAGCTAGATATAGTTGCTTTTCCACAAACCATTCTTTCCCTTCGAACGATCCAACAACAGAATACAAGATGGCCATTGAAGTACAAGAACTGGAAGTAACACAGGAGGAACACAAGCTGTATGTCTAGATGGACTTGCCATACAGAGCTTGGATTCACTGTCCATTTCCAAGAATGCCAAATTTCCACTCACACATTTTACAGCAAGCAGTGCTAAACCTGTACAAAGAGCTGGTCATCTTCTAGCACTACTGACCATTTTTTAAGTAAGAACACGGGTATTATATTGAGCTCAGACAATCATTACTTTCTCTGTGGAGTAAAAAGGCAAAAAAAGAACCACGATCATTATTCTTCATTAGATTTACTAACCACCGCAAGCAATCCGTTCTGAAGACTGTTTAATTAAGCTTATAAAAAATACATCCACTCCCTATTCCTTTTAAAGCATTCAATTTTCTTGCCTTTTTTTGACGGAGCTTTCACAGATTACTGGTGATGCAGAGGAATCAGAACATACAGGTCCCTAGTTGGATTTTCCTGATGCAAATTCCTGATTTTACCTACCATCATCATGAACATACTTCAAGAACATGCAACTGTAATTGATATAGAGATGAAGTAGGTATATGGAGACTGAAAAGAATCAGTTTGACATCACCTGTGCAAGTAAAAGGCACTCTAAAGTACTTCAGGCTGTGCAAGGTTAAACTGCATTTGAGAACAACTGAACCACTGCTGTCTATCTCCACCTCTGTTCTGCCTTGTAGGAGATTTCTCTCTGCATTACACTAAAAATCTGTCTCATAATACAAACAATAAAACTACCCCAAATCCATGTGAGTCTTGATCTTCCAGGAATAAATAAAAAAGCGAACTTATGCTTTGGCCAGGTTTGGTGAAAAAAAAATCCACAACTTAATATAACAGACTGGGATGAAGCAAGGTAATTATGTCCACAAAAGCTGTCATCAAACAGGGTTCCAAATTTTAGAAACCTTCTGTTAAGGAGAAGAGCACCACAGGCCTCGGCCACTCCACTCAGAAGACTTTGCTGGAGCAGAAGCCAGTGGAGTGGCCACTCCACCTCCTTGCTGAGGGCTGGGCTTTGACTTTCATTGGTTCATTGGTACATTGGTTTCTGTACGCAGAAAAATCGGTGGATGCAAGATAGTCTGACATGTAAATGATAAAGTGGAATATCAACTAGGAGAGAATGAGAAAAAAAAATCCTGTAGTTTTACTGTAGGAGTTTGTGCAATGCGTCAATTCTAAACTGACAAAGAATATTAAGCAAACATATTGGGCAATTTTAGAACGTATCTAATCAACCTGAATATTCAACTGCCCAGCTTATTTGACATTATTCAAGCTGTTCAACAGTCCAGGCTCACCGTGAATTGCTTTTTCTAGCAGTAAGCAGAGAAAGAGAACCATCCCAAAGTCTAAACTTTAGTTTATTATGCCAAAAATCAAAACGTCCCCACATACCACCTGCACACTGCTCAACGAAAACCTTTCTATAGAGATGTCTGCTATCTCCACATACAAGACAAGCAACAGAAAATGATCTCTACTCAGAAAACCAAAGTGAAAGCATTCCAGTACTTAATACTCAAGGGGAAAAAAGTATCAAATTATCTAATTTGTGGAAGCAGAAAAAGTAATGCAGATCACCTAGAGCTTTGTTGAATGTAGCTGAAAGAAGCTAGTGTCTGGTGTAACCATTACCCTCTCCTTACCTTGCTACAAATCTCATTGCAGCTTGAATCTAGAGTGGTATCTTTGGAAACACAGCCAGAACTACATTTCCTTATCCACATTTCATGTATATTGTATAAAATTTCCCATTTCCTTCTTTTTATGTGACCTAAATAAAGAACTCTTGTGAGCAAAGAATGAGCTTTTTCTTTTTTCTAAAAATACTTTACATTTTACGTATAAATAAGTAATAGTGATATGAAGCATCTGGGCCAAGTTCACTGTCCAAAAACTAGTTTGGCTCTCCAAAAAAAGTGAACAGATTCATTTAATACTACCTTTAGTTTCAGAATGGATTAATTTCTTATTGAAGCACCTTTTGTGTCCCCTTAAAGCTGTGCAATGCCTGGCACTAATGGAAGTAAGTTAAAAATAAGGTGGATGAACTCAGCTCTTTCTTTTTGAGGTCTGCATGCTTTTGGATATTGTGTTTTCTATTTCTCAAAACATAAGACAATAATGGAAAAGGCTACTAGGGAAAAAGGACAGGCATTATAAGAGAGCCTGAGAAGAATCATGCAGAAGAAAATAGATTTCTATTACCCACTATGACAAAATTTACACAAACAGTTAAAGAATTAAGAGCAAATGAAAAATAACTTCAAGACTGAATAAAAGGAAAAAATGAAATAAAGTCGAAATAGCAGAAACAATAGACACAAAGAGATGACTATGCAATTTTCCTTATAAAAACTCATTCAAATTTACCTTTCTCCTGATTAATGTATTTTGCATGGACAACAGCACAGTGCCCCAGAATTACTCACAAATACAAAATGTAGGGACCTTGTTCTCAGGCCTTCATACACAAATTGTACTATTTGTTCCTGCTCTCTATTCATCTGTTTCTACATTGGTCTCTAACCGTAAGTCCTACAAACCTTCTGAAAAATCTGGCCAGATATTTTAATTGAATTTTTTGTATTTCTTTTTAGTTTATTTCATTCTATAGACAGGTCAGTAATAGCAAAAGTATGCTTATATGCTGTGTCAACCTCATCTTTTCCAAGAAAATCAGTGTGTTTTCATTGCCATAGCAGGTAGAAAATAAGTTTAATACGTTACATTCCCTTTCTCTGCATCATCAACAATAACAGGCTATTTATCATGGTCTAATTCTTCAGTGTTCCTCTGCATAACTTTTCATGTATACTGTACCTCTGTTGAAATTGTTGCTTACTGTAATTGCTAGAGCAATCATGACAGCTTTACAATAGCAATAATGAACTTGTTGAAAGGATGCTAAAGTTATCACAAATTGATTAGAGAAGAAAAACAATCCCAAGACAGAGCCCACATATTTCCTTTCACTTCTGCTGCCTCTGAGGTATAATTTTTCAAGTTTTTCACTCATTTCGATTAACAAAAAAAGAGAAGCAAACATTAAAATAAGGCAGGGAAGGGAAAAACATTTTAAAATGAGTTAAAATTGGAAATAAATAATAAAAATAAATAATAACAAACAATATCATTGAAACAACTTCAACAATATCAGTCTTCACTGAGATTTTTTCATAGAGAAAAAAACCCTGAATGAAGTCGGAGAGAGTCTTCTGAGTAGGACTTGCTAGACTGGCCCATAAAAAATTGGCTGAATGACCTAAAAGGATTGTTATCATTCCACAGCTGTATCAAAAAGCACTGCTGACAAGAAGGAAAATAATGTAAGAAATTTGACTTATAAACATACTTCTCATGCTGGCACGTGGATTATTTAAGTCACTTAAAAAATGACAAGATGGCAGTCGGTTGATCCAAAGGGGAAAAATGTTCTTTAAATAGGGGAGAGCATGAGAAAAATCAAGGTAAAGTTAACAACCAGGACCTCAGGTCAGGAAATTACTCACGAATACCAACTCAGTTTCCTGAAGCAGATCTTGGATGTTTCTCTGTAAAACCTTTTCCAACCTTAATGATTCTATGATTCTATGAAAACTATAACCCATTGATGTCAAAGACGGCCTGAATTTGGATCATACACACTCCAGGCAAGTGCACTGTCGGGCCCTTTCTGGCTCCATGTTCCCCTTCTGCTTCTGCATCATTAAATCAACATTTCTCCACAGGAAAAAAAAAAAAAAAAAAAAAAAGAAATAAAAACATTCCGGTCTGCTCTGTTCAAACCCCATGTTTCTTGTGTTACTTTAAGAATTCATGTCCCCTACAAAACATTTCACTGGATTTCAATGCCAGTGAAAGTACTCTGTCCAAACTCATCACACCTGCATATTCAGAGAGCAGGGAATCCTCACGCTATACCACCAAACACCTACAGAGATGATACAAAGAAAAAGAAAATAATCTTTTGTATTCTCTATTCCTGGAAGTACAGAGACGAACAAGGTGGTCTAAATGTGCTTCTCCAGAATAGCAAAAGGTTTACGGATCTGTTGATACACATCTTTGAAACACCACTCCCCAACACCCATGCTGCACAAGCTTGTATGTAGGAACCCTTGTGGATAAATGGACTGCAAGAAAAGGAATGAATATACAGCTCCTGGTTGAAGTTTCAGTGCCTCTCTGGCATAACAGAACTACACTGGTTCTACTTACAGTTATACTGTACACCATTTTGGGTCTCTGTGTGCAGCACAAAAAAGTTGATGAAACAGCAAGTGGTGAAGCATTTCAGTTATTATTTTCATATGAAATCATGGCCAACATTAATGACGAATAAGGAAACAGTCTGAACATGTTGTTTTCTTAGATTGCCAAAATTCACATTACCTTGTACCCAGGAAAGGCTTCTTACGCCTATTATCACTTCCACAAAAATACTGAAAACCTGCAAGCTGACCTTCCAGCTGAGTTAGTCTTTCAGGGGAAAAAAAAAAAAGTAAGTAAGTAAATTGCAATAAAGAAACTTGCAAATGTCACTACTGGAACTTGGAACTGACCTGGACATCCATAATCCATTTGGCTTTATAACTGCTAGCTGATTCTGTTTCTTTCAAAAAAGTAACAATTTAAGCTGATTCTGCTTCCCTCAAAACAGCAGTAACTCAAATCCAAAACCCGCAGACAACAAAGGAAAAGATTCCCATTGATGTTAACACATTTGGGATAGGACCAAAGGAACTTAACGGATGAAGCAGCTTATTTTCTAGGAGAACAACTTTCTTTGTCCTGAAGTCCATTAGTGAGGAAATGAAAGGTTTCAGTGACTGCAGGCATGGAGCAAAACCTGAATATTAACTTGGGATTCTCTGCAGGCCCATCAGCGCAAAGTTTAAAAAAGTCTTAGGTGCTTTGCTCAGTGTCAAAAGGACACATTCAAATCCTGATCTTCAAGGTCAAACTCTAGTTGTCAAATTGCCATTTTTTTTGCCTTAAAAGGAAAAATAAGTCTTGTGTTAGCATCTCATACTTGGTGTTAGTGGCCCTGAAATGTAACAATCTATTTCTGTCTGCTTTCACTTCTGGAAACAATATCATTGTGTCACCAGATCCCCGGGCAACAGTGTGCTTTTATTCAGGCTTTGCAAAAGCAAAACTGTTAGGGACTAAATCATAAATATCATAAAATAAATTTGGAGAAAAATGCAACCTCTTACATCTATGTGGCAGTAGGCATTGCTATGTCTAGGGTGGTTTTTTTGTTGAACACTGTCAGAAGCTAAATAATGTTCCCAAATTGCCTGTTTTGCTAGGATTAGAAAAGTATGTCCTAAATGCTGTCCTTGGTTAAGAACTAATAAACGTCCTGTTTTTTGTGAAACACTACTTTTTGTGTTCTATTTCCTGAGCTTCTGAAATTGCATTTGTGATGGGCAGCCACAGCTCTCTGCATAAGGCACCGACAGCCGGTTATGCCTGCGTCCACTGAAACCCCTCTTGACACTACACCAGAAGAATAACTCATATCCGTTTCATGTGCACTGAATTCAATGGTGTGACAAAAGTTATTTGAAAATACTGCGCATAACTAAATGAATTTCACTCATTTTATGAGAAAGATTTTGCCCTTATGATTATTTACTGATGTAGCATCTAAAGCCTCCTAATTCTTATTTTGCTGGCTGCTCCACAGACAGCCAGGAAGCCTCAGAAGAACTTAGAGGAATCTTGATCTATATCTTTATGATCACCATCTATCATGATAACATTTTTTCAAAGACAACAAACTGGCAATCAAAACCAGCCATCGGTTGTCACAGCTGTCACCAGGTTCTCTATATATGTCCCATCACCATTTTACGGCAAGGCCACAAGCAAGCATGTATGGAAATACAGGCCTCTCATGATCACTAATTATCTTATTTCTCTGTAGGTTTCATTTTGAGAGGTTTCACAGAACGTTCTCCCATGATAAATTTTTATCATCATCTCCATTTCCAAAGTAAGCAGCTCAATGGATGGCTCAGCTCATCAAGGGCCAAATTCAAACTGCCTGCCCTACGCATGACCACTCCTGCTAGGCCCTGGTGGGATGACCTGCCTCGCCAGTACCTCCCGCGGCAGCCACGGACCCAGGCCCTGAGATGCCCCAGGGTGAGTCAGAGCAGGGGAGATATAATCCTCTTTATGGACCCAAAACTTCCTTTAATTACATACTTCTATTTTTATTATCTTGGAGGTGTCCTTAGTATCATCTAACTTCAGAGAGTAAAAAGTGGCTGTGTAGGTGCACTCATGTGTGAGCACCTGCCAACACAACATGGGGCAACCCTCACAAGTACCTCTCTGCTTAAAGATCTCTAAATATCTCGTCAATCTGTTCATTAGAGGGCATTATAGGCTCCTTGCTAAAACTACCATATACACCCATTTTAGGCCACAGGAAATTTCTGTTCACCAGTGGATTCCATTTCATTCCTTTAACACCTATATTTGAACATTTTCACTTTTAGATAGGGAAAATGAGCAAGGAAGGGATGCCTATGCATTTGTGTATGAACAGGGTGTGCAGGAATCAGGATGTGAAAACTGGTGTCTAGGGAACAAGTACTGTAATTGTTCCCAATGCTGAAGTCCAGACACGGAGCAATAACTTGGGAGAAATATCTAAATATGTCATCAACTTCAAGTCACAGATTTAGTAGAGCTTGGTATGATTAAGTCTATAACTTTATAAGTCTTATTTCTAAATTAATGCTCTATTTTTTAATTACAACTCAAAGAACAAGTTCCTTACCACCTCTTCTTTTGATTTTAATTGTTAAATGTTCTTAATAGAACTTATCAAACTAATCTTTAATCACTTTCCATTGAACAGCTGCAGAATCTTTGAAGGAAGGCCTTTGGTCCTCATACTGTTACACAGAAGATTTCAACACACCTGAAGAGAATGCCCCAGGCATTTCCAAATACTCCCTGAAAGGACTCAGGACCATGAGTCATTCACATTTCTACTACTAATGAGATCTGGAGGGAGGTCTTTCGTCCAGCATGCTCTCTCCTGTTGTGCACAGTCTACATTACTACACTAGACCTTCCTGACTTAAGCTGCACAAGAAATCCACTAGTAAGAAACATACTGTATATCAGTATGGTGTAGTTTTCTTCAAAAAATTTAAACATTAGTCATTCAGCACAGTAGAAAATAATCTGACGGCTTTTAATGGACTATACTCATGTTGACACCAGAACTGACTTGGAAAATAAGATAATATCTAATCATACCCATTATGTGTGACACAATCAGATGGGATTGATTTGACTAAATATAGATGTACACAATGCAGACATCTGCAACTGGGCTAGGCACCCCAAACCTCCAACACTGTTGATAGACAGAAATAAGTCCTTCCACAGCATGCTTCATTGCCCCAAGTAAATGTCTAAATTGAATTGCACATAAGAAGTGCCTATTTATTATCTCCACTGATTATAAAATGAGCTAAGCATGCTCTGATTATAAAATGAGCTAAGCATGCCTAGTTGAGATGTAGATATGTAGGTGTACCTACATATACTTCACTAAAGTTATCTGAGAAGATTAAGACTTTTTCATGTTCTGACTCAGGTCTACACTAATTGGTCCAAGAAATGTATCACGTCTATCCACAAACCTTATCTTGCCAGCATCCTTAAGTCATTCTGACCTGTCGTGGTTTAACCCCAGCCAGCAACTAAGCACCACACAGCCGCTCACTCACTCCCCCCACCCCGGTGGGATGGGGGAGAGAATTGGAAGGGTGAAAGTCAGAAAACTCGTGGGTTGAGATAAGAACAGTTTAATAATTGAAGTAAAATGAAATAGAATAGTAGTAGTGGTAGTAGTAGTAGTAGTAGTAGTAGTAGTAGTAGTAGTAATAATAATAATAATAATAATAATAATAATAATAATAATACAATAACAATATACAAAGCAAGTGATATACAACACAATTGCTCACCACCCGCTGACCGATGCCCAGCCCCTTCCCGAGCAGCGATCGCTGCCCCCTGGCCAACTCGCCCCAGTTTATATACTGAGCGTGACGCCATACGGTATGGAACAGCCCTGTGGCCAGTCTGGGTCAGCTGTGCCAGCTGTGCCCCCTCCCAGCTCCTTGTGCACCGGGCAGAGCATGGGAAGCTGAAAAGCCCTTGACTGGTGTGAGCACTGCTCAGCAACAACTAAACCATCAGTGTGTTATCAACATTATTCTCATACTAAATCCAAAACACAGCACTATACCAGCTACTAGGAAGAAAAAATCAACTCTATCCCAGCTGAAATCAGGACATGACCATAACAACATTGCCGTTGGAACCTGAAGCATACTAGTTTTTCAAACTGTGCACCTCTATCCATAAAGCGGAATACAGAGACTTATGCTTGAAGTCGTACCAGAAATTAGATTTAAAGCATGGATCCCAGAGGCTTACATAAGAACCAATGCCCTCTTAAAAACATAGTTTTGTGATATTCAATCTAAGCTCTTGAAAAAGGTCAAATAATGTGAAAATTCCCCAGGCAGCTGCATTTGTACCATGTCAGCATAAGCTAGATAAAGCCAAATGTCTCTTTGGATCTGATCCAAGTGTTACTGACTTGTGTGGGAACTGGTCTGGACCTTTAATGGTCAAAAAGGCTCTGAAAAGTCATGTGATGAGATGAAGTAATACTATCTGTTTGGAAGAGATTAATCACTATTAAAATAAGCAGCCATCTTACTTTAGTTACACTGTATTAGAACATCAATGCTAAAAAACAAAACAAAACAAAAACCTAAAAACTCAACAAGGATAAAACTCTTACTCCATCAAAGACAACAGAAGTTTTGCTGCTCACTTTAATGAGGCTGGGATTTCACTGTATGACTTGGCAACGATCAAAATTACAACTCCACACGAATGTATTCTGCTTTGCTGCACTATGTAAAACATAAGTCAATCTGTGTAAAATTAGAAAAATTTTGCATATCACATTTTTGGTAGAGATGTGCACTTGACCTTAACCCTAAGATATAAATGTTCACAGATGGGATCCCAGATAGAGAGGATAAAGCTCATTCATTTCTCATGCTTTCAGCTTGCCGTACCATTTTGTTCATTTACACTTCTTGATCTCATATGCCAGGTGCGGTGAGTTGTTGGATCACAGGGAAGACTAATGAGCTGCCTCTGGCATGCTGAGTCCTGAAAAGAATGATAGTGCCTGCAATACAAGTAATTTCCCAAGAAGATGCAGACTCCTCCCTTTTAATGCAGGAAACAAGAGTTGAAATAATTGTTTTATGCTTAGAATGGGACACCTTATGTAAGGCTACAGAGAAACAGAATGGCAGGTGCTTTCTGCTGCGTGCTCCATTGTCCTGGTCCTGTCCCTGTCCAGACTAAGTACCTGTCTGAAGCATGCTATAGCTGCCTTCCAGACAGCAGACTTATTTTTTTTCTTTGGAAGCCTCAAGATGTGGGAGGGAAATATGAAGAAAATGATGAGTTCTTGGGTCTTGTTGTGACATGGAGTTAACGTATCAGTGAGACGCACATCTGGGAACTGGTAAAAGCTCTAAGACTGTATCTGCACTAAAAAGTGAAGTGTGCTGGGGCCATTGAAGTGAACTGGTGCTGAACAGCCCGTGACCCTTTATTAAACTCTGTTAGTTACCAAAACAGGGTGGCAGCATTCAGACTACCTAATGGAAATTTTCTATGGCCTGGGTTAACTCCTGACCAGTCCGTGGGAATATTTGGGAGTGTTAGCTGGCTAAGCCCAAAAACATACCAGGGACCATGCTAACAATTCAGCCATACAGACGACTGAGTTCTGCTGCCCAGGAACATTCCCTGGCATTTATTCATTTATTAGTACAGACATAGCCTACGGACTCTAGTCACTGCGCAGAAACCCTTTGTGTGAGATGCTGTCCAGAGACATAAGAAAACACGGTACCTTTGTGATCAACAGGTTTATGAGGGAGACAAAAATATAAATTTCATGTCAATTCCCAGTACCTACTGATTCTGTTTGCAGGTGTTCTGTGAAACTCCTGGGTACTCACAAAAAGTTGAAAAAGGCACACTGCGTCCTGAAAGAAAAATATGGAGAGAGCAGATGCCCAAGAATAACTCTAATAAAGCTCCTGTGTTTCCAAAACAAATAATAAACCTTGCATATCCCAGGAAACATGGCTAGCTGAATGACAAGATTCCCCCCCCCATATATTTCCAAGGACAAGCGATGACACAAAACAAAGAGGAGGAAAGAGTGCTGTGCAGTTATTGATGAGTTCGAGAGGAGAGGGAGACAAAAAAGCCTAAGGTCTCACGGCCATTACAAATGTATAATGTTCCTAAAACCAAAAAAGTCCTTTCTACAAGAAGCAGCAGCAGCTTTTTTCCCCAGTCTTCCTTGATTCCTTTTTAATCAATTCAGATTTACACCTATCAGAAAAAAATGTAGCCATCTTTTTTTTTCTGGACATGCTGTTTGCAATGTAAAAATGTAAATATGTAAACATTATTTTACAATTAGAAGATGGTTGTAACCTAATAAAAGAAGGGAGGGATCTGCAGTAATGCATATGTGAAACTTGTAGATTCTGTAAACAGAGGGGGTTTGAAGAACAGAAAATTAAAACAATTGAAAGAAATTGAAACTTCAACCAACAATGATATCTCTAAGACTACAATTGTTAAACGATATGCTAAGCCATTTTCTAGAAAATGAAACAAAGTGAGCAAAACTCACCCAAAAAGGACAGCACAGCAATTTCATCCTAACTAATGGCCATGTCAGGATCCTTTGGGTCTTTCGAACCCTCCTGTGTAGGTAATTTGCAATCTTTCACCTGTTCATGAAGGTAAGCACTGAGCTGAGTGAAAAAATAGAGCAGTAAGAAGAAACAAAGGCTTTGAAAATGTTCTTAAGTGTGAAATCAAAACAAAACTGCAAGGAAAGGAATGTTTTGGTGGGGACAAAAGATTGTAATCAATATGTTATTGATAAGTGGCAGTTCAGTGCCTTATTTATAGTTAAGGTTATGCTAGAAGAATAGATCATACACCTTTCAGCACTGGAGATTCTCCTTTATCCTCATGCGCTAGAAATACCCACACTGAAGTTCCTGGGCAGATACATTAATGGACATCAAAAATGACACTCTGGCATCCGTATAATCTTTGCCTGCAGCTCGTTCTGCTGACTTTCTAAGCTGGCCTGATGTGAACCTTCACCAATTGCAAAGCTGAGTAACCACAGCTAACCCGAAAGTTCAGTCTGAGCCATCTGTCTTCCAGCTAAGTTTATAACCCAAATGCTGCACCATACCAATGGCATTTATGAGCTAAGAGCAAGTTCAGGCCAAGCTGGCATCCATGTGTGAAGGACTGTGTATACGTAATCCATGCAGAGCTTCTCTGTGGAAACAGTAAGCCATCTACACCCTGCATATGAAATACCTAATTTTGCAGACAGCCAGAAATCATTGAGTGCATATATGCTGATAGTACCTGTGGAATTAAAATGAGCATTCCAAGTAATTTCTTATGAATACAGAGCAAGAAGCTACTAATAATTTTCAAGTTAGATTCCTGAAGTTCCATGAAGTGTGACAATTTTAGCTAGGCAAGGATCCTTCCCACATTTTTGATAGCATGGACTGTATTTGAATTGGGTATATCAAAGTATAAATCCTTGTATCCTATCACCACAGAATCTCAGTGGTGCTATGTAATCCTCAGGGAACGGTTTTGGGCAAGGTTCAAGAAACCTGCCTTCACTTTTCAGGTGTGAATTTACTGGAGGAGAAGAAGATTCTTAACTTTCTCATTGCCTCATTCTTACACTTTATTGCACTGCTGCTTGTTCTTAGGTCACCATGAAACACTGGACATACTCATTCAAATCCAGCCTCATGTAATACAAGTTATTTATACGAAAAGATGAATCTTGAACAACTTTCTGATTGAAGTTCTTTATACTTATCTGCTGAAACCAGAGTCCTAAGATAGTCAACCACAAATGCCTATGAAAATTGTAAACTAAAAAAACTACTTTTGAAATCTGAGGTTTGAAATTAAAGAACATTTTTTAAATGAAATCGAAGTATTTCATGAAATATTTGAAAAATCTCTTCTACATGGCTTGAAAGAGGGTATTAGGTGGCTTCTTGTGTTGGAGATAAGAGTAGTGGTCGAAGGTGAGGGTCTTTTCAAGACTCACCATTATTAATCTAGCATATTTTTCTGTCCTCCAGGATCAATTAAACTTTAGACTGACGAGCCTTGTTTCTGTTACTGTTTGCAGACTTTAGCTATGACCTGTCTCGACATTCCCTTTCAGAATATTTTCTGGCTTACCTGTTTTTAACAAGGGGAATGTCCATACCACACACAACGGTAAGAAGAGAATCTGTGTTTAACAAGCAAAAATTCCCATAAGAAACTTTTGCACAGCACAAAGAAACATTTATGAGCCTCACATGCATCTTGACCTGTGGATGATACTTCTTTCAGTCATGATCTGGCTGCTACTTGAATCTTCAGGAAATCTCATTCCATGATCCTTTCACAGAAGCAATTTTCATTTCCTGCAAACCAGTATTTCTACATAGTTAATACAGCCAACCTCCCATTAGCAGTATATCAGCGCTCTGAGATTACGAAGATAATGAAAAGCCATGACAATATGCACAGTGGGAGTGTGGTGCAGAGACATATAGCTTGCACTACACAAAGCCAGCCTAGAGCTACCATGCTGGCTCAATAACTGAAGTTACTGAGTCTATAGGACTCCTGCAGTGTTTCATTGCTCTGGGATACAGGAGAAATGACTGACTTCAGCAATGGAGCAAACATGGGCCAGTACATAGATATCACACAGTATCCAGCTACTATGTCTACGTGGCACAGCTGACTGGTGTCGAGATGGTCATTCTGCAGGAGCCAATTTTGATCCACCCTCACCCACGAGCTCCAGTTCAGTATAAGCCACAGCAGAGTAGGATACCTCCATCCAGACTGAGGTGCCCATCACTGCAGAATTACATCAACATACAGACTTAAACCTCAGCACTACAAATGTAAAAACTTCGTAAGTAGTTTCAATAAACTTACAGAGAGGGTACCATATAGATGGGGTACTGTTTAAGAAGTACTGTATAGAGGAGTTAATGGAAGTAAAACATCCAGTGGAAATACTGCAAACAGTAAATAAATAAATAAATAAATAAATAAATAATTCTACCCAGAACACTGTGAATAACTTGGCAATTAAATACTATCATGCAATAAATTCATAAGTGTTCCTCAGGCCAACTTTTCTTTTCTGTTATCGTGACATATTTTTATTTTATTAGGATTCAACAACACATTTACACTTCTATCGTACAACTTTCCCTTTCAGTGTACTGTCAGAGATTTTTTTTTTCAATGGTTATATTGTGGCTATAATATCCAGTTAAATTAAACTGTTACAGGAGATGTATTTATTAAGACTAAGCCAAAACTCAGCACTGAGTAAACCCCAGAGAGTTATGGCTCCCTCCCAATCTCCACATAAGAGTTTCTTTCCTATAAAACCTAAGGAGACAGGAGGGGTGTGGGGAAGGTGGAGGGGGGGGAAGAAATCATGATCCTGGAAGTTTCCAGGGCATGTTTTAGATGAAGGGCTTTGGAAGTGTGCATGGACCAGTTTAGACAGAGCAAAAGTGTATCAGCTACTTCTTCGGGCTTTCCTTCTAGAATCAGCATGGAGCAAACTTAACTTTTGGAGCAAGGAAAACCAGTATAGTAACAGAGGTATTGGGGGATCAGACAGACCACTTGTCTCTTACCAGCAACGAACTCTCTATTTACAACTTTCCCGGGTCAGGACTGGCTGAATGCTTGGGGGAAAACATACACACACAGACACTCTCTCTCCCTCTGCCTCCCTCTCTCTCTCAAATTTCTCTCTCATCTGTTCTGTATCTTTCTCCTTTTTAGCTAAAGAAAGTCTGCTTCTGCAGAACAAAGAAATGAGTTCTCTTCATTGGCACTAGCTGGTACAGCATATTTCACAATTTTAGTTAACTGTTTGCATGGCAGGCCTGTGAGACTAATCCTCAGCTACGTCTACACTAGTAAAGATGCCCATGAATGTTTCAGGTCACTAATGCCAGTTAGTATCTAGCAGCCCACAACTATGACCACTGTGCTCAGTTCCAGTAAACTCTCTCACTGTTAAAAACAGAGTGGCTGCATGAAAGCCGACAACTGGGAACAGTTCCAGCAACACTCTTAATTCCCAAACTGTGAAGGGAATTGTTTGTGAGACTGTAGATGGCTTAGGCAAAAAGCACACCAGGGAACTTTCCAACTTGCTACTCACAAAGAATTGGTTGAAGATATGAAAGTCAACGACAGCCTTGTCTGCAGGGACTGTGACGTGCAGTTCAAAACCCTGAAAAAAGGCAGCAAGACAAACAGCAGAATTAAAGCCTTAGACTTCAGGACACCAAACACGAGCTTGTTCAGAGACCTGCTTGGCAGCATCCTGTAGGAAGGCAAATAAGTCAAGGAGAACTTGTTGATCTTCAGGACACCCTCCTCAAAAGTATGAAAACAGCCCTTTGTGATGTACCGAAGGTCAAACAAGCATGGCAGAAGGCCAGCATGGATGAACAACAAAGTCTTGACTGACTACAGGTGCAAAAAGGAAGCATAGGGGTAGTGGAAGAAGGAACAAGCTATTTGAGTGCAATACAAAGATATTGCTCAACCACACAGGGATGGAGTTAGGTAAAACAAAGTTCAGGCAAAGTTAAAATTAGCAAAGGATGTGAAAAGCAACTAGAAAAGCTTTTACAAATACAATGGTGAAAAAGGAAGGCTAAAGAGAACATGGGTCCATTACTCAATGGGGCAGTGGCATGAATAAGTCTGGGGTACTCGGTATTTGCTTCGGTCTTTACTGGCAAGGTTTGTCATCAAGCCCCTCAGATCCCTGAGCCAACTATCAAGAGTCTGGGGGAGTGAAGCATTATCTACATTACAAGAAGATTAAGTTGAGCCAATTGGATATACATAAGTTCAATGAATCACATCAGACACATCCAAAGTTGCTGAGGGAGCTCGCCACCACCATTGCAATTTTCACCTCTATTATCTTTGAAAGGTTTTGGCAATTGGGAAAGGTTCCTGATTCTCAACGACTAGAAAAAGGCAAACGTCACATCCATTGTCAAAGCACAGCTTCCCCAGAGGCAGGATATGCAGGGCTGTAGGCTAATCAGCCCAACCTCAGTTCCTCAGGAAGGCAAATTCTCCCAACAGACATTTCCAGTACATGAAGGATAACAAGGTGACTGGGAATAGCCAGCATCGATTTACTAAAGGGCAAATCATACCTCACCAATTTGATTGCCTTCTGTGACAAGACGATGGGCTCACTGCACTGAGGGAGAGAAATGGCTGCCACTTAACCTTGATTTTAGCAAGGCCTTTAACACGATTCCACAGTGGGATAGACATTTTGGCAGGATATGGTTTGGAGAGGGACATGATAACGTGAGCAGAAAATTGACAGGACGTTTGAGCTCAAAGGGCAGTGATAAGCACTACAAAGTCCAACTGCAGCTGGTTACCACTGGCATCCCTCCAGGAATGATACCAGTGCCAATAGTGTTTAATGTATGACATGGATGATGAGACAGAGCGCACCTTTAGCAAGATGGTGGGAGCGTTTGATACACTGGGGGGTAGGGCTGCTGTTCAGAGGGTAGACTAGAGAAATGGGCCAAATGGAACATTATAAACTTCAACAAAGGCAATTGTGAAGTCTTATGTCTGGGATGGATTAACTCAATGCAACAAGCTGGAGGACAACTGGATAGAAAGCAGCTTTCCAGGAAAAATCTGAAGGTTCTCAAGGTGAAGAGGACTCAGCAATGTGCCCTTGTGGCAAAGGCAATCAACCATGCACAACGCTGTATCAGCAGGAGTGCTACCAGCAGGTCAAGGGAAGTGATCCTTCCCCTTTATTGGGCACTGGTGAGACACTGTTGGGCACATCTGGAGTGCTGTGTCTAGTTATGGACTCATCAGGACAAAAAAAAAAAAAAAAAAAAAAAAAGACATGGACATACTGGGGTGAGTCCAGTGAGTACTAAAGGGTGCTGGATCACAAGAAACGAAAGCAGAGATTGAGGACACTGTGCTTGGTCAGCTTGAAGAAGAGAAAGCTGAGGTGGAGATCTTACTGCTTTCTACAAAGACCTACTGGAAGGATATAAAGATAACTGAGCCAGATTCATCTCAGAAGTGCACAGTGAAAGAACAAGATGCAACAGGCAGAAGTTGCAACATAGGAAATTCAGATTTGATATAAAGAAAGAATTCTTCCCCGTGACACAGACTGGCCAAAGAATTCATGGAATCTCCACTGCTAGAGATTGGAACTGTTCAAACTCAGCTGAACGATGCCATGAGCAACATGATATAGTCGGACCTTCTCTGAGCAGGGGTTTGGTCTAAATGACCTACACCGGTCCATTTCAGCCCACACTGTTCTATGATTTGGTGACTCTATGAACAATTTAATAATATAGATGACTGCATTCCAGTACCCAGGAATGTTTCCAGAAGCTGTTTGATTTACCGTTATAAAGGTAGCTTCCCTTTCCACCTAGAAAACTATTAAATAAGTATATTTTGGAAGCACAGAAACATAAGAAACAGGAACTGTTTCTGAGAGGCAACTTCTTTTGCAAATGATTGAATAGGGACTCAATCATCACAGGCAAATGTGTGGTAGTAAATTATTAGAAGTCAAGAAAAGAGCTCTTGAGAAAAGATTGAAGGAACTGGATTGTTTATTCTCAATCTGGGAAGATTTCCACTATACAAAAAAGTTTTCAGATAGGTAATGCTCCACAGAGGAAAGGAATAACTAACTATTCCCTTGCACTTGGCAAGGAGTTACATCAAGAAAAACCGTAAAAGTTAAACATTTGGAAACCAGAACTCAACACTCTATTGCCTTCCACTAAACCAATTTCTTCAATCACAACAATCTTTTCCAACTTAGCAAATAATTTCCTATAGGACATTATATCAAATGCTTATTGAGTTCTGGTAAATTAACTCTACTGTCCTTCCTATTCATATACAACTAGTCTTGTACTAACCTGCAATGCATTTTATTTAATTTTGTCTAATTATTCTTTCCTTCAAATTTTTTTCTAAAACTTAAGACCGGGTTAGTACGTCTGCCATTCACCAGTCATGAAATATCACCCCTATTTGATAGATCTATTAAAAACTGAAATGGCAAAGGAGAGATTGCCTTTAGAAACTGAAAGCTTCTGATAGCCTTGGAAAAATGATTGTAATATTTTCCCTGTTCCTTTTACAAGATGTTTTGAATCGACTCTACCAACATGAAATTTCATTTTAAGAGACAGTCTTATAATTCTTCTTCTGAGCTCCCATCTGACTGAAATGTAGCTTATTTTTTATTGATCACATTTCATAAATTCATTTCAATCACCTATCCAGGTTTTTTTGTTTACAAAACAGTCAAAGAGCAACAGGAAATTAATTTTATGTATTTTTAGACCAAATGCAAATGAAAACCTTGTCAATAAATGGAAATGGTTATAATAGAAGAAGGAAGTATAATGGCAAAACAAAAATAGTGGATTATAGCAGGAAGTATTTCAAGAAACAGTAAATAAGATCTTGGAAAAATCTCTAAAAGGAAAAGGAGTTAACAAGAATTAGGAGATGATTAAAAATAAAGCAAATATTATGGGGACAAATAGACAGTTTTCTATCATGGAAGATAAAAAGGTTAATAGATGATCTTGACCAAACCATGGGCCTTTCTGGACACATGAGAGGAAAGTACTGGAACAAGAAGTGACAGCTTGCTACAAAAGAATACAAACACAGAAAGAGAATATAGAAGCAGAAAGTATGGGGAAAAAATGAAATACAAAGAGGTTGAAAGTGCCTGAAGAGTAGTCAGAGATTATTTCAAAAACAAATCAACAGAAAGGAAGGAACCAAGACAAGTCGTGATCCACTACTCCACCACAAAGGAGAGATACAATGGATGAGTCTAAGAATCCCGAAGGAGTTAATGTACCACTAGCATCAGTCTTCAGTGACCTTCAATTTTAAAAAGATAATAAAGCGATAAAGGGATCCTATCACAATTAATAATATTAAAAAAGAGAAAAGTCTAAATTAGGCAGCAAAGATTCACGATCAAAATGCAAAGATACAGACGAAAAAGAGGCTCTGAAGGCTTTATTTTGAAACAGACACTGCTCAGTATGTCTCATTTTAACTGACACAGTGGAGTAAAAAATGGCAGAGCTGAGCCTCTCATAGGTCTTGTTCTACTTGAACATACTTAAGATGTTCAAGACTGTTTCAAGATGAAAGATCTTCTAATTTTAACGGGCTCCCTAGTAGGGTGTTCTACATGACCCTTGGACATTTCATTATCCATATGAAAATGCATTACAGAGCCTTTCTATTGTGAAGCGGGAATAAATTCACAGTTCAGATATTCCATTTGATTTGCCTGAAAGATAAATTTAAACACAACTAATGTATACATTTGAGTGTTACACCACCACTGAGATATGCTGTGCTCTGCATTTCTATACAGTTATTACATATACATAGTAAGTACAATGTGGAAAGGGGCACAGGAGCCAGACCACATGCTCACACTGCCACTGAAAGAACCAGAAACCCCTGGGGTACAGCTCACCTATTTTGCACTATTGTAGACATCTGAGAGTATTACATCCAGGCTGATGTAAACCATGCACTAAAATTGACTATTTCTCTCTATTGATTATGAAGGGACCTCAGGGTAACTCCAGTGGTCCAATTAATTATATCAATGATCAAGTATATTATGCACAACACACTGCAAGGCTTTTTTTTTTAAGGAAAGTGATGACAAAAGTTATGTCCAGTGATGATGAAAGTTAAAATCAGAGAACTGCTCTGTGAAGACACCCATGATTGGTTTTATAACAATTTAGCTCTGCTAATTATTGCTGTATTACCATTTAAACCACTATAACTTTCTGATATTTTCAGTCTGAATATGTGTCACTCTTTTAAAGAATATTTTGGGACTCCTCAATGTAGCACTTCAGCACCTTTGAGTAGTTCACCAAATGATACAATTAACATTACCATATACACTTCACTCTCTTTCACCTTTGTTCACAGTCAAGTCATCTGGCAGCTGGTCCAGATCTGTCAAGTTTCATGCACTGAGCGTGGCATTCATGCCTTGACTCCACTCTCAAGCTTCTCCCAGGCACTGGCCAATGGAGCCACTGACCTCAGAAGCCTCTTCCAAATCCAAAGTCCCTGAAATGTCAATTGTATTTCTGATGTTTTCCAAGAAACTCATTTAGAAATACTATACCTGACATCTTAACTGGGGAACAAATAAACCTTTTGCCCAAGTATTATACTGGGCATATGTTGGTCTTCCCAACATAAGTAAAAGGATCAGAATCAGCCTTGTGAATGAGAAGTAGGACCTATTTCAATTGAAAATTGCCCCAGTTTCTGTGCAATCTGCTGTAAATACTGTAAACTTTGAACAAATGGCAAATGTGGAAAGATACTTTCATGCAGCACATGATTAATTACTCCATTTCTAATTATTGTGCTGAGTGAGATGATGCCTCCAGGCCCTAAACAAGAATTTTGGTCATACTGAAATGTACATTTTAGAATAAAGAAAGCATAGATAATATCTGCCTCACTAAACTCACCCTAGGATAAGGATGTCAAGAGTATCCATTTGCCCTGAGCGGAAAAAGTTCACCTATTGTAGAAAAACAAATAATGACTCTCTATCTGGTTCAGAAACCCCCAAAATCAAAATTAGATCAACTCACAGTGTAGAAATCCCTAATGAAAGCTCACAGCTTGTAAGTATAGCGTACATCTTGAGATGTAACTTCAAAATAAAGAATGTTTCAGTGTTGTTCACACTTGAAGGTCACCATTAACTTTCCTTGAAGTTATCAAACTTGTAATTGAAAAAGTATAGCTAAGTGAGTACTGAATTTCTGACAGAGTAGTACTTACACTTTTCAGATTCAGTATAAATTTTGACAGAATGCACATAAAAAAATACTGCCATGATCACACACAGGCAACTTTATCAAACCTTGAAGCTCACTTTAGCAAATTCATTTGTAACTCTCAAAATGAGAAATCGCATAAATCCAGTGTCAGATACAAATAATCAAAGGCATTTCTTTTCACAGTAGTTAGACTTGCCCATAAACTAAGTTCCTCGTTCTAAAAGTGATGTTACAAAATGAACATCCGTAATCAGAAAGACTAATCTTCATAATTTTAAAACAAATGTACTATTTGGGGGCTTTGCATGTATGGAAAAATGGCTTTTTAAAGTTCATAATATTTGGGTCTTCAAAGAAAATGTTTCTCAACGTTGTCCATCCATAGAAAATTTGTTCAAGCACTGCTCCCTTCCCCCAATCAATGCCATAAATAAGGGTGATCTCCAGATGGTATAAGCTGTTACAAAACTACTGATCTTTTCCCAATTACGTTGACATGCATAAATGCCCCATTATTACCATAATATTCATCTGCGTCTCACTTAATTGCATTTATGACATTGCCTGTACCACTATCCTAAGGAATTGTTTTTGTAAATTGATAGGAATTTTAAAGATAACCATAACGATGCCTGAACTGTCATTAAAGAAAGTGGAACACAATAAAGTTATTTTTTTGTAGTTTTACAACTTACAAGTCATCCAGTCATATTTAATTGCTAAAAATGCAAATTGTTAAGGTTCTCAAATCAAAACACAACACCCCCCCCAACACACATTCAAGGCAGTTTAATCAGTAAGAATGAAAGTCATCCAGGTAATCAGGAATCCATGCAGACTTTCAGTCTACACAAGAAGACAACCGGTAAGTATCTGGAGAGGTGCAGAAAACATCTCACATTTTTTACAACTAGAAAATGAAGTCTTGTGTAAGTACAGCAACACCTAGTCAAATCACATTCACCTGCAATAAATAAACTGAAGAGATGCTAGATGGCTAAATTAAGCTGAAACTTACTTATCTATAACATAAACCACAAATTTCAGGGCTACTTCAGGAGAGCTATAAAACTACAGCACTGATGTTCCCATCTTCACTGTCTGTCTTCTGTAAAAATAGCTGAAGTTCTGGCAGTTGATACTTCAACAACTTGACTACAGCCAAGATAAATTCTATGTTTTTAAACACTTCCTCAGATATATTTAGGTTTGGGTTTTGGTGCTTATGTACTCTTATTTGCCCTTCTAAATTAAATGCGTGGTTGATTTTTTCCTGTAGTCAGCAGTCCTTATTTTCAAATACTTGTTCTTCAACTAGGCATGAAACATTGGGATTCTCTCCATTGACTCTGCTGTCAGTTAACACCACTACTCAGTGCTGACATGTTTAAATCGTCGCAGGTAGCAGAAAGAAAGCATCTGTGTTAAATTAATTCTCATTCTAATATCTTACAGTTGATAGAACCTATCTACAGTTGATAGTCCTACTACTCATCTATGCTGAATCATCTTTCAATCTCTATTTATGCAAATTAACTTGTGGTTTTATCCCCTTTTACATTTGCAAAACCAACAAGTGCTTTAAAGCATTATAACATGCTTTGTAAAATCTACACACAGAAACAAGTTAGTTCAATACACGTATAATACCTCTTTGCCTACCCATCCTTCTAACATGTCATATGAATACTGTTCACTAATGTTAAATACTGGAGCTTAAATGTTTATGTCTGGAAATTTCTGACTCATTATTATCAACTTGATAAATATCAGCATAAGTAATTGATTTAAAAGCACAGAATGCCAGAATCACGTTCAGGAATGTGACGTAAAATACACACCAGGAAAATTAAAACAGTTATTTTTAGGGACACTTTGGAAGGGGGAGCCACCCTGCAGGAAGACCTGGATAGGCTGGAAGAGTGGGCTAACAAGAACCTTATGAAGTTCAACAAGGACAAGTGTAAGGTCTTGCACCTGGGAAAACATAATTCAGGAGTGCAGCACAGGATGGGACCTGCCCAGCTGGGGAGCACCTCTATGGAAAGGGAGCTGGGGGTCCTGGTGGACAGCAAGCTCAATATGAGTGCACAGTGTGCTGCTGCAGCAAAGCAAGCCAACAGCATGCTGGATTGCATCAACAAGGGCATCACCAGCAGAGATCAAGAAGTCACTATCTGACTCTACTCAGTGCTTGTCAGGCCACACCTGGAATACTGTGTACAGTTCTGGTCCGGTTATACAAAAAAGATGTGGACCGGCTGGAGGGGGTCCAGAGAAGGGACACCAAGATGATCAAAGGACTGGGAAGCCTGCCACATGAAGAAAGGCTGAGAGAACTGGGTTTGTTCAGCCTTGAGAAAAGAAGGCTTAGGGGAGACCTTATCACCGTGTTCCAGTATTTAAAGGGTGGCTACAAAGAAGATGGAGACTCCCTTTTCACAAGGAGTCACATGGAAAAGACGAGGGGTAATGGGTACCAGTTCCTCTTGGGGAGATTCCGACTGGACACAAGAGGACAATTTTTCACAATGAGAACAATCAGCCATTGGAATAATCTCCCTGGGGAAGTGGTGGATTCCTCAACACTGGACACTTTTAAGATTCGGCTGGACAGGGCGCTGGGCCATCTTTTCTAGACCGTGCTTTTGCCATGGAAGGTTGGCCCAGATGATCCCTGAGGTCCCTTTCAACCTGGTATTCTATGATTCTATCGTTCTAATATATTTTAAATGATCTTTCTCTTTAAGCTCTGTACAATGAAAATACCACACGTGAAACTAGAAAAAAATATTTTTGTAGGAGCATGAGAGTAGTAAAACATCAGAATGGGTTCTTTCCATTTCCTCTTCTGCAGCTAAAGTCTAAGTTGATAAAAGAAGCTCTGTGGTTTTCATTTAAGAATATACTTTAGTTCCATTAACATCATTAAGACTTAATCACAAGCTCAAGTGCTTTCTGAATTGGAGGAGTCTTAAACATGTGTTCAATCTTATAGATAGGCTTAGACAATTTACATTTTCATATTACTCCCACTGGTCCCTACACCTTTTGTGTACGGATGAATTCAAAAGCAAAAGAAGGTTCCACAGAGCTGTGATTTAAGCACATATAATTACATTTGTCAAAACAAACTAATAGTTATCAAGCGCCTTATAGTCCTCTCACATTTTTAAACTACTAACTATAATCCGTTCATGCTTTCCTAGTCAGGAATCAATCACTATTTTGTTTGAATGGAGCCCCCTTACCCACAGACAGCCTCAGAACAGGCAGCAGCTTCTGCAACACTGCCTGCCCCCTTCCCGGCCTGGGTTTTTGCCTCCCCAGACAGAAAAATCTCTCTGGCTGGCATCTGTGACTAAGCAGAACAAAGAAACTGGGCAAACCAAATAGAAAACTGTGGCACCCTCCATTTTAACATTTGCATTATAAAGCTACTGTTGCTTTTGTCACACTGGATTTTATGGAATTGTGCTGGATTTCATCTTCAGTACTGCAGTCCCATGTTTAGTACGTTTCTCTTAAAAAAAGTACACGAGCTGCATCTCTTATGTGTCAATTATCAACCTCTTCAACATATGCTTATTTTCCAATATTTAAACAGTATTTAACTGTTCTCCTGATTAATGTCATGACCTACCAGCAGTAGGTGAGCTTTACAGAGCAGTATCTTTTCCTAGCCATAACAACCCAGGGTGTTGTACAGATAACATCTTTGTGTTTGGCAACTGCAACAAAGTATGAAAATATTAGCCAGTATACGCTGAAACAGAGGAAGTAAAACTGATTTCAGGCTTGCAAACAAGACCCATCTGTGACAACGCTTGCTAGGACTCCAGCTTTTCCCTTCCCAACTTTATGCTTCGTCAACGTAAAAACCCAAGAGTCTACTCTTCTTTCCAGACAACAGATTTAAGCTCAAGCAGTCAATATTTGCATCTTTAGCTCTGTAAGGCCTTGTTGGAAAATGCCACACTCTGACTCAATTGCTTTGCTTATGTCTGCAATCACTTGCCAAATGCTAAAGCATGGCACTTAGCCATATTACTGCAATAACAAGGGTGTGCTTGGGCACTGAGAAGACTTTCTGCTTCAGACCTTCTGTAGGCTTGTATTTAAAAGGTGTGATGTTAGGACACACCGACTCCCCATAAACTCATGCTCAAACTTGCCAAGCCTTTAAACGATATCAATTGGCATTCAAAAGATAAGAATTGTCATGTGGTGGCTAACATCACATTTCAAAAACTAACCCAGATAAAACAGTTCTGTATGTCCAAGGTGCAAAACAACCCTTGCTCTGCATCCCACAAAGCTGGCTACCTTGGCCACCCCTTTTATGTATCTGTGGGACAGAGACATGATCCTATCTTCTCCCTGTCCCTCTCCGAGTCTTTCGGTAACCCTGCCGATGGGTACCCTGGCAGCAGCGCCATATATTTCCTTAGCTCAGAAGCTGCAATTCCCCTTGGGGGTGCTGCGTGATGGGGAGGGAGAAGAAACTCCTGACTGCCTTCACACCATTCATACCCCTGTAAGGTCCAGCCACCATCTACTCACAGAACTCTTCAGCAGATGAGGAGGAACGTGACGCTATGCTGACAGGGTAACGCAAGCTTGTGCCGGTGTTGCCAACAGCTCTGCTGAGCTCTCACTGCCTTGATTATTTAATGACAAGGGGTAATTTCCTTTAATTCCATGTAATGCCACCTATTTTCAAAAAGGGGAAAAAAGGGAATGTGTATGACTGAATGCCTATATTATATATACATTTAAAAAAGGAGGGAAACCAAACATATATCACACAGAACAGTTTAATGAGCTCACCCCAGTCGTTGAATGTATCTAAATCCAATTGTCATACAGCAATCCAAGAAATGCATGGGGAGATTCAAGCACAGGGTGAAACACTGGCACAAAATCCAGACCAAACTCACAAGGTCGCCTTTTCTTCTTTTTCCCTGTTCTAGCCGTGTGAGTTACTTCTGGCATGAGTCAGACACAATTTTCACCATTACCTTTAGCACGCAGTTATTGTACAGAGTTGTAGGTCCAGGCAATAGGGTAGAGTATCAGCAAAAAGGTCAGAGAAACACAAAAATCATCTCCAACAGAAGAGCTGGAGAGGATTATAAAAAGGATGATAAAAGTAATGTAAAATGCCTTAAAAAGACAACATTTCAGCTAGCTGCCTCCTGTGTTACTTGGTCAGAGAAATGCTGCCAAAGGTACGAAGTCTAAGATACCTTCATTTTATTTTTGTAAACCTTTATTAATTTTAGCTATTCACATTTTTATTGCTTTTCCTAAACTGAGACTACTGGGCATCTTTTAAGAAAAACATGAACGAAAATTAAGATCCTCAGTAGAGTAATTCTTATCCTCTATAGCACAGTGTTGACAATAAAAACCCATCAAGTAGCAAAGTATGAATTCTAGACAGGAAACAATACAGCAACTAAAATCACCCCAATATTTCCACATGCAAATGAAAGTGAAGATAGAAGAGTGGAAGAAAATAAAAAAAAATATTAATTGAATGAGGGGAAATACACCTGCATGGTTTGCCCATAAAACCTATAGTGTATGACACAAACCAGCGAGCCTGTAACAGGGCTACGGCAGATCAGCATGCCCTCCAGTCAGCACTGAACTATCACTCCAACGTAAGAATAAATTGTGCTTTAATCATATTTGTCAGCTTCTGGATTGTAACTAAAAACTGAGTAATTCTTTTACCCTCAGGAGATCTATTCAGTCTCTATCTGTTTCTTGAAAATCTGACTATTAACATCAAATATAGCTGAAATCAATCTAACCCACTCATCACTACCATTGACGATAATTGTGTCTGATTTTTTCAGAGAACAGCAGATATGAAATATAACAATCCTAAGATGTCATCAAATAGCATCAATTTCTATGTCTAGCCCCTAAATTCAGATTTCTTCATGCTGAAATGTTATTCAGAACCTATTCTTTTTTAAAATATAATATCTTTCCAGATATCCTCCTTTGTACGTCTCTCACTGATGTTGACCTATCATGGGTGATGGCTCTGAACTGAAGAAAATTGCCAATAAAATAAGGTTGGGAGAAAAATATGGACTTTAACATCATGGATCCTCCAAATGTCTCACATGATTGAAGGAGAACTAGACTAATATGGTAAGTTATGAGTGGATGCAACTGTGGATAAAAGGGACTGATACGAAACGAAAGCCATGTAAACAACTGATTAGGAAAATGAAAACCAACAACCTCAGGACTACTTAGAGTAAGGGAAAAAGCACTAAAGGTCTTTTAAAAGAAAATAGCAATAGGAGACCCTGCTGGAATTAGACGAGCGACTAGGGTGTAGTGACAGAGAACTCCCTTCTGCAGAAGCGGCATGTACGTGTTCTGCTCAGCACCTGAGGAAGAACGGACAACAAGTTGTCCGCGCTTTGCAAAAAAGCAGAAGAGGATATAACTGTACTAATGACAGCCATTAACCTAGAGATAACTGTGTTTCCCATAAAACAGATATGCAATAATATATCAAATAGAATTCCAAAAAGGCAGCAGGTATGATTATTCTAGCAGTCACATTTGACTGATTAAGGACCTTAACATGTTTAACGATTTGTTCATTCATTATACTCTGTAATAAAATGAAATGTGTCCATCAGCTAGTGTGAATGTCGGTCTAACCAAGTATTTCTACAAAATGAAAATTTCCCAGAAAAGCTTCATTTGTAACTCAACCAATGATGAAATGCTGACACTAACTAGCAACACTATTTTTTAACAAGTTCAGAGAAAACAATAAATCTAACCCAATTTTTCCTTCTTGGATAAAATAAAGATTTCCGCAATAATTCTAGTTCCAGTATAGGAGACCTTTTTTTCCTCCTCTGCTTGTGCGAAAATAATGAAATGAGCCTATCTATACTCTTCCTGCATCTATGTTAGGAAGAAGTCATTTTCATTACGTAAATGTGATGTATTGCTACTTAAATGGAAGAGGCAAGACAATATGATAAAATTTACCTTAAAAGTGCTTAAAAAAACAAAGCGGTACTCAACAAAAAGAACAGCTGAGTGGTGTTACCCAGAAGAAAACTAAAAAGAGATAAAAAGCATGAAACTGAATTCCATGAAAACAAGGAGGGAGCAGAGTTATTTCTGTAGATGTTACTTACTATCTGCTGCAAAGTAGGTTGAAAGAATACGCATTCTGTAAAAAAAAAAAACAAAAACCAAAACGACAATTCCACTAAAAATCAGTGTAATATAACTTCAGGATAAAGAAGAGTCACTGCAGAAGTGCTTAGCATTTCAATGTGTGCTTACATAAAAGGGAAAACAATGTAGAAAAAGTAATTACTTTGGTTTACTTCTAATAACTGTAATTACTGTTACTAAAAAGTAATTACTTTATAAGAATAAAGAAACAATGACAATGTTTATTTTTCCCTGCTATGCACAAATAAAGTACTTGCTATCCTGACCTCAGGGTCACTTTTAGTGAAAACAGAATTGGTGGCAAGTCACACACACAAGTCCAGCAGGAAAAGATCATTTGCCTTTCTCAGACCTGAGATGTAATAACGATTCCAATACATGTCTCAATGTAAAATACAGACTTGATGTGACAGATCAAAGACATAAAATGAGACCTTTAACAGTTGCTGTTACTTCATAATTGCAGAATATTTTCCTGTGACATTTGTAAAATTTAAAGAACCTTCTGCCCCCCACCCCCCCACACCACTCAAGAGAGTCAAAAGCCCTGGCATCCACTGAACACTGTGTTGCCTTTGATCTGACAGAACAGAAAAAATCCCTGAGCTAGTATATATGGCAATATCATCAGTTGTTGTAGCTGTCCAGTTAGGTGATAACAATAGAATAACACAAGGAGGCTTTTACAACCACTTGACAAAGAGCGTTATTAGATCTAAATGGAAATCAAGAGATTCACAGTGGAAAAAAAAAGTTTCAAATACACTGAGAAAACCTTAAGACCTTTATCTTCAAGAAGAAACCCAAGGAACAGACAGAACAGTTCCAACTTCCTGACACTTCTGTGGGAGGTAGCAATGGTGGATTGAGATTTCTGTTCTGCCCGAGTTGAAACAGGTCTTGCAACTCAGTCTTTGACACCCCACAAACGTACCTTACTGCTAAATAACTCACTATGGTGAGATAAAGAAATAAGAAATCTTCCTAAGGGGTATTTATTCAATCTGACACACAAATGCAGATTCTGGAGTGCTGACATTGCGGTGCAACAGTAAATACCAACCGAAAACAGTTCTTACTTAGTTCTACTTATCAAATTATACTGGGTTTGCAACATACTCTAGAGAAGAACTATCATTTAATTAAAACTTTTACTTACATGGAAACGTCAGCCTTTCTCACTTAACACTAACATCTAGAGAATTCGGTGAATCAAAAGAGAATAACAAAGTAAGGCATTTTTTAGTCCAAAATCGCGTGTACACCAGCAGAGTTAAGACCCATATGGCGTCAGTTCTTTGGGAGGGAAAGAAACTCTTCCGCTGGAGAAATAAACTAAACGAGGAGAATGAGAATCAAAGCGGCCTTTTAATTTATCCAGTGGCGAATACAGGTTGTGAAAAGCAAAAGCTTTCAACAGGAATTTTCTTGCTCGTCTAACTGTCTAACTTCACTTACCAGATTTTAACCAACTACATTAAAATGAAGGGGTGAAGGGGAGGTTGTGTTACTTGGATCCAAACTTTAATATTGTGGAGAAGAAAGCATTCATATGGTTGCTTTCAGATGGCACATCTGTAATGTACCACTTTGTATCAGCTCCACAGAACAATTAACTACATTTTCCTAATGAAGGGAGACAGAACTGTAGTTTTGGTCAGAATCGCCTTGCCTGGGCTGGTCTCCCAAGAGAGAACACCATCGGCCGAATACAAACACACAGATACACTCTGAATGCTGCTGCCTGCCAAGGGAGTCACATCACGTATGCATTACGGGAAAGAAGAGTTCAGCAGAGAGCTGAAACTGTCCTCTATACGGTCAGCTGGGGAGGAAACAAAAGCAGTTAGTGTCGAATTGACTCACGTATGATTTAGGGTGGCTTCAACAAGCCAAAGCTAAATATTCTTATTTCAGACATATTGAAACACTTTGGATCAAAATATAAATGGTGAACATTTCTGAGAACAGTGTTGTCAAGACTTATTTGGCAAAAAAAAATAAATTGTAATTTTTTTAGCTATGAAAACAGATAAGAAAACAGTAACGTTTCATGTAAAGAGAAATTCCAAACTTACTCAGCTTTCACTTTTACATAGGACTTGGGAAGAAGGGAACAGTGTTCATATATATTCTCTATTGGAAAAACGAAATTGTTCTGTTTTGCCAAGTCTACGAAGTTACATCTCAGAACAAGAGAGGGGGAAAAAAAAAAAGAAAAAAACATGCACTTGCAGAGTTTCACTTAAAATTTTTGTTTACTTAGGGTTTTTTTTTCCCCCATGATCCTCTGGTAAGTGTTATACTATGTACTCTCTGGAGCAGCAGTAAGTGTAGAAGAGTGAGGAACGGAGAGTCATGCTCTCATGCAGAAATAATCTCTGGGATATAAAGCTAGTCTAGTCAACATATCGTTTCTCTAGATGCTGCATATGAAAAGTGTCATGAAAATATAGTTTCACAGTCCCTCTCCCCCACTCTGCAACATCCAGTTCCAGGGCACAAGAATGTACCACAGCTTCAGCTGGCTCTGCTGTTTTCTGGAATCGACCTTGCATTTTTAGGAAAATGTTGACTGATGATTGGAGACAGGAGGCAAAAAAGTAATTCTTATTTTGTACATCCCTAACTTTCTACATTCCTTTGAAACATTCCTTCCAGTTACATCATTTTTAGCACCTTGCCTTTTTTTTGTAAGGTATTTAGCAGTCATAATTTGGTATTTACTGCCTCTTACGTTCTCAGAACTGATACTTTTAGGTACACCTAGCAGCAATGAAGCTTTCTTGTTCTCTTCCACCTTCTGTCTCAGTCTTGAGCTCAGGGGTTATTAAGCAGAGCAAGAGGTAAGGTGATCCTACTCTTCAGCCAAGACTATAAAGGGATTCCCTGGTTGTGCCAAATGGGATCATGCTAACTTATTCAGAACTTCAATGGGATCTCTAATTTTCAGTCTCCCATAGGATAGTAAGTGATGAAATAACAGCTTGCTACACTCACGCTAACAGTTCAGAAGTTTAAAACCCCACACCTCACAACCGAAGGTCTCAAATCATTCTTAAGGGCAAAGGCTGGCCGGTTATACTGCTGAACTGTACCATCCCATTACTGCAAATACTGCAGTGGGTATCACTGAACACATTCTACTAACAACCCGTTGCCTATGTTCAGGACAAACACTCTAAGTATAGCTAAGTATGAACATGCCCAAGGAGCATCACAGAAAAATATGCTTGCCTAGTACAAACAGGTGGGATATTATGCTGATAAAGCTGCAACAATCTTGACTTTCCTATCATCACACAGTAGGGCAGTACAACCCCAGCAGGTACAGAGGCAGGATCCCAACTCAGCCATCCCCAAGCCCCTCACGAGACAAGGAGCAGCAGCAGCCTGCTGCTGAGTCCAGCTGTGAGCTTGCAAAGAAGGATGCACTTGAATTTTCAGGCAGCATTCAACACTCCAAATCCTGCTCCATGTTTCTTAAAATAAGAAACAGCCATCCGTACTGTGACACTGTCCAGAAGCTGTCTGGCTGGTAATTCATATTTGAGACAATGTTCCTCCTCTCCCAGTATAACGTTGATATATTTATCCATCTCCCAATACAATATTGATATATTTAAAAAAACTATTCCTGATAAAGTAATAAATATTCAGAAATTACCTCTCACTGAGAAGAGACATTTTGCTACTGCATCTCTCATGCAGTTCTGATTTTCCAAAGCTGTCCTCATGTCTCTGAATAAGACTTCTACCTTTGATGTCTTTCAGCCTTCAGGAGAAAATGGCATGCTACCCTGTGATTAGTAGTGGGCAGGATCCTTCCTTAAACTCCAGGAACAGCTGCTAGCCACTTAAAACAAAAACCTGTATACATGTAAATAATTTGTGAATGGAGGAAAATGATTTTGGGTGAACATTCAGGTCTTCAAGACATTGAAAATGAAGACCTTCATTCATTCTTGAACAGAAAATGCTCCTGTTTTCTATGTGAACTTTATGCAAATTTTATGCAGTTAATGTTTTATAATTTTAAATAATTGCGAAGCAAAATCTTGTTTACAACTGAGGTACGTTCTCTTGTTTACAACTGAGGTAATAACCTGCATGCTATTTTGAGACAAAGTTACCTCACTACTAACAATATTGCTTTATCCCTGCTGATCAACTGCAAAATCTTTTGTGATGCTTATGGAATCTATAATTATGATTTATTTAAAAAATAATCAGATTTAATACTTTTGCAAATTGTAAGTGAAGCTTTTAATGAAAATGAAGGATTAAGCTCTAATTGCTTGGCTCAAATTTTAATTTAAGATTTGAAACAAAATTCTTTTTGTTAAAAGATAAAGCTGTTAGGGTCTATATATCATGCTCTTCTTCCTGCCTCTGTTCACTAATGCAGTGGAGATGATTAACATGCAAAATATCCCTCTTAATTGTCTCGAAATTTTCTCTCAAAAAAATTTAGTCCATCTAAATTTTGTATAGTTCAGTAGCCAATGGTCAGAAAATCCATCCATAAATACATCTGTCAGAATTTAGCCTTAATCAAAGAATTACATGCCGGTTTTCACTGTATATCACATATTTTTCATTTCTATAGTCTGTTCCTCAAATACATCATCTTGTCTTCCATATTTAAATTATCAATCACTGATATACACTACAACACAGTGAAACACAGGACAAAATATATATTCAGGGATATTGAAGAATGAGGATAATATTCTCCACGGGCATATGAACACAAATCCCACTGATGTCAGCACGTGTTGTGGAATATAGATTTGCTATTCATCAACAGCCCTTCCACAATATTTTAGGCACCGGCTGATTCACCCGGTTCTGAAACAGATCTGATGAACTAGCCCCTGAAGGGGCCTGTCTCTTTCACGCATTATAAAAGGAGTCCAGACCAGGAGGTCAGGCTGGATGCTTCATTTCAGACAAAGCCCTCGGCCTCTCCTACGTTTGCTGCCATTCCTGCCACCCCAGCAGCAGTCTCCAACTAAGGGAAAAGCCTGAAGACCACCACAGAGATGAAAGCAGGTACCAGCAGGATTTCCAACTTCCAACCTCAAATCCCACATTTAATTCAAAAGCAAAAGAAGATGGTAAAGTTCCTGACATTTTTACTAAAGGATTCAAAAACAAACCATGGATGGATGTGGAGTTTCTGTCAATCCTACTATGCTTGATCTACAATATGCAATACCAAAGACCTGACCTAGAAGTTCAGGACTCATGAAATCTACTTCCAAGAGAAGTAAAACTCAGGAACATGAAGCAACTGGAAGTTGCTTATACTTTACTAACACTAGGAGCGCTCCCAAGTTCCTGAAGCCTCCTGTATTCATGCATGCTGTCTTTGGGGTGATACTTGGACATGCACCATCCATCCCACCCCCTACTCGAGTTTCAATGAAAAGGAAATCCAGACAGGAACTGCACCATATCCCCCTCAGTGCGTCCCCCTATTTCCCCTCCTCCTCGCTGTGTACCTCCACGATTTTTCTGACCCTCTGGAGATATCAAAATTTGCATGCTGGGAGTAAGTCAGTCTTGTCACAGCCAGAGGTCAGAAAAGGCACACAGATGCCCAGCAGCGCAGCTACCCCTGTACCAGCACCTTCCTCATTGATTCATGGAGACACGTCACAAATCCTGCATGAACAGAAGATGGTTAATCCACAAAGGATATTCTTTCCCTTTAAGGCATTACCAATGCTCTCACTGATAACGAGGGAAATTTCTGCTGTTTTTCAGATTTGATGTAAAAATCAATAGTATAGAAACCTCAGGTCATTAAATATCCTCCAACAGCTCTGTAAGACTAGAGGCATTAGCCTTGCTGTCTCTGTGAATCCCTGACTAGATTCTTTTTTAAGTTTCCCTTCCTGTTATGTATTAACGCTGTTGCTGATTTTAGGCTGGAAGTGGCTGTGGGGTAAGAAATCCCAGTGTATATTTTATATATCAACTTGTTAGGTAAGATCATTCTTATTTTATCGTACAAAGCAGTGCTGAAATTTCACTGTCACATCAGTTGCTGTTTATCTACCAGTGTGCTCACATCAGATGTTGCTAAATGATTAAATAGCTTTCTGACTTAATCCTCCAAAATTCTTTTCTGAAGAAAAGTGGAGAATATTAACTTCTGCCGCTTCATACCACAGGCAATGGTCAATTCTGCAGACCTCCTAGAGATGCTGCTACTGCTGACTTTTTTGTTAGCAGTGCTCTACAAAATGTCTTAAATAGAATAGACCATCTCTTCAGAAACTTATCTTCCCCTCCCACTCTAATTTTTGCTTGTTTTATTTGTTGCTTAGATGTCAGTTCAAGATACAGCTGTTCTTCCTCCACAGTATCTGCCGTGTTGCTGTAACTCCCCAGCCTTTCCTGGCCAGCAAGAGGCTGTTACAGATTCTCACCCTCACTGACCTCCATGGGACTCAGGACACTAACAAGGACTGCAGCCCAAACCTTCCAGTGATGTTGATGTTGTGTGGTTTTAGGTTTTAAGATCCTGAAGGGAGAATGCTTTACTTCAGTTAATGATAAATTAATAAATCCAGCAAGAAAAAAAAAAAGAAATATGTCTTCAACTCATGTATAATCCAACAAACTTAGCAAGTGCAGATAATAAACTAGAAATTTCTAGTACATGTGATATTTCATTAATAAATTAAAAAAAACACTTGAAAATTTAAAGTAATTTTAAATTAGCTTAAGGAAATAATGCATAAAAACAAAGATCAGCAGAGTGGAACCAAACTAATATAGTAAATCAATTATTGCATTGCAAAACAAAAGGGAAAATTGGTTTATAGTCTTCAATCATGAAAAACAGTTGGTTAGGAACAGTTCTCAGAGATGCTCACTGTGTTTTCTGAAAGGATTAGCCCCCCCAAAAAAAATCAATACAACAGTTCTGATCCCACATAAATCACTAAACATGGTTAGACACTCACAGAATGTGACTGTAAACATTGGCACATACTGCAAATGCTTAGACAAAAAACACCCTACAATCCACTATTTTAACTAATATCTGGATCTTTCACGGCACTAAGCTCTCTGTGTGGTGGGGTTTGCAAGTCAACACACAGCTCTCTTGAGCTCAGCTGTTTCATGTGGGATGGACGCAGGAGCCCACTGCTAAGTGATCAGACATATCAAACACCATCCCCATCACAAGCCCCCACTCATGAGTGTGCTTCTGCTACGTGTGACTTGGCATGTCTGTGGGCTCGTGAGGAAGGAAGAGCACTTTCCCACACCATGATGAGCGGAGAAATGGTAATCATGACATTCACGGCACGAGTCTCAATGGCACAGAGCTTCTGAGCCTTGCGATGCCAGTTTCCAAAGCATCCTCCCACAAGCTGCACCGCAGTTAAAAGCATTTCCTGGATTCACGCTGGCGGTACCGCTGCTACGCCCTCCTGCGCTGTGCCAGCTGCTGTAGAGGTGTTTAACTGACGCGATCCGTCATTTAAAACACTGCTGTTTTAAGAACCGCTCGCTCTGCTGCCAAGCACCCAGCGGCTGGAAGGCTGACAGCTGGACTGTGTGCAACGCGTCTGTTTGCAATGCACTTCAAGAGTCTTAAAAAAAGTGCCAAGTATTGGGTTATTACCACTTGCCAGGCCTAAGACGTGTACACAGAGTAAGACGAACAAACTTTAGCAGTCTGACCTGGCTACCTGTTCTAAAAAAGGGGAAAAAAATCATGTCTAGAACAGCTGAAACACGCACGCCACAGGCAAAAATCTTAGAGAAGAAGAAGAATCTTCCCTTTTGAAAGGCTTCTAAGCAATCAGTCATCATTTCTACATTCAGTCAATGTGCACGACAGGAGAAACCCAGACTGGGCCAAGAGGAAAATCAGCACAAGCAAATGTCCGTTTGAACTAACACCCGTGCTGACAGAAGGTTGGAAGCAACAGACCAGCACTGTAGTCCACCCTGTCAGTCCACTGGGCACATACCTATTTGCTAGTTAAGCTGATCGGGATGCGTAAAAATAACGTTTCAGGAGGAACCAGGACACCTGTGGCTGCCAAGTCTTTTCAACACCTCCTCGGTCTCAGGCCCCTTGCTGCCCAGCTCCGAGTTAGACGCTGCCTGCTTGAATGTGGTGGGTCCCTATGTGTCATGGTGAAATCAAGGTCCTCTCTTTTCAAAGTAACAATTCAACTGGCTCCATAGTAGTTTGCCCTTATTAGCAGCAATTAACCAGCACCTGATTAGAAATATATGAGGTCTGCTGTGCAGCTCAGGGATTACAATCTGCCTTGTGCACAACTATCAGCGTACCACAACAGCGCCAAGCCTAAGTCTTTTGGATCAGCTATTTGTGCACACAATCAGGAGGGGCGGCTGCTGCTGGTGGTCATTTACAACCAAGGTCAATTTGTAATATGAACCTGCCAAACACCCCGGCTATCCAGCCAACTCCCACTACCTTCAATAGACCAGGACTCAACTCAAAAGAACATGAAGTGCCCTTTGTAAGAGATGCACTGTTTCATTCAAGATTTGGTAACAAAGCAGCAAAGTTTCACGGAAATTCTCCAGTCTGAATATTCTGTAAAATTGCTAGAGCTGCATCATACAGACCTTGTGATCTGTACTCTGTTTTCTGGAGTATTTTTAAATCCAATTTGCATCAATCGTGATCTTTTGGTTCATGATCCTTCTTTCTATCAGCATGGGAAGGCCTCACAGATACTATATAATTTTTAAAAACCCTTAGTTCTTTAACCTCCACTAAGGTAAATACTAACATCAAAAAAAGTATTTAATTAATTTCTAAGGGCAAAAAAGAACTCCAGTCACGTTCTTCTGAGCTGGCAGTGGGCAAGGCTGGTTTTGGTTTTAATTAATGAGGTATAAGGGAGAACATTAACAGCGGTATGACTAAGGACACTACTGAAGGAATGCCTGAGTGAGGAGGCGGGCATCACATCTACTTCTTGGTGATTCACGATTACTATTATTATTACTATCTGTCATTTTTATTTCATCACTACTATTCCACATTAAAAGAAACTGGCCCATCCACAACAAAGGTTTCACCCAGCAAATCCACATCCACAACACTGCCATTTTGGTCAAATTAGTGACTTTTTTAAGCAAAAGGAAATAACAGTCAACTCTTGCAGAAAACAAGCTATCCACACGTCCCACATCGCTTTGAGAACACACCTAAAATGACAGTTCTTGATATGCATTTCCTCTTCTACTCCACTTACTTGGGGATCTTGTACCCAATCTCCCATTTCACTCCTAGTGCCAAAGCCTGCTTTTTTTTTTGTTTGTGTGTTTGTTTGCTTTTTTAATATCGACAAACATTTATTTAGATATATTAGGTTGGATGGGGACAATAGAGCTATGCTGTCAATCATACTAATGGTATGAAAAAGTGTAGTTGTATGGAAATGGATATAGAAAATAAACCCAGACTTTAGTCATCTTCACATTATATTCCATAATTTCTATTTCGCGAAAAATAGCATACATGATTATGTATTTAAGTTGTCACTGCTAAACAAATAATCATTCTACTGCAAGATAAAAACGTTAAGCCGTTCCAGAGAAAACTGCATGTAATTTAATTATCGCTAAGCTGTTTGTCCACACTTAATTATTGAAACTTACATTTAAATACTGCTTATCAACGTAAATCCTTTAAGCCTCCTTTTGAGTAGGCTCTGTGTGTGAGTGTCTACACTCACAAGTAGGTGCACAAACATGTATGTAAGACTCATGCACTTTAAGATTGAAGCCCTTTGCTAAGTCATTGCCTTGCACTGCATCACAGTTTGAGGTATGAAACCAAGTTATAAAGAATTTGACGAATATAGTTTAACTGCCAAAACTTTCTTTTGCGCCTGTTTGCAGAGCTAGAAAGCCTAAACACAGCATGATGAGGTAGACCCACCATGCCAAGTCACCTTTATTTGGGGATACTGATAGTTCGCAGGAATTCTTCAAGTAGCCAGTTATTATAACCTTCAGCTTCTGTGGTGGCAAATGCTGCTGGGAGGGTGTTTGACAAAGAACACAGTTGTTATTAACATTTACAGTGAAAAGCATGCCATATATATCCCACACATTTCTTAATCACCACTCTACCTTCCGCATGCAAATTTAACAAATGGCTTATATTTACATGGAAAGCTTCCAGTTTAATAAAATGAGGTCCCACAGGGAGGTGACTTTCATTTGTTCGGTAACCATGTAAGAGTGATCCACAAATATACCCTTTTCTTAAGAATGGGTATAAATAAACTTACAGAAATACTGCAATGGGACAAGCAAAATCGATTATTAAGTATTAGCATAGGAAACTGTTCAGGTAATGTAGCTGACCAAAGGAAGTTCACTGTTAAATTAGTGAGCATATGCAGTGAATACAAAAGTGCCTAACAACTAAACCCAACAAATCCCACAGGTCTTCACCAAAAACGAACGTATGTGGTTCAATTCACCTTTGAGAGGTAATTTTCAGGCTGTGTACCAGTTTCTGCATAAGCTCACTGTTTTTTCAAACAGCTTCAAAGTATAAAATGATCTGATAGAAAACTCCCTGTACAGAATACTGAGTCTGCTCCAGGGATGTGCCAGAGCAGAGCATGTTGAAGACCACCAAACCAGCACCTAACCCTGGCCAGTATCGCGCACTTCATGGACCGAGCTGCACGGGTAAGCTAGAGCAGTACTCACTAGCATCAGACCTCAGATCTCCAAGGTGAAATAAATATTGTCGATCTGCTTTGCTGCTCTTTTGAAAGAAACCTTTATTGAACATCTTATGTTATGGTTTCTTTTTTCCTCATTTCTGATGAGGCAGGAAACATCAGACCACATGATTGGTTTTTTTTTTTACTAATTAAGCTGTCAGGCTGAAATAGCAAAATAAATGTATTTCCTTTTGATTTAAAACAAAATATTTATTTGTTACTCTTCATTTAGATTTAAAAAAAAGTACTTTGGGAAAAAAAGCAGAACTCAACATTAAGCGTATCTTTAGTTCAAAGTGAAGCATTCTCTTCTAAATACTTGTAGGAAATGTAGAGGGAACTAAAAGCTGGATTTTCTGGGGCTTGGTAATAATGGTGATGTTCTTTTACCCAAGACTTCAGGGATTAAATTCAGTCACTCAGAATATGAGAGATCCAGACATGAATGTTTTTCCTTTGCCCAGTAGGAAGTAGATCCATTAGTCCTAATTCATAGGAAAGTGTTCCATCCACTAGGCTAAAAAAGGGAAATTACACCCCTCCATACTAACTCTTCCACCTTTTGCTGTCAACAAAACTACTGCAATGTATTTTCAGAGGATATAGCATCTCAGCAAAGGGACTAGCAATCTGAAACACAGCTGCCACATTGCACAGTACTCCCTGAAGAGATTATGTCTAATGAAGAGTCTGGAAGATAATTTTACAGGTCATTTCAATCAAGATAGTTGAGGCTGGAGACAAAAATGATGTTATGCCAATAGCAGAAGCCATTATATTGCAGGCAGGAAAGAAATTATTAAACAAATTATTTAACAAAGAAAGGTTTTTAAAGTACGCATTGGGTTTGACAGTGCTGAGAAAGACTTGATCTGAAAACCACAGAAGCTGAGGAATAATCTACGCCTCAAGGCAGTTATGCACATCAGAAACCTTTCTTCCCCTGTTTTCATCTGATAATTTGTGTGCCTCATTTACTTTACAACTGACACTTTAATGCACAATTGTCCTTCCTCACATGTATAAGAAAATATGTTTATTTTTCACAATGCAAAATATTTCAAAGTATAAATAAGCAATATAACCAGATGTCTGACTGAATTAGTATATTCTCACTAGCTTAGTACGCTGACAATCTGTTCTTCAGTAACATTTTTTCAGCAGGGGAGTTTACATACAAGTACTATCACTTTCAAATCCCACTGTACATCAGCACTCAGATTTGGGGTTAGACCTTAAAATGCACTTTCCATCCTGTTTTAAAGTACTAGAAAACCAGGCTCTTTGCCAATGAAATACTTGCACAAGAGGGAAAAAAAAAAAAAACGTATCCACATTTTTGTATTTCAGGGGACAATCTTCTGACATGTATGTCACAATGTATTTTTTGATACATTAGGGGCCAGATTTGACAACTAGTGGAAGACGACCACTAGAAAGAGTTTACTTGCATATAATTTCTAATATACGATTATTAAAGTTCTAAAAAGTAGCCTCCATTTAATTACAGAAACCATTTAATTACAAATTCTGCAGATAGCCTGAAATGTGTTTTTCCTACCAAAGGTTCTGAATTGAAAAGCAAGATTTTTCGGCACAAAATCCCACCAGAATTTTGTTTTGCACCGTACTACAAATAAAGGTAAGAGTCTTCAGTCCACTGACTGCCAAAAGACTGTGTGACCCTACTTGGCACGGCTGCTGAGCCCAAGGTACCTTGCTGAAGTCTTGTTTGTGACAAAGGCAGCAGCTACCTCGGACACAGTAAAGCTGTTCTTCAGAAGGAGTGGTACGGAATTCATACTCATTCGATATGATGCACATTGTTAAGCATGAGTGCTGAAACTCAAAGAAAGCCTCAAATGTATGAGTAAGTCTGTCAGGTTTCTTGCTACTCGCAGAGTCAGTTAACATCGACAGGTCAGCATTTCAAATATTTTCCCAATTTACAGGTGATGTAATATTTAAGCACACTATCCTGCCTCAGCCTAAACGTAACAGAATAACCCAATCAGCGCTGCTGAACTCAATGACACAACATCAAGCCAGCTGGGTTGATCACTGACAATTATTCTGATTTGTAATGTGACCATGCTATTTTGCAATTAATGAATCATCTGAAAAACCATCTAGAATAAAAAAAGGCAAACTCAGTGTCTTTTATTAAACAGACAATTATTTGCTGCTATAAAGGGACTGTGTATCAAGGCTCAGGAGTAATACCACTGAATTAAAGTAGTAGTTTGATGGATTAGGGCTTTAGCAACAAATACAAGAAATAGTTCGCTTAAAAATGGTTATTTTAGAATCCAGCCACTACACCACTGAAAGGCAGTCACAAAACACATGGAAAACATGTTCTACAAACACCACATGCAATAACATCAGCATTAGCACTAAATCATCGCTCAAGGAAAACTATTCCGTGGTATCAGACTACTTTTCAAGCAACAGTCACATGCCATATTACACCAGCGTGTTACACTCTCAGTAATGTTTAAAAGGAGGTACACTTCAGCTTTTTTTGGGCCTCAGCTGTACTCCGCATTACTGTTCTGCACTAATCACCATCACACAAGATGTTCTTGGGGCATTTTTGCACGTGCAAATGATGCCTATCTTTTTCCAGTTAGTTTGGAAAAAATACCCTTAGCAATTGGATATAGCAAGAAATACTCCAAGTGAAATGTAAGTAGCTTTAGTTACAACATTTTAATACACCAACTGATGTAATCTGGAGGGTTATTTTCTTGTGTTTGTATTTAAGCACAGACATACCATTTGATCTCAAGGGACATGTAGCTCTATCTCAATGGATAAACCCACAAACCCCATGGTTTAGACTTACAATCAAATGGTCACCCAAGATTCATACAAGGACTTCAAGGACAAATATGGCACCTGACAGCACGACCAGCTTCCTGAGCTGCCACATTTCTGGAGAAGGAGCTAAAGAATAAACACTGACAAACCATGTATGGACAGACTTGATAAGGCACGCCCACTGAGTCCAAGTAGATTCACAACACTTGAAATACTGATTTTACATAATTTATCTGCCACGGTAACACATGCCCTTCATCAGCAGTATCCTCAGGATTTCCAGAGACTTTATGACTCTACAGATACAAGGTAAGATTCATATAATACTCTCTACCATAATAATATCAGGAAATACTAGTCGTTTGAGGATTTTCAAATAAAGTAGGGGAAAGTATTCTTACTGCGCATACGTAACAAAAATTATAAACACTATATCCTAAAAGTGGGCCATCTGATTATGTTCTCCGCCATATGAAGGCCACTAGTAAAACCAATGACTTCTGGCTGAAAAGACAGATCTGCAAAACATACCTAAAACATGATATAGGTGGAATTTAGGCAGGAAAATTCAAAGCCTGTGCTTAGTAATCACGATACCCTGGAGGAGCCTATACTCACTGCATTCACCCCTGCCAGCCAAGGAAGACCTTGCAGCGGTTGCGTGTAGGCAGAGTCAATGGGTGCCTGTGAACTGGCTCCCTTCCACATCCAGAGAAGCCCCAAAGGACAGCTTCCCCGTGCATAACATGCATGTAAAAAACAAGCACTGCCCACTAAAGCACCCTTTTTAGTAGCAATTATATGAATTTGAGAAGGGACACATTCCTCAAATTTATACACACCACAGGTATCAGGTAGCTTCTGTCTATTCTCTCAAAGACTGACGGAAACACCTTACATCAGGGAGGGACTCCGGGGTCCTGGACCTACCTGTGCCACAGAATCAGTCATCTAAGGCCTTGACATGACATAATTGGAGATAAATACCTGCATTTAGTGCTACCCTAGTTCTACAAAGCAACTTGATTATAGCCACTGTGAGATGCTAAGAGGCATCTCCACACTTGTGTGCTGGACCAAGAGCTGCTAGCACAGGCTTATACAGCCAAAGTGAAAATATAAGTACCCCACAGCCTGCAGATTTTGTTTTACAAGATGCTTTGAATCACTTACGCAAGACATATCCTCTCATAGCTGCATGATCATTCTGAATGAGTACACAGCAAATGAACTTCAGAATTGCCATATTAGTTCAAAGCTGAAGTTCACTAGTCAGAACCAACCTCTGAACCAACCATCATGAGTTTTTTCTTCAGAAAGCATTCATTAGACAGATGCATTCACATATTTTGAGATGGGGTTTAAGTCCAATGTGCAATAATGTATGCTCTTATAGCTACATGAGCATACTGAATTAGTACTCTACAAAGACACTTAGGAATAGCAACACAGCAGTGAATTCTGAAAACTCTGGTTGTTCTTCGCTGAGTTTATAAATAATAAAACACTGTGAGTGTTGCCAGTTTCGTTGCTGTTATTCCTTTCCTATATCCAGGTAGTTGGCAAGTGGCTGGTAAATTGCTCAGAAATAAACAGCAAAAATTAGGAGAGGTTGATAACTGAAATTTACCAGTTAAGCAATAAAATAAAATTTGTACAAAAGAAAGTACACATCTTCAGGTAATCATCTGAGATTTCAGGACTCACCTTGCATTGCTTAATACCCATTTTCCCCCTCTGTGGGATAGCTTCTCCTCAGAAGCATTAACAAGCGGCAATTACAGCAGTCATGCCGGCAACACATAACCAGAGGGACGCTGTCAACACTGAATGTCAACTGACCTGGACGTTAAAAATTGCAGTTCCTGGAACCTTTATAATTTATGTTTCATTTAGTTTTTATTGCATATGCTCTTACACCTGACTTTAAATTATAACTACCTGGCAAAACTTAGAGAATGAAATTACACGAGGCTACATGGTTTTGACAAAATGCAGTAATGAAAGGATTATGGGCTTATGAACACGCCTGTAACGTGCGCTCTCTCTGTGGGAGCAACTGACCGTAGGAGCTAAAATTTCTGTAACTATGTTAAACCCGTTAGATACCGCTAGTTTTAAGTAAAACCGAGGTCGCCGGCACCGCTCTGCATCCCCAGCGAACCGAAGCCGTCCTCGCCGCCCTCACCCGGGGCCGGTACCGCGGTCCGCGCCTCGGAGGAGCCCTCTGCCCGCCGGGCACGGGGAGCCACCGCCGCCCCTCCGCCCTTCGCGAGCACAACGACCCCGCTCCTCCACCGGGAAGAGGAGGAAAGGCGGCCAGGTCCCCGCCGCGGCCGCCCACCAGCGCGCCCCGCCACGGGCTCTGCCCCAGCCGGGCGGGCGGCGGCCCCCCCGCCCGGCAGCACCTGTCCCGCCGCCGCCTCTCCCCGCAGGGAGGCAGCCAGGGAGGGAGGGACTCACACGGGGTAGAAGGCGTAGGGCGGCAGGGCGCTCTCCTCGCACGGCTCCGCGTCGAGCAGCAGGTAGTCCTGGCTGTCGTTCCGCCGGGCGCCGGCCGCCGGGGAGCTGCTCTTGCGCGGGGCGTAGGGCTGCGCCTGGCTCATGGTGTCCCGCGGCTGAGGCGCCCGGTCGCGCAGCGGCTCCCTCAGGGCGCCGCGCAAGCAGCGCGGAACCGGCCAGAGCGCGGCACTGCCGGTCCTTCTCCTCACGGCGCCGCGTCCCCCGGCGGCGGGAGGGCAGCGCGGAGCACCGCCTCCCTCCGCGCCCCGCCGAGCCCGGCGCGGGGTGCCTAAGTCAACCGGTGCCGCCGCCCCGGGAGCCGCCGCCCGCCGCGCCGGAGGCGAGGCGCAGCCCGGCACGGGGGCAGGAAAGTTTGCGGCGCGTCAGCCGGCGCGGCTGTGCCCGGCCGGCGGGAAGGGGCGGGAGGTGGGAGGGCGGCGGGCTCCGCTCGCCTCCCCTGCGGGGCTGCGGTGCGCCCTCCGCGCCGCCCTCGCCGTCCCGCCGCCCCCTCCGGCTCCCGCCCGGGCCCGCCGGCTCCGAGCCGATCCTCCCCCGCCCCGGCTCCCGCCGCCGGGCCCGCAGCGCCTCGCCGCAGCGGAGCTGGCGCTCAGCGGCCGGGCCGGTGGCTCGCCCGCCGCGGTGGCACCGTCTCACCTGCGCTTGGCAGCGTGCAGCCGCCTGAGCGGAGCTGTGCGTACCTGTGCTCCCGAACAGCCCGAACCAGAGGGGCCGTATCCTCCAGACAGCCGCGGCAGGGAAGCGCTCGCCTTCGGCCCCTTCGTACGCAGCACGGCCGGCGGTGGGCTCACACCCCCCGCAGAGCTCCCCCGGGACCCGGGCCCGGGTGCGGGCGGCGGCTGGCGGCGAGCTGCCGCGGCTGGGAAGCAGGAGCGGGTCCTCCTTCATTGTAGCTTGGAAATAGGGCGTGCGGTGTGCCGCTGTCCTTCCACAAATGCTGTTCATCTTGTTTCACAGCAGAACTTGTTTTTATCTCCTCGAATAATTTCAGATAAGAGCAGGGGCAAAATATCACCTTTCTTAGCAAAAAGCCCAATAGTTTTGCAGTAATAACACTTCAGCACAATTCAGTCCACTTGTATTTCTTAGTTCTGCTTCACTGGCAGCACTTTGGTGATACTCTTATTTTACTAATGTAGACTGTAATAGCTTAAATTTACTAAAATAATTACAAACTTTTCTAGGAAAAAAAAATGTAAGGCACTGAAGAAATAATGTATGACCTCTAGGCATCTTTCACATTAAACATAATAGACTTACTATTTCATAAGGGAATATTTATAACTAAATGTTGTACAGCTAAACTGAGTGCATCCAGATAAAATCTCTCCCTCATCCCCAGCCATGTTCACGTATTTAAAGTATTGCCAGTGTTTGTATGTGAGTGGCACAGCCCTGTACTGCTCAGGCATGCACTCCTTCCCCCAGTTTGGTGATATGCTGAGAAACGAACTGGGCAAACCCCAGCACAACCCCTTACGCAGCCCGCAGGCAGGCTGACATTGCCCGTGCTCTCCACCAGCCTGTGCCAGACCATGGCTTTAGTGACTGCCTCAGCCACTGAGACTCGTTTCACCTCCTGGACTGCAAGAGGAGGAGGTATGTAAAGAGATCCACAGCTCGCTGAAGTTACGACAGTAGTTATATGGTCTTTAGATGAGGTTCAGAAATACCTGCAGTCAAAGGCAATTCCACAGTTGCTCAAAGTTTCTGAGATTTCTTTTGTCCTCATAGTTATGGCTCTTAAAATTAGAGTCTAGTGGGTTTTAGAAATCTTCCTTTCTTTGAAAAACATTTTTTTTCCCTTAAAGAATATTTTATTTTAAATAGGAGGCTTAGTAGCAACTTTACCATGTGTAGTTTATATTTCTCATGCTAATTCTTATTTCATATTAGTATAAAAACAGATCCTATATAATTATGTGCAGGCTTTGCATTTGAGAAATATGCTGTTGATAATACCTCACATTTTAATTGTAAGAAAATTGTTTGCCAGTAACACAGAACACTGTGATGGGGGAAATTCTGATGTGTTCCACTGCTCTTGTCCATAACCATTTCACTTGTCCTACTCTGTTATAAAGATATTGTGCTTCTCCACTTGGTCTTTTTGGTATGTTCCTAAAATATTTGCAGATTTTTTTTTATTTCTCCATTTTATTTCAGCTGCTCTATTTGATACAAGACTGGTGTCTCAAAATCCTCTCTTCTGGGTCCCTTTATTTTTTTTCTCTGTTCTTTCTTGCTCACCCTCTGGTGTATTTACTTCTTTTTTAAAACTAATACCATCCTACTTTAGTGATGGATTATCAGATCCTTTGATTTCAGAGCCTGCTCAGCCACTTTCTCTGTTTTCTGCTGCTGCTTTCTTCAATCTTCTACTTGCTGTTTGAATGCCCCTAGGATTATTTCCCATCTTCCCCCTGATACTTGTGCATCTGACTCAGCTTCCAGGTGACATTTCTCAATTTTTCAGGTGCTTCCCTTCCTAGATCCCAAGCCTTCCTTGGTCTTCATTCTCATTTCAGCCTCGTAAGCTCTGGTGTCACCCCAGGCACTCTTTCTTTCTCACCCATCCCAAATCTGCCACAGATTCTGAAGCCACACTCCTAAGTTGCAGTGATGACTCTCGTGGTTTCTTTCAGATCATATCGCAACAGTGGCACTAATGGAAAGTGAAATAAATCAATATGGTGTTTTTATTTGTGCGTGCTGTAGAACTAATATACCGTGACAATATCAACCAACTTTGACAGCGAAACCTACATCAGTGTTTTTAGTGACTGCTTACTGAAAGTTAACCACAAACAGCTGCTTCTGAGTATTTGATAGCTCAGAAACGTGGCATCATTGTGGACTCTTCCAGTTCTTGGTCACCTCAGTACAAGATTTTTGATGATTTCAGATTAACAGCATGTGATGGTCATGGTCATGACTTCTGTGATACAGGTTGGTTGGTTTGGCCCTTTGTGTTTCATAGCACTGCTGTCAAAATGAACTAGAAAAAGGAATCGTTACAGAGAAACAACTGAATAGGCACTGGACAATACGTTTTCTCTAGAACAGAGAAAGCACCTATTATCTTGGGAACAGTGAAAAAAACTTGTATTTATATTGTCTTTTTGTATTCACTCCCATGATAAAAAAAATATGCTGTTCTGTCCCTACGTGCCTTTCAAGGACAAATTAACTCTAGGAAACCATGTCAGTATGGTGCAGTTTTGTTTCACTTCCTCAAGGACTGGTGATTTTCAGAAACATCCAGAGATCGAGTCATAGGAACAAAAAATGTTCATCATCCTTGAAAGAAAAAAAGATGCTGAGCTGAAACTCTGAATCTTTACAACTTCATTTAAAAAAAACTCTCAACGAACTGTAGCAACTGTCCAGTCTCAGTTGACTGCTTACAGAGTGAAACCATGCCGACCTTTGGGAGTGGGCCGTACTTCTACTAGACGTTAGATAAGCACACACCTTCTGAGGTCAGTGGATGTTCCAAGAGTCACAAGATGATGGAAACCCTGTCCAAAGTTGGTGTGTCCTGTTGCACCTAGGGTCCTTTGGATGCATTTGTGTCTGAATGGTTCAGGATATAGGAGTGAACTTGCATGTATTTCCTTCTTTGAGTAATGGTCTAGGGATAGTGATCCATTTTGTAACTATCTGAAAGCTAGTGAGGTTACAGAGAATAACTTTGGATGGCAAGATGCTGGGATGAAGAAGGAAGGAGTGGTCCTTTCCTTCTGTGAGAGACAAGAAAAGAGACTCCTATCAGAGAGTGTGGCTTTAACTATTCATTACACTTCTTCCAAGTATTTCCAACACCAAAATGAAATTTATATATTATTCTGGCTTTTCTCATGACTAGATGTTTCTGTTGCAAAGATAAACAACATATGCTATTTTTTTAATGAATTACCCATTATTGATATTTATGCAGTGTTTCATTGGACATTTAAATTGCAAATCTAATTACAATGAAATTGCTGTACGTGTCCTAGAAAAAGTTATCAGACCTTCACTGCAGTCTTTGCCACCCAGATATATATTTTAAATCAGAGTGAATACAGAACTAGACAAAGGAGCTATTTTTTCTGAGTCTTTGTCTGACTTGTACACATATTAACCTTTCATCCTTTCGAAATAAAAAATCTATAACCCTGACTGATGATACAAAAATTGCAATATTTTCCTGCTTAATATTTCCCTTACATGCACCTTTTTATTACATAATCTGAAAATACATTTGTCTTCTCAGATAAAAAGAACTGATATATTTAGTATGAAATGGAAATGTTAGTTTAGAGCTGGCTTAATTGGTTTTATTACAGACAGCAAGTTACAGGCTGTTCCATCACCATTCACTCAATCAAGTATAGCGACTGAGATATTTCACTCAGAAAGATGAAAAACAGAAACTGAAAGCTCCTATTCCCTATGCAGGGGAAAGGATGAGAGACGGAGTGAACTCGCCTGAGGAGTGACAGGCACATTGCTTAATGCACTACTAGAAGTCACTTGGGTACCATGGCAATGAAAGCGGCAAAAGCAGCCGTGCAGAATAGCACAGTACCATGATTCAGCCTCACTGAAAAACTTACGTAAAGGTTATCTCAATACAGCAAAATATAGCGGCAACATCAACCTGTACTTGTAGCACAGAAACTTTCAAGGGTTCATAGGATGATGTTTAGTTGCTCATGTTTAACCAAGGGCTTGTTATGTGAGCTGGTTAGATTGCACTCACAGAGGTACTCCGGCAGACGGCACGGCCGTGGTTTCCTGGCTCTCTGTTCTGCACTGGGAATACTGTCAAAGATACACTTGAATAAACCAGGAAAGGGGCAAGTCAGTGTAATTGTGCTGTGGCTAAGCTGTGTCACTGCTGTGAGTGTGAGCATCGCTTGGAAAGAAAAGAAGTACGCTGTACAGCGAAGGAATGCTAGTTTCTTGGAGGTGTGAAAGATGTGTAACCTGCCTGCTGGAATTCCTTCCTACTGCATAGTACAGGACTCAAGACTTGCTTTATAAAGCCAGCAAAGTGAACCATTGCTACTCAGTAGTTTTGTTAGTTCTGTCCATAAAAAAATGAAATAACCATTGTCAGCTACTATTTCTAACCACAACTAGTCTCTGCCTTTGTCTAAATGTGAAAGAGGACATAATCATGCTGTGCCACCAGGAAACCTCTATGTCTAAAAAGTATAGTCTCTTCTGGCCACGATCCAGCCTGCTGCTTCACATTCGGCTCTCATACCTGTACTCCTTCCCACAGAATGCTGCCTGGATACACTTCTGAATTGAAGTGCAAATTTTAAGCAGTGTCAGAAATTACAGCTGGGCCTTTTTTCTGCAAAGGAGAGCTCAATGAGGAGGTGGGCTCAGATGGCTGGTGGATATGAGCACCCAGATGAGAGTACTAGGACTGGATCACAGAAACAGTAGAAATGTTTTCAAAAGCTGTCCAAAATGTCTTGGCTAGGGAGACTCTGGGGTGTTCAGGGGCCGGAGATACTGAAGGACTTTTGCACTCTAAGAGAGAGGGGAGAGAAGTAGGCTCTGTGATGAGACGGGATGAATTTAAGGACGTGTTCCTACCTGGACATTTAAGGTCAGGACTCCAGTTTGTGGGGAGACAGAGATTTCTAGGACCATCATGGTTGCTAGACTGCCAGGGATGCCCCTACGACCATCACTTACACATGTGTATGCATCCACGACTTACAGGATCCCACTCAGCCACTATCCTTTTTTTTGCTGTCAGAAACATACAGTTCTTCTCTATGCACTTTCACACAAGGTCTGTCATGCCGTGGTTTACATGGTATAATTAATTATTGTCAATTAGTTTTAAAAATCTGAAACGCACTAACACCCACCTGTACTGTATCTACACTGTGAAAGTCAGTGCAACTGAAATATTGTCATTAAATCCATTGCAGTTTCATTGCACATAATTTTGTGGGTTTTGGATAAATACTGTGTTTCCAACCCAGTAGTCTGAGGCATGCTGCTCAAAGATAAAGAACACTACTAGTCATCAGACCCCTATTCCCATTACAGATAATAAGATACTCCTGTATTGTAAGTGAGTAGGAGGATATTTGAAGTCAAAACTAGATAGAATTAAGTGGAAAATATCTTGCTAGTTTCCAAGGAAGTGGAAAAGCATTAACCTTCCAAAAACAGTGTATCTGTAAAGGGATGTTGGACCAGAGATCATATATGTTGTGAAAAGCAAGAGTAGTCTGACAGAAATCAATAGAATTACAACATTATTAAATCAGTATGAATGAGATCAAAATTATATTTTTTCCTTTGTTTACCTTCTGTCATTACATAAAGAAATAAAATATTTTCAATAACGTTTGCCTTTTAATGACTAACATAAGAGCTTTTCTATGTGGGTTCCGTGTTCACTCAAGATACTGTATTAACTTCTGTGTACTGCCCAAGTGGTTCAAAGCATCCCCACTTATCGCCTAATTTTATCACAGAAGTAAAGAAAGTGATACGTTGAAGCCTTTCACATACTTTACCGAATCAATATGTGGTACCCATCTTGGAGATTTGATATTTAGACCTACCAATGTATAAAGGATAAACAAGTATCAGAAATAGTGACAAATACATTAGAGCTTTAGCAAAAAGAAGTTCTTAAAAATTCAAATAACTATTGCTGACATTTAACCTTTACTGGCAAAAAAATGTGTTTGTACAAACGAGTTTAGCTTGACGTGATCCCATACAGCCGTGAAAATGACGTGGTTCATAATGGTTGTAACATTTTCTGTTTCCTTTTCATTTCAATTTAAGTGATCTTTATAAGTTGAAGGTGTGAAGCTTCTAATAATGAGAAAAGAATGGTCATTTTTTTCTGGTGAGTACTAGAAATCTTGAGTTAGCCCTCTTGGTTTAATGTTCACGTTTGTGTCATATTAAGAGATGACACCAGTGGTTACTCTAGCTCTCAAACCAAACATCGTGCATGGGGATATTATTTTATGATTCTGGGAGGGGGGTTCCCCATTCTTATTGATGATACTCATATAACGGTTATCAGTTGTCTGCCCAGCACAACACTAGCAATTTTCTGCCTCCTTTGAGAAACAGATAAAAATAGAAAATGTGAAAAATATGTTGACAGGAGACTAACAGAAGAGATCTGTTATATTTCAAAGCAGACTAACTGTAGTACCTCATGAACATGTCTCCTGCTGTGTCAGCTTTATCATTTAGAGATTCTGACATGATGGATGTTAGTGTTGCAATGCTGCCTTCAAGATGGAATTTATAATCATTGATATCCTAATTTCATCCTACTGTATTAAAAATAATAACTCAGAACACTTTATCTGTCAAAGATGTCTTTTCTAAGTTATCCACAAATGATCTCTTATTTATATTTTCTCTGAATTACATATGTGCATCATGTTCCTTTATAGTAAATCAGGTTCTACCATAAGTTTCTTGTTAGCAATGCTCTAAGAAATAAAATAATCCAGTCTGGAGTTATATTCCATTTTGCATTTCTGTTTCTTTTGCTACAAGTAGATGCTGCACCATCTTGTTCAGTGACTTCAGTAGTAGAGTAGAGGACTTTAATGCTTCTTCGCATGAATTTTTTTAGGGGATTCCACCCTCTAAAACATAAGATGCTGATTTTTTTTTCTTGTAATTCTAAGGTCTGAGAGCATCAGTGTTGCAGAGAAAACATGATGCAGTGTCGACTGGCATCAAGCTGAGAATGTCTTTGAATTCAGACACGTCCTTTTATTTGTTTGTTGATGCTATAATCTGCCAACTATCAGAGAGACTTCCCCTGCTGGCTCCTGCAGGCAGGCCTGTATTTTATATATTTGCAGTGTACTTCTGTCACCCTGTCTTCTCTGTGTTCTTGCTGCACGTGATTGGCCTGATCTGTTTTGTTTAGAAATCAGGGAAAAGTGAGTTAGGAGAAGAATATTGTGTTGCATGAAAGGATGTGCCACCTAAAACAGCTCCACCTCAGGGCCATGGGCTTTCCTCCATTATGTGGTGCACCATCAGCCTTCCCATCTGAGTGACTCTCTGGTTCCTCTACGTTCATGGCTTAAATTTTTTGGCATTCACATATTTCTAGATGAGTAAGGGTTTGTTTGAATAACTGTTTTGAGAGACTATTCATGTCTGCAATCACACATCAGTGATTACATGTGGCCGACATTGTTCAAGAAAAGACATTTACTATGCTTTACTTGCTGTTATTATTTTCCTTTTTTTGGAAGTTCCACCATGCATTCATAAGGAAGAAATAATATCATAAATCTTGGATAATTATTTGCTTATTGTAACTTTAAAAAAACTCAAACCCAGATCTCTGGGATTAAGTTTGTTTACATACATTAATTGTTGAATTCTGTGGACTAAATTATAAAATATAATATATAGTATATATAATAGAGCCATATATATATCTTGAGGAAGAAAACAGGGATCAGAGGGATGGAAGACCTCTGCTATGAGGAAAGGCTGAAAGAGCTGGGGTTGTTCAGTCTGGAGAAGAGAAGGCTGTGGGGAGACCTTATTGCACCCTTTCAGTACTTAAAGGGGGCTTATAAGAAAGATGGGGACAGACTTTTTAGCAGGGCCAATAGCGATAGGGCAAGGGGTAATGGTTTTAAACTAAAAGAGGGTAGATTTAGACTAGATATAAGGAAGAAATTTTTTACAATGAGGGTGGTGAAACACCGGAACGGATTGCCCAGAGAGGTGGTAGATGCCCCATCCTTGGAAACATTCAGGGTGAGGTTGGATGGGGCTCTGAGCAACCTGATCTAGTGGGAGATGTCCCTGCCAATTGCAGGGGGGTTGGACTAAATGACCTTTAAAGGTCCCTTCCATCCCAAAGCATTCTGTGATTCTATGATTCTATGATCACGGCTGTTCGGAATATTTCTGTGCTCCTGGGATGACAGATCTAGCAATCAGTGCAACTCTGGGAGGGAAAATCATATACCTTATTCCATGAGTGCCAGCCTTACTGTTTTGGGCATCCCTGAGACAGCATAACTGCTAGAGAATGGGCGCTGTAGGGCTGCCAGATGGCGAAAGCTCAGTCTTTATCATCAGAGAGCAATGCTAATCGGGCAGCTGAGTTTTTAGTTAAATGCATTAATACCAAGTTTCACTAAGCAAAAGGATTTTAACTCTGACTCCAGAAATGCTTCTGAGACACAACTCACTGGACCTTTAGGAAAAAAAAAAGGAGATATCATTTTATGTTTGCCTTATTTGCACTGTCTTCAGGCGTCTATTACTGTCAGATGCAGAACACTACATTTGACAGATTACCTGATCTTGTCAAACACGATCATTCTTGAAACATTAAATTATTATCCCCTTCAGAGGTTACATCGCTGACATACTTGTGCAAGATGCTTATTCGTTGTGTCTGGCTATGCCACCACAGTGTCACAAAATACTTCATACTGTTGTTGATTACACTATTTTAGTAATTCACAGGTGTCACAGACCTCTGGTTTGACCGCACCAGGCTGCATAACATTTGCCCACTACATCATGGCCCTTCAGGAATGATGGTCACTACTTATACAGCTTGTGAAATTTCTTTGATCCAGGCCAAACCACTTAGTTAAAAAATTACAATGACTTATACTCCTTTTTTAGATGCAATGAAGCTACTTCCAGTATTGAAGTGTGTTATATATCCTACGCTGGTATTATTGGCTTAACTGATGGACAGACTTGAGCTTGCTGCTTCTGGTTTTGGCATAACTATGGTGTTACAAGCAATGGTAAAGTCTAATGGTTTGATGATTTCCTTCCATAATATTTCCAAGAAGTAAGGGCAGAGCCCACAAAACAGACTGTGCTTTAACATAGACTTTTCATTTCCATTCAGGATACAAGACACGTCTTTTCAACTGGATCACTACCGTTTTGTAGTCAGGAAGTTTGCTTTGAGACATTTGCTATTATTTTTTCTGTGAAAATTCTAATAATATGGAAGGATTTAGATAACACCATAACATAGAACAGAAGTTTAAGGCACATACAAATTTGTTGCAGTCCATGGAAAGCTACCAGAAATATATTCATTAAACACAGCATCATGTAAGTAAAAACAATTTCAATCTAGAAAAGTTAAAATATAAAACAGATCATGGCACATCTGCAGTTTCTCTAAAGAAAACTTTCCTTCTGACAGACTTTAGAAAATGCATCGCAGTGGTCATCTGCCTAATCCTTTATCAAACTATCTGCAGTATCACTGAAGTGATACCGGCTGGGTATGGAAGAGGGGAGGCATGTTTGGAAGCAGAGATCATCCTTGGGCTTTTAAGAACATCATGTGGATGGGGAGTCATTTTTACTTACCTTTAGATATTTACAACAAAGACATATACCTATTTAGGCTTATTCTGTAGGTAATTGTCTATCTGTGCAGGTTAAGACTAATTGCATGGTGCAGGCAAAAGTTTTCCCCCACCGATCTTCAGGGAAGCCTAGATAATAACCACAGAAGTAGATGGTTTGACACTGCAAATGTATAAAAGTTAAGCAAAATAAATTCTGCTCCACAGTTCAGCATTCACCTATTACCTTTTAGGCCCCCACACAATAGTCATCACATAAAACTTAGATCATGTTGTAGTAACAGATGCATGGATGTCCCATGAAGTCATGCTGCACAAAACTGGGAAACGTGTTAAACAGGAATATTTGTTTCCAGACTCCTCTTTTGCAAATGGCTATAATGAGGTATTATCTGTATTTCATGCCACAGTCATTTAACCCTCAAAAAAAAAAAAAAAAAAAGGCAATTCTAGGATTTAGTGGAGTTTCTTTTTAATGTAAAATTAGGCCACTAAAGGAGTAGGGTGAGGTTAGGGTAGAGGGACAGACACAGCACCTCTGAGGAATACTGTTTTCCCATTCTGATTAAAAATATTCATTAAGAATTGGAGAAAATCTACATCTTTAGAGTTTGGGGGTTTTTTTACCATTTTCTTATGAAAACTGACATGCAGTAAGAAATCTTTCCAAAATACTGATCTTTTACATTTGGTAGCAGTAATTCATAAAATGGCAATATTAAAATCTGGTTGGATACTTTTTGTTCAGGCTTTGCAAAATGTCCGCATAGTTGGTGTATTTGTAAATAATGCTAGCAAAGAAATAAAATGTGAAAATGAATGCATTTAATTGTTATGCTCATTTGCTTTTCAATAAATATGCAGGGATCTTCTTTTATCCCCTGAGACCAGATGTACCACATGTAATGAGATTCTGCAAAGTATCAATATGCACAAACACCACAAAAGGAATCTGGGTATTCAGTTCATTCCTGACAAGTAGGATTAATGAGGAATGGATAAATATGTATGTAAAAAGCAAGACTGGATTGAAAGTTAAGTCTTAAGGACATGATCAATGTTTAAACGAGTACTGATGCTCAATACATTGAAGAAATTCTTCCACAGAAATTGTCTCAGGGAAGAAAAAAGTTTAAAAAAATAATATTGAAAAAAACAGGCCTACTGAGAAACAAGCTGAAGTTATGCACTCAGTATTTCCAGGTAAAGTTTAACAGATTTTTGATTGTTTAGTCAGCAGGTCTCTGCGTTTTCTTCACCATGCCAAAGTTGCAAGACAAGTTACAGTTGCAAAACATCTTGTCCCAGACTTCACAGTTCTCAGCTTCTCGCCAGACTGCTGATTCCTCAGTGCTTAAGAAAACAGACTGGAAAAAGTACCTTAAATGTATGCAAACTACAGCAGTGGTCTGCTGCACAGAGCTATACACACATCAGCTATGTGGAACAGTTTGTTCTGCACAGTTCCCCTCAATTCTGAGATGTTTTTTTACTGAATTAGATTTTACTGAGATCCAATGGGAGTACATTTGCAATAAAAACTCTGTAATTGACCTGCACAGACTCTGTTAAATTCCATGCCATCCATATGGAGCCGCAGTCGTATGATATATTTTTAATCCTGTCTGGGTCCTCCGAACTACACCATGGATTAATCTCCTCTTTTGGATTAGAAAAATCCTGCTCATTGTTATAAATAGATGAACATGTTTTTTTTAACTCTATACGGTGTCTTTGAAAATGTGACTAACAGAATATTCTTCTGTACCAAGATGATTTTGGTAGGTCTCACCTAGCTGACAAAAATGTGTATAACAAGGACAAACTAAAAACTTACCTGAAAAAAATAACACCCACAAAACTATCCATATTGTGTCAAGCAGGCAACACCCTTCGTTTTACTTCATAATATCAACTAATATCAATAAACTCATACAAAAAGGGATACATGTATTCTGTCAAAGCAATTTGTGTCCCGAGCAAACAATTCTAAGAAAGAGTCAGAAAAGATATTGAAGAACTGAAAAATACGTAAATGCTGAATCTTATCCAAGAAACACAAGTTAACCTGCTTAATGTTAATTATATCCTGACTAAAGCTGATGAAACTTTTCACACAAAACTCTTCTTTGTCAATTTTCAGCAGATCCAGTGGCTCCAAAATGTTCAGTTATTACTTGACAGTTGCTTTTTTTTTTTTTCTTGGAAAGCAATTAAACCACCAACTGAAAAATAACCATTCTTGATCACTTCAAAATGTATCCCCTTGATTTTTTTTTGTTATTATATCAATTTTCATAATTACATTTGAAAAAGTGAAATCAGAATGAAGTACTTTAAACCCTCTCAGAGTGAAATACTTCAAGGAGCCAAAGAAACCTGATTTTTTTCCCATCAATTAAGCACTGGAATATTTTTATCTTTACAGACAGTGACAGTTAGTTTGAACTATTTGAATTACTGATAAAGAAAAAAATTAATGGTTGTCACTCTCCGTAGATAGTGCACCAGGAAATTAATTATTGATATGACATTCTGAGCCCACTGGAATCCATGGAAATTGTGCCATCAATGGGCTACAACAGAACCAAGAGTTTCTCCTGGGTATTAGCAGGACTGGGACAAAAGCTTTAAGCAAATCTCTGCTGTCTGGATGAGCTAGATCAGCATCTTTCTGTTATTAATAGTTCATAATAACACCAAAAACTTTCCCACAAGTATGAGCCAGCCCAGTGGACTTCCATTTTATTGGTTTGGCCTCACTTACTGCAACTGTTGAAAATTACTTTGAAAATTATTGCAGTATTATATTCTGTAATATAATGAACATTGAATGGATGCTTTCAGAATCGTCATTATAAATCCAATCATGTTATAAAGCCAACAAATTCCAGAGGACCTAATGGGCTTCTATAGAATGACATTTTATGCCTAGTAATACCTGAAATCCTGCAGGTTTTTTTAGGTCTGTGTAGGCAACCTTGTTCACTGTGGTGGCACTATGTACATCAATAGAGCTAAATACGTCATCTTTGCTGGACTGAAGGTCTTTGGAATTGCTCCCCAAATCCCATATTTAATAATGAGTTGTATCCATTTTCTGTGCTAAGGTACATACAGTGGATAGAAGTTTGTAAGTCATTTCAGCTGTGATATGTTTCTGAGAGTCTATGTTGTTCCATTGGAAATGAACATACGAGCTCTAGGGCTGGAAACAGGAAATCTCTGCAAAAACAGATCCTCGAGTTCTATTCCCTTCTGGTTTTGACTGAAACACTGAGATTTCAAAGAAGTGATGAGGTTGCCAAGACCACAATAGCATTCTAGAGAGGATTTTCCAGGCGACAGTTTGCTTCAGAAGTTTGTTTTCACTGGAGACAATAAATTGTTGTGGCTTAACTGATTTATTAAATAAATTCTTGGATAAAACTCCTATGGTACTGCTGTCTGTACCACAAGGCTGCTGTTATTTGTCTCTGAGCAGTGTTGCATATTGAAGATTGCTATTTAGAAACTTGAGTCGTAAAGCATCTGCTCATCTTCTTCACCCATCATCTCTTGGGGTCATGTTACTTGCATGAGAGTTCTCACTGAAAAAAGCTTCTAGTCCTCTGGGCTGCAAGGCAGACTTGAAAATAAGAATCCACTTCATATTCCTCTTGGGATTGATGTTAAAAATAATTTTCAGGTTTTAATGTTAAAATTAATTTTGACTTCAAGCGGAGCCGGAATTGGTTCCAGTTATAAGGGGAAAATAAATGCAGTAGACCTCCAGTTTGGAGACAACAGTGCTGGGAAGTTCCCTGTGTGTCCCCCCTCTGTTCTTACCCACTGATGCAGCAATGAAAGGGCCTTTCAAGCTCTGTCAATGGTACTCCAGAAGAAGCTCTTTTTTCCACACAGGTTAAAATTAGCACTAAATTCCACTCAGTTATGAAGTGTTGTGTTCAAAGTGAGAATAGTTCTTCTTGCAACTGAGAAGAGCTGAAATGCTCTTTTGACAGGTTTTGGCATTTAAATCAGAAAAGCTGGATCTCCAGTTGTGGAATTGAAAAGTCTTAAACTTGATCTTTGACAATCAGTTGTAATAGGTTTAGAAAATCAATACAGTTTATCAGTAGTAAATACAAATATACAGTTATGTTTAAAATTGTACATTAAGCAACATATAATGCCATCCCGCTGAGAACAGGTAGCAGCTGCTCAAGGACAGAAGAAAGTCTAAATTTCCAAACACAGGGATATTGCTACATTGGATGGGATGCAAGTGGGAAATATAAGAATAATACACAATGTAATATTGTGTTCGGGAAGCTTTATTTCTCTGACAACTGGGTAGTCCAAAATTCATATGTTCCAAATTCCACTCTTAGCAATACTAGTAAATATTTTTTTCTACACTCTTGACTTTCATCCTGATTAAAACACAACTGTGATAATATAGTCCAGAACTACTTTCTAGGGGAACTGAGGGAGCAGGAGCCTCTGTAATTAGCACTGGCCTGTGTCACCAATGCTCTTGTGCCAGAGCCACGAGGCTGCACAGCCTCCCCCAGCGCCTTGTCTTCTCTTGAGTAACTGCGAGCAAAATTCCCTGTTCTTAGAAAATGGATACAACCTGTACAAGCCATAAGCAGCAAGTGGATCAAAAGTCCAAAAGAAGTTTGTCCCCAAGCCAAGGAATGAACAAAGCTCTTACAGCTATGGGATACATTCCTATAATTATGATTGTTTTGTGAGCCCACTTATACTTGCTTGCTGTCTTGTAATAGTTACCTGAAAAACCCTAATAGGACAGGTGTAACAGCTTTAGTCCTGACCCTTTGCCTGGACACTCACAAAAAGTGCTAAACTTGCATTTCGAGCTGACGTGCCTTCTTTGTGTTCCTGGGATGTTTCTGTGTCAGGAGTCCCCATTCCCTGTCCATTTGCTCTGGGTCCCCGTGGCAAGGGCAGGTACCTGATGGCATTGAAGTAAAGGTATTCCCAGGGACAGGTACTAGCTAAATCTCATCACATCGAAGATTTCTAACAACACAGCTATTGATTCTTTTGAATATCATAAGACCTGGTGAAAACCATTTAAACAATTTATATCATTTGTTGCTTCTCTGTTCTCGCCACTCAAAATTATTCTTTGGGAATTGGTTGGATGTCCAGGTCTCTTCCCTGTACCTGTTTGTTTGTTTGTTTTTTCTTCAAATATATGTAGCTTGAGTGTTTGCTGTCTTGTTTGTCTTGCAACCAGCAGTCACTACTGTCTGGCAAAAAGTATTTCATACCACAGAAAGCCAACTGAGATTTTTTCATGTCTTTTAAGTGATCAGGCTCATCAGTTGATCAAAATTCTCTCTAGGTGATTGAGCACATGGTCCTGTTCCTTATGTACTTGTCAACATTCTTGGTCTTCATTTGGAAATATATTGTATTTCCAGATAGCTCTATTCAATTTGCAGTAGGTTTGAACTGGCTGCTCACCACCCCACCCATGCCTACCATACCCCAGACCATTTCTTTGCTGTCTCCGAAGACAAGACCATAAAAGACAATGTTAAAAATTGGTTGTGCAACTGGCTGGGAATTTTTTGGTAAAAAAAGTAGAGGTTTACCCATTGAAATGAAATTAGCTTTTTTGGTTGGAAAGTAGAATTTTTTCAAAATGAAAGAAAACAAAAAAGAGAAAAATATGAAAGAATACGTGAAACAGTCAAACACAAGTCCTTGTTCTGAACAAGGGGTTTGAATCTCATTTTCAGCCAAGACGTGTAAAACTGTTTTCATTCACTTTTTTTTCATGGAAAACTTTTAAATAATTTCCTCCTGAAACAAAAAAGAAAATGTTGGAAAACTTGAAAATCCTCAGAAAGCAGGAAAACTACTTCCTATCCCTCTTTAATACAGAAAAGGATAAGAGCACTGGCTCATAAAATCCAACTGGAATTTGCAAGCTATACAAATTCTCTAAATTGATGTAATGGATTTTGATAATGCTGAATCATAATCATAATATGCCCACGTTATTGCAGCAAAAAGGACTGTAAACATTAAAAAACCATGAATCGGATTTAGCTGTGTAAACTCCAGATGCCAAAATTGTAACACCAAGAGGCAGCTGCAACAGCAAGTAGAGTTTGTATGGATAAGATGGAGAAAAGTTAACATTTTTGTTAACAATATATGATCACTGATGCTTCTGTAGCATGTTAAATGCTACGGTTCTGTTTGTTCCAACTGATTCCATTCTTGCACATTAGCAGGACTTACTTACCTGTTGATCTTTTTCTTTTCCCAGTGTGAAGGAAATTATTATTATTCTGTCATCCAGCCAGATTACAGCTATTATGTATGACAATATCTGTTTGCACTGATATTCATTTGGGTTATAGAAGACAAGGAGCTTGCAAGCTGGAGAGCAAAGAGAACGAAAAGATGAGAGCATCTTGTCATCTGTATCTACAAAAGTATTTTCACATCCATCTACTCTGTGACAGGAGGAACACGAAGGGGACTGAGTGCCCAGGTAACAGCGCAGGCTTTGGAATAGGCTGTGAATATAAGCTGATGTCCCTTGGTATTTTGATGCTATCTGTGATGAAACTCATGATCTTGTCTTGTCATCATCATCAGTATCTGTGTTAGCTTGGTTAAATCTAGCTGAGATGCTATGATCCCATAACCCAGCTGCAGTATAGATATACTTTAGCAAGGTGTTTCATGAAGTCACCTTTCCCAGATTTCTTTTCTCTCTATTTTAAATCTGATCTTACTGCCACTATAGTCACAGCTCCTTCCCTCTTCTCCTGCTGCTCCTTAATTACATTTCTCATTTCAGTTTTAGTTTTAATGTGTTGCTAAGTTCTGCTTCACTGAAACAATTGCCCCTTGTGACAAAAATCAATATGATACTCATGGGATTTGCATGACATACATCAGGAATACTCTTTTCTATCTTGTCTCCCTCCCAGATAAATAGATCCTGGACAGATTTTCAGAAATGGTGAACTGACATTCAAGACACAATTTTAAAAATGATGTATGCATTTTTGAGCCCAAGTCAAACTGAAGGTGGGATAAACTTCTCTGCACAGACCAATGCATGAAAGCACCCTGATCTCCTAAGGAACATGTACAGATCAGACATCTCTTTGATGACAGAGTACTAAAGATCTACAGGCATTAGCTTTAAGTTATTCAGTTCCAGTACCGATAATGGTTACAGTCACAGGATCATTTGCCTTGCCGCTTGGCTTCTGAAACTGTACCTTAGATACTTTTGAAAGTTTTATCTGAAGTGAAATTTCCTACATTCCCATTCGGAATTGAAACATCCACCTGGAAAACCTTCTCTTGTAGCAGTTCTTCCTGAAGCGAAGGGGTGAGTTGAACAGGTGTATGGCAGCTCTCCAAGCTATTTTGGTGGTAATGTTGGTTTTCATATGATTCATTTGAACACCAATACCTTCCTCGCTTCTGACTGTAGATAATGCACTCATCTGGGGAATGACAAGTCGTGACAAGGCTAGTGACAAGGCTAGAAACAGGCTGAATCAAAAGAGAAAAAGGTCATCTCTACAACATCAAGATTCAGGTGTAAGTATTGTAATTGCCTTGGTACAAAGACATCTGCCAATGGATCTCTGACTACCATATTTATCCTTCTTTTTCATGGGATGCACAGGATCTCATTTACCACCATAGCAACAGAGGCATTACCGAGTATTCATTCAGGAGAGTTATGGAAAGGATTCCCGTTCTCTTCTTCAGTCCCTCTGAAGCCATTTATTTGAACTTCACAAAAGGAGCTCATAACAGGTGAAACAGAGTCTACTGGGTTGAACATTGTCTTGGGACCTATTGGCACCTGACTCAGGAACTGTTCCTAATTCTGCCATTAACTGCAAATCATTTTGTTTCTCCACGCCTTAAATTCTCCATCTGTATGACACAGATGACACTCCCAGGCATGCCAAAAACAAATGCTGAAAAAGAGCTAACTGCTTTTTTTCATCTTATTCAAGGAAAGAAAGGAAGTACCAAAGTTTATCTGAATAAGAACCCTCAAAAATTTAAAATACTGCTAGCTATTTCATTGTATCATTTAGGCAGAAACCACTGGCAGTTCTGAGGCTGTGACAAAAGCCTAGAAATGCTGGTGGTATTTCATAGCATTGTACCATTTCCCAAGCATATTGACTGGTTTTTACTAGGCTACTAGATGTTACTTCTGGTATGCAGTAAAGAGTGAACGCATTCAACAGTCCTAATTAAGTGAGTTCATGATATATGGTATTTAAATAAGGCAATCGAAGTTCCTGATTAATCATCCATTAGCAGTAAGTCATCATTATGCAATCTGTTTCTGAAGATATTGAAACATAGTATTAAGCTGTTATTATGCACTCCTTCCTCAATGTTTTACGAGTCTGTTCCAGTGTTTTATGACACTGACTTAGTGCTGCATCACAGTTTACATATTCGCATTAAAGCTGTCACATTAAACCCTTAATTCTTATTTAGCATTAAGGTATTAGAAGAACAGCCTGGCCAAACTTTAATTTCCCTGTGAAATCCTTAGATCTGAGAAGTTTTAAGAACTTTGTTTCTCCTCTCTTAATGATCAAACTCTAAACAAAAGATACTGATTTTCACCTAAACCTTCTCCAGCTACTGCAAAATCCTCACAGAGGGCTCCAGTGTGGCCCTCACTCAACAAAGCTTCCACTAAAGTTTCCTATGAGAGTCTGGGCTGAGTGAAGGCTGAGCAAAGATCTCAGGGCTTGTCCCAGAGGATTTAATACCTCCTGTGTAACACACAACAAGTTTTGTTGTGCATGGCTTTATATTGTTAAATCTGAATAATTCAACCATCTGTGTTAAATAATTAATTTTGGGGAATTAGCATTTCAGAGGTGCCTTGTATAAAAAAAATTCAAGTCTAGCGTGCTATTATGTTTAACTTTCATCACATACAATTACTTGCTTGATTTTATATCCATGTTTTTATACTTTACAGTCCCATTCTCACACAGTCCAAATAATAAAACTGCCCACAGTCCCACACTCCTTGTTTTGATATTTGATAAAAAGCACTATCACTGAACTTCCCCCATCAGTTTCTACAGGGTCCAATATGTATTTTTTCTTTCATGACAGCACTTACAAATTACTTCAGTTAAGGACTTTAATTGCTACACGAACACCAATTAATTAATGAATCTTTGAAGCAACTTTGGGAGTCAGGAATGAATTATGGATAAATGAAGACACAGAAGAATTTTGATTTGCTAAATTTCAATAGCAAATGAGGAGCAGAATGAAGAACAGCACTGTCTGCATCAAGACTCCTAGTTGTCTTTGCAGCTCACCCAAATACAATTTCTCTGTTTCTGTTATGAATACTAACTCTTTCCCTGTTCCTTCCATTTCATGACTTACCACTATTGTCCATGCGCTATTAAAATCTTTCCCGTAAGATATGAGTCTTTGCCTGAGAAGCCTCTCAAAGGCAGCAGTCCCCAATTATATGCAAGCACATTCCTGCTGGGCTTCCTGAAACCCATTCCAGTGATAATCTCTTTCACAATCAATTTATAACAAAATATTAACAAACGTGCCAGGCCTGATTCTCCTACAAGGAGCCCTTCCCACCACTTCAGCAATGTAAAACTGTTTGAAAGGGACTGCAAACATCATTTACATCCTGCATTTGCATTGCCCAAGCCCAGTTAGTGGTGCAAATGAGAGTAAGGTTAACTAGGTATGGAATAAAAATGCACTTTTAATTGGACTCTGACAAGATAACTGCTTGAAAACTTGCAGGGGTAATACTGAGTGACCTTGGTGGAAATGGCAAGCTTTCTGAGAGAATTCTATGCAGGTCTGGATTTCATTTCTTTAGCTAGCTTATCCTTCATGCCTATTTAGCAACCATTTGGCAGTACGATCAATGGCTTTTACACCTTTCTGTCTTTGTTGCTGCTAGCTGAAGTTTCCCTAAGAGCCTATATTATTTCTGAGTTATTTTTTGAGGGAATCTACCTCCCTGCTCCCTCTGAAGTGTCCACAGTGGAAGGTTGAAACTAATTTGAGAGATGCTTCCTTTACCAGTGTAGTGATAAATAGCGATAGGAAGTTTGCAAACAGTGGATATGGGTACTTGCTACCACATTTCTAATTATGCTGATTAAAATAATAAGCAACACATTTCAGTCAATTTTCAATCTATTTTCCCTAAATCTGAGAGTCAAGGAATCTATGAAAAATGTAGTCATCTATATAGCAAAAAGATATCTTTAAAAAAAAAAGAAAATAATTAAACAAATACATTGAAAAAAAGATTGAATTGCCCCCTCACAGCCATTAGGCTGTGCAGCCAGGAAAGCTGTTACACACAGGCACATTTGCTAGTGCAATGCTGTGTAGTCCATACGCATGTATTTAAATCCTTCTTTAGACAAGCAATCAATGCTTTAAAATATCTGGCAACACCTTGTGGCTTAGCATCCAAATTTTATTGAAGTGCTATTGACTACATCTTTCAGATTAAAAATGGCTCTTAAACTAGATAATACTCACTCATTCTAAAGCATCCCCTAATAACTTTTAAATTGTCGCTTATTATAACAGTTTATTTTCAATCTTTCGTTCACTTTGCACAAGCCCGACAAAATGTTGTAGCTAAATTTACTATTAATCAAATCGCAGTTTCTATTATCAATATAAATTTGTGTCTAATCCCTCTACCTTTGAGCTGCGTATCTGGGGATTGCTCCCATTGCAATCAGTTGCAATATGGTCATCATGCTCAGAAGAGACCCAGAGAGCTCTGAGATCTTTCTCAAAGTTGCTCACTCGGCGCTACCTAGGGCCATTTGAAATAGTTCATTACGTCATTCCTGGCCTCCAGCTGTCACTCCAGAAGGATACAACTCTCCTGTTGGACCTTCTTCAGACAAGCAATCAATGCTTTAAAATATCTGGATAAAACTAGTTGCTTAAAATTATCACAGTTAAATTCAGGAGACCTACTCTGGTTAGCAATTAAATTCTGTTTTCCGACGAAAAAAAAATGTTCTTAAAACAAAACAAAATGATCGGGCCAAAGCCATTCAAAATTAACTCAATTACCAATCAACTCATCAGCATCTCTTCATCTTCTTAGTGTTGAGGAATAGCACAAATTTAGCTTTGGGGAATGAGACTCCAACCATATTAGAGCCATATTTGCCGTACTGAAGTGAAGACCTCAGAATTAATGCAACTAAAACAGTGAAGTATTGAATCAGATTCTGAGGTTCATATTCTGCTTTATTCCATGTCCAGATGATCGTGCAGCAGGCATCCACTATATGAATATGATCTGAAGCAAAGAGAAGGGGAAACAAGCCAACATTTTGCTCTTTGCTTCATTTAGACCTTTCCACAGACCTGTGGAGACATCTAAATCCACCACACATCCAGGGCTCTAGGTGTTTTGAAGTCATTAATCTGCAGAGACCCTGGAGACAATTCATCATTCTGCTTCCCTACTGGAATCACAGGGAAAAAACAGAACAGTTGAGCTACTTCTTTGTGAATCAAATTTCCTGGTTCCTCTGAAAGTTTTCCAGGAAAACGCTGTAATTCAAACTCCCAACAGGTTGGATGAGGATCTAATAGAGAGACACTTGGTTCCTGTGCATGTGGGGCCTGGTGGGATTCAACAGCATCATCATCATAGACCCCAGAGGTGCAGGGAAAACCCTTAGGGAATTCATCTAAACAGAACTATATGTTTTATTTGTGTCTCTTCTGGGCTCCCACCTAGGAATAAATAGCAGAAAAGCATGAGATTTAGACAATTACTCTTTCAAAATTTTCTTGCAAATAGGTATCTGTGTATTCAGTAGTCAGCTTTTGAAAAACAGAAACGCTGCTCCTCTGATGCTCTATGTGTGATTTGCACAAACTAAGCATCTAATTTAGATAAAAGCTAAATTTTCCAGTTGGGCTGTCTGAGATTGTAAGAAGAATGGTTTATCAAATCTCATAATAATTCACAATAATACTGTGTAATTAGAATTTAAAAATTTTGTCTTTCTAAAGGTTGTTGCAAAGAAAAGCAAATATTGCTGACAATTAACTTTTTTTCCAATAAACCTAGAAAGCAGCAGGTTGTAAATGTCCTCCATTACTGAGGTTTATAAAGTAATGCGGTGAGGTCTGCACACATCCTTCTCCCCCATCCTGCTTTTTTCTGAAGGATGCTGCAGTCTCTGCTAAAACAGATCAAGCTATGAGCACTTTGCAGAAAACAATGTGCAAGAGGACTTAGATATAAAGTAATCTGTCCAAGTTTTTGTAATGGCTGTTCAATAAAAGCCAATGTAATGGCTTGTTCAATAAAAGCTACAGGCAATCTCAGCTTTCATGAGAGGTGACTACCTTAGTTTGAACACCGCATTTTTCATCCTGTTGTAGTCTTTCAAAATGGCAATGAGTGTCATTAAAGATAATTTCAAACTCAAGAGCAGAGGTCTGATCTCATTACAGTTGCTCAAGACAGTAATGCTTGTGTTCATTAAATGAGATTGTTTTCTTGAGAAATACCTTTGTTTCCTATTCAAAATATACAAAAACATTGCCACCTCTTAAGTACTTCTAACACACTGCCTTTTTAAAAGCAACTGGCGTGTTGAGAAAGTTCTCCTGTACAGAACAGCAATGTCCTTTTTATGTCACATGGAAGACAATTTGAAGGCAGTGCACTAGTTGCCCTGTACGCTTGGCAGCATTGAAAACAGGTCTTCAAGCACAAGAAACTCATTTCAGAGATTTCTCAGTTCTGGATGTGAAAAGGCTGAGGAAGAACCTCTGAGCTGTCTCCATGTGTTTATATGAGTGTCTGTGCACACGAGCCCATGGACACGCACAGACTTAGCTAAACACTACCAACTCCTTAATGGGACACTGTAAATTTGTTTATGTTTTATTAAAGGAACTAAAAGTTCATTTTGCTAAGAAAGATCCTTTAAATAGTAAACCTTAAAACTTTATTAAAGTGTTTCTGCTTTCTCTTTTGGTGGCCTGGGAGCTGCAGTCAGGCACACAAGGATTAAGATCGCTGTTTCCATTACTTTTTCATAGTTCCTTTCCTCTCCCATATTGATTCTGTTGTTGACACTAGACAACTTGCACAGACCAGATAGTTGAGGCTGGATGAAGTGAATCCCAACCCCAGGCACATAATAGCAATTGTTTCCTGGCTGGATATCCACTATCCAGTGTAGAACAACTTCTTAAAAGGGGAATCCCATTTCCAGACTTATTTCTCCTCTAATGGGATATACCTTAATGCTTCTTTGTCATCTCCCCCTGGCCTCTGGCATAAAGCACTGCACTGGTCAGAGCTGCTCATGGCCTTTACAGCAGCAGGAACAGAGAACTCCCTTACTTGGCTGATGCAGAAGCTCAGTCCTGTTTTTTTAGCATACAGACTTGTGGATGATGCACCAACACAACAGCAGCAACTCAAGCACTGAGAGATAAGAACACATTTGTTTCCATCGATTTTATGCAACAATTCAGCTTTCTGATGACAATATTTTACAAAAGTCTGATTAAACTAACTATTCTTTATCTTTGCTCATTTTCCCAACTTGATGAAGCATTTGATGCCTTAGAATAATTTTCAGTAGATTTCTTGAAACTATTTCATGTGCTGTGCTATTTTGCAGATCTGTTACTGCTCTGAAATGTTTATAGTTCTGTGATGTGGATGAGCATTTTTGGTGTTGTTAAAATCTTTTATTGAAGAAAGAAAATTCAGAAATTTCATCTTTATCATTGTTACTATTTTTTATATTATTTTACACAAGCAAACCATCTTTCGAAATCAGGTGAGACTTACAGGTCATTAACTTTTGAGATGCAAAATATGCAAACCATACAAATCTGGTTTTGGCTTGTGTATAGCTCAGCATTTTGGGGGAGAAAAGATTTCTGGTAAAGTTATAGTCAAATTTTTACGTACAACGTTGCAGATATTCCTATGAAAAGAATCATAAAACTTGAAAAAGCTTTTTTTTTAAAAAAAAAGGTCATACTTACATGAAAAAATAATGTGAAAAAATCATCCAACTCCAGCTGAACTTTATTCTATAACCACTTTTAAGAAAGGATTCCAAAGAAATATTTCTAAGCATGTCAAGTATTTATGAGGTCCAAATTATCTACAGTCTATAACCAAGAATGGAGAAAGAGCAAAGTGCCATGATTTACCCATGATTAATCAGGAATGCCTCTGGCAGACCTATCCTTCCTCTTTCTGGTTGTAGTGGTGCCTTGAAAGAGTAGCAGGCTACAGTTACATTTCAGTTAATCATGTGATATTTTGGAAAATTCAAACACAATATTTCCTTTTTGTACAAACATTCTCAAAATGAGACGTTTCATAAGCTGACAGAGACTTTGTTATGTTTGAATTTGTTTTTCTAGTACTTCATGAAGTGCTTTTTCATCTGACAATTTAAAATGCATCCCACAGATAGAAATGTGCAGGCCATAATACACATAAAGTGAACAGAGCCTTGAAACAATGTTTTTGCCTGTAAAGGAAAAGAACAGCAACTGAGAGATATAAATCAAATTGTTGATCATGGAAATACTACAGTGAAAGGTAAAAGTAACAAGAATAAAGAAATGTATGAGGCTCCTTCTACGCATCACCAGCCTCTGTTTGCTTGAAAACCAGACAATAAACAATTTTTTCATAAAGTAAGATGAAAGGCTGTTGCTTTGTGCATTTTCTGAGCTAAATTAACTACGCACGTACTCCTATCGAAATCATCAAGTTGCAGAGTGCCATAAAATAAAGAAAATTTATAATATAAAAAAATACGGCGGGCATTGGTAAAGACTCAGTGTAAATCGATTGTTAATTGCTGCTTGTTTAGGTTGATTTCCCAGAGCCACACCTCGGGAAAAAAAAATCATTTTCTAACGTGTACTTGAAGTTTTATCTGCATAAACACTCCCAACAGAGAAGGAAACACAGATGACTGCGTGCTACGCCGAAAGCCGGAAAAATGATGCAGAATCCCATTTGGGCTATTTGTGTGGCCCAGAGTGAGTCCCCTAATCTCTGGGGATTTCAGGCATTCCACCCGCAAATCCAGAGATACTAATACTCATCTATCCTGGAAATATCATAATACTCAAATTCTTGATTATTTTCCTTGGCTTGGATTTAATAAACACAATATGATCTAATGTTTAGAAAGGACTAGAGACAAAAGTCTTTATCCTCAATGATGGTATGTGTGCCGTAACATATACAAGTGACTTAAAATGTACAGCTGTATGAATAATGTCTCTTTAGTTCAGTGCCCAAACAAAGAGGAAAAAAAGATCAGCAGCTGAAACAAAGTTGATATGAAATGGGAATATTTTAGCACTTTTTAAAAAGTGCTAAAGTCCAGAAAACTTCAATTCAGATTAACCCAAAATGTTTTATTCTTCTGAGAATGCTTGATTCCTGTTCAATTTATGCAAAGAAGTCACCCTGTCCTACAGACAGTGTGCCCCATCCTACCCAGAGAGGGTGGGCTGAGAGCTGAGAGTGCCCATTCATGCCTGTGGCCGTTCTGACAGAGAAATATTTCATTAAAACATTTTGGCAAAGAGCTAAGGAAATAGTTGCACAAAGAAACAAACTTCTTCAGGCCCGAAACAAGACGGTATTTATCTAGTGGGACTTTATCAGGTACATCATAGTACAATTATGATTTTTTTCTCCATTCATAGGAGCAGAGTTTGCCTTTTAAAAAAAGGCAAATTGATATGAAAGTGCTCAAGTCTGCAATGACATCTGAAAAGTGGAGATTAACTTCCCTGGGGAAAAGCCAGCTCTCTGTAACTACACAGCCCCCAATACCAAAGCATACTTTGAAACTCTGTTAGTTGGCAATAAAAACTCTTTAGAAGCATTAGCACTTCTCCTGCCCTGCCTGCCTACAGTTCCCTCACTGTGCACCACTTGCCCCATCTCCACTGTGCTGGGCTTTTTTGTGGTTGTGGAGACTTTGACCTGAACCAAGGGACAGGACAAGTCCCATCCCCACATCCCAGAGCCTGCTGCAGGGCCAGCAAAACAAGGCGATTCCTACCTTTGCTCTGTTTTACGTAAATGGACCTGGAGGGAGGAGCCCGAGGCTATTTCATTTCATATCTGCACCACATGTCATTGCCAGCCACTTTTGTGATTAATTTTCTTGGATTTCTGCTGAGCACATTTCCAAGACAACCTTACCAAAACTCCCCAACACTACATAAAGCAGCAAATGCCTAATGAAGGTTTAAAAATATTCTTATTATAGTTTAGTGAAACTGAGCAGCAATTACAAATCTGTGCCTGTCTTGAACTTCAGTGTTTCATCTTCAGATGTGTAGAAGGGGTCATGTACATACAGGCATAACTTTTTTCCAATACTCTCAGTTGAAAAACCTTTTATGACCTTCTCTGCACAAAAATGATTTCTTAAAAAGTCTCTGTGGAATCTCATTTGATCATTAGGGGGTACCTAATAGTACACACTTATACATGACTATTCAAAATGTAATAATTAATGCTTCCCTGATTTTTAGCAAAATCAAGCTATAATGATTGTCACTTCTGCCCTTCCTCAGAGCTGAGCCAGGAAGTCTGCTTTACAGCATCTGTCAGGGATCTGGACACTGCTCATCATTTACAGCGGTTTTGCCACATGTCTGGACTTTCTTGTTCGGATGCAGACAACCAAAGTTACAAATGCAATTCTGGGCATGAAACATCTATGCCACCTAACTCTAGATGCTGTTTCATGAAAGGGGATGAGCTAACCAAACTGCTCCCTGCCTCCAAGCAGAAGAGTTTCCATCCCTCAGCTCCACGCTCCTCCATCCTCTTGACCATCTCCTTGCCTATTGCTGGCTCTGGCAACTTGTGCAGATCCCTCTGTGAACTGATTCAACTCAACAGCCTGGCACAAAACTAATCCATGTATAGATTTCTGTTGAGTAAATGAACCGAACCTTGCATCTTGTCATGTGCGATAGAAGTAAAACACCACCTACATCAGAAATTACTTTAGCAGAGCAGGGAAGACCTTTCCCTAAGAGTCAAGCTGAGTAAAAAAACAGTTATGATCCTGTTTTTTAGAGCGTGTTCATAAGTCTTAGAGTGAAAGCAGATCCCTGTATTTTCCCTAAAGCATTCATTTCTTACTGTGAAGCACGAGTGACATTTCAGAAGACAGGGGACTTCCTTGGTTCACTCAGTTCCTGCACGACAGAATGCTCCCATCACTAATTCTTAACGTTCACCTCCTAGATCCAAAAGACATCACTTTCACTTATTCCTGTAGTCCAGTGTCTGACATGTTTCCTGACAGTCTGCTACGTTCCTTTCTGAAGTGCCTCCTCTGTGTTTGGTGTCCTGTCCTAACTAGTGTTAGTAACACCTTGTGGCTTAGCATCCAAATTTTATTGAAGTGCTATTGACTACATCTTTCAGATTAAAAATGGCTCTTAAACTAGATAATACTCACTCATTCTAAAGCATCCCCTAATAACTTTTAAATTGTCGCTTATTATAACAGTTTATTTTCAAGCTTTCGTTCACTTTGCACAAGCCCGACAAAATGTTGTAGCTAAATTTACTATTAATCAAATCGCAGTTTCTATTATCAATATAAATTTGTGTCTAATCCCTCTACCTTTGAGCTGCGTATCTGGGGATTGCTCCCATTGCAATCAGTTGCAATATGGTCATCATGCTCAGAAGAGACCCAGAGAGCTCTGAGATCTTTCTCAAAGTTGCTCACTCGGCGCTACCTAGGGCCATTTAAAATAGTTCATTACGTCATTCCTGGCCTCCAGCTGTCACTCCAGAAGGATACAACTCTCCTGTTGGACCTGTGTTGTATCTGCCAGTCTCCTACTAATATGAAGGATGCAGCACTTGACTTCCTCTGTAAAGACAAATTAATTACTCTCCAGGGTCCATTGGCTCCGTATTGGCTAGACATCCCATTGATATGAACCTAGACACCTTGCTCACATGTTGGCACCTAAATTAAGGTGTTGGACTCACCTCTGTGTGATGCTGCCCTTTTATTATCCTACAATTAAAGGTTGTACCACACATTCAGAATATGGGAGACCTAGGTTCAATTCCTCTTCTGTATTTAAGAAAGTTTACATCTTCTGTCACTTATGTACATCTTATCATCAGCCAGTTGGGTATTAATTTCAATTTCTCTGCTGGAATGGTTCAGATTTTTTATAAAACGCTCAGTGAGTACAGGGGGAATAAAAGGTGAATGATACCGTACCCCACTAGTTCAGGCCTTGCGGAGATGAGATACTTGGATCCCAGTGCCTAGTTAAGTGCTCCAGTGAATGCTTAGCTGTTCTCAGACAGTGGACTAATGTTGACAAAAAGTGAGAAGTTCCTGATATTTCTGCTTTTTGGTGATATCCAAAATCCAATCTTAGTTCTTGGTTGTAAGGTGATATGTGTAACAGAGTTCTTAATACTATCAGAGAAAGTATAACACAGATTTTCTCATACTTACATTAGCTAAGTGATCATCAGTTCTAGTTAGGTTTTTTTAGCATTAAATCATCTAAATAATACTGTATTTTGAAATATATTCTGTTATATGTAATCATATAAATCTAGTAATATGTATCTAGGAGCTAGATATTTACGAGACATTGGACGCACTAAGTGCGACATCACAAGGCCAGATGTAACTCTGCAAGTCATGCAACTGTTTTTCCAAAGTCATTATGGCTAACGCTACTCCTTCCTCCTTGCACACCCATTAATTTGATAGTATTTTCTAAATTCTGTCTCAGGACAAATATTACCTGCTTTTTACCCATTTCAACAATAGATGGGCACTGTTACTTTTGATTTCTTACCAATGCGTGCTTCTCCTATGTTGGTTGCATATTTGCTGTAGCCTTACCATCCTCAAAACAAGAATATTTACTAAAATTGCTGCCATGCACTAGAGAAGTGTTATAGCATCCCAGATCAAATGTTCTGAGCAAACCTTTGCATTTCCACAGCTCTTTCAAAAAGTTGCCACAAGAACAACCAGAAATCTTGATGATAAAACATAGTTTATGGCACCTTTAACACAAACTTTATAGCATAAGTATCACATAAGGGTAAGATTTTTTAGGAGAACGGTGTGAATGAGGATCCCAACTCCCATTTGGACTTTCAATAGAAAAATCACCTACTCTTCAGCTGAACTAACTTGAACTATTTCTGGTCTCAAAAGGAGTCACTGAGCTTCTCATGAGCTAGTATGCCCTGCCGGGATGGACACACAGCTTGCAATATCCCACTAACCCATTTAGCATTAGCTCAAGTTACCCTGCAGTATTACTATATACAAAATTTCAAAAACCCCACTCTACAGCCTCAGTATTGCATTCAGTTGCATTAACGTGAAACTGCAGAATTAAGTAGTGTTTTGTGTGCTCCTTTGTCTACAGCCCTTGCAAGTGAAGGCAGTTGAAACATTCCAGCTTTAGAGTGAGATACTGAGAGCAGAAGTTGAGCAGCCCTGGGACTACAGTGGCATCAGCAGCCACCCGCCATTTCATAGACATGCACTGTGTCTCGAAAAGCAGCTAAGCTGCTGCTTGAATGCCGAGTCCTGTGCCTGAGACACGTTGAGGAGGTGGTATGGATCCTGGGTTATTCTTTTCATGAAGGGGTTAATTTCCACCAGCAACACGGAGATTTGAAGCTTCAGGTCTTCCATCTAGCTTTTCACTATTTGAGGAATAATCCAACACAAAATCCTAAAGATTTTGGTATCTCAGGATATTTGTTCTCATCTATTCCTAACCTTTCTCTTGGCAAACAGTAGGAGTAATCTTAGGGGACAAAATTCTCTGCTCTTACAGCAAGGGCTCTACATCGAAAGGTTGCTAGGGCATCAGCACATGATAATTTGGCCTTTTTGTCATTTCTGCTAATCTTAATGAAAATGGCAACATTAACCCTCCTTACTTGAGGCATTTAACTTTGTGCCTAAGGTGGGAGCCTGTGCACTAGTGGGGCAGGGAGCAAGGGAGGCTCCCAACGTGGCTGTTCTCAATCGCTCTCTGAAGGCTACCTTTACTACAAAGGGACTCCGGGTCCCAACATAGGCATCCAAGTCAAAGGTCTAAAATTATCTCCTAGCCCCAGTATATCCAGTTTTTCTGCACTTCATAATGTCAGGCTGCATGCGACATTGTGATCAGAGCCACGCCACACAAAGGGGCTCAGAGCTGCAGCCATCAGTTGCACATAGCCTATTGCTCATGGAAAATTCTGCTGTCTTGGTAAAATATAATGACCTATAATTGTGTTTGTGGAGGACTGTAATTAGTGATAAACCAAAGCTGGGAAATCGCGTAGGTGAATTACAGTATATAGAATTATAGGGCCTGTTCTTTCTGCCATTTGATTTTGTAGGATTAGAGCCACAATGCAGTTGCAGCTCCACTCCTCACACCCCATGGAGCGGGGTAGAAATTGAATTTTACTTCATCTCCAATTGGGAATTGTTGCTGCTCAACAAGGACAAAACCTGGAGAGGTGGAGAACGTCATAACCCAAAAATAACTTAAAGCTAGGATGTTTCCAGAGACAAAAGAGGCCTGAATTCACTTGGGTGCAAGAGGGAATTAAATGTGAGGATGTCACATTCTGAGCAAGTGCTAAGATATTGCACAAGAACAGCACCATAATACTGAAGACTCAGTTTTAAAAGAAGTAACTGTTCCTGCTTCTGCTTTAGAAAGAAAGAAGAGGTGCCATCCCTGCAGAAGGATTCAGAGATGAGAGTCTCAAGTGGAGAGGAGCACTTACCTGCCACCCTGCATGAGGCATCGCAGCCCTGGGGAGAAACGACGTTCAATAGGTATCCCATTTTCAGGGTTTCCCCACAGGCTGACCTTAGGCGCCTTCCCAGTCAGAGCACTGTGTTTTAGCTGCTCTCAGCTTCGGGCACTCTCTGGTTCGGGGCACTGCTTTTCCTTCCCAGGCACTTTAAGGGGAAATCAAGCATATAGGCAGGTATTGGGGATTTCACTACATCAGTGAAGCACCTGAACGTTTGATTGCACCAGCACCAGAAAAAGTCCTAGTATTTTTCCATCTCATAGGGGAGAACACGGTTGTGATTCAGAGCATTAAACATTGTGAGGTGCTCAGAAAACATAAAGATTAGGCGCTGTAGAAGAGCATCAAGGCATGCTCAGTTGCAACTCATTTGATTTAGAAGCATCTGGACTGGCCTATGCCTGAAGTTACTGCAGCAGCGGTTTTCTGTGTCAATGCTCAGCACCAGAGAATTCAGATTAAAGTTAAATGAGCAGAGAATACTGTGGCAGTTTTCTTCTCCTAGATGTTTAAGATTTTTTAATTGTGCATGTTAACCAACAACTTATATTTGATTTTTTTTATTCATCAATTGTTTTTCACTAGCTCTTAGTTTCAATTACAGCCTTCTAAATATGGTTCTATGTCATAGCAGCATTACAGACTGAAAGCAAAATTTTCCCCGTTTGGGAAAAAATAGTATTGTATAACTGACAATTACTCCTCAGGCATAAGGCACAGAGACCTATTAACTTTTTCACTGGAGTTAAAGTGTCGGTCATTTCAATGCATAATTGGAGATATACTGGAGATCTATGGAGAACCTGAATTCCTGTGATTGAAACCTTGGCCTTTTTTCCAGCTGTAAAATGCTTATATGAAGGAACGTTATTATTATGAATATACATGCTTGAATTGTAATTTCTCGGGGTGTAATCTCAGAGTTTGGTATGCATATATGAGATAGTGATACAAGAACACATATGACTTTATTGCTTGAATAAACAGATGATGAAGGTAGTGATTTACTTTTCATGGTATTTTTGTCTCTTAGCAACCTCAATTGTTTTCATCATAGTGCTTTTATGTTTGAGTTATGCATCAATTTACAGTACTTAAAAGTGGGTATTACTATAATCTTTCAGGTTATAAACTGTTCTTTTGGGCTACAAGCTAATTACAAGAGAGGCTGCCACTTTCTGTGTCTCTGAAATGTTAGATCTCATCTAAACGTTTTTAAATGTTAGATTAAATAATTCTCTTGTTGGAGTACTAACAGGGCTGGATAACCTGAGAGACATCTTTCCTGAAGCATTTAGTCTCAGACCTCGAGCCTGCATAGATGAAAACACATTCTTAACTTTCACATATTCTTTGTGCATCACCTTTGGATCTGAATGACATGTTTTGAGCAAATATATGTTTCTTGGTTCTATTTGTTGGACACAGACACTGACTACTTCTCTGCTTTGGCTTTCTATACAAGGTCTTTTCTTTGGAGATTTTTTATTCATTTACTTTAGGAAGATTAATCTGACATAGCCTAAATGTTTTACCAGTTGTATAGGAATCTCAATCATTAATTTTCTTATGGGATGTTATAGTTATTAGTTCCATCATAAAAATTGCAGGAGAAGGAAAAAGAAAAGACAGTGCTGGTAAAGATTCAGGTGTCCTCTTCAAAGGACATAGGCTCAGATGACATCCAGGAAAATATACCAGAAATATGAGAACTCTTAGATACATTTCTTAATATTTCTTCTCTCTTCATTTTAAAATCATGAATTACTTTTAAAATGTGTAAATTATTAAAATCATACAGAAATAATATTTCAACTTATAGAAACGGTTGTCTTGGAACAAGTATGATCTTACTAAACCGGGAACCAGAAATAATTGTAATACAAACAATTTGAGTAACCTGAAATGGAACATTTCTGACTCCACTCAGGTCCAGATCACTAAGAAAATATTCTTTCCTTTTCTCCTGTGTCTGTAATTACGCTTCTTCACGTATTTCAGTAACAAAGGCTTATGAAAGATTAAATAAGGATACTGTTCTCAGAGTAAGTGCTCTGGTATCTAAATTAGACATTCAGCTAATTCCACCTATAACAATACAAGTGAACAAGAGATTAACAAAAGGACAATAAACATTTGGGTAAATAAGAAACACAGACACATTAAAATATAAAAGTCCATGCATTTATCACATGTGAAGAAAATAAAGCCCCCCTTTTTTTTCTTTTCTAATTTTACATCTATTGTTTGATGATACAATGTACGGACTATTTTCATTATATTATGCATTAAAACATCCAATATATTGCACTACTTTGGACTGCTTTCTCTTGGGCTGGAAAACTTAACAGAATTACAGAACCACACAATCATAGAGTGGCTGAGGTGGGAAGACACCTCTGGAGATAGTGTCATCCAACACCCTGCTCAGAGCAGGGTCAGCTACGGCAGGCTGCCCAGGGCCATGTCCAGTTGAATTTTGAATATCTCCAAGGATGAGATTCCACAGCCTCTCTGGGCAACCTGTTTCATTGTTTGACCACCCCAAGCATAAACAATTTTTTCTTATGTTTAAATAGAATTTCTAGTATAAAAATTTGTGCTCATTACCTCTTGTCCTCTCACTGGACACCACTGAAAAGTGCCTGGCTCTGTCTTGTTTACTGTCCCTTGTCAGATATTTATACACACTGATACAAGCCCCCTGAGCCTTTGCTTCTCCAGGCTGAAGAGTCCCAGCTCTCTCAGACTCTCCTTATACGTGCTCTCTGGACTCACTCCAGTACATCCACATTATCTCTTGTACTGGGGAGCCCAGCACCGGACACAGCACTCCAGATGTGTCTCACCAGTGCTGAGCAGAGCGGGAGGATCCACTCCCTTGACCTGCTGGCAACATTCTGCCTGATGCAGCCCAGGAGGCTGGTGGCCTTCTTTGCCTCAAGGGCACATTGCTGGCTCACAGTCAACTTGGTGTCAACCAAGACCTACAGGTCCTTTCTTACAAAGTTGCTTTACAGCCAGTTGGCCCCAGCCTGTCCTGGTGCCTGGGATTATTTCTCCCCAGGGGCAGGACTTGGCATAACCCTTTGTTAAACTTCATGAGATTCCTGTTGGCCCATTTCTCCAGCCTGTTGAGGTCTGAATGGCAGCACACTCATCTGGTTTATCAGTCACTCCGTCCAGTTTTGTATCATCTGCAAACATGCTGAGAGTCCATTCCCCTCATATAACCAAGCCAGTCATCTCATCATAGAAGGCTGTCAGGATGAACAGTCATGCCTTCACCTTTATAAATCCATCCTGATGACTCCCTATCCCCTTCTTGTCTTTAATATGTTTGGAAAAGGTTTCTGATAAGATGTCTCAGTAGTGGAACATTTTGTCAAAGGGAACTGCAGACTTGCCACCCCTGGATATGGCTGAATGTAGTTCTGAATCATAGTACCAAAATAATCATGAAACTGAAGACTGAAACACATCATGTCACAGTTCAGACTGATGGCCTGTCACAGATGTTCTTGCACCTCAGGTGGGATGTACTTATGCAGTTCTCCTGGTGCATGATCATAAGCACTTCACCACTAGTGCAGAGTACTTGATTCAAAAAACATAGCTGTGAATATGAAAACAAGTAAGCTGTTTATTAGTGTAAATGCATAGAAGTCATCTCATCATGGGAGGTCAGTTGTTTTGCAAATTGAGAATATAGTTATAATTTATTATCTAAACTCTTTCAGTCAGGAAATGTGTTTTCTTCTTTATCTTGATACATGCTTTTTCAAAAGGCCTCAAGAGTTGTTGCTGACTAAAATAATTCATTTAGGCAGTATTGTGGAAAGTGGAATCATTTTTTTATAGAAGGGACTTCAGGTTACATTAATGAATTACTAAGATTTATAAAAGACTGTTTTGGATTGCTTAGAAGCTGCTTTTCAAGGAAAGTATTGACAAACCATAACACATAGGATGAAAGGTGTCAACTGCCTGTAAAAAGATTACAGTTTATACAAGAGGGACTGCAGTAAGAAAAAAAAAATCTGCAATTGTAAAGTTAGACAGGCCTGTAGGAAAGAAAATAAAATTTCATTTTCAGCCACTGCTTTCATGTAAGAACAGCGAGGCTTGTACTACTGATGAAGCATGGCTATCAATAAGTGATTAGGGTTAGAAACATTGAGGTAGTTCTTTCTAGTCAATAGACTGAGTAAAAAGGTAAGAATAGAATGTAATCAAATTTTAAAAAATTGTTAAAATTGCCTAAGCAGAATGTTTATTTAGTTGGAAACAAAACCTGCAAAGAGCAAAAGAATTCCAAGATAGGTAAAAACAGAGTGAACTGTCCTGGATAGAAAGACAACAAATCTAAGCAGAAAGAAGAATAAATGCCAAAAGAAGTGTAATTTTTGGAAAATCATAATCAAGATGTAGCACTCCATTAAACAAATTTGTTCAGAAAAATGTCATGAATACATGACAGCATAGATGGAGATACATAAAGAGTATGTATCTTGTAACTATTGGCCCATTCTTTGGTCTCCAGTAGTTGTCAGTAGTGAAACATAAGGGAAGAGAAAAAGAACAAAAGCAGCTTATTGTGGAATTACATGTTCTTGATAATGAACTATCAGGAAATTTCTGATATGTTACACTTAAGTATGAAATAACGTATTTAGTAGCCCCAAATGGATTCTGACCCATATTTTTGTCAGTCACTTTATAAGCTAATACAAAACATTATCATGCACAAGATTACAGGGCAGTCTGTTCCAAAGCTTAGCTCTATACTGGATGAACTACTTTTGTTCATTTGTTTAGGACTTGCTTCCTAATAGTTTCACTTGGTGCCCTCTAGTTCTTGTATTAGAAGAGTTAGTGATTAGTCATTGGCTGTGTCTTCTCTGCTCCACTCATGAGTCTGTATTTCTTCTGTAGTCTCTACTTCCAAGCTCAAAACCTTAGTCTGTATAATCATTCCTTTTACAGAAGTCATTCCTGTCTCTAGAACGTCACTCTCACCTTTTCAGTTCCATTCTGCTATGTTCTTCTGGAAATGGAAAGCACCAGGACTCAAATAGTTCTCAGGTTTTAGGTACATTATATCATTAAGCAATGGCATAAATTTTTTATTCTGATTGTAGTAACTCCTAATATCCTAGTTTCTTTTTGGACTGTTGTTGAGATTTGAAATGATGTTTTCATAGAATCATAGAATCGTTAAGGTTGGAAAGGACCTCTGAGATCATCGAGTCCAACCGGTAACCTAACTGCCTGGTCCACTTCTAAACCATGTCCCTAAGCACCACATCCACACGTTTTTTGAATACTTCCAGGAACTGTGATTGCACCACTTCCCTGGGCAGTCTGTTCCAATGCCTCACCACTCTCTCCGTGAAGAAATTATTCCTAATATCCAATCTAAATCTCCCCTGGCACAACTTTCATGGGAGTATATACTTTAAAGCTAAAGTGTCACTCCTGAGTGGCAAGATTTAGCTTGGCATCTGACACTGTATGTGTGACATGAAGACAATTTCTTCTTAAGTTTATTGCCTTGCCATCGTCTGCACTGAATTTCATCTGGCATAGTATCTCCTAGTCGCTCATTCAGCTTTTTTTCATAGTTGGCCCTCACCTTTCTTTCTACGATTCAATGAGTATCTCATTTGTTCACTTTACACCCTCTTCTCCACACCCTTGTTCACTTTACACCCTCTTCTCCACACCATTTAATTAATTGCTGCAGCTCTATGAAAACTCTGCTGAGTCCATTTTTCTCTGGGTTTTAACCCTTTAATCCAGCATACACTATGTGAACAACATCTCATATGTCTTTTTCCTTCCTACAGAAAACTTGAAGAACCTCTGAGGAGGGTTGCTATTGATTGCCTTTTGGAAAAGACCAAGTCAAATAAACCTCCCTTGTCCACAAACATGCTGACTTCTCCAAAGAAGTCCAACAGAAAAATGAAGTTGTACCTTTCCTTACAAAATCTGAGTTCCCTCTTACACAGGCTACTGTATTTATCCATGCCCACTAATTCTGTTCTCTATTTGATATGTTCTTGGGTGTCCCATGAATTCTTAAAACATGATGGATTATCAGCCACTTTCTAGACCTATAATATCATAATTGTTTTAAGCTAACAGTTGACCACTATAATTACATAATTCAGATATTTCATCTAAGCTTTCTTCTAGATCTCTTGGACATGTAACATCTAGCACTGGTGATTAGTTGCTGTTCATTTTGTCTACTTTCTCCATAAGTTCAGCCAACACCTTGATATGAAACAAATCCTTTGTCATATTGTCCACAGAGAACGACAACATTTTTGAGTTCCTTGGCCAGGAATACTAATGCTAAGAAAAACATTTTTTTTCTGTTTCCTTTGTATCTTCTTTGTGCACTTTTTTGACACATTGATCATCTATTGATGTGAGATTGAGAGATGTGTTCTTTACATCTTGCATAAGTTGTTCCAAAGCTCACTGCTTGATAAATTTTACATATCTATTTAGCCGGATTTTCCCTCATCTGGACAGAAATTTAAATTTTTGAAATATGTCTTCTTGCTTTTAACAATAACTCTTATCTTACAGGTTAGCCATATGAAGAAAATCTTCATAATTTCAGGACCACCTTCAGTTATGCATCACTGATTTTTCATATTCTGTATTATGCAGCTGGCAGCATATTTTATATTAACTTTAATATAAAATTAGTTTGTCAGTTCATCCCTCAACTCTGAAGCACTCAAATACTGTGAAACCAAATGTTATTTTTAACCAAGCATGTGAAGTTACATGACTTTTTGATGGAAAGACTGCAGCACAGATTCTCTTGGATTGAGAATGAGGGCAGATATACTTTGACTTTATTAGCTAGAAATAGCAGAGATATACTTTGCTTACTGGTGACAATTCAAGAAAATACATCAACACATATTCACTGAAGTCAGCTAGTGTCTTAAGCCAGAGCTATATAGCTCTGGTTCTTCATAAATTTGCTTAAAAAATAATTGTTTAGTCAGCTGATCTGCAAACATATATTTTGACTGGTTAATGAGCCAACATGAAGGCATGAGCTCTCATATTGTCCACTTAGATATGGGCAAAGTACACACAATCCTTGGCTCTTCAGCTGGCCCAAGAAATGTTTTCAAGAGCTATGTAGCCAACCTGTAACAGGAGATGTAAGCCTGCTACAGAGGTAAAGTAGCCCTGTGGTGTCATAACCATCAGGAAGTTTGTACCAAAATGAATCAAGCTATCTGAGCAAGAACGACATATGCTGAAATCAGATTTGTTTAAAATCCATCTAAGGTCTGGACTAGTAGTAAAATAAGAGGGAGTAGCAACTGTCTTACTTATACATAAGAAGAATGCGGGTGGAAGTGCTGGAAAAAGACCTATTATTGTAACATGGCTATGTGAAAATACTTGTGAGGAGGGGAAGGAAAGATTGTTAAGAAAGAATGTGCTGGCAAATGGAAAAATTTAGAACATGGCATAATTTACTATGTAATATTACTAGAAGCACACAACCAGACTAATCTGACATTTCTTGTTTAAATAAGTTATTTTCTACACAAAAGAAACATTGTAGTTTTGATTTATCCAGAACTTCAAATAAGTATGTGATAGGCGATAAATGGAAAAAAAATATTTAAGTTGGAAAAAATGAGGTTTGCTGTAAGAACTGAAGAAGAGATAAAAGACTGAGAGACAGCAGCTGGAGTTGTTACTGATTAAGTCACCTTAGGAATGGCCTTGGGAATAATTTTTAATATTTTCACCTTGGCTTAAAAATTGTGCCCTTGAAATTTCCTGATGAGAAAGTTAGATGACATTGTTAATCAGAAAAAAGCCTGCTATAGGAAAACTAGATGCTTTGAAGATAGGGGTAAAGATAAATGTTGCTCTAGAACATCCAAATGATGAACTGAAGGATTAATAAATGTGATTTTTACTGCACCAGGGGAACTCAGATGGAATTTGACAGGTAGGAGAGATCTAAATGTCTAAATCAAATTTTGGCATGAAGGTGAGTCACCAGTCTTTATAACCATGGCAGAAGAAATGCAATTCTAGACTATGAGAATCAGTGTTTCCTGCAGAGAAACAGAAGCACTGATAACTGAGTCATCCCAGGCTCAATTCAGTTGCCTAAACTCAAGCAGTCATTTGCAATGCACTGACATATCTGAGACATCTTCATGAGGATGACATATTTAATAACAGAGCGTGCCTGACCTATGAATGGCAATGGGAAGCTAAATAAGACATCTTATAATGCTCTTGTCACAGATGTTTAGGCAACTGAAATGTACCCTGGGATTTGTATCTGTTTAGATTCATTGATAGTGAAAAGACAATGGAGTCCACCAGAAGAACGTGTGTCTTCAACTTGATCTTCTAGAAGAATCGGTTTCTTTAGGCCTACAAATTTCCAAGCAGTTAGTTAATTTTATTCCCATGCCACAAGCAGTTTCACTTTCCTCAAAGTAAAACTTTCTTTCTAAAAGCAAAGAAACAATGTTTAATGTGTCCCGTCAAAATATTTTTGATTGTGCTTAAATGAAACTACATCTTCTCAGGGGCAGTCTCCATCCCATTAGGAAGTGAAAGCATTTAAAGCTCATGAATGCTGTTTTGATGTTTCTTTTAATAAATGAAGATATGCCAAGATGAACTGAGATGTAGTTTATATTGTGCTTCATGAGCTCGTTACAGCTACACTGAAAGCTTCACCCAGACTTTTGCAAGAGCATGGGAAAGAGAATACAAATCTCCTAAGCTTTCCCAAGACTTAACTTTCCGAATGCCAGTAATGTCCACCATACATACTCATACTCAACCACAACAGACATAGACCGTTTATTTGCACACTCAAATGAAGACTGCTTTCATCAGGATATCTGTCTTTCCCTTTGTCAAGTCTTCTCACATCCTAAATATGAAACTCAGTGGATTTATATTGTTGTGTTTCTAATATTATTTCTTGGAAGGAGATGAAAAAGAGATCATCCACAGGACAGCCAGCTTTTCACTTAGATACATGCTGATGTTTGGCACTCCAAGTCAGCCTTGTTTAGGTGTGTTCTAGAGGAAGGGCAGCCTGTATTGGCTATTCTAGGCCTTTGATGACACATCTACTTACTAAGGTCAGAAATATTTTTCATTGCCAGAGAATCTCATGCTTGCTATACATAAGGCCAGTGAGGTGGAAAGAAAAGACAGATAGTGCCCATATTCAGTGAAGATATTGTTTCATATATTTGAGCGTTTGCTTTGGAGCAGCTGCTATACTTCCTCCTGTTTTCAAACTTAGTAGAGTATCATCCTGCTAAAGGTCAACTGACTGCAGCTGGCCTGTAAAAATGCCACTTCTTGTTCCAATATACAAGCAATTTCTCCCCAGTTTTTGTCTCAATTTTGCCAGAGCTAGCCCAAATCTGCATATGAGTTCATGAGCTCCCTCCAGACTCCTGCTGCTTCTGGAGAAAATGTTCCTCACCCTAAGGATCACTTTATAATTGTGAGAATGTTGAAAATGGAAAACATGGAAGACAAGAAAAAAGATTGTAGAAGTATTGTTTGCAATATGAACCTAATACCCCAAATTAACAATGAAATCTGGTCACCACAAAATTTACAGAGCCACCACAAACTTGTACTGTTTTAGCAGAAGGACTTCCAGAAGAGGAAACACACAAGCTGGTGAGAGATAAAGCACTACCATTCTTTCCATGAAGTTCATACATCTTTATAGCCCAGCTGTTGGCTTTGACTGATTCAGTTTGAATTGCCATAGTTTTTCACTTATTATTAATCATCTTGGTTTTGTGGTCATGCATCAGAGCAACCAGAACAAAAGCTTACTGTGCTGGAGACTATATAAAATAAAGCCCAGAAGGCTATGGAAGGATGCTGACATCAAGAAAGTGAAGAGAAGGGAGACTGAAGACAGAGATGCCAAGAGGAAAAGGAAAATCTAGCTATTAGCTGCAGAAAATCCTCTAAATGTTCAAAGATCCCTTCAATGACTCCTGCATCTACTTCTACCAGCTGATGTTACTTGCTGATTTATCTTTATGACAAAAAACCAACCAAGCAAAACCCCAAAACTCCACCACATTCTGATTGTCAAGGGTGAATGGGGACAAGAAGGGGTTTCCCCAAGCATGAAAAGGGCTCCCTTGTGCAGTTATTTGTCTGAGGAAGTCTAGAAATAATTGCATTTTAATTGAACATAATCTTATTGGACATAATCTTATTGGAATGGGGATTAGCGAATATAGCAAATTAAATAAATAAAGGCAAACTACTTTCTAATTACCTTCTTACAATCTCAATAAGGAATTCACAGTTAGATTAGGGTGCTTCAGGCAATTACATTAAAGACTTCCCAGTTCAGAAGAGAATCCAGCTGACACTTGAAAAGCAATATCGCCTTTGCAGCGCAAAATGTAACCTGCTCCTGGTTTTGTTTTGCCTTCTTTTTTCTTTTCTTTTTTTCTCTTTTTTTAAGAGGAAGGGAGTAGGGAAGGAAGTGTTAGATCCTACATCAGTACTTCCTAGTGCAAGTTTCAACCCATGGCACATGGCAAAGAAGTAACTGTGTGAATGCAGAACCCATTTTTTTTACATTGCCAGTCATCATTACAGCTGTATCTGCTCTGTGTCCTGACAAAAACTATATACAGGCAGGGTATGATAAAATGCAAGTAATGTTTTTACACATTCACTTTTCAGTCTATAACTGCAGCTTAGACTGAGTGGAGTAGAGGAGGGGCGTTCTTGATAAATGTCAGCCTAGGACACTTGGAACTGGCTCAAGCAGCCTCAGAGGAAGTAGCTGCTCTGTTTGAGAAGCTGTGGAAGATAGAGAAAGAGGACAAACACAACGTCTGTCCTTATATAGGAAGAGTTAAGGCCTTATAAACTAATCCACTTAGTTTATCATAAAAATTCTTCTAAAAATAACTAAATAAGTGCTTAAGTGAAGACATACAAACACAAACTTGGTATGAACAAATACTGCGAAACCAGCAAGGCTTTTCCCACAACTGTATAACAGGCAGAAACAACTGTTTTGAAACAAGCCTTTGATGTGCTTGTCAAATATTGCACAGGATTTCATAAGAAAAACAAGGATTAGCCTTCCCTTTTCTAAAATATGACAAAACTACCATGGGTTGGTGATAACATTAGTTAGAAAACTTTCAGATAGTAGTTATCTGTTGTTGATTATCAAAATGGAAGGATGTACTATTCTGAAGGGATATGTCCTGGATCCAGTACTGTTCAATAACTTCATTTACCACCTGGATGAATGAACAGAAAGTACATGCTATTAAATTTGCAGATAACAAGTGGCTGAGAAAAAAATACTGCCTTGGGGACAGAATTGCAATACAAAATGAGCTACTGTGGGGGGCTCTGGACAACATTTAACAGGGATGTGCACAAGGTGTTTATTTAAGGATACTGAATTTTACAAATGCCTAGGGAAACAATTAATTAGAAATATTTTGTTAGAAACTTAAAAAGTCATGGGAGATCACAAGCTGAAAAGCAGTTAGGCACATCTTACTGTTAAAAATCATAGAATCATAGAATCGTTTAGGTTGGAAAAGACCATTAAGATCATCAAGTCCAACCATTAACCTAGCACTGCCAAGTCCATCACTAAACCATGTCCCTAAGCACCACATCTCCCCATCTTTTAAATACCTCCAGGGATGGCGACTGAACCACTTCCCTGGGCAGCCTGTTCCAGTGCCTGACTACCCTTTCAGTGAAGAAATTTTTCCTAATATCCAACCTAAACTTCCCCTGGTGCAACTTGAGGTGATTTCCTCTTGTCCTGTCACTTGTTACTAGGGAGCAGAAATCATATGAGTGTATCTATTAGAATATGGCCTGCAAGACACATGAAGCAATCCTTACTCTCTGCACCCCACTGGTAAAGCCTTTGCTCTAATACTGTGCCCAGTTTTGGAAACTGAACTTTAAGGAAAACCACTGAATACTAGGGATAGTTCAGAGAAGAAAACAATAAATGGTTTATGAAGAAGGAGGGAAAAAATTACTTTTCATGTCCATGCCCAATGATTCCAGTAGTAACAGGCTTGAAAGGTTCATGTTAGACAAGCTGGAAAGGTTTGTGTTAGATACTAGGAAAACCCTGCTAATAACATGGTTCTTGATACTGCCTGCGAAATTTGCTTGGAATAACTGATTCTGGTATGGAGCAGGGGACTAGGCAAGACAATATTGTTACATTTCTTTCAACTTTTTTTCTAAGGTGTTCTGAGTAGTGAAACAAGACAATAGCCATCAGGAAAAATGTTTAGATGCATAACATGCCCTCATACATACACCAGCCTGGGCAGTGTTATTAGAGGACTACAGCTTTTTTATTCTACCCATTCCTCACTTGAGGAGATAAGTGGAAGTCTACTAAGGCTGAAAAGTAAATCAGGCTGATGATACCAGTGTGAAGCTGAAACAAAATCTAACTTCAAAGATGAGATTAAATAACATATACCAGAATGGAATAAGTGTACCCTACATCTACCAGAAAAGAGACTGTGGAAATTCTTGACAGTGATTTATTCTCAGAACTAAATAACCAGTTTGAGATCTCTTCAGAATTATCTGCAGATAACACTGGCATATGGTGTAACATGGAGATTTTACAATGCGTATTTTTTTTTTCCTTTGTTAACAGCTTTAGTCCTTATGCATAGACTTATATTCCATGTAAAGCATCTATGCTCTTTCAAAGGGACAAAAAAAGGTACTTAAGTTTCTTTGGCGTGAGCCAGAGTAGAAGCATGGCTAAAAATCCTTGACTACAATACTTTTTCTTAGAACTACTCTCCCACAATTTTGAGGTGGGGGTGCTGCCTTCATTCTCCGCACAGTGCCATGAAGTGCCTTACATTATAAATTTTTGAGCAACTATTCAAAACTATTTAAAATCGGATAAGCATTAATACCTGCAGAAATCTGTCTTTTAACATACTTGCTAGTATAAATAAGTATGTGATGATATTGAGAGTTGGTGCTCTATCATAATAAACCTTCCAGTTTATGAGAGCTCTTTCTAGGCTTGTAAAGTACATATTTCGATAACTGTATTTCATATCTACCCAAGTTCACTAAAACTGTCAAATCCAGTTCATTCCCATCCTGATCATTATTTATAGCAAATTGTAATTAAGACTAGTTTCCAGATGGAGTTACTGGATTAGCTAAGAGCTGTTCATTTCAGCTATCTGAGGAGAAGAGCACTGAAAACACCCACATTTTCTTTCAAGAAACTCAAAGTGAGTGAAGTGACATGACAGACCCATGTGCCGCCCCAGTAAGTGCAAAAAACCACAGCATAGTATAGAAAAGGTACTTTAATGGAAAGAGTAGCAATAGTGAAGCTTATAATAAATTATGAAGTACCAGAGGGCAATATACAGATTTCACAAAAGGAGAATTACTGCTCATCTTGTTACAGTTGTAAAAAGAGCAAAAGAGGGCTATGAGATCATTCTAAAACCTCTTTGGACACAGAAGGTAAATGTGGACTTAAATCTGGAGAAATACAAAATCATTTAAGGGATTGATGTCAACTGTTTTAAAATTCTGACCTCAATTTTAAACAGGAATTACTTTCAAGAGACTGTTTTTCTCTGATTTATTGCACCATGAGAACAAGATGGAAGAAGTCATGCTTGTGGCATTAAGTAGAGACATGGGAGACCTCATTTTCATTTCCATTTATAGCAGCATCTCCTTATATCAATACCAGCAAATTTTAATCTCCCTAGACTTCTGCTTACCATATCTTTTACTGGGAATATGAACTCTTCCCTTTCTGAAAGTGGATATGAGAATAACTTGATAGCACAGTGATAGGTAAATAAAGAAATTCAGAAGAAAATGCATATTCTAACAATCATTGAAGCACACAGAATTTTGATACCAGACTGACATTTACCCAGGACCCTTCGCTATTACCTACCTAAAATAAAAGTTACTTCAGTATAGGGCCCAAGAAGAGACTAGGTGTGCCACACACTACTTGTCTTATAATCAGTTATCACAGATAGAGGTGAACTAAATGAAATAATTGCACAGCAGACAATTATTCACATGTCAATTAATCCCTTACATAATGATAGAAAAATTTTCTACTACCATAGCATAAGGCTGCAGCATTCTTGGGACAAGACTAATGAGAGTGAAAACACAGGCAGGCTAATTCTACTAGTAAATAAAATAAACCTGTGAATTGCCAGACCAAGAAAATAAAGTTTTTCTCATGAATCATGGTGAGTGTATGATGTCAGAAGAGAAATTAAAAATCTTCAGTCACATTTAAAATTGTCTGCATCCATTTTGCTCTCCTCTGCAGAAGTTAAATGGAAAGGTAGGCTCCAGCATTACTTGCAGAGCAGACCGGCTATTACTCACACTAGACAGATGGCAAGTGGCACCTTAAAAAAAAAACAGAAAATTAGTAGGAAATACATAGAAGGTAAAAATGTCTCCCCTATGGCCCAAGTAATTCAAAATACAATAATGGACTAGAAAGGCCAAATGTACAGCTGGGCTCACTCTCTATGCCAGTTCCTATCGGCAAAGGTCTGACTGGCATTTTGAGAGCAGAAAAAAATAAACGTATTAGATCTGAACTGCAGTTGTCTTACAGAGCTGAAAAAAATAAATAAAAAATATTGTAAAAGTCATTCTCCCTCCATTAAACAACTTGAATTAAATTTGTCCACAAGTACAGTTCTTATAACACAGAAGTCTGGGTAATCTTCATCTCTGGGAATGAAAACACAGATGATTTGCTCAGTTGTGAACTCGCATCACTGGGACCTGACTTTGGGATGAAAAGAATCTTTTTTAAACCACCACAGGCCAGAATGCGAAGCGGGCCGGGTAGCTCAGCTGAAACTGAAGCTTCCTGAATTGGAAATATTTATAATATTTTATAATGTGGAATTAAGCTCCATGAGATTCTCATGTTACATCTCTGTTTCCAGTGCCTTGCCTCCTGTGTAGTCACCTGGGTCAGTGAGGTGCATGTCTGTTTTCAAGCCTGTTTTCTAGATCAAGACAGTAACTTTTTATTTTGTTGGTTTTTTTTTTTTCACAGACTGCCTCTTTTCTAGTACTTCAGTTGATATTGTTTCATAGTTGCTACATTAAAACAGAATGGCTAGTAGTTTATAAATTATAATTACAGTTGTATCTGTAGTCTGACAAGCCAAGATCAGCTCTTTATTAAAAGGATTTTGTTTATTTAAGAATGAATGTCATTCCTTTACTGTGCAAAATTCTCTAAGTATATAATTTGTAACACCTGGATTTTTCATTGAAATAAACTGCAGGTATGCTGCATAAGTAATGCAAATTGCTTTCACCACATATTAAATTAATTTTTTTAATACGTTAAGCTTCGCTTGCCTCATTACTTAATCGTCCTGACAAAACTGCATTCATCAGGAGAGTGGCATTTAAGGTACTGCTGTGACTCCAACAAGAGCACATTCATGGCGCAGAAGAAGTCCTCCGGCTGGCGTTAAGAGGATTTTGTATGTGCAGCAGCGTCAGCCCATCCCCTGTGCTGACAAGGATAGAGCCGTGATGTAGGTGACAGAGACAGTCATTCCCTCCATGCCACCCACCATACACACTATGCTGGGATGCCAGAAGGGGCTCGGGGGCAGCCGGGGCAAACCCCACACTGGGGGCACTTCTGCAGGCACTGCTTTCATCCTCTACACCACCTCCCTGCTGCCTCCCTCCGACAGACTCCGCATGCATATTCAGGGATTAGGGAAAGAGAAATGCAGAGACAGCATGAGGTAGAGAGAGATGAGTGGCATGTCTAGCATGTTGCTTTACAGATAGGGCTGTGTCCAGCCGGCATGTGTTCTGGTAAGGCACACCAGGAGGGGTGAATAGTAATCTAGATGTTTTAAATTTATTTACTTATTGGGTGTGGGGTGTCATTCTTACAAGTTTTCTCCCCAGCCTGTTTTGCTCCAGCCATCCAGCTCCTGAGATATTAAAGATACTTGACCACTTCTTTAACATGGTTGTTTACCTGAGGCGAGACTAAAACACAGAATTTCCTCCCAGAGTTTTTATGATCCACACATGACATTTGCATATTCTTTTTAAGATGTTATAAAAAAGTATTAAAAGTCTCTGTCCTGTAAGCTTTATACAGAATACCAGTATTGGCTGACATACAGAGATAAAATATTTTATTATGTTGTGCTAAGTGCCTGATTTTTTTCTGTGAGGCAGCTGGGGAAATCAGAACCCAAATTTTGTCCAGAGATCTTTCTACAATACTGTGACCAGATGCTAGAGGCAGAATTCGTTTTTCTAACCATGGGTACCTAGTGCCATTTGAGGTGCTTTAACGATAGCGAAAAAACCTCCACAAAGGACTGGCAGATTGATGCAGAACCCACTGGAATCCAGACCTTGCTGGTACAGCTGCTGGAAGCCAGGCAAAATAAGCCATTGCACCTACAATGGCATTAAACGTTCATGATTAGGCAATTGTATCCTGCCCAATGTATATCTCCTTTGGGTATTGGAGACATTCACATGGGGTTTGCAGCTATGAAACATGACCTGTAAGTAATCCATGTCTCACTGGAGACAGCTAGATGCTCATATATGAGTAACCAACTTAAATGCTGAATCTCTGTTGAATCTAATAGGAACTTAGACAACTTCTGCATAAGCAAACATTTACAGATTTCTTAACTGAGATATTTTAATTACACCCTGAATCCCATCCTCAGTGGCTTGCGTTGCTCTAGGGCAACAGTAGCATCCCTAGAAGTCTCACCTGGGGTTACTGAGCTTTTCAGCTTTAGTCTGTACAGGTTTGTGTCCTGTCTACTGGACTATCCTCAGTATCTTCCTCGGCCACTTTAATGCCCTGCCAATGTCTGTACTTCAGATGAAACTAAGAGCTTCAGCTTTATCTAACCTACCTTTTTTCCCAGCACTGTTACAGAACAGATTCTTTCCCAGCTGGTATTTACCTGTATAATCACATCCTCTATTGTAAGATCAATGCTATGCAGCCCAGCTTTTAGCTGTTTATCTTCTTTGAAGTGGTAATGTCATTGTTTCCAGCACAACTTCTGCCTGTTCGCCTTTCTTTATCCAATTCAAAGTTTGCAAATGTTGTGTGCTTTCAGGCTGCTAGTTTGTCTTTGGCTGCAGCACAACCTTTTGCCTCTAGGCCTAATTCTTTTGAATTAAGGGCACTGCTTCAGTCCCCCAGTCCACGCTGTGCACACTGCTGTCATTTGCAATGCCCGGCCAAATAATATAATCCATTGCTGATATTACCTTCTCTCCTTTCCAATCTCGCCTCCCTACCCGAAAAAATGCTAAAGTAGTCCTGGAGCTACACATGGCAAGTGCATGCTGGCTCTAAGCTCTTTTTTACCTTGGGTCATTTTTCTTCTGTTTCATGTTGTCTGTCATACCTACAGTGCCAGAGTACTCTCCATACCCCATCAGCTTCAGCCTGAAGGGAGGAGTGGGGGGGGGGTGTCTTAATTTTCTTGGCAAATTCTAATGACTCTGAAGGGTTAATTCTATTTCCTAGTGTGAGACTGCACATCTGCCTCTCCTCTTGGCATCCAAAACAAATCTAATTATTTAACCACAACACTGTCCTGATGACTGAGAGCTGTTAAAAATAATTGTTAAAAATCCACCACCAGAAGTGTAGCTACCCTCAGATGTCTTGCTTTCATGCTGCAACCCACTGGTTGCAGATTCAGAGTGATGTGTCAGTAAATCTTCTCCACATTTCACAAATGTCAAAGCTAGCAGAACTTCTGCCCTCTCCAGTCTTTCTCTCAGGGTGTTGTTTTCATCACCATAAAACTGACTCCCTATTATTTCTTATTGAGCAATTTTAGAAAGGCATTTCACTGCAGGAGCATGACTCATTTCCATCTAAAATAATTTATCCTGAATATATCTCAAGGTATTATGTTGCAAAAAATTTCCAGGCTATTGATTCCACAAAGTACAGACAGAACTGTTTAAAAGCTTTACTGTGGCAGGGTCACACACCCTGTGAAATAAAGCACAGGTGTCGTCCTGCTTACATCTCTTTTGAGGTGGTACAGTTACAAAAGTTGAACTTCACCTACCACTGATTATGTATCAGTTAATAGCAGAATTAAACTACCTAACCATTTAACATCGGTGTTCTGATTAGCCTCTGCAAAGGTGTTTGCCTCTCTCCCATGACTACACATCAAACTTCTAATTTTGATCCCTTGACGAGGATGTAGTAGATGATGTGTCATTCCCTTGCATCCCCCATTTTGTATGCAAGCCCTGGTCCCCAAACAGCCATCTGTTTGCAAAAAGCATCTCTATGTTGAGGCATCATGTTGCCAGTTTGTGCAGTGAGTACAGGAGGCAATAATATGCCACAAGATGATCACAGTGAAGTCTCATTAAAATATGTTTCTCATATCTATTACACAATATAGTGACAGAGATTAAAAATCACATTTTAAACCACTTTGGATATTTCACTCAGTCTAGGGCAGGTGATGACAGATCTAAGACAACTATATTAGTGGTAATGAAGCAATTCACCATCAGCAATATTAGTTCCTTTCCATCTTCCTCTATTTAAAGAATATTTGACATTTTTATAGAGTTTAATCCAAAATGAACCAGAAAAATCAGTAAGCAGTTTTAAAAAACTGAGTGTTGTCAAGATAATGTTCTAGGCCCTGATGGTATCCACCAGTCTAGATAGTCATGTGCATGAGTCCATCTAACACTTCACTGAATCAGTAATGCTTTATGGAAAAGTTATTAAGCTCCTCCTTACTTCAAATGGTGGTCTCGTGGTTTGGCTTACTCGACTTTTTGTGGTTCAGTTAGCCCCACTATAACAAGTTATACCAGGAGTAAAATCAAAAGACAAACATTTAGAGAAATAATATCATCTTTTTCTCTGACTGAAATTAAGAATTTATATTTAATTTTCCGTGATTACAGCTCTTCCTGATTTCTTTTCTTGTGAGCAAACCTCATGTCCTAAAAAGATTGGTCTGGTTTTTGACTATTTTCTGTCTGCTTGTCTGGTTTTTGACTGGCATGAGAGTCTTCTTAAATTAGCAGTTTGCTCAGTATTAATAGTTTTACTAGTGTGCAAAGTATCAACCATAGTGCCTGTATGAAGCGCTCCAAACATTTTCCCAATATGGCATAAATCACTGTCCTTTAATCATAGCATAAACATTTCATCAGCCGTCATAGAAATGAGGACACCCCAGTGCTATTAAAACAGTACATGCATTGAAATATTTTAGTGTCACTTACACAGTCAGAATTTGAAAGAAAAATAATCACAAAACAAAAAGTCTTCTGTTGAAAACCTGATGGTACAATCATCACTGGCTCTTCTTCCACTAGCATCTGTTGGAAAGATAATAGCTGTCCAGGCTTCCAGATAGGTCCAAGGTATCTGCATCCTTTAATTCTCAGGATCATAAAGTGCAGCGACTCCCTTATAACCTCCCCATAAGACTACTCCCATTACTTACTAACAGTTTATGCATTTTCTGTTTGCTCTGGGGGCAAACTTCATAGAACAAGAAGCTTTCCCAATTAACTTGAGAACCACAAAGTTGTACAGCTGCGGTATTTTCTAATAGTTTCTTAGCAAGAAATTATAAACACACATTACCCAACCCTTAGCCCAACAGCTTTTTTTCCCCTTTCATCTTTACTGCAGGAATTCAGGTTTTGCTTGTCCAGACATGGACTCTGTTTCCAGCTGAGATACATGACATGCTAACAGCTTCCTTAGAGTTGGTGTCTATTTGAAAGATTAAAAGGCCTCTGGTCCCTCTCTGGGGCTTTTCAGAAGTCAGTTATTAAGAAAAATTACTCTCTGCTTCCTATGTCAAAGCAGCATCTTTGAGCTTCAGACATCTGCAGGAAGCACTGCTTTGCATCTATTGCACATACTTTGTGGACCATTCAAGGAACAATTTAGTTGAATGTGGAAAAAAATCAACTACAGTCCTATTCAGCATTCAAGTTTGATTTCAGTCCACAACTGCAGAGTTTGAAGCCTGCCTTTCTGCCCTGAGATGAACCATATATACACCTAAATATACATATATGCAAGCCCACTTCGGAACTTTTCCGTGTACATGTGTATAGCTGATGACTTCAGAGCGTATGCACATACAGTTCTTTGCTCCATTTGTAGTAATATTCAGTGCTAAACACTTTTAGTGATGCAAGGACAAGGGCTGCTATAATGAATGTTTCTTCTTCTTTCTTTCCCCCCCCAAAACAACCTAAGAAGCAAAAATGTATCCTATCTCTGCAAAAACTGAAATATTTATGGCTAATTTGAACAGCATATACTCTTTAAAATAATTTTTAATCAACTGCTGGACAAATAACTGGATGCAGATGCTATATAGATTACATATTCCTCACCATCAATAAAAATGATGTGTGGCACACTATGGAGCTCATCAATAAACAATTTTCAGAGAATACCTTTACTTCAAATCATTTGAAGTAGGCTTGAAGAAGACCTCCTGAATCATTACACTTAGGCTACTGAACGCACCATGTCATATAATCCCCATCATAAATGTATTATTGAATTTCATCTAAAAGTAAGTTCATTTTTTATTCCTCTCCTCACTGCTCTAGAACTACTCTGGTGGTCATGTTTAAGAAAAGCCTTTGGATTTTTAGCCAAAATGTAGTCCTTGCCAGCTTATTCTTATCTGGTTTTATATATCTGTTCACCTTACTCTCACCTTGCAACATGTCCCTTGGAGATAAACAGTCACAAGAGACTCATTTTCCTGGAGGTTACAGATAGATGGAGCGTGAATACTTACTGTGTAAGAGGCTGTGTTTCCTTTAATGTACTCACATAATTCATAGACAAACATGAAATAGTTTGCTACTGATTTTCAAAAATGACTGACAGTCTTAGAAACTTTGTATAAAAAAAAATCTCTAAGCATCAAATGCTCCTTTTTGCTGACTTTTTCTCTTATATCCTGGGTGCTTTCTCTTGGTCTGTAAATATCCTCTGCTCTGCCCCTGTGGCCGATAAAGATCTAGGCCAATATGGTATCTTAAGACTTTCTAAAATACTCAAACCAACAGGTGAACATTTCCAAGGAAAAGAAAGCACATCTTTAATGGAAGCCTTTGCTCTTCTGCTTTTGCCAGTTACAGCAATGTCTGTGTAGCTACATCTGGTTTTCAGTACAGGCATCTGTTGGTTGACACTTGTTTGGGGTTGTTGGTGGATCTGCCTATCACCTGCCTAGTTATAGGGGGAAAGATTTATGGGAGAGGGAAATTGCAGCAAGCCAGAAAGTCTGTCAGTCCAGTTCCCATAGGACCCGTATATAGAAAAGCTTGATGGCTGGGACCTAAAGCAATGGCAAGACCCCACATCTCCCTCCCCAACAATGAATGCAGATGGCAGAGGACCCGTCAGGAGGAGGAGAACTCTGTTGCTATCTGATGGATCAAATGGAAGAGAAATGAAAGATATTGATGGGCAGGCCTAAAGCCCATGAACTTTGCACATGCTGTGCTTGTTACGAAGGCAACCCAGCTGGACTGCCAAGCAACCAAAGTTACAGCACTCTAAGAGCTCAGTGTAATGCTCCCTTGCTGGGCATTGCATTAGGGCAACAACATCAGACAACAGTGTCAGCGGCAGTCACGGCAGGCCAAAGTAAGGAGGCCTTTCAGAAGAGAAATGGAAGAAGCAATTCGAAATTCTTGCAGTAGAGAGCTGTGTTTTATTGTTGGTGCTAAGGAGCAGGCCTGTTAGCAGCACAGCTGTGATGAAGAAGGATGGTTAAGAGAGCAAGGAGGAAGAGGCAGTGTGGAGAAGGGGGGTGACACCAGCAACACCCAGCAGCACAAGTGTTGCTACCAGATCAGCTACGAAATCAGAGTTACTTTCTTTGCCCATGTCTTTAGACTTCTCTTTTTCCCTTTAACAAAAATATTTGTTAATCCAGTTTTTAGGCCTTGTTAGTGAGGAAAACTAGCTCATTTAGTATCAAAATGTTAGTTTAATTTTCCTTTTTCCAATTCTGCTGGGAGGCACAAATCAGCATGTTAGCAGTGACCCCTTTAACTCTAAACCTGTCCCATTTTGCTTCCTGTCAGGTGCTGACAGAAGGGTTGTACACAGTATAATGAACCGTGGCTTTCATGATTAAACACATTCATCTTCAACTTACTCTTCAAGTCAGCTTGAACAACTGTCCTCCCTGGAAACTCTCTAACTTCAAACATTCCTGCTTGTTCAGTCAGCAGTGATTTTTCATTAGAAGGATTACTGTGTGATGCCCAGATTTTCCTATAATTTTATTCCAAACCATCTCAAGAAATAGTCTAGGAAACAATTAGGGGCACAAATAAGGCTTTAGGAATATTAAGACCACCCTTCATACCAACATCCAGCATGGGTGCCTGTATATTGTCCAAAATGAGGTTTACTTGTTAACACTAGGAGTCCTTGAAGTACCTCTTCAAAAAGCGTGGATCCAGCACAACAGTGCTAGAAATATTAGTCACTGCAATTATAGCCCATTTCATATGCAGCGATGTCAAGTAGGAGCTGGATTTTTCCTACTTACTGCAGTGGCGGATGATTAATTCTCACCCAATTACTTCTTGCAGCATATGCTTTTGGTTTCCAAAGATTAGAAAAAATTCTGATATTGGGTTCAACATTGTAGTTTCCCAGCCATCACTGTTACTAGGCACACAGTAAAGAAAGATGGATAAATTCTCTCATCCATCTCATATAGCTTACAGAAGCCCTATAATATTGGCCCCCTTCAGATTTTATGGGTGCAGTTTACCCCCTCCTTTGGTTACTCCATTTCACTCTTGCTTCAGAGTTATCCACAAGCATCATCTGGTCTGAAATTGTCTTGGAAAACAGCCTCCCAGCCCTGAACAGCTTGCACCTGGGCATTCTCTAATTTCTTTTTTGCCACTTCACTAGCAATTATGTTTTGAATTGCAGCAGCTGGCACAGAGAAGAGTCACCAGAAACAAAATATTAACAGCTAATATATTAGAGAGAAGCTTGGCCCAGATGTGTAACCAGGATGTTACTGTGTTTTACTCTCATAGAATACAGCTTCTGTCTCAGTCTGCTTAAACAGCTACTTAATGTGGATTCTCTCAAGGCCAATCTTTGGCTGCTCTGTGTTGCCAGGTTTAGCTGAGCAAGTGCTGCTGGATTCAGATACTCTCTTAGCCAGTGGAGTAACCATGCAATTATATAGTTATTTTCTTTCCTACTACCTCCTAGATTGGTATTGTATCTAGTATTTCCAGAAAACCCAATGCCTCCTTGCCTCCACCAAGTCCTGTGGACACTGCCTGGGATCTCCATCTGGGAACCCCTACAACAGGCAGGGCAAGCTGAACTGACCACTGGGGAAGTCCTCTGGGGTAGACGGCTCCCTTCATGTCCATACAGCAAATAGGGAGGAAAAGAAGTTTGAAACATACACTGCATGCCCATTTCATATTAATCTGGAACAATCAAAACGTTTGTGTGTCTCCGATCTCAGCCTCCTGCTGGGACAAAACCACTCTGGAAAAACAGCAATTACAAGTACTTTTACAACAAAGTTAAGTTTCTAAAAGGAAGCATATTTGAGATTAAAAAAACAAACCAGCAAACAATTTTAACCCCACAACCTAGTTAATCTGATAGTATGAAGGCCAGTGCTATCTAACAACATAATAATTTATAACAGGACCTACATCTTCATTTACTTCCACAGAGAGAAATATGCAATATATATTGATGTTGTAATTTTTTTTCTTATATACGCTAACTATATCATATTCAGCTGGGGGAAACTTTTCCTCGTGCCTTCCCTCTATTAGTTGCACAATTATAATGTACTGAAAGTATCTTAGGGCTTTCTTGGAAGCAATCAATTGAAAATTGGTTGATTATGTTAGTTACCTGATAATGACTTTTGCATGAGTGTCTGTGCCTTATCAAACTGATTTTGATACCTTTTCTACAGTGGTTGTGCAATAACTATACAACTTGGTAGAACAATTTTATAGACTGTCGTTAAGAAGGGCCTTGCACCAAGGTCACATCAGCTTACACAAGGATGAAAACTTACAGATTATTCTTCATGTGTTTGCTCTCAGACCATGCAAGTAGATTGTAAACAAAATAGCATTGCAAAACCAGCTTGTGGTCACTTCAAAGGACTAACATTTTCAGCTGTAATTGTTACTACCAATGCTATGCCTACTGCTATCTGAGAAGCAGAAGAAAGCTTGAGTCCACCTTCTCATTTTCTGAGACTGTCATATTCCCTCCTTCTCTTTCTCCACAGATATTATTTATATTATATGAGAAATCAATGAGCAATTCCAGATGTTTTGAAGTCTGAGAGCAAATCCTATAAGATACGACTGCTTCTTTATTTGTTTACCTTTCATGCGTAAATGGTTTTAAATTAGTCATTTTATCATTACGCTTATTTACTGTTAACTCTTATTTATGATAATTTACTTTTGGCTGATTAAAAGCTGAGTTTTTCAAGTGTTTGCTTGGAGATACTGAAGTTTAATCAGCAAGTAACATTTCTAGCAATAGTTTATGATTTTTCTGTCAATACAAAATAAATTTCACTGCCATTATGGCAGCGTTTTCAATACTCCTTTTTGCTTGGTGCTAAACTTAGCCATTTCACTGAAGAAAAGAAATTGCACATTACTTGCGATTGCAGTAATTTCTTCATAGCACCGTTAGCATCAGTTAAAATCTCCTTTAAGGACACCCACCTGAGTCACTGAAGCCTCCTCTGCAGCTGTGTGTGCAGTTAGGTGCACAACTGGGCTAGGGAAGGGTTTAATCTCTTGTCCCAGGGACTGGGAATGCCAACCAGCTCTGCAAAATTGGAAACAGGTAAGAGGCAGCAGAAAGGGGACAACTTTAGTTGAGAACTGATTTTAAACATGGTTAGGGAGAAAAAATATGCTCTAAAATGAGAGTTCTGCATTTACTACATCAAATTGTTGAGCACAGCTTAACACTCAGTTTCTATCTCCCCAAAATGGAATTTCTTAACATATCTCTTTCTATATCCTAATCTAATGGTGCATTCTCTTTTTGTGCAACTTCTAAAGAGATAACAGTGTTGAGGGCTGCATGGCCTGCAGAATTCCTTTCCTGTATCTCTCTACCTAGTTTTCTTTTGCAGAATCATGCACAGCATGCAAACATACAAAAGTCAGACAGTTGACATGAAACCTGACATCTTGAGTATCAGCTGGCTAGTGGAGCTACTGACATAACTAGAATTTATGTATAAGTTGCCATATGTGTCAGCCAAGTGTTTGGAACTAGATACAGCCTCCCTAAAGAGAGGTACTGCTCAGAAGTCACCCACTCTCACCAAAAACTGATCATAGTCACTGGAGTAACAAGCCAAAATCACAGCTTTGTTTTCTACATGTATAGAAGTTTTAGCAAGTACACAGGTGTTTGCAGCTATGTCACCAATATTCCCTAATGGTTTACAGACCTCCAGAAGACTTCTAAAACTCTGTGGCTGCTTAAGAAGTTCCACCACCCCAGTCAGTACACTCGATTCAGTTGGAGATTTGACTGAACTGTGATTCTCTCTTCTTTTTTTTTGTAAGCATGAACAAATATTAGAAGGTCTAGATCTTTCCATTTATGAAGCTCACAGTCCAAAGAAAGAAGTTCTTTATTATTCTGAATATCCCTTCAAATATTATTTGTGATAAAGCTCAGGCTGAAGTAATGATAAGCAGGATCACTGCAGTGCGCTTTGAACACTAGTTCTAAGAAGTGATGAAATTCGTTTTTTGTGGTGGTATTTGAAAATAGCCCTCCTGGAGCCCAACTGTCACTGACCGTTTGGATCTCAAATTTACAGGACAACGTACTCTGTAAATTAAACTTTATTTTATGAGCTTATTAGGAAAGAAAAGAAACAAACAAACATGACAAGGGCTCAATCTCCTTTGTACAGACTAGTCTAACAAGTGAATTCACTAATTCAATGCTTAATTCATGAGGTTTCTAACTCACAAGTTCTCTAATTCATAACTTGCAACTCTTAACTTGTAAGTTGTGCACCTATGAGCAAAATAGTTACCTGGCCGATGGTGAGAGTGCTCATCCTTCCTTCTCCATCACAGTGCCGGCATCCCCTGCAGGCATCCCCTGTATCACACCAGCAAGCACGAAAGCCTCAGCAGTCCAACTGCTCCTGGATCTGCTTCAAAAACGTTTTGGATAAGCTGATGTATTTATACTTTCCAGCTTGGAAGTTTGGTCTATACCATTTCCATCAGTTATCAGATTCTGAAGAAACTGCCAGACAATCGATATGCAAGGATTACGGCTGCAGAAGACAGCAAGCTGCAGGTGATAGTGGCTGCACCATGACCTTTAGCCCTTCCTGGGCACCGTGCCCTGCCTACGTGTTGTCCTTGCTTTCACTTGCTGGCAGTGCTCCCAGTGTACACCAGGCCTTAGCATGAGATGTGTGCTAGCCAAAATCTCAACAGGAGTTGAGTGAACAATCACACCCAACTCATTTTCCCATTACAGGTAAAAGCCTTTGGCAGTTAAGAAACTCATTTGGTTAAAATTCCTTCCATTTAAAATCCAGCTGTCTAGGACATTCCCTTTTCTTTTTCTCATACACTCTTGATTTGCCAAACTGTATACGGAAGTGAGATGTTTGTCTGAAAATATGGCCTTACATATCTGTTATTGTTTGAGAAGAGATTTATGTGCTATTTCCACACAGAACGTTTCGCAGAATACATTAGCTATCTTAGTGAGAGCTGCAAAATACAAAAAGGACTACTTTCTTTCAGTAAGCTCAGGGGAGTTTCTAAACTGTCACTCTGGTCTCTATGTATTCTATAATATTTACTCTTGCTCTAGATGTAAATAATGAATTTACAAAATAAATGGCAAAATGTCCAAATGTTTTCAACAAAGTGATATAGCAGAATTTATACCATATAGCTATTAGACCTGATCCTAAAAATCCTCATTCAACTAGTACTTACAAATACAAGGAAGCTCACTGCATTCACAGGAATGAAAAATACCGGGATAAAATTTGCAATACTCCATATCACCTCCTTGAAACACTTTACAATTAAATGCAATTTATTTCATTAGCTGAAGATGGAGACATCTTAAAGTCAAGAATAATATACCAGTGAGAAAAGAAAAAAAGTCTAAACATGTTCTGTCCCAGTTCTGTCTCCCACTGAATAGACACATGCCTTAGGCTTATGTGCCTTATGTCTGCTCACATGCTCACTTGCTGGAGCTTGGCTTTCGTCCTGTATACAAAATAATTCAACATCAGCCTCAGGTTTTTCTTTTGAGGCTGTCCCTGTAGCTTTTTGTAAGCACCCTAACTTAAACTCTCTTGTTCATGCTACTTTCAGGGCTGCTCCTGTCTCACTTGCATTACAGGAGGAGTTGAATGGCTCTCAACTGCCAGCTCCTGCAGAAAGGGCTCCAGCACTCCCTCACAGACACTGTCCCTCTCTTCTCTCCATGAATTTTCTTATCTAGCACTTAAGCATATTAAGTTATCTCAGCTTCCATCTTCATCACTTTTCTGCCTTTATTCATATTCCTGTAAAGATATGTTTTTTTTGTAGAATTTGCCAGACACTAATGAATTCTTTGCCCCCATTCCAGGCAAAAAAAAAAAAAAAGTTACTTCTTCCTCTGAATTTCTTTTCTGTACTTTTTTTTATATTTTAGCCATAATATTATATGCTAGGCAGAGTCATATTTCACCTTGTCTAGCATGTACTGCCTTCTTAGTGCCTAAACTTCCCAGGTAAAGAGCACCATTAAAATGGATGATGAACAGAAGTCATTCTTCACACGTTACAGACATGGAACTGTCTCGGGGACAGTGTGCTGAGTTTGAAGTTTCACAAGAGGGCTGAGCAGATCTGACAGCTATTACCAAAAGGCAAAGCCTTCCTCTTCTTCCCCTTCTTTCTCCTCCCTTTCCAGTTCAGCTCTCCTGATTTCACATCCCAGTCCCTGCCTTGAAATCACTCTGGTCACCATCTGGATGAACCAATTCAGCTCACTAAATTGGCAAAGAACTAACCCAGCAGAAACAACTTAACTATTTTCTGCCCCTTTAAGGAGCTGAATCAGCTCATCACAGGATCTGACAACTGCCAGTGCCAAGCAAGGGAAGCATGGCCAAGAGAGGGCAAAGTAGTAGGACTCCTCCTTTTGCCAGCTGCAGGCTGTCAAATTGCTCCTTGAGCTGAAATGACCTGCACAAGGTAAGTCTGAGGCAGAGGTGAAATCTAGGTTTTGGATCATTCATCATCTCTAGACCACCTTTGCTCTCAGCCATAATGTCAGCAGTTACTTTCAAAGTAAATAGAAGCACTACTCCAAACACAATCACTTTCATTTTTCACCCCTGCTGAAGTTCCTAGTAGCAAAATATCATGCAATAATTCAACTAAAATTGGTGGTTAAGAGCCTTTTAGTGCTAGAGCCAGTAGGAAGCCTGTTTTTCTTTATATAGCTAGATAATACTGGGCCGAATAACAAGATCTTGTTATATGGCTTAGTTGTCCTAGTATCTTTGCAAGAAAGGAAATATCTCAACAGAACCACCACTGACTTTGTATAAATACAGAAAATGTCTGTCCTATGATGATGAGCAATTACTAGAGAAAGACAATGATTATCTGCCACTTAAAGCATCAGCATCGCTACGTAACTAGCAAATGAAGTCAATTTTTTTTTTTTATTTTGAAGCTTTATCACTTATTAATCACATTTAAGTCCCTAATTAAAAACCCTTCAATGTTAGCAACTGCTGACAATTATTAAGGTAGATTAAGCTAATCTCTAAATGAAGGGAAGACTCCACAATCCACCCTTTCCACTTCCAGGTGCCTGGCAATAATTAAATGGTAAGCTTGTTATCTGAGTGCTTTCTCCAATCCTGCTTTAGTAAAGCAAAAGGGCTTATAGTTCTGCAACAGTAAGTCTGTGATGGCAGTAGAAATAAAATCCAACCTGAAAAAACAAGAGCCGTTCCTATCACAAGGTTGCTTAGCATATTGAGCATAGCGTATTGTATGTTGCATAGCATACAGGCTAATGTAAAGTTCGGAATTTTGGCAGTCAGACTCTCAAGGAGGCTGCATTTGCCATCGTGTGACCCTCTTTAGATATGCTCAGGATGCAAGTTCCTGAGCATCTCAGCTCACAGCTTTCCCTGCTAGAAATTGCACAGCTTTATGTTGCTGTCGTTACCAAGTATATGTGCAAAATGGCACATGGCAGAGGCAATATAGGAGAAGGAGGAAGCTGGGAAAAGAGATGAAACTTCTGACTCCTGTTCTGTCCCAGCCGCTCACTGATTTACAGCATGCCAGCACTCAAAATCCATTTCTTTGCAATCAAGGTTCTCCCTAAATAAATAGGAAATTATGTAGAGGTTTTCATATAAACAGTTCATGTGGGAAATTGCGAAATACTATTTTTTGTAAAGCCCTTGAGATCATGAAATGTGTATTGCACACCTTTCTCATTTTATCAGACATCTTCAAATACCAGTAAGAATCTTCTGAAAGGCTACATGAAATAAAGATTTGGTTTTTGGACTCTCCTCAGGAAGTTTTATACAATTATGGTGTTCTCTCTCATTGAAGTTGTTTCAATATAGCACAGTATACAAATAATAAGCAAGAAAAAAGCAATTATTTCCCATGAAAAAATTGCTATATTTTTTTACTGTCAAATGAACAGTTATAGTTTAATACAACCATTTTAGTGGTTGCTAAATTACATCTGTAATTTACAAAATTTAATTGTAGCTGCTTTTTTGGAAAGTCACTTTTCAATGAGATGGTTCGTAGCAGGCAGGCTTTTGGAGCTATTCCTATTTCATACAGCAGTGTAGGCTAATATAATAACTGTAGGTCTTAATTATGCCAACTATGAAGATAACTGATGAGAATTGTCTTTATTCTTTTTAGGAAAAATGACAAGATTGTGAGGTGACTTCATGTTTTGAAATTGAGTAAAAGATCATGTGGAAATTGACAGCTTTTCACAATGGAAAAAAAAACCCAAAACAAAATTCTGGACCTAAACTAAACCATATAATTTATTTCTAGCTAAGTACTATGTCTTAAAAGAAATTTAGAAAGAAAAGTTCAAACTTGGCTGAATATTATAGCTATGTTACATAAATTGTGAGATAGGACAAAGTGTTGCATGAACCAGTGTATTACTTTATCTGTTAGCTTGCTAAAATTGTAATTCAGAAGTTTCTCTTTTATTAGGTGTGAGGAATGTGACAACTGAGCTCAAACAAAAATTAGGTAAACACTAAATGAATGAAGTTTTTTGACCCCCAAATGTTGTTGCTGTGGCAGATGATACAGCACTATTCTAACCATAACTTAGCGCTCCTTCCTAGTACTTAATGTCAACCATTCTTAATATTTTACTGAAAGCTCCATATGGGCACAGGAGCTTCCATGGGCAGATCAATTTACAGGGAAAAGGTTGAGTTTCTAGTTTGTTCCTCAACAATGGCTGCCTTGACAGTCTGAGCTCAACTCAGTTCCCTAAAGACAAGTGCCGTGCTGTTTGAGACACCACAATTTTCTGAGACAGCTTTACAGAGCAGGCTGGTTTTACACAGGACCTGTGGGAGCCCAGTGTCCTTCGGGAATGGTATCTGGAGGTCAAGTAAAAGGCTGTCTCAAATACATCTGGCTAGGTGTTGTAGCCTTCAGTGAGCTATATGTTGCTGAGATTACACTAGCAAATTTAAGGCTAGGTGAGACATGTCTGCACAAGCAGCAAACACAGAGAGAATGACGGAAACACAGGAAAAGGAGATCAAAATAACCTGAAGAGAAAATACAGTGGTTTAGCAATTTCCTGAAGTTTCCCGATTAGAGAGGCCGAGCCCATGGAATTCTCACTGATACAATCCAAGAATAATAAACCATCTTTCCTGGCATAGAGGATGACCAGATATAGATCCAGTGATCCATCAGCTCTTTTAGTCTTCCTGTGACACTTTGCCCTTTAAAGACCTTACTTATTGTTTCACATTCTCCAGAGTTTGCTCTGCATCAATTTCAATAATCTTTAATTAAAACTGAGCTGATCCCATAAAAGCTGTGGATATTATCATTAAAGGTTGCAATACTGATTTAGCAAAGCTTATTGCTTGCCTTTGATTGCATAGTTCATGAGATTCAAGGAACTGGTGGCAATTCATAAAAATTAATATGAGTGACCTTGCTTGTAGACAAGCAATTCTTTATAGAGCCTATAATAGTTTCGGCTCAAAGATAACTGCTAGAGGGGTTCTCACACCATCCTTGACATGCTCTTTGTTCTCCACCTTTTAAATGGATGACAGTGATTCATCTTCTTATTTAGCCAGATGTCTGAAAGCCTTGGAGATACATAATAGTGCCTGTGGAGAGAGCCACATTTGACACTTCCAACTCTGGCACTGACAGTGCCTAGAGGGTTCAAGTGAGAGTGGATTTGAAACTCTATATTTGTCTCCCAAACTGAACACAAGTGAAGATTTAGGGGAGATACTGCTACTCTGGCATCTCTGAGCAGTGCATCATTTCCCTGAGAGTGGCCCAGGCTCAGCTGCACATCATGCTGAAGAAAGTAAATCAGCTCAAGACATGCAGCGGGATTTAGCAGAATAAAACTTCTAACGTTTTTTAAATAGACCCTACATGCCCTGGTGCAGATGCATTGGGCAGCATTTGAAAACACAGTCAATTATTGCCTCCTTACCTCCTGTAAAAAAAAAACCACTCCCCAAGATATGCTTTCTACTTGCTACCATAAAATTACCCCCATTCATCATGAATTAAATTTTCCTACACTCCCCAGAGCACAAGCCTTTGAAAGTTTAAACCTCAGCCTTCAGATAATCAAATATCCTTCCAACAGTTCTTCTCCCATCCCAAAGAGGTTAGCATAGGTCCCTCACTGCCTGCAGAGAAACAGTGTCACTGCAGAGAGGATGACAGGAAGGTATGTTCAAATCACAATGCCATTCTCAGCCAACACCTTAAAGTTTACCCACATGGCTGGTGATGTCAAATGTTAATAGACCACAATCATAGCCCAATTTGCTTGAATTCTTCCATATTTTGTCTAAAAAAAGTGGACAATTCCTCATTTTTCAGCCAGTTCTGCTGGCAGCAAACCATGCTGTGCTATGAGGAGCTACTGAAATTGCACTTGGGTTTCTAGACATTTCAGTCCTGGGGCTTCCTGAGAAGCAATGACGATAGACCTCAAGAGCTACTTACTATCGTATGGAATAAGAACCTCCACTGATATACAGTTCAGGTTTTGTTGGTGGCAGGTTTTTGTAGTCTCCTGATGTAACAATGTTACAGTCAAATATTAGTTATCAGAATCCAAATTCATTAATTTTTGAGAGATCACATTATTTTCGTGCTTATACCTTCCAGGGTTTTTGTTGACAGCTGCTCATTCAGGAGAGGCAGTGACTATATATGGATATGTTTCACCTGATGATCAGGAATTATGGAAATTTAGGAAAGACTTGTCTCTAAACTGACAGTGCCAACTCCAAAACTCTGTAGAGGCAAGCTAAGCAGTGATAGCTTGTATAAACCATTACTATTTAATTTTTGATTTATGTGTTGTTAAATCACTAAGTGGTTTTAACTGAGCCCATGTTTGACAGAGATATTATTTGTGTACTTTTTAAAAATCCATTAGTCCAGAATAGAAATGTAATTATTTTACAGATATCTGGATTTCACTTGAGCTATCAACTCTGTGCTATTAAACAAGAGATTCAAGACTTCTTTGGGGATCCATTTGGAGCCAGTTCTCATTGAGAACATGAGAGAAAAGTTAGAAGGCTCTTATAGTGCCTTTTGAGCTAAATTCTGAAATAAGAATTGATATAAGTCCAATGGAGAATATAAGCAATATTCACCAATATTTTGTGAAAATATACTTTTGAGTTTTTCTTCAGATGGGGAAGTACCGGATTAAAATTAGTTTATTAGTTCCAATAAAATTTAATAATAAGCAATTTAAATTTAGGAATCAATTTTCAATAACCTCGAGTAAACTTACTTAAAGAATTCCACATGAGATTAAACATAAGAATCCATTCTATATTCTTGTCATCTTCTCTTTTATGTTGCTGACAACTTTGTTTGTTTTAGCCTGAGGCTTTGTTTATTGATTGTGGCCAACAGAAGGACAAACATGAAAAAAAATGAGGAAGGAAACTAAACTCTGTCTGCAGATGGAGGTCAAATTCACATCATCTGATCTCAGGAACACAAATTTCCCATTATCTCTAAAATGAAATACCACAGACATTTAGGCTGAAATACTTGAAATCTATGAACTGATTTAGGAAATCTTTAAGTAATGTCTTTTGCTTATGAGAGGAAAAATAATGGCTGTGGAGTGAAAAAAAAAAAAAAAAATCTGAGAAAACCCAGTTCCCACCAGGTTTGGTGCCTGGCCCTGAGCACACGCCTCTCCCCGGGCGGGCCAGCTCCAGCCGCACAGCAAGGGCGGCCCCGTCCCATGGGGACCACGGGGCTGCTCCCGGCGCTGTGGGGAGGCCGTGGCCAGGCCAGACCCTGGCCTGGGGAGGCCCCGGTGCCTGGGGCAATGGCTCTGCTGCCAGGCAGTCCTGCACGGGGCTGCCCACCACCCGCTGACCCAGGCTCCAACCCACAGGCCAATGTCCCGGCCCAGCCTCAGCCGACCCCGTCCCCACTGGCCTGCCCTCATGCTTAGCTTCCATGCTATTTAAATTCTGACTGATCTTCAGTTTCATTAGCATCCCATGGCGATGACTGACCAGTGTCTATCACATAATTTGAAGACAACATAACACTTTGAAACGAAGATAATAAAAGAGTAGCAGCCCAAAAAGAAGAGCCATAGTTCCTGGTCTTTTCTATGGAACCATATTAATTTCAGAAGGTCAGTGCTATTAAGAAATCAAACAATAAACTCAATCCAGTTCCGTCCAGCAAAAACGAAGGCAATTGTAAATACCAAATTTGACACAGAAGGAAAAGAGCATCGAAGTGAAACACCATACTGATTGGCCCCAGAGCACAGAAAAGGATGCTCATCTTGTGACTAGTCAAGTCAAACCTGGGTATAACAGAGGGATACAGCAACAGCAATAGCCCATATGACTGTCCATAATACTGAGAGAGGCCTGAAGTCTATTTTGCCAAAGATTTGTAAGGAAAATTCATTTTAACAAAGAGATTTGAATAAATTTATAAGAAACTTCTACGTTACATACTCCTGTGTCCCTGGTTATGAGATGGAGTTTTCTCCTGGCATACATCCTCAGGCTGACGATGTATATGCTATTTATTGGGGGGGGGGGGGGCGACTGTTGATCTGGGGGGGGTGTTAGGTCTACAGGGTCTTGTTTTTCAGTGACAGCCCTAGCTGGCCTAGATGTTTTCCCACTGAAATTTGTGGAGGTTTTATAACTGGTATTAGCCTGATTTTGCACTGCATTTATGCCAGATGTAAAGCTTCATCAGATTTCAGTATAGGCCAAAGCTGAGGTGCTTTGTAAATCCTATCTATCTGTAAACATTAAAGAGGATGGAACAGTCTGCAGTGAACCATATGGATGGAAGATAATCTATGTTTTCTGTTCTAGTGTCCAGCTGAAGTATGTAGCACAGGACAATCCCTGGCAACATCTTCAGCTCATTTCAGGGAGAGAAAGGTGCCAGTCCTGTAGTTCATGCTGAAACATCCTCAGCACTGTCAGACGCTCATGGCAGGGTTTGAGGCTGGCCACATCTTTAATTCCAGAGGTGTGAAATAATACCTTCAGTCAACTTGATGAGCATTTTTCTTCCAGAGTTTAGCCTTCAAACCCACAAATCTCAGCAGCAAGTACCACACAAATCTTTGACGTAAAATTGGGCAGCGGGTAAGACCTGTTGCCTTTAATTCTCTTTTAATCTTTGCTGAGCTGCTTTTCTTTAAATTTCTGCTTAATTTCCCTCCCCAGCATTACCAGTTATTGGAGCTTGTGGTGGTTTTTTTTTAATTTAATTGTTTCTTCTTGCTTGAATGGTGGAATATAATAGCTACCCTGTGGCTAGCTGGAACGGCTTCCCCAAAATGGATCAGATCACAGCTTCTGAAGAGGTCTCATTTCTTTAAACTGCTTTGCAGTAGTCTTACAGAAAGCTGAAAGTCTTCCAAGTCAGGATTAATGTGTCACGGCTGTGGAGTGAGCAGAGGGCAGGTATTAATAACTCAGCATGAGCATAGTCGTAGAATGAAGTACTTTGGATTACTGTCTTGAGAGTACTGTCTAAGAAGGTTTCAGGTACAGGAGAACGAAGAGAAGGCATTGGGGAACAGAGACCAAAGAGCTGTAACACTCTGGATGAAATTCTTTAACTGAATTTCTGGATCCAAAGGCCAGAACTGCCTTTGCTTAGTGCCTCACTAATCCTGGCCTAATGGCCAGTGCACTCAGTAGGCAAAAAGGAGCCTTGAATTTTAGGCCCTTGTTAGACTAAGGATTTTTAAACCTTCAGATCTGTAGTCTTGGAGAAGAGCACTACTGTTGGCTACGACTGATGCTTTTGGGTCTTCTTGATTTTTTACATTGCTCAAAAATATTTTTTCTCCCCTTCCAAAAAAAAAAAAAAAAGAGATCATAATTATCTTGTGCTTTGCTCAGCCAGTGGATTTGGTTGGTTAATTGGTTTTGTTTTTCTTTTTTTTCTTTTTGTTTGTTTGATTGGTTTTATTCTTGTGGAAGTGAAAGCAGGATTAACAAAATGTGGAAGAACAGAGAAAACACTAGATTTGCTACAAAGGGCAAGTAGTATCAGGAGCTATGAGTTATGTAGGGAGAGTGGTTTCTAACTAATGCAAATCTCGAGAGGAGAGGAGAGGAGAGGAGAGGAGAGGAGAGGAGAGGAGAGGAGAGGAGAGGAGAGGAGAGGAGAGGAGAGGAGAGGAGAGGAGAGGAGAGGAGAGGAGAGGAGAGGAGAGGAGAGGAGAGGAGAGGAGAGGAGAGGAGAGGAGAGGAGAGGAGAGGAGAGGAGAGGAGAGGAGAGGAGAGGAAAGGAAAGGAAAGGAAAGGAAAGGAAAGGAAAGGAAAGGAAAGGAAAGGAAAGGAAAGGAAAGGAAAGGAAAGGAAAGGAAAGGAAAGGAAAGGAAAGGAAAGGAAAGGAAAGGAAAGGAAAGGAAAGGAAAGGAAAGGAAAGGAAAGGAAAGGAAAGGAAAGGAAAGGAAAGGAAAGGAAAGGAAAGGAAAGGAAAGGAAAGGAAAGGGAAAGAAGATAAAATGGAAAAACAGAAGCAAAAGAAAACAATCTTGCAGTGAAGCTTATTTTAGTCTTGTTTCTATAAATGCTATCCTAATATTTTTTTCCACAGTATTAATTGCAGCACTGGCAGAAGTTGGAACTTAATCACACAGTAAAAGGGGAGATGAACTATGAAAGGAAACTGTCTTTAAGCACACCGCTATATAAACTCTGAATAACACCAATTTGTGACCTGTTACAGCTCACACAGTGGTGGCATCTCAACTATTGCAAAAGCATCATGGCAACACTGAAGGTAAACCTTGGATAAAAGCAGGGAACAAAATATTTCAGTTCATCTTTAAAGAACTGTCACAATCACAAGAATGTTTAAAAAATGAAGCCTGAACTCGATGAAGAATTTCAGATGCCTAAAGTGGCATTTCAGTAGAATCAGATTTTGTTGTTCAGACCCTTCAGACTGGAAAGCTGAGCATACAGCTATTTTTCACCAGCAGATTCTAGTGCAGCATCTACCCTGCTTCAAATCTGACACTGAATGGAGAAACAAATTGTGGATTACAGAAGAAAATGCCTTTGGGAAATAAGTCCAGACTCACAGTATTAGCCTCTCAGGAGTGCCTAAACCCAGGCTAGAATCAGACTCCCTGCGTCTGTTCTTCCCTTTGGCCCCGTGACTCGTGTCCCTGGATCCCAGGCTCAGCTCCATGTGAGGAGCTGTAGGAAGCATTCCCACTCCAACATCCCACAGTGCTGTGGTGAGGGCATTTTCTCAGAGGTGGGAGAGTGAGTGGAAACTGTAGACTGGGGAAAGTTTAAGGTGCTAGTGAGTGCTTTACCCTCTAACGTTTAGTGCAAAAACACATGTAGTACCTCTTCTTCCAGGAGTTGCACAGACTGTAGATGGCTGTCTGCCTAAACCTGGATTACGATGGAAACATAGCCTGGGGATATGTGCTCATCCTCCTAGAGCAAGCACTTTGGAGCATGTTTGAAGAGCTAAAGCTAGATCCCCAGAAGACTTTCAGATTAAGTAGGTAAGTGCCTACAGGACCAGGCAGTATTTGAAAGCTGCAAGTCTAGGTTGCTGTCCAGGAGAAATGCACACAGCTTTGATGTAGGTGTCTATGTCTCAAATTAGATGGGATTTTGGCAGCCTGTTCCTATCCAGAGTGATATGGTTTTCAGTAGATCAGAACCCAGAGAGGGGACAGTAGTTTGTCTCCTGAGCTCTTAAAAGCTGTCAGATTCTCAATTCAGAATTTCAAAGTAACAATGATAGTGCTAATCAATCCAGTTTTAAAAAATATTTTTGCCACCTGTTGATATGAAAAATTTTGTCAATACACACTTTCTACAGTAGGTTGAAACTAAATTATTTCCTGCATTTATAACTAAGCCTAAGATGATAAACAAGAAAAGATAGGTAAATGATAAATAAATGCAATGTAGATCCTTAATAGTCCTTGATCTTCCATGCCCAAAGGACTATAAGGTCAGGAACAGCTGCAGGTATGAGTAAATGAGGAGCCAGGAGACTCACAATTGCATCACAAGAGCTGGACTTGTCCCGGCATGCCGCATAGGTCAAGCCTTGTAATCCCTTCTGAGAAATCCATGTCTGTATGCGCTTATAGAATTATTCTGGATCTCTCTAACCTAAATTACATTTCTAAGACTTCCCAAAGCACCCTATAAATTGTTTCATATTTTAGAATCTGTTTAAATTCTACTGCTGGTTAAATGTAATGCATTTATCCTTTGAGGAAAGGTACAGTAGTTCTGAAAACAACAATTTATATTAAGAGGTAAATACATGGACATAATGAGCAGGGAAGGAAGAAGCAGCTATTAGAACTAAACCTGTCTTCTCCCCAGACATCTTTGCAGGAAATATTAAAGCTATTATTTCCAGTCTTCTTATTTCCAGATGTTAGACTCCATCTGACATGAACATGGAATTTTCATTAATGTTAATGGAACTTAGGCAGATGCATCAAGCAAAAAATAGCCAGTGAGTAATGAAAGCTGTAGCAGAGTAAAAACAGGTGGCACCACACAGAAATGGCTCAGGAAAGTCAATATTTAAATATGGATCTTCCATCTTCTCCCAAATTACAATATCCCAATCAATTATAGGAAATGCTAGGAACGTTATTTATCTGTAAAGATGCAAAAGACCCAAAGACTCATCAATTGTTTGGTCTGTCCCTTAACACCCATGTCCTTAACACCCAACTGCCCCCCAAAACAAATAAATCTCCTACTTTGAGTGTATATGTTGCACTGTTTCTTTAACAAGAAAGCATCTATAAGATGTTATTTCTCCCTTTCCCAATAAAAAAAAATAATTCCTCTGTATGAGAATTAATTTTTTTATAAATAACCACTAATTTTCTTGGTGTCTCTCTCTCTATATAGTTTACATATATATACAGTGGATTTTTACCTGTCAAACCACATTTAACTTTCTTAGCTGTCTGAAAAGTTGAATTGGCAAATGCTCAACACAAGCAAGCTTTTTTTGAGCTTGGTGTCTCAAGTACTAAACAAGCCCGATTTTTGAGGCTGGATAGATTCTTTCTGAGATATTAGTAATTCAAAGGCCTCAAGATTCTTCTGCACACTTTCAAAGGGAAGTCAAATGACAAATTATATATAAAAGGAACTATTCTGTATTCTGGTTGCTCTTTGTAGCAGTAAAAATATCTACATCTATCAACTCAGTATTTTTATTTTTAAATTAATTCTGCACTTAACTACATTCCCAAATGGGAAGAATGGAACTAAAACCAATCCTGTTTCTATCAACTAGACATATTTTTTTTCTTTCCGTTTCTTGTTCCAACTTTTCTGAAATGCTACTGTGTTTATTAACATTACCTCTTTCGGCTGCAAAGTCATAATACAGAACTGAGTAGCCTGGAAGAAAGTGATGTTTTTCAGAGGAAGGTGAATAAGGAGCTGTAAAAACCGGGTCTTTATGCCTGAGTCAGATAAGGCTTCAAACTCTAATCCAATTAGCATTTAAACTGGTAAAGTCCCAAACCCATGTCCTGGCTCTCCTAACCTTGTGTTTCAAAACCCACTGCTCCCCTAGGGTTAATAACCTACCTGCATAGTGAGACAAGTGTGGGCTAGTTTAATTCAGATAACTTCATTTTCCCTGTTTTCTACATTAATCTTTCCAGAGCTATTCAGTCCACGCTTAGGCTGTGGATTCAGCCTACAATGTGTTTGACAGAGATGATGGTATAAGATACCCCATCTCCCTCTCTCCCTCCTGGCTGCTCATTCCCACCCTGTGCCTGGGACAGGCTTTAAAGAAAACCTTGAAAAACATGTTAGAAGAGGAAAAAAAAAAAACCAATAAACAAACAAACAAAAAAACCAAAACCAACTAGATTTGTTCCTGGTCCGATTGACAGAGCAGGCATACAAATGCTGGTGCTAACACCCCGGGCAGTCACAGCAGGGAGGGAAGGGCAGCAGAAGGGAGCCCAGTATGGCCTGTTGCACTGAACCATTTGTTCTGTCAACAGGGGCCTGATTTCCCATTTCACAGGCGCTCATCCACCCTTTCATAAATTGGCAAGTGACTGCGCAAACACTAAAAAAAGTGTTTGTAGATGTTTAAATGATCTTGTAGTAGGTGACAGGCAGATGGACTCTGCCTGCCACTGGCAGTGAGGGTGAGTGTGTTAGCAATTGCTAAGATCAGCTGCCTGGAAAGCTTTGTAGTTCTCCACTCCTTTCCCACTTTACACCACCACTGGCTGCATGATCGCCTGCACATTAACACAGCAATTAGCTGAGGAACAGCAGCTGGCTAACATCAGTTATTTTGGAACACTAATAGTTTCATTGAGTAAATGATTAGCAGCACTCACGATAAACTGGAATTTCTTTTTTTGCATCTAAGTTACAAATGCTGTCTTAGATAACACATGCCTGAATCGCCTATTTTGGCAAGTTAGGGCTCTGGCCCACATTGCAGAAGTAATGATGTGGAGTATTTTCCTCAAATGTCAGTCATATAGTCTTGATATTTCCTTCTTGATTTTTATAATACACTTGGTGGCTTCACTTTGAACACCATTATACTAATCACTTCAGTGTTCTATTTTCAAGCCTGTGTTTTCAAGAACAGCAAAAAATATGAGTCAATTGCTTTATAGTACAGGTAATAATAATGAAAAAGGGCATATAAGTAGATCCATGGAATGTCTGCTCTGATGTTAGTGTTCAAAAGTTGTGTGATCTGTTATTTTTGTGTGGACACATGGTATGTTATGGGAAGGTTATAAAGCAGTATGGGTGATAACACTTGGAGCCTGTGATTCACATCATTTGAATCAGTGAAGCTACATAAATACAAGGTAATATTGAGAGAATTTCTGAAAATCCCTTAACTTTTTGTGTCCTCTTATGGCCATGAGGCTGTAAGTCTTCGTGTCATCTCAAATATCATCAGACACATGACATCTAGGGCAGTGGGAGGGCAGCGCAAATAAAAAGCCTCTTGTTTTTGAAAACACTTTTCCTATATTCTGTAAAATCTGTAAACCCAACCATAAATAACTGCTCTCCATATCTGGCAAAGTCCTAATGCCCTCTCATTGTTGAGTAGGACCCTTCTGAGCTCTAAAAAAGAAGTTTAACTTAAGCAAGCCTTGTTGGTTCTTCAATTGTAATGGAGAGAGACAAGCACTTCTAAAAGGTATCTGATCTCATATGTTCTAGACACTTAAGTCTAGGCAGCTGGCTTAGACTGTACCCCTCAGGTTTAGAAAGCTGTATTTAGGTGGAACAAGTCTCACCCTTTGAACTGATTTTCAAAGATGACTTTTCATTTAGGGAAATATTTTTTTAATAGTTTTTCCATGGAATCATAGAATAACTTAGGTGGGAAGGGTCCTCCAGAGGTCATCTGGTACAAGTCCCTGCTTAAAGCAGGTGCAATCAGATCAGGTTGCTCAAGGGTGTGCCCAGCTAAGTCTTGAACAACTCCAAGGATGGAGATCCCACAGCATCTCTGGGACATTGTTCCAGTACTTGACTACCCTCATAGTAAAAAAAAAATAGTCCTAATATGTAACTGGAATTTCCCACGTTCCAACTTGTGTCCATTGCCTTGTATCCTGTCACCGTACACCTCCAAAAAGTCTCACTCTGTCTTCTCTGTATACTCCAATCAGTTGAAAACAGCAATGAGGTCTTCACCTTCTCCAGGATGAACAAACACAAGTCTCTCAGCCTCTCCTCATATGTCTTGTGCTCCAGCTCCCTGATCATCTTGGTTCTCTCTGTTGGACTCACTACTGTATGTCCGTGTCTTTTATGTACTGGGGAGCGCAAAACTGGACACAGAACTCTAGGTGTGTCACAGATGCAGAATAGAGGGGAAAGATCACTGGACCTGATGGTTACAGTCTTACTAATACAGGCTTCACCCTTGCTAGTACACTTTTTGTGATAATGATATGACAGGCAAGCTAGAGTTGTACCAAGTTAGACCATGGGAGATAATTTAGTCACGAGATGACCATAAAGGTCTTGGTATCTACAGCATATCTCTAGAAGGTTGTGTGAAGGCTGCTAAGAGGGTAATTCCTGGAAACAAAGTGAAATTCAAGGAAGTAAGAAGAGCGAACAAATAATAAGCAAAGAAACAAAACCATTTTTCTGTTGCTAGGTTTATTTTTTAACCATGCCATTTTTGTGACTCAACAATCTGCTATATAAACAAAGCTGAGGAGCGTGATTAACTGTGGTACAGCATAGAAACAAGGACCAGTTGAGGGGGAGGTATAGGTTTTCTTTAACATTTTTCCTATTGGAAAAAAATATCAGTGCAACTACACCCTAAGGAAAATAAGTCTATTCTATTATGGCCTGAATTTGTTAACTTAGGGTCCATAGCTGCCCTGGAAAATATTTATTGTTGCACAAATGAAAACAGATTGAAAACTATCGAATTAGTAGAGAAGGACAAAAGGAGACAATTGGTTCCAGTGAACTGGTTAAAGAAAAGTGAGCCATTCCGTTTAAGTCAAATAGAGAATACATAAAGACAATGCACCATATGCTTGGCAAGGTGTTTTTCATCAGATTCTGTTAGATTTACCAAATTTCATTGGCTTGCAATTTCTCTGAGATACAGAGAAAATGATTTAGCATCCCAATAGAAGCTAAATCCCAATAGATATTCCCTTATCTAACCTAACTGTAGGGGTTGCATTTGCAGCTGTGACTAAAATACTTCTGAAGGAAGAAGAATGAGATTCCCATTATATACCAAACTGTATAATAGTCAATTGTTTTATGAGGACCTTTATCTGGAATGCGGAGTCCTCAGCTTTGGCTGGACCTTTAGCCTGATATATAGTTATATTTAAATATAGAAGTTTAAATATAAGATGATTATAAAGTTACAATTATTACATTATAAAATGTTGGACAATTATAGTTGCTAGTGACATAAACTATACGATTTTTGAATTCCTGGAAATCAGGTCTATAGTTGTACTTCCAAAAAAATACCAACTTTCGAATACAACTCTAAAGATTTTGCTCTTAATGTTGATCTGGAACAACGTTGTCATGCAGCAAACCAACAGACTCCTTTATCTGTATATTTCTTCCTTCCTCCCCCTAATCCTTTTTTAAGGAGGCTACTGCTTCACTAGAGAAGGTTATTATGGGAAAACCGATTAAGTCCTCAATGGAAGAAACAATTTACTTCATATCTTAGCAGTTTCTCAAATGCAAAGGAATTTGAGAGGTCTACAGATTTATAGCAAAGTAAAAAGAAAAAGGGCACTATATCAATACATTAAAAACAGAACATTTGCCACTGACAAAATTTAAATTAATATTTACAGAGGATGAGATATAGAGAAGGAAGAGGTGATTCACTTGCTGTCCACCAATGAAGTAAAATTCATTATGGAGACTGGTTTCACCTTAGTTTAGGCTGACTGATTGCATTTAGTGTTAAACTGAAAGTGCTGTCATGTTAATGCCTGATGTCTTTTATATGCAGAAATTATGGTGAACATACCCTACAGTAAGAAGCCAGAATGTATGGAACGTGTCCTTACACTGTGTGGCTCAACCATGTATCCATTAGAGGAAGAATCAAGCCCTCTCCTCCAGTAATAAAAGAGCTAGCAGGTTCAGCATGGCTCACAGTTCCACAGAAATGGAACTTGCTGGGGAGAAGGAAGATTGGGAGGGCAGGTGTGTATTCCCTCTAGCTCCACACCACCACAGGAAAGATTTCGTGCCTCTGATGACCATTTACTGGAAGAGAGCAAAGGCAGATGCCCAGACTGATGATAATTTAAAATCTATAGGTAAAGACTAGAAACTTCAGGATTCGTGTGGCTTTGCTTGTTCAAAACTTCTGATTGGCAAGGTCAGGCCAAAGGTAGAGCAAGCATATTATCTTGTCTCCAACAGTGAAAAGCAGCAAATTTTGAAGCAAAGACTATAAACAACAAGATAAATATAAAATAAGCATTTCCTTCATATGACTTCCCAGCTAGGATAGTCTCACTGAAGAATATAACTCATGAAGAAAACAGTACAGCTGAAACTGGAAGTTCTCCAGGGTTTACACTATTTCCCTAATCAGTCTGGGAAGGCAAGAACCTGTAACTTACAGTAAAAGCACTCACAAATTTCTGATGGAACAAACATTTCCAGAGAACAACAATCCAGAGCTCTACATGTTCTCTAGCTCTTTCCTCCCACACTACAGAATATATAAAGGCAAATGATAAACCCAAATAAAAAAAAAAAAAATCCATTTTGTACCCATGAACTTCAATAATCCATCTGAAAAAGAGAGAAGATTCAAGACCCCGCACTTAATCTCCCTCTGCAACACCAAAGCAAAAATGACAGACTTTGCCAAGGAAGAAAGAGAAGTCTCTTTGCCTCAGTATTCATTGAAAGTAATAGGTACAGAACAGTGATTATAAAGAAAAATCATGAAGAGATGCCAAGCTCCGTTCAATTCTGTCTGTCTGTCTAATGTTGTATTCACACACTAGGGAGCAAAGTTTATCTTCTTCCAGCGAAACATCCAGACTCAGGTCATACTCTTCCTTCACTGGAACTCTTATAAAAAAATCTTTCCATCTAAGTGTTTTATACCCAACTGTAGAATGCAAACAGTAGCCACTTGATTATGAGACAAAATTAAATTAGCTGTATCTTACCATCTTACCATTTTTCTCCTGCAAATCTGTTTGTAAAGAAATGAAATCTGTCAACAGGACCTCTGGTATTGCTCACTCTCATAAACTTAACACTGAAAAGGTAATTTGGTCTATAGAATTTAGATTTAAATTATGTGATATTACAGAAAAGTAGATCTGTGTTTACAGATTTGTAGTGTTTCCAAGTTGTTTTCACTTGTTCTTAGTATTATGGCATAAAAATACGATTCTGCTCTAAAAAATACAAAATATTCACTGCTTTGACCACTTGTGAATTTATTTAACGTTACCGTTTCATGTTGCATTGTATTTAGGGAATTTAAATACTATATGAAATATGGGCAATCAAATACAATGTTGGCGGGTCCTAGCTCATGTAACATTGCACTCACTGCACTCTGAACTGCTTATAATTTTTGCAGTATTAGGTGTCTCATTGTAAGAAGTGACTGCCAGAGTTGTCTGTCAGAGGAAGGAGGGAAACAGGATCAGAAGATGCAAACTTGATAGGATGCAAACTATAGGATGCCAATTGACTGAGACACTTCTTTTCAGGGACTCATGATGACCTTGTAATTTCCAGCACTAGAAGGTCACTGGTTATTTCAAAACATTTAACTTTTCAATTAAATTCCATTTTGGCCTTTAACTCTTTCTTGTTACCGTTGTATATGAGAATTTCCTTTCACCCATGTAACATTTCATTGTGTGCTGAATTACAGGTGGATTTATATCCTCTTCTCAACCCCCTGTCATTTGTGAGACGTGAAGAAAGGCTAAGCAAAACAGGGCTGTCTGAAATGGCAGGTTCAATGTTCAGTGAGTGAGCAGTATTTTCCAAGATTGAAGTCATAAAACCTAGGTTAGTCCTTTCAGCACAACGTCTCTGACATACCTCTGCAGAGGTCACTAATGGGAGACCCTGCTGTGTCAACGCAGAGTGAAGAGATTATTGTGACAGCAGATTTAGCTTGCTCTGAATATGTAACTGAAATCTTACATCCTCCTCTTATGTGGGAGTCTGATCAACAATGTAGACTCTAAAGGATTTGCCTGACAGCCAGGGTTGCTAAAAAATGTAATCCTGATTAATTCAGTCTGCTTTTTTAAATATGTTCTTTGTAGCCAGCTCTACCCGGTTCTTGTTTAAAGCAATAATTTCAATACGTTACAGTCAGCTTCTTCGCACACAACAACCCATTGGACTCATGTCTCAAGTTTACACTTCTATTCTCACAACATTTTGTGTATATAGCTGTTTCTAGTTTAAACTATCTGTCCTTGCCTTAAATATTTCACATAACTCTTCCTCTCTCCATATCCAGCCTCTTATTAAATCAAACTCCTGCTACACAGTTGTACTAATATCAAAACAGTTTCTCTGACTCTGCCAAAAATCTGCTTCCCTCTGTGCAACATGAAACTTGCTGTGAGTTCTCCCACTGACTCTTCCTCAGTTAATTCTCTGAAAGTTTTAGTTCTTGAACACTATTAGAGAAGCAAAAAAATCTTTTAAAATCCCCCAAACTGCCTGAAAATGCATGTGCTGCACAGCAACATCATCCTACTGCCACAACCCCTCACCTTATGTTCTTCACCAGATTCTCTCTCACTGTCATTTCACATCTAAAATGATGCTGCAGGCTTTTAGGAATGGAAACTTTGTTCTTTATCCATTTTTTGCAAAGAGTAACTATAATAAAAATAAGGCAAGTGTGGGACCTTCTGTTTAGTAATGCTCTATTCCTGCAGACAACCTCTGGCCTTTCGTCTGAGTTTGTATTTGCAACATGGGAGCAGTAAGTCTCTGGCTGTTGCACTATTTCTCTCTAGAATATGCATCTCCGGCACTTCGGAGCTGACGCACTGTATCAGTCATGATCACCCTCTGCTCTCACATTCATTCCCTTCTGTCTACGAGCAAAACTTTACAATATCAAGGGATTTTCAGAGTGGTCATGTGGAGTACAGTAAACATATACACAGGGCCATCCAACTACATGCCCGATCCTAATTTGAGGCACAGCAGACCAAAGTATATGCCGTCTCAGAAGCTCACTCAATCCCAGAACTTCCCTGATTCCAATTTGGTCAACTTTCAAGTGCTTTAATGTGCTTAAGGTACTGCCGCCCAGCATGTTAAGTCAGGATTAACCTATCATTTCTATGTAGATGTGCTCAGTGTCTTAGGCTTTGTTAAAAGCCTATTTGGAGACTGGCTTATTTTCTGGATTTCTCACATTAAATATTGGAAAACTCACTGATGGGAACCCAGGGCACCATGACCACATTAGGAGAAAACTGGAGCATGGCCAGACATCTTTATTCCTTTTCTCCCACTTAGAAACCTTTGCCTACTTCTGGAGAGAAGGACTTCATGAGCTTCAGGGGAAAAAAAAAAACTAACAAAAAAACAAAAAGAAAACAAAACCCTAGCAGGAAAATAAAAACCAGAAAGTGGCATTGAAATAAATTCTAATTTATATTTCCTTTGTGACATGTTTGGGGGGATTTATATTTCCTTTGTGGGATGAGGGAGAAGAAAGAGTGGTGCATTGCGTGAAGTTAACATAAGCACTCTCATAACTGTGGACCTGACTCTGCTTTATTTGTGAGTCAAAATGCTCATACACATAAAGCAGCGACCTGGGGAACCTCAGGCTGGATCTAAGGTTCATGTGGAATCACTGAGGCAGTAGAAATATCATTTACCCAGCCTTAACTGAACCATTTTCTGCATGAGAAAAGAAGGTTTACAGAGCAAATGCAGCATATGTTGAGCTATAATTACTTCCTCAACTGCTGGGCAGTTTTTTGAGAGAATTGCTACAATCTATAGCGCGATAGAGTACAGAGCATAATGTAATCACAGATTATTCTTTAATTTACACAGTTCTCAGTGAGTATCAGCACAAACAAGTTGAACATCTGGTAGCAGAGACATCTACCAATGAACTTAGAGCTGTATTTTAACTCATGCAGCTGTCCTAGCTAGCCAGATTAAAAGCTTTTGTTACTCTTGATGTCTGCAACATATGTGTAAGAGTCTGTGGGAAAAAATTAAGTCCACATCATTTGCAAGCTCTTTTTGTGAAGGAAACTCTTCCTCTCATAAAATATGTATTCATTCAGGCTAAAAATACAGCTTTGTAAGTCATGTTCACATGACCTATGTACTAAGAATGTGCCTATGACATCAGAATAGTAAATGTACTAAAAGGACTGACAAAACAGTGATACCTGACTCTGCATTGACAAAAGGGTTTTGTTCCCTTGTGACCTTTTTTAGTATTTTTCCCAAGGAATTGAAGCATCATACATTTCTTCCTATTCCTTGAAAATGTAATGTATTTCAACTTGATCCAGGTTATGTGCTTCCTGCTGCCCCACTAGAAGTTAATGACCTTGCACAGTGTGTGTGTCAGCAAATAATTTGGGGGACAAATATAGTATGATTTATGCGCGTTGGACCCTTGCACTGGTTTTGCACAGGAGGAGAAGATGACAGAGTAATCATGAGAACGTTTCTTCTTCCCCAGGCAGTGGAGCAATGTGCAACATAGTCCTGAATATACTGACCAGAGGAAAATGAGTTGTTGTGTCTGCCACCGCGATCTGGCACCTCTTGGTAGAACCAAATAGTACAGAATGGGTTTTATCCCGCCCATTGCCTAGTGCAATGATTTTTCAGGGACATGTGGTTGGACATCTGGGAAACCCATTCCTGATATACTTAAAAACTGCTCTAATTTTGTCTCTTTAAATTGTGAACAAGGGACATGAACAAACCAATATTAGAAGTCTGGCATTTTAAGCTTTCATTTCCCTACCAATATGGGCTTGCTTCTAACTGCAGGATATTTTGTCCAGCCTGGCTGTAAATGAGACACTTCACTGGGCTGTAGACATTTGACTAGGGTGTCCTCATTACATTATTCTTATTTGTGATTGAAATGATTCCTTTTTATAGAGTTAGCAAAAATTGTCTGCTATCCTGAACCACCTTATTACTGATATGTTATTTGTGCTGCAGTACACATCAGCAGCTCCAAATCATTAGTCAGGATCCTACAGCTGTAGGAATTATGGACCCATAGAGGCAAAAATGAGTCCTCAAGTTTGTATTCTAAACCTACAAAAGCTATAAGTAGTAACATACATAGTTACAGGGACTGTCAGGCAAAACATGTGTGATGATTGATAGGATTTTTAAAAAATCTTAACAAAGAAAGAGCCAGTCAGATGCCCTATCAGTATGCAAACACTACGCTTCTAAGACCTGCCTTATTGATACGGCCTCTGGTGTTATTCAGACACTACATTGATTTCCAGGCAAGATGGCAGCTTCAGCAATCAAGCTTTACACCTGGAATTCAAAATGCATGGAATTTTACTTGGGACTGTGGTAGTAATGGCCTTGTTTAATAAATGCCTCTTTTGTGTTTATGGCAGTGTAATTACATATTAAAAAGTGGAAAACTACTTTTTTGGGCTACCATTGCTGTATTAAGGATTCTTCAAAATCAGTATGAATTTATGCTTAGTACGTGCCATTCTGAACTGGATGATACTTATGTTCCTGGGAAGAGGATTTTAATATCAACAAACAGGGAAACTGTCACAAAGGCAAGACTCGTGCAGCACGTAGCCTTTTTTCAGGAAACTTAGTAACATAGGAGAGTTGCTGTATGTAGCTGGGTTGCTATTTGGGTACTAAGCTAAGGACAGTGTGTTTAATTAACAAACCAATATTAATTTCCTGTTTCCTATTTACTAATAGGCAAGCTACAGCAAAATGCAACTGCCAAGCGTTCGTATCACCCCGAAAAAACCACCTGGAAGTCAACCAGGCTCATGGATGCAAACAATACTGTGTATTTCAGTACTGCCTATGAATTGTCCAGTCGTGGGCGCTCTCTTGGAAGCATTTGGTAACCTGAATTCTCTGTGGGCACAAGGCTGATGAAGCCAACAGCCAAAGCTACAACACAGTACTAGAACCGAGGCAGTTTTTCTTGAGAGGTTTTATCACCTCTTGGAGGGACAGCTAACATTATATTTATAGCACAGCTGAGAGCAGGGTTCTAGGATACTATATTTGAAAACAGGCATTACATGACCTTGTACTATGTTTCCTGCCAATTATGCTTCAAGCCATATTATACACTGCTGTGCAATATGCTCCAAAACAGAAAGAAAGTTAAGACTTTTGAATCGAGACTGTTTATAAGTAATGATTGTGCTGTTCTGGTTTTTAGGTCTTTCTTGGCTTTGTGTTATTTTCCTGTTTACCTGAGAATTCATAATTCTGTTTTACCATGCATACCTTGATTCCCTGTAATGCTGCACTTTTTTACAAAGCATCATCATAAACATTTTTGAATCTTGTTACCTGTACTGAGCAGTCAGTCCCTCATTGTAATTTAAATCAGAATTACAGAAGATCACTTTGATTTGAACCACTTATCTGAAACTTTTAATCCTTAACTCTGCTACTCACTAATAGTGTGTTGATCTTTACCAGGTTGAAGAATCTACCTAAATTAATACAGAAAATTCTGGAAACAGAGAGAAAAAAGTAGGTAATTCTGCGGTAACCCAAAGAAATTGCTTTACCAAGTTTCTTCTCAAATTAAAAATTAAATATAAGAAATTCTAAGCCAAATCTACAGAATCTGAAAGGTAGAAGAAATATTAAGAAGTAAAATCATGCTAACAAAACTAAAACATTTCTAAACAGTAATTTGTTCAGTCTGATAGCATCAGTTCTATCCTTTTACTTTTCCTGTTTGACAGTCTCTTCTGTGTTAATGGTCTTTGGGACAGACTGCATAGGTGAAAGATGGGAATGAGAGAGAGAAGATGGAATGCGAGAGAATGGGGTGTGCGGAGAAGCTCTTAGATGGTGCAAACTTCTTCAAGTGAATGGATAAAATGCAAGACAAAAAGTATTCCAAATTAACTGAGAAACTATGGACAAAGTGGCACTCATAGATGACCCTAACCTTAAAATGGATGTGTGGATAAGAAGGAAGACTGTTGTCTTGAATTAGTAGAATAATTTATTAATTTTAATTCTGATTCATAATCAAGTATATCAGTGGAAGATGCTAATGACTGTAAGAGATATATCCAACTAGAAATGTCCGAAACAGAACACTAACCATTCCTCATGCAATAAACCAATAGAAACAAACACTATAACTGTTCCTCTATAAAATCATGTGCATGTGTTCATGTATGTTGATACGTATGTGTGTGACCAGGACAAGCAGAGTTTTAAGCATAACTTGGTATCATATCTTCCTTGTTGGAACAAAGAAGAAAAAGGTTTGCAGATTGTAAAAGCTGCTTGAGAACCTGCAAAGTCATACTTCTTTTGAGTAACATTATTTTAATTCTGCTTATTAGTTGACGTAATGATCACAGTCTTTCATCTCAGAAAATTCATGCATATAGGGAAAGCTATTTAGTGGCTTGCTGGATGACACCTGGGAACCAAATCCCAGCGAAGTGTAGTCCAACATTAATGTATTGGCTGAACTGCTGGGTTGAAGAATTTGTTGTGGATTAAGAACACTGCTGAATAAATGTTTAGCACTGTATTTACAGATATGACACATACCTTATTACCTACAGAACAATTTAATGATAAAAGCTCAAAATAAAAAATGCTGAGTCAGCATGCTGTGAAAGCAATTTACCATAATCTGCCTATTTGGTTTAAGTTAAGAGTGCTGAATGCTTGAAGTAATACATGCAGTCTTAAACAGTGAATCACTGGCATAAGTCAAACCCCTGGCACTTCAGACATTTCTAGATGGATTTCTCTTATACTCATTACTTTTGACCAGATTCACTGGCTTTCAAATAATCAGCACATCTCTCAGAATATGTTGTTAGTGGTCACCAACTAAAATAGAGCTATATTCGTTACATTAGTTATTGTGAATAACAGTTTTAATCAGGAACATGCTTGGCCCTTTCTTCTATAAAGCAAAGCTAAGTACTCTGGCATTTTCTGATGGCTCTGGCTGCCAGGTAGGTCAGGAGCACCATGAGAACAGCTCCTCAAGCTGGATTTTGAACCTTTTTTGTCTAGTAAACAAGAAGCACAGAGGTAAGCAAAACAAGTCACAGAAAAGTACACGAGAGTTTTTTCAAGACTTAAAAAAGTTTCAGTCTCAGTTTGATGTGAAAGTTCATGGGACTTACCCAAAACATTTCCACCCTATTAATAGCCTTGGTTTAATATAGGCACGGAGCAAAGGCACTGTGAAAACTTCCTGGCATAAATCTGTTAATGCACTTCAGGTTTGAGTGTCATAATTGCTTTTCCACTTCTAGAAACTCTTCAGAAGCCAAACTGTATTATGCAAAATTTAAAGTCTCCTATAGATGGTTCAGGGCACTGCTGGATAAGGTATTTCCAAGCTAGCAATGAGAAAGCTAACATACCAACTAGCTCTCCACCAGGTTAGTATTGTGGTATCACCAATTCACATGGGTGCCGTACTAGTGAGTTTTTCCACAACTTTGGGAGAAAGTGTCCATAGCAAGGTAGTTTTTCAAGCCTGGCCTTAGCTTTTGGAGCTGCAGATGGTGCTACTGAGCTATGAACTCTTTTGAAAATCTGGCTCTTAATGGAAGAATCAAATTACTTGAAAAAATTATCAGGCATCACCCATCATGCAGCTGCCTCATGACTGATGTCACTCTTGATCTCAGTTTACCAGACACAGCCACTTAAAGATCATTGCACTGTCATACTCTGTAGTGGAAGTTGCTGGGTTTGGCAGCAGCAAAGAAGATGCTTAGTGCTTTTTAGCACCAGAGCATGCCTGTGAAGTATTTTGAGGTCTTGGCATCTTCTTCTGAATGGACATGAAATGTTTCACAATTTGTGAAAGGTTTTAACTCTTATGTTCCCAAATTAGTAACATTTTACTCTGCAATTTTGTTTATTCCAAGTGTTCAATTTTGTAAAAAGGTAAATAAGCTCATTAGCTTTCAGCTTCTATTAAAATACAGTGACATTTTCATTTATTTCAACCTTTTTTTTCAAAGATAAGTACAAATTCACCCCCTTAGGCTTTTGTTCCAGACCTCCTACCAACTAGGGGAATTAAAATAGAGTTTCAGTTTGCATTCACAAATGCAGGCAGGTGATGCTCCTGGATGGGGACCAGGGCATCTATGCAACAGGAAGGCAGCCAGAACAGGAGCCCTCAGGCACCTACCAAGACCATGGGTGGGGAGAACGGAGACCCAAGGAGCAAAGTTTAGGGGTCAGCCATAAAATAGGAAGGGTGTGGGGAGGAACTATGTAGTCATAATTCTGCTTTGGGCATGAACTGAATTGTAGGATGATCCGGTAATGGCTTTTTCAGTGATTACCTTTCTGGCTTAACTTTCTGACTACTGCTGGAAATGATAGTGGAATTTTTTTTGCAGTGGTTACAGAGAAATAAATTATAGTGCCAAAAAATGAGGGATGCATAATAAACTTAACATCTGTGAGGCTCTCAGTGACAGATGCTCAAAACGTGTCTCCTGGGGAGAGATGATTCCAGTAACCTTGACCCACAGTAGTCGTCTCCTAGACATGTCCGGTAAAATGTTGTTATTCACAGAAAAGAGACGTGTCTGAAGCACACTGTCATGACATACAAATAAAATTGTGTTGCAAAGGGTCTCATACTGGGGGCAAGTAACCCAGAATTTGTTTTCATTCTGGGTAGGATCACATTTTATGATCTCAATTGGAAAATAACTGAGCATATAGCCAAGAAGATGAATCAAGCCCCTGATTCCAGCACGTGCTGGAATACTATTAATCCTGGGATTAATCCTATGGGATATATCACTCCAAATTAGTGTTAAATCGTACTGTATTTGAATTTTGGTGAGAAAGGCTCAAGTATGCTTTATTTTTTATTGCTTTAAGTATTTTTTCTAGAAACAAAAAGATATTGTTTTAATTGCATTATGCACAATAACAGTTTTGATTTTCTATAAAAGCTTGCAGAAATTAAAGAAGACAACACTTCTTCCATAAATTTCTCTCATCATCTCATGGCAAAAATATAATCATTAAATGCGAGAAAGTTAAACAAACCACTCTTGTTTTCGGGGCATAAAAAAGCCGTCAAAACTCATAAATAATAGTTCTGACAATAGAGAAATTAACAGCCTTTTTCCTGGTATACTGCCTAAAAATAGGCAGAACACTAAGAATATTAAATAAATCAAGGCCAACAAAATATTCGAAAGCTTTAAAGCAAACATTAGAACATAATAAAAGAAACTTAAAAATTAAAGTGTGTTATAACAATCAAAGAGGTATTTTAAATGTTGGTACATCACTAAATCCTAAATTCTGCTACTATTGTCATCTGGGCATCCCAATTAAAGATAACGTCTTACTCAGCAGTTCAATATCATACAACCTCTGCAAGCAAGATGAAGTACTTGTGAGGTCAGCCTAGATTAGTTTGCCCGTACATAGCCTGTGCTCAGGTGCGGACACCCTCGCTCAGAGGTGTACCAACTGGTTACCTCCTCAGAGCTGGGCTGTTGGAAAGGGAGGTAGGTGAGCACCAGCCAGGCCAGCTATGCACCACTCCTTCAGTGACCCACTAATGCTATGGGAAACCTTAGCTGGCCACTTTGCTTTCTCTTCATGCTCATTTGTAATACAAAAGCTCATACAAAGCTCACAGACCTCCACTGGAGCTGGGGGGCTCAGATATATGACCATTTGAAAGGCTGCAGATATATATCACATTGTTTTAAAACCTAACACATTGCAGTGGAATGGAAACCTTCAGCTAACAGGAAAATAAAGGCCAGTGATGGCTGCTGCATTGGAAAGCAAAGTGTCAGCCCTTTTCTCTGTCACTGTTTGGAAGCTGTGGCATGGATACATAAAAGCTAGCTGTAGGCAGTTAATTCAGGCATCCACATTGCAAACCGATCTGATTTTCTACATCTCTGTTCAAAAAAGTAAGGCATCACCAGGTGGGCATACGAAGGAAGGGACCCCAACTTTGAAATGTAAACTCTTTCCCTTGTTTTCTCCTAGAGAGCTCCATAAAGACTGTTGAGTCTTTACTGGTCCCTGAGGTCCCATCATGTTTGCTTAATAAAAGATCATTGAGTCCCCATAAAGAACCTCTTTAGGGAAATCATAGAAAGAAAATTCCCAAGGACTGAGAATCTGTTCAGTACTACAAGTTAGCTCCTTCCCACCACAGACCTTCATACCAATTTTTTCTGCAGGGTAGGAGGATGCATTTGAAATGACAGCTTCTCAGCAATGGGGCTGTTTTTTTTAAGGCTGCGCTAGAAAGCGGTCATATGAGAGGCTTGATACAGCAAGAGCCAAGGAGGTTGAAACAGTCTTCACATCCAAACCTACCCATTGCAGGAACATTTCTAAGAGGCAATAATTAGGAAAAGACGAAGACATTTCAGAGAAAATCTTGTGTTTATTTGTCTAGTCCTTCACCCCAGGATTTAGATCCAGGAATCAGCTATAAGCTGGTATGATCATAATTAAATATTATATTCGTTATATCTAATTCTACTTTCATGGCCCTGTCACACTAGAGTAGGAATAAATACTCTTCACAGTATGTTGTTTTTTTTAAATCCTATAATCTTTAAATAGGAAAATATCTTCAAATGGAAGTGTTATAACTTCCAAGAAAGAACCTTTCAAAAAAGATAGCTATTGCAAGAGCAGATCAGAAATTATTTTCTGCAAAACAGAACAATTAGGGGAGTTACCAAATTGAGCCCTCTGCTTGAGTAATCAGTTCTGTCCGTATTCTCTGGCTAACATCAATTCACAGAATGTAATGCAACATGTCTTTGGAACACAGTTCCATTTGCTCCATTTTTTTGATAGTTTCATGGTCAAGAGTAACAGAAAATAGGTTCACTATAATTAACCGTTCTTCAGAAAGGAGAAAACATTGAGTATATTAGACATAAAAGCATTTAAACTATTAGTTTCTCAATGACAACACTCATCCTGTTTCCTAAAGCAATTCAGTCTTCATAAGAGACCACAGGGAAAATCTAGACCTTTATATAGTGGTGCTGCTCAAACACAGCAAGCATGAAAGATGTAACCAGAAATGTAACATGTATGCAAGCAACTCTGCAAACACAGACTTTTTGTTCCCACACGAAGCTCATTAGAGCACACACTGAAATCTACTCGCCCAGTACCAATTTTACTACTAAAACGAAACTTGATAAGAGACATGAAATGAATAGGATAGGCAGAAGACGAAAGAAACACCACAATCTCTATCTCAAAGTATGTTGCAGGTGGCCAAATTCAGGAATTTCTGTTCTGTGTGGCCATTTAATTCTTCAACATTTCCTTTTGACAGAAATTGAAATAAAATATCAAAATCTTCCATGAGGCACAATTTCTAGAAAAGTTCACTTCAGAAATATTGGATATTATCTGGATTTTCATTTCAATAAATCAAAAAGATTCTTTTCACTAAACCGTACCATGATAAATCATACTATAAAAGTCAACATGATAAAGGCAGAACAAAGCACTTCAGCTTTATCACAACACTCTATTAAGAAGCTACTCACAGCAACTATGAGAATTGACAGTTCCTGCACCAGGGTGACTTAATCTGATCTTTGCTTTTCAAAGAGAAAAGTTTTCAGAGGTCTTTAATACAATAATACACTTATATATCAAGATTCTCAAACATTCTTAGAAAATTCAAGGACTGATAAGACCTTTAAAAGTATTTTTAGAAGTGTGTATTATTGTCCGCAGAAGAATAATTTGTATCCCTCTGTTTGTGGTTATTTTTCCTTGATGCTCATAATTTTTCTTTTTTTCTCAAAAAAACGTTGCATGACAGCAGCTGCTTTCCTCCAGTCCCACAGAGCCCCACAGCACAGCTGGCAGACACCACAGTTCATGCAGCGGTTTCTGGGCTCCACTTTGAGATCCTGTATGTCTTCTGGGAACTTTTACTGACACTGTCAAGGAACTCCTGGGAACCCTTTGAGGAACACCAGGGTGCCTGCTGCTGCCGGGAAAGGTCAGCTGTGGGAGGCTGTGGCCACCCGGAAACTCTCACAGTGTGAGGCCAGAAGCCTGCACAGCATTGGGATGATGACGGAAAGAGTGGCTGGATCCACTCTGAGACCTGCAGTCTCATGAGCTTCAACCCCAGCTACACTGAGGGAGGGGCCAGCAGCAGCTCTGCTTATCGGACTGGGAAATGGAGACTCTCACAACAGGAGCTAGTGAGTTGGTCAACCAGCTCCTGCCAACCAGAGGCCAACTAGCTGGAAAGCAGCTTTGCAGAGAAGGCTTTGGATTTCCTGGTGGAGAACAAGTTGACCATCAACCAGCAATGGGCCCTTGCAGCAAAGAAGGCCATTGGCCTCCTGGGTTGCATCAGGCAGACCGTTGCCAGCAGGTCAATGGAGGTGATCCTTCCCCTCTGCTCAGCACTGCTGAGACACATCTGGAGTGCGGGGTCCAGTGTTGGGCTCCACAGTACAAGAGAGACACGGACATACTAGAGTGAGTCTCATGAAGGTCTTGAAGCATCTGCCGTAAAGGAGAGGCTGAGAGAGCTGGGACTGTTCAGCCTGGAGAGGCAAAGGCTCAGGAGGATCTTAGCAATGGATATAAATACCTGGTGGTGGTAGTAAAGAAGACAGAGCCAGGCTTTTTCCAGTGGTGCCCAGTGGCAGGACAAGAGGTAATGGGCACAAATTGAAATACAGGAAATTCCATTGAAACATAAGAAAAAATATTTTTACTGTGAGGGTGGTCAGACACTGAAACAGATTGCCCAGAGAGTCCCTGAAGACTCCCTTCTTGGCGATATTGAAAAGCCAACTGGACATGGCCATGGCAACCTTCTTTAGCTGACCCTGCTCTGAGCAGTGTGGTTGAAATAGACAATCTCCTGAGGTGCCTTCCAACTTCAGCCATTCTGTGTATCTGATAAAACTACTTTCAGGCTATAGTCATACCTTTGTCATTGCAATATTATTGCTTTGTGAGAAAGAAACCGCATATGGTGTCAAATCCTTTTCCAGTGAACTTCTTTTACTTAGCTTTCTATCACTCATCTCCATATGAGTGCTATCTCATTCTCTTTGTTATCTCCACCCTATTCACTGACAGACAAAATATGTTTGATTTTTCTGAATTGTTGAATTTTAAATGAGATGAAAATAGAATCCATTTTGAATAAAATGGAAAAAACCATCATGGTTTCATAAGAAGATCTAAAGTGATTTGAGCAAATTCTAAGATCACTACATATTTCATTCCTTTCATGAAATTCACCTGATATCAACCTGTCCGTTTGGCCTGATTGTTGTTTGGTTGATATTTTCATGGTTTTAAGACAAGAGGAAATGTCTTGACTAATATTTCCTTAATTTCTGTAGCTTTTCTCTCTTTTTTTAAATTTCTTGTACATTACATACATTTATGTATGTATGTATGTCATTTATGTTAAAAAATCCTACATGTTAAAGGTGTGGTTAATACAATATCTGTATTTTTATTTAAGAGATTATTGGACATCCTGCTCCATGCCAGAGGTGAAGATGTAACACCAAACAGTGACTCGGCTGTCACAGCAGAATGAAAATCTATAACAAGGTAAGAAACAACAGAAGAGAAAAAGACTCTCCCCTGTCAGCAGGAAGGATGAGGCAGAGAGCTTGCATGACACTCATTCCTCCCCAGCAGTATGCTCACACTGCAAATCACAGCTCATGCTTTGATCTTTCAATTTAGACTGCTGCTGCCACTTTTCTGAATACACACTATAAATTTAATTTTAGGCCCATAAGGTGAGTTTCCTCCAGAACATGGGAATGGCTGTACTGGGTCTAACAAAAGGCCCATCTAGGCAAGGATCCTTATTCTGTTTGCTAGTGATCTTCCACTGTTAGAAAAGGAACAGGATATTCATATATGATACTTCACTCTCACACTCTCCTGATTCAGTTCTCATCTAAATTTAGACATACACAGCAAAGATGTCTACATCTGAGGAAATCACTTTGGGAACCCCATCATATGGAACATGCATTTGGTCAAACTTGACTGAACTACTTTAAGCATCACTATCAGCATGAGATGAATCATCTCTAAATCATCTACTAAAAAGTAGTCACTTCTCCTTTAACTATAGAGGTAATCAAGCAATATTAGCTCAGACATAGGTGTCTTTGTAAGAGACAGATGAAGTTATCCAAGATTAATATCTCATTCAAAATACCTATAGTCAAACTTGGATTTGGGGTTTTAAAGTCAAGAGGTATGGGCTAGGGTTCAGACCTGTGCTGTGACCCACACCTGATGTAGCTGTACCCCAAGGGAGCAGAAATCTTGCTGTGCTGTGTTCAGCAAAGTGGGAATAGCAACAGCAAAGCAGTGACAAGAAACAGCAACAGAAACAGTGGTCAGAAGCAGTAAAAGGAGTAGCAAGAAGATAGCAGGCAAAACAAGTAGTAGTTTTTTGACTGAGATAGTGAGCTGACTAGGAGCTAGGCAATGAGCACCCAGTGCAACAAAAGCAGGGAAGAAGGGTTGTGGCTTTAACCACATCAGTAAATCTCAGTTCTCATCCCACGATCATCCCTTCTGCTGTCAAACTAGCTTACTCTACAGTGACTCTTGAGGTTACTTTTCAGTCAAGAAGGAAAAAAAATCATGAGACCTGTTTCCCGGCTTTCATTCTTCTGAAACTGATTACTACCATGTCTCTGCTGATTTCCCTGTGCAGCAGGCCATCAGTGGTCCTGCCATCAAAAGATCTCCTAGGGTTTAGCTTTGATACTGCTTCTACTAAGCCTAGGTGTAAAGGTTGGGGGGTTTAATGATGCAGAATCAGTCTCTTGATCTTGTTTGCCATTCAGAATTAAATTCCCTGTGCAGAATCGCACTGGAATGCAAAGTGCTAGCAGAGTGCAGCCTACCACAGTACTTGAGTAATGAATCTCAGGTGGAAAAAAAAGGATTTGTACATATTTTTGTGCTGTAAGTATACAAGAGACTTACTTTTGGAAAATGAAATCTTGCACATAGGCTCTATTACCATTTTTAGAATCAAAACAACTTCAAAGACCATCAAGTTCATCTGCAATGATAATATTTATTGTGGGTTTTCAAGAGAGGTCATGAACAAGTGCTCTGAACTTTAAAAGCAATCATGACAAATCATTTAAAGCAGAGATGCCAAGTGTTTTGACATCCAGGCCACATGGTGCTTACAAATAGAGAATGTGAGCCAGAGTGGAGTTGCTCCCTTGGGTTATATGGTCTTTGTTTCCATGACCTACTGTGATCCTCTTGTTCAATACAATCCTCTTGTACTATACATTTCCTTTCTATGTGAAACACTACTATTTCCAGTGCACAGAATGATTTAAAAGGTCATTATCAAAGCATGTTCTAAAATTCACAGGCTTAGTCAGATTCTCTTGAAATTTTCTGTGGCCTATGGCATAAGGTTAATGATCCTGAAATTGAGTCATTTGAACAAATTGCTTCCAAAGAACATACTCTCCACCTGCTCTCAAAGCAGGCCAATATAAGTTCAACAAGTTCTCCTGACTTTTTCCCTTTACATGGAGCTTGAAAAATGGCCCAGATCAACAGTGCTCCGTATTTTTCTGGGGAATAAAATGTACGATAACTGTTAACCAGAATCTAACATTTTCTTAACAACGGCCACACTCGTATTTGGAAGAACTGCACCAAACAGGCCTAACACTTGTCTAGTTTCAAACCCAGAGTTCCCTCCAGAGGAATACTTGTACATTTCACAGTCTCTTCACCTCCCACAGGTATTTTTAACCCATGCACTTAAGAGGCCATGGAGCAGAGCACGCTGCCCTAAAGCCACCTAAATATCATTTTAGCATATTTAACAAAAGTCAGTACTGAAGTAAAGCAAATGCCCTCCCCAGGTTGTACACAGATTTCTACCCTTTCACCCCAAATATAGCAGGAAGGGCAGGGAGCACTGGTAAGACACCTCATCTTGAAGGGCTCTCACCACCAGTTACCTCCTACCTAAAGCCTGGGGCACAGGAAAGACTTCTCCAGTTTCATAAACTGCTGTTCATCAGTTGAGCTACAGTCATGAATCATGTTTATATTCTCAGTTTTGGGCAAAACAAGATAATACATATTGATGAAGCAGATTGTAGCTATTCCACGTTATCTCACATTTGCAAGGAGGTAAGAGCACGCATGTAGTCAGATATTGCCACTCCGTGAAGCACAATGACATGTTAAATCACAAAATCTATGAGTCACAGCTAAGGCAATCTTCTCCAAGCTACCCCTCCCTATTTTCTACAGCCACCTGGGAAAATTCAATGCAACCACACAACATACAGATTATTCCCAATGACTCCAGTGGCTCTGTAACTCAAGAGCTTTTGCAAGTATCTGAACTCTCGACTATGCAAACCACAAAGCTGATTACTAAAGGTTTCTGGTTTGCCTTGTGTCTACATTCAGCCAGTTTTCCAAATAATTTATGAATATTTAATACTCAAAAAAATGAACTAAGAGGTTTCTGAAAGAGGAAATCTCTAGCTATCAACATTACAAAGATCAGTGGTCCAGTTCTCCCCAAAATTTAGTTTTTCCATGTGTCCTTTTTTAACCCAGTTATTTTATGTGGGAAACATTAAATGATTATTGTGTGATCAAATGAAAGGTAGCTCTTCATCTAAGACATAACAAACAAAGCAACAGCACTGATTTTAATTATGGGGCATGTGGTAAGGCCTGTCAACACTGCCTAAATATCAAAGCCTAAATCCCAATCACACTGAAACACCTCCCAAAAATCTTAGGAAATTCAGGAGGCCAAGATTATACCTTCTGAGTTACTATGTCTCCCTCTATTTGCTATTTATAGAGCATCTAAGCTGGATAACCAAGAGAGTACATTGCTTAATGGGAAGCCATCACTTAACAAATTGCATACAAATCATTAAAACCAAAAAGGTGACACTACGGAGTGTCCAGAAAGATATCTGGTTTATATTTCACCGGCTCTTGTTACATTCTGTAAAGACAAGACTTGCATTGGACAGAAGCCCTTCTTTGACCTTTTCCCAAACTAGCGATGTTTTCACAGAGAAGCAATAGCAGTTATTTTCTGTTACATGAGAATCCATTATATCATACCGTAGACTATTATTCTTCCTAAGTGAAGCTGGAATGAAATCAGAGGAAAGAAATCTCATCCACTTAAAGGGGACTTGACCGAGTAAAATCCTGCGTTTGATAAAAATAAACATGTATTGAGCGGCAGGAACACGATGTCTGTCTTCGACTTCACATTTAGCTGCAGATTGTGAGCAGGGAAAGATCTGATGATTCAGCCAGAACTGACATACAAAATGGGTCAGAGAGAAAAGACCAAGGATGTTTTGTTCAGAGGTATGGGCATAGTAGTAATTTTTGCTGGGCTACATCCTAGTCACAGGAGTTTTGCTGTTGACCACAGGGCCCTCAGGAGATAACCTGCCAGTATTGGTATGGTTGACTTCAATCTCTACACTCTTCTCACAAATTTCCCTTTGATAGAGATGTTCAAAATGAGCACTGTGGTTTCTATCTAACACACAGATTCTAAGAACTAGAAGAATTCTGTATGCATTTTTTTCCTAAGGAACAGTTAAATGTTTCCACATGCACAAACAGTGTTTTTAATACAAGTGCGCAAGTTTTATTCAACAGCTCCACAACTTTATATTGGGTGCTTTGGAACTGGCAACTGGGCTCAAGGCAGGTCAAATCATACTAAATGAAAAAGGCAAAGACTGACTGGAAAACCACCCCAAAAGATCAAAAGTTATCACTTGATTATGACTTTTAAAAAAACACATACCACAAACTTGCCCATTGCTCCTGGTCTCTTTTAATAGAAGACAAGGCAATTCTGACTGGTTATCCTTTTGGTCCTCCAACAGCATTGCCTCTGCACAAAGAAGACATCGATACAGTAATTCACAGTGGTCATTTGAGTCTTTAGATAATGTAAGTCAGTCATGCACGTTCATACTTCAGAAGAGTAGAATTAACAAAATAAAAACATAGAATGTGAAATAAGAATCTGGAAAATAAGTAGATTTGTGCTTCAAACTGACTCATCAAATGAATGGTATTCTAAAAGTGGAAGGTATATACCAGAATTGATTAGGAAATTTTCAAAGACTGCTTTTTGTCAAAAAATACCTCTTCATTTTAGCCATTAATTTAACAGAAAAACTGATGGAAGTAAAATTATGTTGTGCTTCTGTCACCTAATCATTTAATAATTATCACAGTGACCTGTTTTCCATATAAAGAATTCTTTTAAGTCAAGTCATTTTCATTACAAAATTTAGTATATTCCAAGCTATAAAAGTTAAAGTTTTAGAAGAAGTGTTAAATTCAAAGCAAAAGTTTCTACTGTCCAAAACAGACTACATTTTTAAATCTAACTCATGAAAACATTGAGAATCTTAAGGATAGTTTCAGACAAGTTTCAATTTTTTCAAAATTTGCTCTGAGGTAAGAAAGTAATTTCCTCCCCATTCTTAATCTGTAACCTGATTCACATTATTCATGCTGCATTTCTACAATTATTCTGTTAACTGCAAGACCTTGATTTTCTTTTCATGCTACTTTTTGTAACAGATGATTTGAAAGTGTGCACTTAATGGAGCTGGTTTGTTTTAATTTACATTTCTGTAAAGGTAATCATCAATTTCTGGGGAGATATTTTATTCGCTACTGCAAACAAGGTCAAAATCAGCCTCCCTTCCAAGTCATGTTGTAACAAGTTACATCGAAGTGGTTTTATCCAACATTTTCTAAATCACAGTAAATAATTTGAAGCTGCTTTAACAATGTTATGGTATTTGAAATTAGAGCAGCTGGCTGTAGTCTGCACCAGGGTAGTGAAAAACTCAGCCTTTTCGGTCTGCTAAGGTGCTTATTAAGAAACATCTTGTCTTATTTTACATTGTTTGAAGTTTCACATTTGAATTTAAGTTCAAGCTAGCTTAACTTAAGGGTTTCCCAATGTTAGACTGGTCAGTAGTGAATGAGTTGAAACTGTTTTAAAACAATGTTGGTCCAAATCCTTAAAACAAGTCTCTTTAAGCTTTGTATAAATCACATTGGAATAATCCAGATATTTTTGTTTAGACAAACTTTAGTTCTGCCTCTGCACATGAACTGTAAAAAGCACTGGATTCAGTTGTCGTGCCGCTGCTACTTTTTTTTTCCATATAGTGAAATTACTGATTAAACTGCTATGAGAAACTTATCTCTGGCTTTTGAGTTTTGTTATAAAACCTATTTGGAGAGGGAGTTTTGCTCTCCTTCAGACAAAAAGAGGAGAAAAAGATGTTCTACCCACTTCCCAGCAAGAGAAAGATAATATAATTGTAATATAGTTTTGGGGATTGGTCCCAAACTGGTAGATTATTTTCACTTTCTATAATGGAGATTCCAAAAGATAACTAGAAAATTTGGAGGGACACCCTCCAAGTTCAATGTAATATAGAGATGGGTCATTGGAAACAAAAGCTATATTCCTATCTAATGAGTCACCCAGCTCTTCAAACTGTATTTTTAGGCTTTTATCAACATGAAGATGTCCCTAACTACATTTTCAGGCCATGACATTGCAATGTTAAAGTAACAAATTAGTACTAAGGGTATAGAATGAATTTGTGTAATAATTGAATGTGTGGCATTACTAATTTTAATATGTTTAATATTGTCTGATATCTCTACTGCATGATTCAGCAGAGACAAAAGAAATACGCGATGCAGGCACAGGAAAGCGAGTGGTCTGTCCATGGAGCTTTAATAGAAAAGTACACGCAAGAAATCTGACTTTCAAATGCAAATAGGAAAACTTTCAACTCCCACCTTAAAATCGTTCTGAAAGACAAGCGTATTTTCTAACTCCTTAGCTGCTGAAGAAAAAGGGCATCAGCAAAGGCCTATCACCCAGTTTTTGTTCTGCTTTCTTTTATGAAAACTGACCCTTTCTCTAGCTTTTAAAAGAAAAAGATGTGGGCACTTATTTCCGGAGAAGGTCTTGGCCTGCCGTTCTCAGGCAGACGGAGGCTCTTGGGCTGAGCACCGCTGGCTGCTCGCTCCTGCCCTCCCTGTTGTTTCTGCTTTGAGCCCTCTCCCTGGTGGGAACGGGGACCAGGGCTGCTTCATGCACTGGATCCTATCCTAAGACTTCCCCTACATTAAAAAGCAGAGCAGTGCAATGGAAGGGGGTTGGTACCGAGGGTCCAATGTGCACAATACATGCACACTGGAAGGCTTAACTTCAGACTAGAGCTAGTCTGGCACTGAGAATTTAACACCCCTTAGCAGGCAGAGTGCATTGGATGAGGTCTTGGAGCATATCTCCCAGTTTAAGTTTCTCCAGAACGAATTGAGTCTGTGTGCTGAGACCAAACCACAATATAAACTGAAGAACAGTAAGTGCACTAAGATTGGGATTCGCTTCTGAAGTGCACTCCTAACCTAAATTAAGATGCTGGCATAGACGCACTCAAAGGTGTCTCACCCTCCTGCACTGGAGAGAGACTTGGTGCTGAGTATAACATTACTAATTCCAAGACAGAGTCCAGCAGCATGAAATTAGTTGTACACGGGGATCAGAAGTCTGATAACAATCAGCTCACAGAATTTTACCAAAAAAAGTTGCCTTTGGCCCTAAGATAGATTTGCGCTAGTCAGAATGACGCAGTGTATTTTATTAGACTGCCACACCAGTCAGTCACAGTGATTGCTTGACCCTACATGCTGCAAACCACGGTTATACTCTATAGGCCAGGCACAGTTCATTTGGCAGAAACAAGATGATATCAACAAAAATAATTCAGCTCAGTAGTTATCAAAAGCTTTTAGTGTTCAGCATCACCACGCAGCTAGTGAGTGTTTGAAACAGTTTGCTGACTGTGCCCTACTTTTTTCTCTTTCCTGTGTTACCTCTACTTTGGAAGCCGGTTTCCAAGCAGTGTTCACCAGTATAGGCTATCACTTGCTATTACCATTTAGAAATTAAATCCTTCTCTGACGACTCAGCCTGCTGGAAAAAGCCAGCTTTTGCTTTCCTACTGCACCATCAAATGAACTAAATTAACTTCCAGAAAGGACACGGGGCTCACTCTTCTGCATATTTCAGCTGCTGGCTGTCAACTGGGACTTGCAAGCGCTTGATGAAAAGATGTCAGATAATTTCGGCTTCTCAGGAACCTTAAAATAAAAATCTTTTTAAAAAGCTATACAGTGCCTCCTCTCTAAACAGAAACATAGAGAGCTGAATACTTCAGCTGCAACGTTGGAGAACAGAGGGTGAAGAAGGACAGACATTTATTTGCCCTGCAAAAGAAGCCTGTGGCAGATATCTTGGAACTGGCACAGCACTGCCAGGAGGACTGATCAGCAAAGATCCAGCTACAGGTTTGCTGTGCTCAGGGGGCACTTACTACTAATACTGGCTCTTGGCATATGTGTTTAGCTCGATTGCAATATTAGGCTAATGCTGCATGACTGCGACTATACTACAGCCAGTCTGTACCAGCTCATACTGAGCCAGCTTGGGTGCCTCCACACCCTGCTCTTCCATCCTGCTGGCACCAGGGTGAGCCTGAACTAAGCTCCGACTGCTCTCACTGATGGAGATATATCTCAGCCATTGCCAGCCCAAGAGGCACAGCGCTGGCTCAGCCCCTGATGAGGTTCACACTCAGTGTGACTGCAACGATTGCAAGAGGTCCTCTGCTGAGCTATAGCCCACTTGAGATGCATCTCACACGCACTCATCAGTCAGCAAAAGATGTGCAATCATGCACCTCTCCTTTGAGAGGACAGAGAGAGAGCACCAACTCACTTTCTCACAGTATAGCCCTACATACTGTCACCAGCTTGACTTTGACCATGGGCCCTCTGGAATTCCTCTTGGCCTCTGATGCCAAGATCTCACATCAGCAGTGCTCACACAAAGCTGAAATTTTCCAGCTGCCCACTGGACACCCCTTTTCACTACCAAACCTAGCAATATGTGCTAGGTGCGTACACATACAAATGCAGTCATTAAGGGCCTGCTCCCACCAAAACTACAGAAAGTTAACTTAATTTACATCAGTGGAGGCCGTACTCAGTTCCTTATCACAGAAAATAGAAGGAGTGAACACAAAAGAGATACAATGCACTTGCTAATGTACCCAGTACTGGCAGTAATACTAAAGCACAACCCATACGACACCATTTACAGCCAGACAATCACTACATGCTGCGGATCCCAAAACTCAACATTACAGCCCTCATTAGCAATGAGATTTCATGCACACCCCCTACGAGTCCCATTTGACGCACTGACAGTAAATATCGAGGCAATACGCTTGTGCATGTATCCATTAATGCACTTAAAATGCTTTGGAATGAACGCCTGATAACAGGTTTAGTACTTTAAATTAGCTTAGAGGAAACACCAGCTGGTAAAGCCAAGGCATTATTTCAGGCTTGTTATTTTAAATAAAGTTGATAATAATTATGCGTGTTTTTTGCCAGCCTATTCAAGGCTACAGATTTGCTGTGCACCAGTCTCCGGTACTCTTGTTCGTGCAGCAGTTGATTCATCTTCTGTTGGTGTTAAAAATGGAGTTGGAGAAAAATTAAAAGACTGTATATTGGGGGGAAGCTTTTAGTCTTTGGGGCATTGAGACACACAGCAATAGTAATGCTGACCTCAGAGAGTCAGGCTGATGGCTGAAGCAGCTAAGAACAGAGCCGGCACTCAGTAACATTGAATTGCAGCTCTCAGTGTTTCTCCAAGTTATCCCTGTATCAATCCACCTTCAGTTACAGATCCAATTCAGTCCCTTGTAGGAATCCGGCCTCAGAAAGATCCCATCCACATGAAGGCAGGTTGATTGTCCTAGAGGTTTTGTACTGGTGTGGAATAAAGTGGGCAGCACTTTCCCGGCTCCAGCTGAGACACTGATGGCTTGGCTGTGTCCAGGTCCCTGTCGTCAGACTAATCCAGACCCTTTGTTACACTGTTTAAAAGAGTTTTGCTTGAAGCAGAGCGCAGGGCACAGAGATGAACAACTCTTCAGGAAAAGCTGGAGAGGCAGTAACCTTCAGCAGAAGGACAGACATGCTGTCAACCCATGAAGCTGCTGAATGAACATCTCCCAATGGCCCTATATTCTCCTCCTGTAGGTGTTGCTGTTCCCATACAAAATGCTTTTACTTAGAGGTTTATCATTTCCAGGTGCAAGAAGATTACTACTTTAGATTTGCCTGTATAATTCAAGTGAGACAAATAACTGAAGTGCAGACAAGCTCTCAGCAACTGCTGCCTCTTCTTCTTCATCAAATAATGAGTAAACATCAGAGGTATGTGCTCTCCAGCTTCCGAAGGCTATGGCATCAATGGACAGAGACACATCAAAATGGAGTATCTGTAATGGAATAGCTCTTTAAGGTACACATGCTCTTGTTTTATATTTTTTTAGTACTTGGCAGATACAAATTACTTCTTCTGTGTATGAATTTCTTAATTTTCATTGTCAATTATTTACAACAAAATGCTGAATATGAAATATGAGATAATAGAAAATCAGAGGCTAAATTAAATTATATGTCTCTGCATATTTCTGCTTTTCTTTTTCTGCATTTTTTCTGCTTTATGTTCACCATTTGATTCTCAGGATACTAAGGCAGCTTTTAGTGTAGCATGTTTTGAAAGAGTTGTAAAATATGGAGCAAGTAATTTCCAACTGAGGTGAGTTAATAACAGTAATAAACAACCTACATATTTCTCAGCTGAAGATCTCAAAGCACTCAGATTAACACATAAAGCGTCACAGACCTTTAGAAAAAAAGTTATAGCTAGGAAAACTGAAGTGTGAAAAGGTGGTATGATTAAAGCACAGCACTAGTGAAACTAGGAAAAGTTCTGATTCCTGTCAACTTTTACAGCTTTCAAAGGCAAGACTCTGTATGGAGGTATGCTTGAAAGGTACAAGCCAAAGGTAAGACAACTATTTAACCAAAAATATCATAAGGAATTCCGTCATTTCTATCATCTGGGAACAACAAGTTTCTCTTTTATTCCTGCTGCATGATCCGCTCATTCTTCTTTCCTCGTTATCTGCTTGGAAAATATCATATTGAGACACTTGTCCAGTTGTCCAATTCCATAGGTATCTCCAAAAGGTAGGGTATGTCTCTAAAATACTTAATACTGTTAGGAACAAATACGCTGAGCATTTTTTGTGGCCAATGAATTTAGTGAGAGCTTACACTCTTCAAGTTCCCTATTGGGAGGAGCGCTAAAGACTGGGAGCTTGTCTTTATGCATTACACCTCCTGTCAAGGAAGGGGTCTGTTGCAATTCCTTAGTCATAAATGTTTTAGCTTGAACTGCAGAGCAATATCAGTTTTCCATCCCTGATGACCAACCATTTGCCTAAGTCCTGTTTGACCATGTACTCCACTGCCTCCCTTTCTGTAACACAGATGATGTAGGAATTATCTGCCTCAAAGTTGTAGGTTTCAGCTCATTACCTCATGGAAATAACTTGAATGGATTGAAACCAAAGGATTCTTTGGAATTCCATCAATTTTTTTTCATATTGCTTACCAAGGGAAAAATATTACAGGCATTGCAGAAAGAAGACAGAGGCCTAGAGGAGATTTCTTTTTCATAGAGGTTTCTGAAATGTTTTTTTTCTAACTGTGATCTCAGATCTTTTCTCTAAGATCCTCAGTGTTCTTCCTTCTTACAGTGTCCCAGTACAAAAAAATATTGTTGTTGCTAGGTCAGCTGATGCATCAAATAACAGAAAATATTTATATCCGCATCTGGCTCCCATCTAAAGAGCTGCCCTGTTGGGTGTATTCATGGAAGTTACTGGCTTCCAGGAAGACTTTTGCATCACCACATGGTTCAAAAGCTAGAAAAATTATTAATATATAATAAAAATAAACAAGAAGATTTTAGATTCTGAATGATGTAGTGTACATTTTTTGTCTGTGAAAACTTCCTTACCTCAGCATGAAAAAAGTTTTGCCCCTGTGTTACTTATGATGTCCTACATTGCTAGCAGGGAAAGGGTTTCAAGGAAACTGGATAAATTCAGCTTCTGGTAGTTTTCTCTGTTATATTTTGTTTTACACAACAATAGGAAGAGATGCGTAAAAGTGGAAAGAATAAAGCTGCAATATTGACATAATTTTATGTTAGATACTGAGTTCTTCTAACTGTAGGGAACAGTGTAAAAAACTTGAAGTTGTATCAGACTCTTGGTTCCTTTGAAGTATCTTAGACTTCATCATCTAGTGTCTGCCTTCAACTATAGAAGCTGATTTCCTGAGATTTGCATTTCAGTGTAATAAACTCATGTAAATCTTACTCAGAGTTTCTGTAGTCTTAAAAGACATTTCATGATGGCTGACAAACCAAAGAATTTCTTTTCTTCACACAGCTGAGGTCTGAAGCACTGACATTTGCCTGATTTTCTAGCACATCAACCCTCCACGCGGTACCATGAGTCCCTTCAGTAGTGTGCAGAGATTTCCATTAGAACTTGCAAGGACTGTTCTGGAAGATAGTCACAAAGAAAGGCAGACTCTTCCAGCAAGCAGAAGAGAAGGGAGAAGGCCTGAGACCCATAGTCATCCTCAAAGTGAGATATCAATGCTCAGTGCCATCCCATACCTCCTCTTTTCTATCTTCTTTCATGTCAGTTATCAGTCTCCATTTTTGACAATCCAAATGTTGTGTGCTGAAGTCATGAATCCAAGTATTAAAGAAACCAATCCCAAAAATCATTTTTGAGGAACTCCACTAGTAAAATCCCTCAAGGCTGATTCCTAACTTTTTAACTCTACATATTGTCATTTTGCACTTAGTCAATTCATCACTCACTTTATAATTTCTGCCTTAATCCCCACCTTCTTCCATTTAATTAATATTTTCCATGGTGCTACATCACTTCTATTGACTACATAGTCAATAGTTACTCTTTACAAATAAAGATGCTGGGCTTATGAGGTACAATGTACCTTTGGTAAATCCATGGAGCATTTTAACCCTTTCTCCACTCACTTCCATATCTTTGATAATTCTTTCCCTCAAAGTATGTTCTAAAGTCAGTATACACTTGATGTCAGATTAAAAAGATAGCAGGTACCTAATCAACAAGCCAAAAAGGCAAACTCTGGCTTGAATTTGTATCTCAGGTAAGAGGAGAAAAAGAATCTTATTAAAGTCTTAAGAACCAAAAAGGCAGTAGGTAGAAATGAGAAGTCATAGAATCATCACAGAATCATAGAATACCAGGTTGGAAGGGACCTCAAGGATCATCTGGTCCAACCTTTCTAGGCAAGAGCACAGTCTAGACGAGATGGCCCAGCACCCTGTCCAGCTGAGTCTTAAAAGTGTCCAGTGTAGCAGAGTCAACCACTTCCCTGGGGAGATTATTCCAATGATTGACTGTAGTCATTGTGAAAAATTTTCCTCAAGGCCTGGCTGGTCTCAGTGCTCACTCCATAATGTAGTTAATGGTCTGTAGTGGTGCATTTATAGAACATCCAGCTCAGACTCGGGGCAGCAAGATGCTACCCAGAGCACTCAAAACTTCACCCATTTGTTGAGGCTTAACTCAAACAGGAAAAGAACACAGACATGCACTTGGTTACTCTGGTAATGAGCATCTTGGTCGTAGAAATAGCAAAATATAAATTATTACCTGGGTGGTATTTTCTTTGTTTCTAAACAAGTCTCCATAATATCAAAGCATTCTTATTCACATATTTCATGTTTCACTCTGAACATCCTTTGTTACATATGGCATAACTCATTACTTTTAAAACAAAGTTATTCTAGAGTAACGTGGGAATTGAATGCTGTACAAAAAAAAAAGGATAAATAGTTCTGCAAGTCTTATGATGAGGGCTGTCTCTCTTCTTGGTTCCTTCATCATTGCTCTGACTGTAAAATTTGCTGAGCTTTGATTGTTCTTGATTTCAAAGGCACAGATGCTCAGCTTTTCAATAAAAAGGCTATGGTTAACCTGTTTGCACCTCAGTTTCCACCTCTGAAAAATGAAGGCTGTTAAGGATTCTCCACTTTGCAAGAATTCGCTTTTTCAAAGCTAAATTACTTAACAACTGTAAAATATGCTGAGATCCTGCTGTAGAAGATGCTATGACAGGGAAACTGCAAAGTGGTATTATAATGCTTACAAATGCAGGGAACAGGGAATGGGGACAGAATCAGCAGTTTGGGTGATAGGCCATTTGCAAACAGAACGTGAGGGAGAAGGAAGTCTCTGGGGGGCAATTTAATTCTTTGTCTGAAGATTTATACCCGCTGGTGATGCCAGCTGAATAGGTTTGTTCTGTACAAAAATACGAGTTGTTCAACTTGAAGATCTATAAGATGACTTTTTAACATTCTTTCAAGTCATTATTTCAGATAGAGATGTGATCTCATTAATGTACATGTTGCTGTAGCAGGGTGGGGATGTGCATTTGGTATATGCCAGTTTAGGGCAATTGCATCATTATTGTGACAAGTTATTGTGACAGGCACATTGCAGTGGCATCATTAATAATGCTTGTCACAATAATGTGCTTTATTTTTGTGTGAACCATAGGATCTGGAACTGGACGTCATGCCAGGGCTGCTGCGGAAGACAGCAGTCCCAGCCAATAGGAAGTCCTGAAGAGGTTGCTTGTTGATGGTTTAATCTGTCTCGGAAGGCTTACATTCTTACATGTATTGGCAGATTTTCATGATCATTTTAATGGTTCTGAAACAACTTTCCAAATTATCTTAATGGTCTGATGGTAAAGTATTTGAATAGGATTTTTTTCTCCTGTCATGCAGTATTTTTTCTCCAGCTGTTGGTACCAATATAAGACTGAAGATACACCTTGTGTGACTTTTGTACAGTTCAGTGTTTAACACTGTATGAAACATGCTCTCTGATAGAATCGTACAGAAAATGTGTTTTCTTATTAATATGAACTCTGTAAAAATGCCTGCCTTATTCTTGCACCACTCAGTTTTCTATTGAACAACCTGACTTTCTCATAAAGGGGATTCATGGAACTGAACTTCTTATTAACTCTCACTGTGCTGCTACTCGCAGGAGAGATGCAGCTTCCACTCCCAAGTATAAATGCTGCATGACAACCCCCAGAAAGAGCATTTAAAATACTATGTAAAAGTGAAAGAAATACTTTTTCCATTGCTTGGCAGATTTCCTTCTGTCTGTCCTATCGGTGGCAAGTATCTCCTTCCCTTCCTCTCAAACTTTTTTCCAGTTTGGTTGAAAAGGGATCCCTTTAGTTGAAAAGGGATAAAGTGAATAATGGAGAATAAGAAAGTGGAAAGGCACACCAGCTCATCCTTATCCAATAAAATAAACAGAACGTGAAGATTGGATCAGATTAGAAATCCTAGATTAAATGATTGCATAGAAGAAAGTGAATTGTAATCTTAATTTTTAATTCTGGGCCAGGGAAGTGGAACATTTTATGATAATATGTTGTTGAAATACTAAAGGGCAACACCAGAAGCCTGGGAGATGATTGAGAAGAACACTTATGAATCATAAAAGATAGCTGGTGTCTTTTTTTGGTTTTTTTTTTCTTTCTTTTTTTTTTCTTTCTTTTATTTTTTTTCTTCTAGCCCATACAAAAGTGCCTGCAATCTATTAGAAAACAGAAGTCCAGGAATCTTCTAGGGATGTGGAAAATTGCAATAAAAATATTTATACTGGTATGAATGGAGAGGAAATGTGAACACAAGGGTGCAAAATACCAGCAGGAGGGGGACTATAAAAATGGCTGACAGGTACAGTAGCAGGTCATCAAGATCCTAGCACACATCTACCTGCTGTTCCTCAGGACAAGCAGATCTGAAACAGAGGTGGTGGATGAATCCTGATGACTCACAGAGGTGGGACAGGATCGAGAGATTAATCACTATTGGCTCCTGATGCATCAATGAGATGCATCCAAAACTGACACCCTCCTAAAAAGAACCCAGTAATTGTGAGGATAGATTTGAAAACTGGTGCTGCTTGTCCTTCATGTCATTGCAAGCACTCCTGGACAGTCTCCCTGGACACAGGTGTCAGTGCCTGACTGCTACTACTACTACTTGCCAGACTACTTGCATGCATCTTGGTGATTGTGTGTATGAAAATACGAGTGTTAGGGGATGAAATCAGTTGTGTTTTAAAATAAATTAGTATTTCCTTCCTGTAAGATACTGCATCGAGCTGCATTTTTGCTACAGTGCTGCGGCATTATTTCCTGCAGGCCAATTTGGCAGTCGTTGTGTTTTCAGAATTTACTAAGATAGGAATTCTGCAATTAGCGATTCAACATCCATTCATATAATTATGACTTGTGAGATAAAATGCTCTATTTAGCAGAATATAGGGTCATCACTAATGCTAAAGTACGAAAGAAAACCAGCATTTCTAGGAGGGGGTTCATCCCATTCTGACACGGTTCTGAAACAGTTCAGATGATTGCAACCACCAGAGCACAGAATCAAGTCTGTCATGGTACCTGTCAGCAACATATTATTTACAACCAAATTTAGAAGTCTAAATGTAGGAAAGCATTTAAAAAGTCTAAACATTTATGTAGAACCATATTGCAGACTCCCCAAGACATCCACATAGAGCTGCCGTGTATGACACGGGATCTATGGGAGGTCTCTGAAGCGGCCTCTTGGGATCAGGACAGATACCTTAGGATATCTGAAGCGCCCTGGAGACCCAACTTCAAGCACGTGAATTAATCTGTACAGGGTTTCTGTTCCTAACCGATAAATACCCAGTGCCATTTGGGAGGTCTCCACAGTGCCTGAGACCCCCAGGCAGAGCAGACCAGATAGGTGCTGCGTTCACACCAGCCCTGCCCTGTCCTGGTGCAGCGGCTACAGACCGGGTGAGGCTCCTCGCAGCGCCTGAAGTGACACTGCGGAGCCTGTTTCCAGACACCCGAACCCTGCTCTCTTCAGCCAGGTGTGAGCTCACTGTCCATGCATGGAGACAGTGGACTTCTAGGCATTACAACCGGGATTAAAATAAGCATTTAGTGCATTTTGCCCAGGTCCTGTGTCCTATCTGCCCGTTTCATGTATATCCATAGGACATGAGGCTGTAAGACAGCCCAAGTGGCACTAGGTCAGTGTGTTAAACACCTGAATTGCTCCCCAGTGTTTAGACATCACATTTATTTGCTGCACCCTCACGCTGAGCTCCACCTGGCTCTGCCCCGGCCCTGGCAGCAAGGAGGAGGCCCAGGGGAGGTGGGGTGGGACAGGACAGAGAGGGGCCATGAGGTGACCGCAGCCCCAGGCGAGAGGCTGTCTGCACACAGACAGGAGTGACAGCGGGCTCTCCGTGTCAGCCATTTTCCCCATGGGCCTGAGTTACGGGGTTTGTCCATCCCACTGCGTTTAACAAGGCTGAAGAGCGATGGCCCTTTTTCCCCCAAGCAGCCGAGGGCTGGGCCTTCCATCAGCCCTGGCTCCTCCCAGTGATGTGGTGGCCGTGTCACAGCGGGCAGAACGTTGGTGGTGGCCGTGTCACAGGGGGTTGCTGACACGGCCGCCCAGGACGGCTATAAAAAGGGCTGGGCGCTGAGCCGGCCCAGACTGGAGGCGAGCAGGCGGGTGAGCGAGGGCTGAGGCGAGCGGGCAGGGAGGAGGGCAGGGAGCGGAGGGCAGGGCTGCTGGGCCCGGGCAGGGAGGCAGGGGCTGCCCCTGCCGCGACAGATGGCGGCTGCTCCTCCTTTGTCTTCCAGAGCCGCAGGCTCGCACAAGGACAGGACCAGACCATGGCGCACTCCTGTCCTCGGCCACACAGCCAGAGAGATCTGCCACCTTCTACAAGGACCCTGACACTAAGTTAAAGAATCGAGAGCCTGGCAGAGCCCTGGGCAGGGCTTGCCCATGCTGAGCCAGGCTGGCTGCTCCTTTGCTTGTTATCCTGCCTTTTGCAGCCACAGGCCCAGACAGGGACAGGACCAGACCATGGCGCACTCCTGTCCTCGGCCACAGTCACAGAGATTTGCCACCTTCTACAAGGACCCTGACACAAAGTTAAGGATTCAAGCCTCTGGCAGAGCCCTGGGCAGGGCTTGCCTGTGGGGAGCCAGGCCGGCTGCTGCCTTTCTTTCCTGATACTATCCTGCCTTTTGCAGCCGCAGGCCCAGACAGGGACAGGACCAGACCATGGCGCACTCCCGACCGCTCCCTCCGCAGCCACTCAGCCAGAGCTTTCTCCAGCGTTTGACACAGCCATCGGCCGCAGGACAAGGAAGCACACACAGCCCCAGGCTGCACCGCGCCATGGTCCCACAGGCAGCTGGAGGCTCCCCACAGCCGTGGACCAGGGCAGCTCCGCACCACCCACCCTCTCTGGCTGAAACTGACCCCGAAATAAAATCTGCCGATTCCTGAGCCATTGGCTGCTGCTTCTGCTTTGTGTGCTCTTTTGGGGGAAACCTCCTGGGCCAAAGTTGATATAGAATGCAAAAAATGGCTAATTGTGAAAGAAATCAATGACTAAAGAAGCCAGGGAGTGCATGGATAAAGGAAGAGAAAAAAGGAAATGATAGGGTTTCTGAGGAATGAGGATCAGCAGATAATAAGTAATCTCCTCATGATCCCACAATAACTGTTTACATGAACATATAGTTACGAAGTTGACCTTGGAGCCAAAGTCAGGTTATCTAGTGGGAAAGAAAAGAAGAAAACAGAAATTACCAAACCTGAGGTGGAGACAAATTTCAGCATTCACTTGATGGATTTTTAACTATATAAACAGGGCCATCTTTATCCCAGCATGCTGAAGGAACATGAAACTACAAATCTGACAGCAAGGATTGAGTAGAAATATTAACTCATTTCTCCTTTAGCTTGTAACAAGCTGTGGTGGTAGCAAAGTGGCTCTCTGCACCTATACGAAATCCCATTAGCAAGGGCAACTTCCTGAGCTTGAGCTGGAATGGGACAATGACTCCATCCCAGGTAAAGTAACCTTTCTGCACCAAATCCCCAAGGAAGAGCAATGGGGAACTGAACCTGGTGGACTCAGATCACTTGTTCTGAGGGTCTGCTGTTCACGATTCATCTGAAGATGTTTGTCTCCCACCTCTTCCCTCCCAAGTGCCATAGCTTGCAACCCCATTAACTGCGTTAAGATAGCTGTTTGCAAGGCAGGTCTGTAAAAGTGATCACTGAAACAAGTGGGCTACATTGCTACTGAGAGCAATGCAAAAATCCTGGAAACTTTAAAAAAGCATATATTAGGGACTGAATGCAGAAGTGTAGTGGGATGGAAACTCCCTAAAAGCCATCCCTTCTCCTCAGTTTGCTGAAGCATTTTCCTTGGAGAATCAGCAGTAAGAGACAGGATGAAAACCAGGACTCCCCCTCTCTCTGGGGAGTCCCCATCCCACCAGGTCTGGGAGTCAAGCTTTCTCTTGTTTGTTCTGTCTGTCTCTGGCCCCTTGAATCTTTCCTTCCTCTCTGAACAGTGGCCCAGCCATGTCAGATCAAGGGATTTTGCCATGGAATGAAGGGAATGCAGCAGCAGGACTAGAATTCCCTCAGGGTGACTCAGGAGTTCATCAGAATATTGTTCTACACAGTGACCTTATGAAGAATGTGAATAAATAATAGCAGGAGATAGCGTACATCCACATGATCTCTACTGAGGGAATGGCTAATTAGTGAGAAGAATCATAGTAACAGATAGCCATAAGAACCACAATAACAATTAAATTGTTATCTTAACAGATGCTGGATTTGTATCATTGGCGCACACATGCACTAGGAGTTTACTTCTAATTCCTTTGTGTGCAGTTGATTTTTACACTATGTCAGTATTATTCAAACATTTACACTAGAGATTTTTCCCACAGCATGCTTCCATTTCCTGTTTGAAATCCAGTGACCTTAAATACTGAGAAACTCTTTAAATAGCTTGTGGCGGGTGACACAAGCTCATGTTTTTATTTTAATGAGAAAAGAAGCATATCTAATGAGGACCATCTACTCATGCAATATGAATCACTGGGGCAAAAATGTTCCAATTTACCAACAATACAAAATGAAGCAAGTCAGGTCTCATGATAGGAAAGTAAATCCCTTTTTTTATTGTGATGGAAAATGTCAAAATCTAACCTTGGTTTTCTTCATCCGCTCTCTGTTAGCTACTAGAGCTCAAGATCTCCGAGTAGTACATACCAAGGTTTGCTTTTTTTTTTCTTTATTCCAATTGAAAAATCATTTATAATTTTCCAGCTTTCTTTCCCTTATGCATAAAATTAATAATCATTTTTGCACTAGTGTCTACCTATAGCATTGAGTTCTCATATCTGGCATTCTTGTCAAACAAATGGAAAGCAGGATGCCAAGTTGCCAGTGAACCACACCAATCTTACATCAGTATCTCTTTGAAATTGGTGATGTGACACCACGTAAAATCAAAACCAGATTCTCTCACTTCATCTGCTGAAAGTTAATAACAACAGAAAATCACAGAAAAGACCAACTCCATTCCCATTACTAGGTGTGTGCTATGGAGGGAAATGGTGCCACCAGCACATGTGGGAAGTGAGACACTGCTACAAAACTGTCTTCTCACTGGTGAATTCAGCAATGCGATCTCTGACCTGATTCTCTGCAGCTCAGACAATGACGAAATCATAACTAGAGATTTTTTTATAAAAATACCCATGGCCAGGCGAACCAGACACCCATACTATCCTCCCTGTGTACACACCGGTATCAGACTCTGGGCTGAAGTTTCAGCAGAGCTGAAGAGTGATGGGAAAATTGGACAGGCATGTGTTAAATGATGCTGCAGTTTGCCTGAAGAGGACCATTGCCCCCACAAGAGTAAAAGGGAATAGGAAGTAAGTCCTTTAGTCAAATGTGAAATGATTGCCCTAAGTTCGGCCATGGTTAAGGTACACCAGTGTGCCAACAAGGGAGAGATACTGTGACCAGAAAAAAGGAAAAATGTGCTGTGTGTAGTAAAATCATAGCAAAATTCCTCACAATCCTCCTGCACCCACCCTGTCCCTGTGTCTCCTTCCTTCCAGGGCTTTCTGCTTTCCTTCATGTTTGACATATCGTCCTCTTAAGGAAAATTCCTGTCTGGGTCTTTGTGCCTCAGAAGTGGTGTCACTATTACATGGCTCACTCGGCTTTTGTTTTACACCCTTTTCTCCTCCTCTGGGTAGAGCTGTCCACACAGGCAGCCGTTGCCACCGCTCCACTTTTGTGCCCTGCCCGAGGCCTGCCCTGGCTGGCTGGGTCTCCTGACTGGCCTTTACATCACCCACTTCATTGGCAAGTCCGTAGATTCAAGTGATTCAATTCTTTAACTCTCTGTTCTTTATTTTATATAAAGGGCCAGATTCATTTTCTGTTTTCTGTCAAAAGCGTGTTAAACGATGACACTGTATCAGATAGAAAGAGGCCATTCAGCCCCGACGGGTATGACAGTCTATGGTGTGTTACATAGGACAGTCCTACTAATGCCATAGACATTAGACTTTATAACAAGGCTTAATGCAGTGCTATCACACTGTTAACTCATATGTAGTTTGTTATTTCTTCTAAACAACGCATACTGTTCTGCAGTGTTGGTGCACAGCTCTTCTTTGTACATGCATGATATATAACTGTCTGAACCTCTGTCATTTTGCCAGTCTTCTTTCTTCTCTCTCTGTCCTCTGAAAATTTTTAAACCCATTGGTCAACTTCAGTCAAATTCAACAGCAGTAAGAATCTAACAGGTATAACAAGTTTAAGCAGCCAGGGAGATAAATTGTATTAAAACTCTCACTTCTATAAGAAAAAGTTCTAATCAAAACTTATTTTAATATTTTAGGACTTATTAGAGCTTACTATAATTCTCATTTCCCTCTGTTGAGGGAATGGCTACAGGCTCAGTTCCTCTTACAAGTCTGAGGACTCACACAGGAGTTCAGCCTCCAAGCACAATTTTGCATCAGTTCCAGCATTCATGGAAGGACCTTTTTGTTTAAGTGTATAAACCAAAATCTGCAAGTGAGCTGAATAAGGAGCCTGGATCCAATTAAATTGTGTGAGTCTCCCGTTCTTTGGGGCAAAATTAGGTCCGATGATCCAATGATAAAGGCACAACAGTGAATCTAGAAAACAAAACTCCTGAGTCCTTATTGTTACCAAAGTTTCTTATGAGATGGTAGGTAAGGGCCGTAGTCAATCAATCAGCTTCAATTCCTCATGACTAATTTTCTAGTTGTCTGGCTCTAGCTGGCTTGATGGCCTTCACAGACATCCAGTAGATGATATTAAGATCAGAGATCTAAGAGAAATTTAAGCCTTCTAACTCCCCGTGTTTGCTTTTTATTGTGGCTCAAATTCTCAGTTGGTAAATTGTAGACAACAGCATTCCTCTGTTTTACAGGTAAGGAGAACATACTAAAAACTGCAAGGCATTCAGATGTTACTCTAGTGAGGAAGGCCATGTAAATACCTATAAAACACAAGTAGCATTCCCAGTACTAACACTGACTTAGTAGTTTGGTTCATTGTTTTGTTCTTCTACATTAAAATCTCCCACCCTTCCCCAAGAAAGACAAAAATCAGCCTTTAGAAAATAATATTAGATACCAAGTGCTAATATGTTTGTTGTTGTAATATCAGTATTTTTCTATTTGTGATGGAAATACTGCTATCAACTTGTTATATTTTATCTGTATAGTATAGCCTCTGTGTGTTTGCATATATATACATACACACACATATACACATATGTATTGCAAAGATTTCTGTCTTCAAGAGTTAAAGCAATGTTACATAAGAGTTTACTCAGTTTAAACTCACTGGTAGTATAGTCTTAAAGAATAACAGCATATGGATATAAATAAATTAAAGATGTCCTTCTGGAGCAATTTTTTCTTAAAAACCAAATTACCATCCAACATTCACCCAGGAGGAATCAAAGACATCTGTTAAGAACCACTATTTTTGTGTTGCTACTGTTCTGGGTGAAAACAAGAGAAAGCATGATGCTTGTATAAATCATAAAGTAATTCACTGTAAATCAGAGTAGGTATTCTTATGCAGAGTTAGAAATTGCCCAGTTTACTGTGTATCAGTCTTCACAAAATTACACTATTGCTGCTCTTGTCAGGAAGTGAAAGCAAAGAATAACGCTCTGTAGTACTAATTCAGTATATTCAGGAACTACTTAGCAAGAAATGGGGCCTCATTAAGGCATTGACCAAATTTGTAAGTGCAGTTTTTCATAATTATAATGAAACAGGATAGTGGTCAATCCAATGTTGTTGATTGGTTAAGTAAAATTTATAGAAGTGTGAGATCACCAGAGTTACTCAAGAGAAGTATTTAGAACATGAATCTGATGAAGGTGACCTTGCAAAAGTTAAAAGCAAGTAAACAGTAGGGTGAACTCAACGGATATTGTTGGAGAGAAAATCAAATTTTATCAGAGCACAAAAAAAATCTCAAGACATTACCAGTAATCAAATCCTACAATTTCCAGAGGTCCAGTAAATCTTTTGTAAACCTTTGGCAGCTTGGCCAGTAACACTAAGAACACCAAGAGTTGATCTTTCCTCTCTGTTTTTCTGAGATTTAGAAACACCTCTTTTTTAACCTCCTTTTACAGTAAGAATAAGTAAGCAAAGGATAGGATCCCTTACGTATTATTAATTCTCTTTTCTTATTCACACCGTAGGAAGACTGTGGCAGCAACACTAAGAACTATGGACTTAAATCACTGTAAAACCAACAAAGTTCAGAATCATGTCCTGTGTATTTCCATGGTGCACATTAGCAAACCATTACAGTAGGAGATCTATCCAGGATAGGTTGCCCTCAGATGTTCCCTTCACCTAGTTCACAGTACAAAGTTAGGCAGGGCAAAAGCTGGATATCTCACATTTTCATGGAAATTTTACTTAAAGCCTTCTTGTTGAACATCTTATTGGTCTAAATGTGCTACTGATGTATTTACTGGGGAGTTGGTACTCTGTCCCTACAAGAACTGGCTTATATTCTTACACAAGAAATTGGTATTTCTTTTTCAGTTGGGCCAATTCAGTTGGCCAAACACCAAATTCAAGTTTACGTGTATGTTTATCACTGCTATCCCTTTAAATAGGTTACCCGGCTGAGTGAAATCACTCATACAGGATGCAACCAAAAGCTAAATATTGTCTGTTCCCACTGAATATCATCTATGTTGTCCCATTCTGCAGCAACAGAGAAGTAATCAAATGACGTAGCAAGTTGTTCCCAAAACTATTTGAATGGCAAGGTCCACACAGTTAATCATCAAGGATCTGACAAAGATTTGTGCTTCTGTTGTAGGTAGTAATGATGTAAGGCCCTAAGTAACTTGGAGCCATAAGAACCTGGACAGCCACTGTCTCTGGATGTGTCCCACAGTGCTCCTGACTGGTCTCATCCATGTTTAGTGGTACTTATTAATGACTACAGTAACTTGGGTTGATCTGATGATAGAATAAAGTGCCTGACCCTGTAAAGAGAGCGGAAGGGGTACACAATTGCATCCCTGCATCAATTTACTGCTATGAGCAGGATTAAAGACCTGCACAGGTGGATTCTTTTACAGGTTTCAGATACAATGAACTGAACATTATTGAACGTTATTAAAGCAACCAGTCAGCAGCATCATTCCTAGACTGAATGCATGTGGATTTACAGTCTATCTGTGTTACACATAGTTATCATAAGGCTGAAGCAGTTTACATAAATTGTTTATGTTTAGATTTAGTTAAAGAGCCCTCTTCTGCATTCCTTCTCTAAGTTTCTGTAAATGGCTGTCCATTTTGCTAAGATACTGTCTCTCCCTACAAAGAACAGCTTATATTGGTGAAATTTTAAATGAAGCTTCTTTCTTCTGTGGCTACCATGTCCCAACTCATCTTATGACTGTACTCATTCCTGGCATTTGCTTGGAAGCCACGTGGCTGCTGTAGCCTCACTGCAAAACTTGGCTTGGAGGACTTCGTGTTCCTCTCATCTTCTACAGAAATCCCCCTGCCGTTCAACATTTTTGTTGCAAATACTGTCTTCAATGAAGTAGGATCCAGTATGAATAAATAATGTCATAAATTTCTTTGGGATATTTACCATCATCTCTCCTATTCTTTCTCATTTTACTTTGTTTATTTCTTCCAGAGTGTCACCCCACTCACCTCTCCCTACTTGTCTAGTCTCGTCCCTATTGTCTGATTTACCATACGTCTGGATTTTTTGTGTGGGAATAGTGATCACCTACTTTTCCAGGCACACAGACCTACACTGGCCTCAACTGGAGAATCACAATCATTATTATTATCACTGCCATACACAGCAGATATTCAAAGGAGGAGCAATCTCTTGGGTGACTGAGTTCAAGCTGAAACAGAAGCTTTAATGAAATATGAAATGTTGCCTTTGGGTACATAATCAAATTTAATCATGCACCTAGTGGAAAATGTAAGCTTGATCCCTCTCAGGCTGGCGAGTGCAGCCTACTTTCTGGAGCTCTCCGATCACTTGTTCTATCCTGTAAAAAGCTTCTGCCATTCAGAAAACAAAGTATAAGCTCGTTGTCTACAGTTCAGAAGACAATTAAAGCACCCAAATGAGCAATTGGGTTTCAAGCTGTGACTCCCAGTCAGTCTCACATGGGAGAAGGAGAAATACTCAAGTCCTCCCCCTTTCCACCTCAACAGCCCTTCCTCCTTGCTGCTCTAGATATGCCCCAGAGAGGGGACACGCTCTCTAAATGCACGGGAGGGAGACGGCACCAAGGCTGGGCCAGGGGTGTGCAGTAAGAGCCCCTCCTGTTTCTAAGAGCTGGTCTCATGCACTGCAGATGCTGAGTGAGGAAAGGTAAAGCTGGTCTCAGAGATCAGCTCAATCATTGGTCTAAAAGACTGATTTATTCCTGAATCTGCCTCTGAATGCCAATTTGATTACACATAACTAACTTAAGACAAGATTTTAATGAGGTGTAACTAAACTGCATGTTTCCTGTTTTCTGGATACCTGACAAGCAGCCCCAGGGTCTATTTTTCTGAAGCACTGAGTGTTTCAATCTGTGTTATATAATACAGAGTATTCTGAAAACACTTCGTATTTAGTAGACATCTCTGTATGCCTCAGTTCCCAAGATGTGCAACAGGGATAAAAACAGTCCTTCATCTAACAGTATTTTTGTGAAACTAAATTAGTATGTTAGAAACTCTTATATTCCACACGATGATTGCCATGGAAACACCACAAGGAAATGATTAGTATTTATTTTCAGAGAAGCATATAGTAAAGCCATAGCTTGAACAATGAATATAAAACAAAATAGTGGCCAGTGGAACACGGTCCATCTTGTGCACTGAATGAGGCAGTGTACCTCTGCAAAAAGAATATGCAATCATGTCATGAAACATTCAGTCATGCACACATGTATTTTCAAGTGCTTTGCTCTATAACTTTCCCACTCTTTGATCGTTTAATAATATTGTTTATCTATATACACGCTCATGCATAGTTACATAGAGAAGTGTGTGTGCGTATGTATAGGTACATATATACACACACACATCTTTCTGTACATATATATATATATATTTAGGAATACTTCATAAAATCTTTGCATTAATGACTTTCAACATTAAAAACTACCTCCTTTTTTCCTGTCCTATAACATTGCTATTAGTATATCAAAATCTTCCTCTGCTGGAACTCCTGGACATGCAGTGACATTTGTGGTTTTATGCATCAGCTCTGCTTCTTTCCAGGCGAGTTCTGAAAACATTTATTTTTTTTTCCTATAACATTTTAATAGTCAAGTAGTGAGAAATGAACCTTACAATTTTGCTATTTAATGACATACCATATTGAGATAATCTTTTATTAAAGCACTGTTGAAAGCAAAGGTGAATTATATATATTTCTGTACTAATTTTTAAATGCAATAAAAAATTAAATTCCCATTTTTTAATGTGTTTGCTTTAGGGACCTCCTGCTTTTAAGTTTCATCAACCCTTCCACTGATGTTGCATTACTTGTTTGAGTTAGGAGTGACTCACATAAGGTACAGGTATCTTCAAGTTATCATCACTGGCATTTCAACAAACCAGCATTAGTTGGGAAGTCTTCAACAAGATCCTCTGTTCACATGATCCTACTGTCTGGGAGGTTCTGGGATTTGATGACAGGTTTTGTTCAACTAAATGAGTGAACATGTAAAAGCTTTTATTCACAGCAGGCATAAATCTGGTGGACAGGGCAAAACAATCCCTCAGGGGAAAACGACAGCAGCAGGAAACTCCCCCCCATTTGTGCAAAGTCAAATAAGAACTCATGAGGAATATTTTCTCAGCCTTAATAGTTTTCAAAATGGCAACTTGTTTATCATACACTATAAGAAAAGCATAACAGGTTATTATTTAACTCAGAGTATAACTGACACTATTGCTTAACCATCTTCATGGCAATGCACTCTTGCTAGCTAAGCTTTGTTGCCAAAGACAAAATTTCGTTCTCTCTTTTCTGAAGCTCTGTGAAAACTTCAGTTTAGAAATCAAAATAACATCCTGCATCTATCTAACCATAGCTACAAAAAAATACATCTCCTGCCTTTTTCCATGCCTGCACTGGCATCCTCTCCATTTTTGCAACAGATTCAAACTTCTTGACATCACCTTCTTAATTCTTCAAGGATGGTGCTGCTTGTAGTCTAGTCTCCAGTTCTCCCTCATCCTCCACCTTTCTCCATCTCTACCTTCTGCTCAGTCCTCTCCTCGACTACCTCTGCACCTTCTCCTATCCTTTGTGCCTGTTTTCTGCCAACACATGGAACAGATTCCTAGCCCCCCTCCATTAGGTAATTTTCTGTTTCTCCATATTTGTTCCTTAAAAATTTACTGTTTTGCCTTCATGACTCTCCTTGGACTCCTAGGTTCATGGTAAGTCCCTTATGATGGTCTGACTTCTATCTGTTCAAATGAGATCAACATCAGCTCAGATCAGGAACTTCTCTGTCATGACGTTAATCCCAAGGTGGACATCATCCAGAATTAGCCAATTTCTGGGCTAGTCACTCTGAGAGGATACGGAAGAGTACCTGAGTATTGAGAGTGGGGTCAGGTCAATAAGCTTGGAAGGAAAAGCCTACCTTATCTCACTGACATAAATATACACATTTCTCCTGCGACTTGTTTCTCCAGACACCACTTCCATGCTCTCCCTTGAGCAGGGACTGGCTTTGGGGGTCAGGCCGAGATCAGAGATGAACTATGAAGACTCAACAAGATAGTAAAGTCAAGAAGCAGAGCTAGCTACAAGCAGGAGATGATTCTCTTGATGTGAATCAGATGGTTTCAACATTTGGTAGAGCACTGCGGGGACAGAGAGGTGAAGAGGGCTCCTCCTGGGACAGAGATGTGCTAGGTATCTAGTGAACACATTTAGTTTCATGCCAATGCAAACATTTTAAGGAAGTGTGCTTGGCCAAAGATAAATATGACATATGTGAGAAAGCAGGGTTCCCTGACCCTGTCTGAATCAACAAATTGCCATCAGTTTTCCTTCCTTTTGCCCCTCCAGATATCTCCATGCCAAGCTCTAGCAAATCTTATCCGTCTCCGATTCAGCCTCTCCTCCCCAAATCCTTTTCCACAGGAAATGCTGGGGGACATGGGGTCAAATTAATTTTGAGAACAACTGCAAAGTCAGCATTTAAGAATATCCTGGTGGGGAAAGTTATTTCTGCAGCAGGGGCTGGGAAGGCTCGGAGGAGCGCTGGCACCCTGAGCTCCCAGCCCTGGTGCTGCCAGGGGACAGGGACACATGGGGCTGGGGCTTAGCACAGGGCAGCGTGGCTATGCACAGGGAGCAGGGCTTTTGTCCGATCTCAGCTCTCAGCCAGTTTCTCCTGGGGTACAGCTGATTTCCTTGGAGCAGAATGGGTGCTGCAGGGCCTGCTTGCTACAGCTGTGACTTTGCCACCTTTCAAATAGCTGCGGGCTCCTGCTCCACAAGCCAAAGGAGATTTTTAGGTCTCCTGTGGGGTCCCAGACCTCAGGTCACACTGAGCTTCTGAAGAGTAACTGAAGAACCCAGCTGAAAAACTAGCAAATAAATAGAAACCGAGATAGCAAACAAGCTTTCAACAGCTTCTAAAAATGACATTTTTTGATAGAAAACTGTTGGTCAGAAAAAATTCTGACCAGATCCACTACATTTACTTATTTATGTTTCCTCAGCTGTAAAAGAGATTTTTTTTTTATTTCTCTAAGAACAATGCACAGAGATTCAGCTAACAAACAAACAGCTTAAAATGCTTTCAGTATTTTTGGAGAAAATCATTGCATAGGTGTGCAAATTCAGAAACAAGGAAGCATGCTGCTACCTCAAGAATTTAATCAACTCATTGTGCTCACAAATGTAAAGAACTCAAATCATTGATATTTCATAGAAGTGCCTTCAAAAACTTATAGAATATTTTTGGTGTTTTCTTTATATCTAAGGAACTTGAAATTTTCTAAAGATCAGCCTCTTCAAAAGAACCTTATGCAATTTACAAATATACCTGGTCCAAATGGATCAGCTGAGGTCTGCCTATCTAGCAATAAGAATAATGACATGTTTCTACAGCAGACCTGATTCCAGAATAATCCTGACTATTATGAACTACAGAAGAACATACTCTACTCCCAGTTAAAATGTTTTTTGAATGTTTTCTTTCAAAAAAAAAACCCATTTGTTATTGTAAGATTACATGCTTCAGTGCACTGCAAGGATCTCTACTTTTCCATTCACGAAGCACAACTTTTTTTCTTTTTTTTTCTCTTTCCCAAGAGGATTTTCAGAAGATCTGCATTGCTCTGCTCTACTTGTCCATAATTACAAGTCTTCAGGAGTATCCTGTGAGATGAGAGCTTTAAACTAAGAGCAATGGGGAAGGGAGATGACAAACCACTACCAAGTGAGGGCATGGTGGCCTGGCTTGGCAAGCAAAGCAGGCAGGTTGACATGGACAAGAGAGACCCCATAACTGGCAAAACAGGGCTGAAGGGAGCCCACCTCAAGCGTATGTACAAAAATACAGAAGTGGTGAGAGGACAGGATGACGGGGAAAGCTCTTAGACCCTTTCTGAGAAATCAAGAAGAGTGGGCACCTCTCCAAAATGCATGGATTTGTGAAGGGGAAACCATGCTTGACCAAGTTGGTGGCCTTCTACAAGGAGATGACTGGCTCAGTGGATGAGGGGAGAGCCATGGTTGTTGTTTAGCTTGACTTCAGCAAGGCTTTGGACAATTTTTCCCGTTGCTGCCTCCTTCAAGACAAGCTCAGGAATCACGGACTAGATAAATGGACAACAGTGAGGTGGTTGAAAGTTGGCTGAACTGCCAGGCTCACAGGGCTGTCAACAACCTGTTCCTGGATCTGCTGAACACATACAGTGGTATTACACATACATACCTTGTACACATATGGTATACAATAAATACATATATTATACATACACATTCAGACACGGAAAGCCCTGTCCTTCCCGTTTCCCATTGCAGAAACAAATAAGCATCTGGGAGGAAATGCAGCTGGCTCCAGGTAAACCCAATAGGTGTACCACAGGGGGATGGCAAAATAAGATCTAGCATGATTAACTGGAGAGGTAAAAGCATTTTAGATCAACAGGATTCATTAACTTGCATCCACATATCATAGACAGTTTTGATGAGGAGAAACATGACTTACTGGTATTAAATTTTAATACCTCTTGAAATATGAGGGGACTAAAGGTCTGCAAAAGTTGTACCAATACTAAAAAAAGGCAAGCGGATGACAGTTTGCCTGATGTTAATCCCAGGCAAAAAAATAGCAAGTTCTACAAGGGATCTGATTAATACAGAAGAACAAAAATAGCAAAATACCAGTCTGCATGGCTTTAAAGGAACGAGATCTCATCAAATGAACTAGACTTTCTCTCATTATCAGACTATGAATCTGATTTACCCAGGCAGAAGCAAAAATACAAGAGTTTATAAGACATCCACTTTGCTACTATGTAATATTGCTAAATAAAAACTAGTACTTTAATGCCAATTAAACAGAGTCTAGCTAAAAAGTGGGTGCAAAATCTGCTAGCTGATAACTGGAGAATCATTCTCTCAAACGTACATATTTCTGTAAAGCTTCCTCAGTGATTAATATTGATTCACAGATGTTCTTCATACCCAATGAAAGGACAAGCACAAGCCCCACTTTATTGTTTGCCAACATCTGTCTGGAGAAGGTCCAGCCCTTGCTCAAAGCAGGTAATATGCCCTTGCCCTTCACTGTGCTTCCAGGAAAGGCCATGATTTGGGGTTTTCCTGTTGTCTAAGATCACATCAGCTATTTCTGTTTCTTTTCTGAGATGCCAATCTTTTCCCTAAACTATAACCCTTGCAGATCTGCCTATTAATATAGCTTCACAAAAGGAATTTGTTTTTTATAGACTTGATTTTTTCTGCTGACTTCAATAGGCTATAGATCAACATCCAGTGCATTTCCTGGGCATATACTGTCCTTTCTTGCCCTGCTTCCTTAACACACAGGTCACCGATGTCTGCAGCTGTACTTGCTGGCTGCACTTCTGTAGCAAGCCATGTCAAATAGCATCTCTGCTCTCAGCAAATGTAAACTCAAGAAAGTACCCTAAGAGAGAGCCTGCCACAGCGTCACTCTGACTGACACACAGTCCCAGATAACTCAAATACTTGGCAGGTCAAAAGAGACCTGGTGACAAAATGTCTTCATCCACTTCATCCACTTCTTCTAGGAGATGAAGACCCAAACCAGTGGAAGAGCTGTCTCATAAATACAGAAATTGCTTGGGTATAACATATTCCTCCTTCTCTTCTTCGAAATCACAGGAAAGCAAATATCAGAAAACAGAGTTGGTTCTATCAGGGTTGATAGGAGTTTCTGAAAACAACTTTGGGTTCAAGCTTGAAGAAACTATTAGAAGTGTTACATCAGCATGACTGAAAGAACATCTCCTCTGCACTGGCTACACAATTTCACGGTTGTTTAAGCAACAGTTTACAGACAACTTTTCTGCCACCAAAGGGGTAACATTATCAGGACATCTTAAACCATGACAGAAGCATACAGTGTGCTATAGACAGTGGACATAAGTGTGTTTTTCACAGTATTCGTTGGCCTTCGAGGAAAGAAATGCCCCAAATTAGTCACTCCGTTGCATATTATGCCATTAGTTTACTGCAAGTTCACCGTGCATTGAGAGTCCATCCCAACCCAGAACTGCCATGCACAGCCACAGCCCTCAGCACGGCTGGTGCAGGGTGCTCCGGTGCGTTCCTGAAGAAATCCAGATGCAGCTCTGAAGTTATTTAAAGAGAAAAAAAAAAAAGCTCTGCAGCAGAGGTTTGGGCAGTGAGCAGTGTTTTCCTTCCATCACCCCACCGATGCATTGCTCCACAGGTCTCTTCCCTTCTCTGCCCTGGCACCAGCCTGCAGCTGCTGAACAAAACCTCCCGCCTGCTCACCCGGTCCAGCCCATACTAAATCCAGCCAGCAAGGCCTGGGACTGCCATGCAATGTGGCTTAGGCACAGCACCAGTGGGTGCCACAGCGCTTGTCTGTAAGCTTCAGGTCCCTCACTAAGATCCCACAGCCCTGAGTACGGGCCTGCACAAAGCCCCAGCACAGAGGGGTGCCTCCGACCCAACAGTGGGGAGCCAGCTGAGGAAACCCTGTGAAAGAGGGCATGGCTTAAACCTGGCCCTCCCCTGGCTTTCCTCGCAATCCTGAAAGCATGTCCCCATTCTCCAGTTTCCACTCAGGAGCAGCTTTCCCTGGAGGCCTGCAAGTGGGGTCGGGGGCGCAGGTGGCCCCTGCTCAGTTTGGGGGCATTTCTATGGTAGCTAATTTATGTGCCTCTGTAGTTGATGGTTTTATTTCGTGGATGCTGCACTCAGATACCTAACTTTTGCCAGGCACCGTGGAGCAAGCCTAAAGCAGACTCGGATATCCCTCCTTTGTATCCTTGTCTTAGAGAAATTCCTTACAAGGAGGAGTCTGAATTCCACAGAATTTTTTCCCATAACTCTAATCAGGAATGGTACATATTTGGCTCAAGGTAGTGATGCATATTTGAGAGCTTTCCTTGCTCCTGCCTACTTCTAAAAAAGTCGAATCCAGAATTTGAGCACTTCCTTTTCTGATGTAATTTGAGGAAGCAAGTTTGTAAATAATTGGACTATATCTGCTCATGATGACATTAACTACATCTGTTAGTGTAGTCATACATACAATGACTGTCTTCAGTAACTCTGTAAGTAGTGATGTAGGAAAAGACAGAAGTTTTATAATGAACAGCATCAACTAGTCAATAAAAGTATATTTGATTGTCTCTGAATTAACTGTGGAATTTTCCTATCCTTTTAAATGTTCTTTCATTACAGACCAGAAAATAAATTAACCTGAGGCTTTCTCCAAGTAACACTTTAAAAGTTATCCACAAACTCACCAAATCAAAGTTTGTCGTATACATTCTTCAAAGTCAACACAAACATACAGCCTTTTAAGCTTAAAATTATTGTATAGTTACTTCTGTGAAGGAGCTTATTCACAGTTAATTCAATTCAAGAGATTTCACTTTATAACAAAGCAGAAGTACACTCTATAAATGCAACTCAAAGGAACACCTTGCACCAATATGTCTCATACTAAATTTAATTAAAGATTTCAGCTAAAGATCTTTTGCCTTGATTGACTAATCGTGGGTCCTAAACTGGGACTTCAGCTTCCAGAAACACGCCAGACACTGATTCTGGTAAATATACGATTAACTCAACCTGCAGCGAGTTCGGGTAGGGGTGCCCAAGCTGCAGGAGGAGCAGGGAGCCCCCGGAGGGTGTAGGCACTCCCACACTCCGGTCCCAGCGGGGCCCCGGCTGTGCGGAGGGAAGATGCATTCCTGAGACGCAGACAGGGAAAACCAGTGCACTTGTGCAGGTGTCCCCAAATTTCCAATATAGATGCACCCAATGCAAGGAACAAGCATCTCCCCAGGTACCCACCTTCATCTGTCAGAGCCCAGAGGACACCAGAAGACTGGCTCTACTTTACTGGCTGTGTTTAATCTCTTAATTTCACTCAGTTTTCCATTTCATTTTAGGAGATTAGGGCTGTAACTGCTATACGGCAAAAAGACTCAACAATTGTCACACCACAAATTTACACCCCCTATTGTTTTTCCACATTAAGGACAAAGAGAAAAGCTTAGCTCCATCAGAGAAATTAACAGTGAGCAAGACAGATTAAAATCTAAAGGCATAGGTATTTTGTCTCAAGACAATAACATAAAAAAGTGATATTTATAGATCTCTCCAAGGAGTTTTTATATGTGTAAATCAAGGACTTATGTTCTCAATGCAGCTGGTGGCAGGCTTTGACTATTTTATATGGCTAAATCACATTTGTCACAGACATTAAACTGACGCAACATGACTAAATTTCCACCCGCAGTTACAGCAAAATAAACAAAAGACAAAGTTTTTTGAACTAGCTCTGTTTTACTATTTATTTATCTGTCACTTCCAATGCATTTCATATTCACATCCAGTTTTCTTAGTGGTATGGAAAACAAGTCCTGAGCCTGAAGCCGTTTCTTTTATTCTCTTAAAAAATGTAACTTAAATTTAGGTATTAATATCCTACCAATCTGTACTCTGAGACTGTTCTCCCCCACCTCGTCCGACTTGATATCTTAAAGCTTTGCCCACGAATGATTCTGTATTGCTGGGCCTGACCATGCTGCAGGTGCTCCTCAGCCCACCGCAGCAGAAGACAATCACATCTGAGGTCAGAGACGGACGCCCCTTTGCAGAGCCTCTGCCCCACGTCCCACTCCAGGTGTGTGTCGGGGACGGACACTGCCGAGAAACAAAATAATTCAATGGAGACAGTTTTATAAAACCTGTTTGCCTCATTGTGCTGCCTCTTTCTTTGACGATCAGAACAAGTATTGCATGGGAATACAAACTGATGGAATTCTCCCCGCCCTCACGCCAGCACAAAATGGCCGTAAATCCTCTCCGTAATCACAGGGTAATGGGAAAGACGCTAAGAGGAGTTAAGACAGGCTAATTGGGAACACTTCTGGGAAAACCTCTCGTTAGAAAAATATCTAGCACTGGGAAAAAATGGATTTATTGGGGATTTACATAGATAAAATCTAAATTCAATCAGTATTTCTCTGGTTCCTCTCAGTTTTGTGCTTTCAACTGCATTTTTAAATCCTATTACGATTAATAATGGACTGCTTTTACCTCCCGATCCCACCCAGTCTAGTCCAATGGACAACCTGAAAGCAGACCTCTCTCTAAACACTTACAAAATTCTCCCGAAATGTTCTGACTATAGTCATATTTCGTTTGAAGCCAGTGAGATTATATTAAATAGAAGAATGGGATTTGGTTACTGATTTTTACTCCTTTCAGTTGGTTCATGGACTATCTTCCCTTTGCTTTAAAGTCCCCAAAAATGCAGCTCGTCTGCCCTACAGAGGGGACCTTCATGGTCCGCAGGGGCAGCCTGGCATTGGTGCAGGGGCACCACCTCACTAAGCTTTTGCACGGATGGGAGAGTGAGAGAAACCTCCAAAGGAGAAGAAATTTCTTGAGAAGACGACAAAATGATAAAGATGTGCAGATGATTAAATCCACACTGATTTTTAAAACAAGAGTTCCAAACTAAAAAGGTTATAAATAAAAGGGTTTGAGCATCTCCTGTGTTTGGAGGTGGATTCAGCACAGCCTACCCCAACATGCCCATCGTTAGCAGCTGGGTCTGGACAGACCATGGCAAATTTCTCAGCTGGGAGGGAAACTCCTTCCTCAAAGCCAGACCTGACAGCAAAGCCACCCCCAGACTCGTGGCAGTTTGTCAGCAGCTGGCCAAAATAAAACTGTGACTTTTTGTCAAAAAAAAAAATGGAAAATCTGAAAATTTTGGCTGAAGAATCAGAGTCTACATTTTCTTTCATACAACAATTTTGATACATTTTTCTTGCCAGGCCTGTTGATAAGCCAAGCTCCCATCCATTTGCTGTCATTAAAAATGTGACTGTTATTTTTAGATTAATTTGAGCACTAACCTCAATGTCCAGCAAGAGAGGGTATTGTGCCCACCTACTGAAAACCCCAGTATTTTGTGCCTTATATGCCAGAGCCATCCCATCACAGGACTGAGAGCTTCCACTTAGCCCATGGAGTACTCCCTAATGGCAGTGCCAGCTTTCCTATTTCCAGCACCTCCGAGAAATAGTATTTTTTGTACATAGAGGTTATGCCATTGCAGAGGGCTTTATGCATGCCATTGTTTCTGAAGCAGGGAGAGTGTAAAGGCAACCCAGGAGGTGCTCTCTCTTATGAACCCTGCTGAACACATTTGAAAGGCCGTAGTATTTGCTAATCCTCCACCAGAGCTGAGCTGTTGTAAAATGCTCTGCCAGGTGCAAATCAGGTGCTACCTACCTTGCATGACCAAAGTCAGGATCAGGCTACTGAGCAGACTGTTTTATTTCGCCTCGATGGTACCTGTATCTCACTGGGAATTAAAGTGCTTGTTTGATATACACCACGGCAAAGCAGTGATTTGTACAATAGGTCACACCTAGAAATTTTTTTTAAATCCTCTAAATAAAAGGTGGTTTAGAATGATAAGCACTAATCAAGCATTCATTTTCATTAGAATGAAGGAGATATTTCTGCTCCTGCCTTTTAATTATTAATTAAAAAGGACAGAAAGGAAGTGAGAGAAAATTGTTTAAGCATCTAAAAAGATATTAGCAAAAGGATGTAAAGCAAAATCTGAACAATTAGATAGCTGGATTCCTTCAAATGTTTCACTAGAAAATAGAGTGTGCTTTTTCTTCCGATTGCAATTTTCTAATAAGAAAAAAGTGATTAAAATTGTAATATCTAACATGCTTTGTATCAAAATATTCTTTTATATTACTTGGACCTTCTCAGCTTTTGTACTCTCGTCTGCTGAATTCTGTTCCGTTTATTTCTCGGCATTTTAGTGGCCTGGCAATCTATGTGGTTGGATCAGAATTAAATCAGACCACTAGAAAGGTTTGCAATATACTTAACCTTGCCATAATGCAGGACCTTATTGAATATTATGAGGCAAAAATAGCTGCAAACATAAACATGAATCTGTTGTCATAGGCAGGAGACATACAAAACGAACCCTTATTTTTTAAATACTTAGTTTTGTACCTGTGTGTCTGCGCCGACTTCTCAGTTTCATAACTCTTGTATTTACTTTTGCAACCAAAAAAACACAGAAGAAAAAATAACTTCTATTTTATATCTGCTTGTTGTAGAAAATAAATTGGTTATTGACATTTTTTATCTGCAGCTACATAGCACAAAATAGCTGAGACCTGGAAACGACTGCATTTTCCTATATATCTCATAATTTCCTAATCCCTGGTTGAGTTTAACAGCTTTGTCAGAAGTTTGTTGTCAGATGAGTGTTGAAAGAAAATATGAAATTACAATCTGCAAGAAAGGTTAAGGGGAAAGTCGTAAAAGAAGTTGGGAAGAAATAATTTTATAGAGAAAGTATCTTCTTGTGTCCATTTATAAATTTGCATTTGCCATATTCAGAATAGTCATGAAACAACTTCCTAAAAGCGATCTCTTCTGGCACTGGCAGTTAAACTGTTTCCTGATTTGCAGTTCAAAGGCAAAAAACCCCCACATTAGCTGTTTCCTAAACTCCTAGCCAGTGAAAATTTACAAAAGATTTTGCATAAGCCTAGTGCTGGCAGCCTGAACTGTACTATACTATTCATGAAGACTCAGGGATTGCTGTGTCCGTGTGTTAGTTCGTGGGAAATGACACCGAGACACAAACCTACGTTTTTGTACGTGGTCCAGGAAAAGAGGCACAAGGAGGGAGAGGGCGATGACTTCTCCCTCTGCGCTTACGTGTGGGTGCACAGTGAACTCCAAAGTCCTGGTCTGCCAAGTGCTCTGACCAGCGGCTGGTCAAAGAGTGCTGTAACGCCTGCCTCGGAAATGCCACATGCTACTTCTGCATGAAAACCCGGGTGCATAAGAGGAAGAAGGGTCTGGCATGCACCCAAGCACAGGAGGAGTTAAGCACAAGAGGTGTTAAGCCACTGCCCAAAGCTTACCTGTCCCACCTTAGGAAATGGGAAGCGCTTCCCATATCTATACTACAAATGCAACTTATGAGCGCTTACAGAAGGAGATTACCCACCCCACACATTCCTATTACACAGTCTTCATCCAAAGGTTCACCTAAGCAATCCCCACATCTGATGGGAGCCAATGGCAGATGCCTGTGGAAACTATAAAGATAAATCAAAACTCAGTCAGCTTCCAGAAACCTCTGGCGCAGAGGTTTCCTGGTCTAGTGCCAATGTCTGTGAATGTACCCTCAAACATTTGTCTTCCATGGATCTGTCCAAGTCCTTTTTGAATACATGCAAACTTTTACTGCCTTTTTAGCAAACTCCAGAGCTTCACTAGAAATCGTATGCAGACATACTACTTTTTCTTTATTTTGAACTTGCCACCTGCTGGCTTCTTGGTTTGGAAGAAACCTGACAGCTCTTCCCTCTTCACCCTTTCCATGTTCCTACAGATGCTATGGATCCCTTTTATACTCTCTGCTCCCAAGAGGGTGAACTTATTTATGAGTCTTAATCTATTTATTTGCTCCCACACGGAAGCCATTCCCTAGTTTGAATCATCTTTGTCTTCTCACTTTGTAGCTTCTTTCTTTGTAGCTTGCATCATCTCTGGTCCCACAATGTCAAACCAGACACATACCATACGCAGGCAGGTGACATAATCCACACTAAAACAATGTCCATGCTGCAAAAATGAGGGTTTAGCACCCTAAACCAAAAGAACAACTTTCCTTTGCCACTGCTTACCATTTGCTTGGATGTGGAGTCTCCACGCTGCTCTTGCATATTCCACATTTGAAATGTGTGCTGGCAAATGGACGTATTTGGCTCTGCCCATGCTTTCCTCCACCAGAGCGTTTCAATACACGGATGTCTCCCAGCTGGAGATTAGACTTGCATCCAGTTTCCCAGATTTTACTGGCTTACCCTGACAGCACTGATGCAGGGAATTTGCAATGGAAGAGCTCAAGTGATGAAAATTCATACCCAAGTTTACACTGCCTGGCCTGTATAAATGGATTTTATGAGTCTGAATGGTAAGAAAATAGCTAGAACTGTTTGACTCAGTCTTTCTTGCGCCACTTTGTTTATCTAATAATTCATTTTAGAACTGTCTACAATAGCCACCACCACCACGAGTGGAAGATGGTAAATGGGATGAACATTGAGGCTACTGGACTGCGTAGAAGAATGGACTCCATTCTCTCTGCCTCCCCACCAGGAGTTTTGCCTGGGCTCTGAGAAAGTTTGGGAGTGCCTTTATTGTTTTCTTCATTTTTTTTTTCTGGTTTCATCTGTCAGATTGCCTACAGAGAGAGGATAATGATTTTTTTTTCCCAGCCACTCCAGCATTTGCCCCCAAGATCCATCACCCACCCAGCAGCAGGCAGTAGCCACAGCTGCCTCCACGCCATCCTGTGGATGGGCCCTAGGAAGGTGCCTCTGTGACTGTGGTTACCGCAGTTTGAACACCCTGGAAATGTCCAGTGCAACTACACCTGTACCCTCTATTTTACTGTTTAACATTCGGTGCCTGCGCTATATCCTGCTACCGTGCTTCCTGGGCTGATGCAATGCAGGTAGGTAATAAGTGACATTAAAGCTGGAGGATACTGTGTGCCAGATAAGCTCAGGGTTAAATAAATAAATAAAATAAAATAAAATAAAATAAAATAAAATAAAATAAAATAAAATAAAATAAAATAAAATAAAATATAATAAAATAAAACGGAAGAAACATTTCTTGGAAAGCGGAACCAGGGAGGCTGGGAAGTACAGTTCCCCTCCCGCAGGGTCACCGCCTTCCCAGGGAGATGTCCGCACCGCGGAGGCCCGGCTGTGTGAGGCGGGAGGCGGCAGCGGGGCCGCCGGCCCTGGGGTGCGGGGTGCGGGGTGCGGGGTGCCGGTGGCCGGGGGCTCCGGGCCCGGGGCCCGGCCGCCGCGGTCCGGCCGCGGGGTAGGAGTCCGCGCCGCGCCCGGCGCTTTGGCGCCCCCTGCCGGCGGGCCCCGCGCAACGGCAGCCCGGCGGCACACGGGTTCCTACGGCAACGGGACACCAGCCCGCCCCCCGCGGCAGCGGGGCCTCGGTCAGCGCCGTCCCGCCCGGGCGTGAGGGAGCGAACCCTGCGGGGCCCCGCGGGGTCCTCGGGGCCGGCCGGGGACCGGTAGCCCCCGGTTTCGCAGGAGTTAGGCCCTGTAGGCCGACCTGCGCAGTGGGAGAGAGCCGGCGGCCCTGTGGCGGGCGGCCCCACGCAGCCATCCCGCCTGTTTTGACTGAGGCTTGAAACCACTGGGGCAAAACCAGGCCCTTGGCAGGCCTCCGTAGTTGACAGAAGAAAGACGTGTACCTGGAAAAAACTCTCCTAAGTTTTGAGTGGTTTTTATAACAAAGCTTTGCTGGCCTCAAAGCTGAGCCTGGTATTTGCTTCTGAGGGCTTGTTTTTGTTACACGGTCTTGTCTGCAAGCCACCTGCCAAGGACACTCTTCTGCAAAAATAAAACCCAGAACTGTCAGGCCACGTGAGCCTGGGGAAAAGCTGAGGCAACGGAGAAAAGCACATGGAAAATACACGCTTGTGAGCCCATTTTATACTGGTCTTATCAGACTCCTCTCTCACTGAGGATTGCATTAGAAATATATATCTGGGTACATCTGCTCGTGTGCGATTTCTGCACACGCACACTCGCACGCACAAAGCTAAAATCTGAAATGATGGAGCAAAGAAGTTTTCTTTAATGAAAGGACTATTCCCTTCTTTGTATGAGTTACATCTTTGTACAATACTGCACTGTACGGTGTCGTTTGCACTGTTCCGTATAAGAAGTATTTATTAGAGCATGTTGTAAAGTAAGAACTTAACTTCTGGTCGATGAATATAGAACATGTCAGCAAAACCCGCGTCCGCTGAAAGCCAAGGATGCCTTTCTTTCCTCAATTTTAACTCATTTTACAATGAGCTGCAAAACGAAGCGGAGCCTGTCTTTATAGATTAGAACACGTGGCAGATCAATACCCAGCCTGGAAATGGGTGTGCATGCCTCCAGTACCCCTTTTGTAAACAGCGTCTGTTCTCTGTACAGCCATGCAAACAGAAATCCCACAAAGCAGCTCTCCCGTGCCAATGGCTTATCTCTGCTGGCTTCTGGGTCGGTAATGAGGCTCCCGTAGGGCACGCTCCAGAGGGAACGGTGCAAAACAAAAGTCACCAGAAAGGTTTCTGATTCACTGATTGCAACTGTAAAATAGCTCCTATGCTTCAGGTTGAGGTGTAGTAAATATAAACCTAGTTGCAGTGGCTGCATTTAGAAAGGACCTAAGTCAAAAGCAGAATTTGGCGTACATGCAACATCTTGGTAATTCCCTGATTATGTATGGCTCAATGCAGTTCGCCAACTGGAAACTCATCTCTAGTCATGACACCAAATACATCTGTGGCAGCATTTCTGGTATGAACCACCACTGCAGAGAGAAAAAAAGAGAGAACAGGTGACATCAGTCTGTATCTCATAAGACCTCACGGGGAGGCGCAGTTTCACTCCCATGGTGACCTGTTTCATACTGGCCTGCCCTGCCAGGGTGTCACTATCAAAAGTTATTTCTAACCTCTTCTCTGTCATTACAGGCAGCCAGAGCTCTCCTGTTGGGAAGGGTTCAGGCATCTCGGGCCATCTGAGGTGTCCTCGGTTATCCTGTCTGGCCTCCACTGCAGCTCCAGGGCAGCCAGTGTCTCCTGCAGGACCTGCATGAGACGCCTTGGATGTGCCAGAACATTTCCAAGGGCTCTGATGCCTCTGTGTAGGCAAATGAATCCCTTCCTAAAGGTCTCCATGCACCCAGGACTTGATTTGTCCTGCCAAGCTCTGAGCACCCTCCAGGGGAGCTCAGGTAAGAAGTGCAGGTTTCCTTTGCTCCCTGTGTAGTCAATAGAGACAATTTGACTTTCCTCAGGGCCATTTAAGATCTGGCTCAAGGTCTTGATGTGCATGCCTTCCACTGATGAGATGGGGAGCACTGAGTAACTACACTCCCAAGGTAAAAGTCTCAGCATGTCAGAATTTAAACTTTTTTTTTTTTTTTTAAATTATTCCAGTGAGGAGGCCAGCATAAAATTCTAGCTGCTCAGACAGTTATTGGTTAAGCCTGAGCACTGTTCATAAATTTGGAAAGTAAGTGACAAGGACTTCAGGCACCTGCGGATGGAAACCTCTGCATAAGCACAGGTTCAGTGCTGGAGGAGCACCACTCTGATGCAGATTCCTTATTTTACTGACTTACCACTAACACAAAATAATCTTGATCTGTACATAGCCATGAGCTGTAAGCAGTATTATCCTGTCCTGAGGTATGCAAGTTTAGAAAACTTGGTTAATTTATGTTAAGGCTGGCTTTCTGACCTTTGCATGTGGGGAGTATTGGTTTATTTCTCTCTTCTTATCTGCAATGTTTTCCAAGTCATCTTATTTCCTACTAATCTAACTAAAGCTAAGTTTAAAAAATGCTGCCTGTTGTTATTCATACCAGGGGAGCAGCCACTCAAAAGAGAACTATCTTACTATTTCCTATATCATTTTTCTGCAATAAAAGACTAAGTGATAGGCCTAACCTGGTCAGATCAATGTTTTGAGAAAAAAAGTAATGATTTTGTTCCCTGTTTTAATCTTGGAAAAAATCTAATTACATGGTCTTCACATGTAATGAATGTGTGCTTATTTTATTTCACTTCTTCTTAGTGAATTCATTCTTTTTGCCCATGAGGAGAAGGACTCACACATCAAAACTTCCCTGCCCACTCCAATCTCCTCTCGGTGTTGAATGCCAGCTTTACCCAGAGGCTTCATTTTTATTTTGATCAGACAAGAACCTTCCACCGTAGCCTTCACAGGTCTCTCTCAGTCAAGCCACGGAATGTCATGATTTGGTTACTTTGGTCTCTTCCCTTTGCGTTTCATAATAAATTACTTAGTGTGCACACTTACCCTTGCCACCCTCTCTACCTTCATTGGTTTCAGAGCAGAAAAAGCCACTAGTTTTCTCTTCCTCTGTCTTCTCCGTCACAGTATGTGTTCTTATATCTGCAGTATCTTACTTATTCTTGATACTTTCAGGTTTTCTTATTCCAAAGAAGTGCTTGGCAGCTTTGCTACCTACTTGTCCTTCTGAAATTTAATTCTTCTGTGTTAAAAAGAGGTCTGTCCCCTGCTGCAAGATACAAAATCGATCACTGTTATGCACTGAGCACCAGACCCCATGCACAGCTCAGAGACATACCCAGCTTGATATCACATCTTCGACTTGGCCTGCAGTGGATGTTTCAGATGTTCCAGGAATCAGCGTGAGATGACAGCAGTTAAAGACTGATTTCTCCCTTACACCTTCCCACCTTCCGGAATTTTGACATTTAGGAACTTCCTGATCTTACATTTGGAGTTTGCATCACGTTTAAAAGTGCCTAAAGAGTCATGATTATGTCTTGTCCCTTCTTGAACACACTTGTGGTTTTGGCCTTCACAATATATGATGGCAATGAGTCCTACAAATTAATCATGTATATGAAGAATATTTCCTCTGTTTGTATTAAGCCAGCTGCTCGCAGATTACACAGGGAGCCACTTCACAAACAATGAGCAAGGTTTCATTTTCTCCATGACATTAACGGTTAATCACAGATCTCCTAATTACACCCTTGTTTTTCTAACCTAGGGAGTTTCTTTCCCTTTAGTTTATCTAACATGTGAGTCATTTCTGTCACACTTTGTCCTTCTTATACTGTGACCTTTCAGAGGTGGAGTGGCCAGAGCTGCGTGCAGTGTTCAAGATGCAGGCACGCCATTTGTATCTACGTTATTTCTTGGTCCCATAAACTCTCTGCTAGGCTTCTTAGTAGTGATGTGGTTGAAAAGCTATTATTTGTTCTTTTATCTTCAGTACGTTTCTCCTGAAAGCTGCTTGTAAACATAAAGCTAGAAACAATCAAGCCAAGTCTCTAGCCAACTAGAGTTCGTATTCTATTCAATTTTCTTCCTTGCAACACAACTTCAACCTTTATTTTTTATTGGATTCTTCTCTTAAATTTCAAAACAATTCAAAGAGAAGACAAGTGCCATGCACTTTACCTGCAACTGGAGCATGTCTTCAGTAATGAAAATAATCCTGCCAAGGAAAGAGGATGTCATTAAACATTTGTGGTTTATGCCTATAGTCTATTTTGCAGCATCTAGCAAGCCCAAAGCAGATATTACCTACCTTTCAAAATGTACTTGTCTGGGACTGTGTTGCACATCTAAATATTACAACCTGCAGAGTCAACAGAAAATTAGCCTCATTTCTCAAAAATCATGTCAGAGTATTCCATGGCACCTAGGTTAGTTTTTTTCACGGAACTCATATCTTGATTCAGACTAGCAAAATGCTAGCAAATAGCATTCATTCTCACCTTCTTCATCACATCCATCTCATTTACACCACAGGAGTTGGAAGCAGTTTGTCAGGGCCTGTTACAGAGGTGCAGAGCCTCTGCACAGTTGTTTTCTAAATGTCTGCTGAAGCGGCATGAATTTGAACTTTCTTCTTTATGCACTGGAGTCTCTTCCAGTTTCAAAAGCATCTATAAGCAGGGAAGATTGGCAAAGTTGGCAATGTTCTCTTGCCTTTTTTTTCCCACATATTCTAACACAAGTGTATTTTTTATTCTCCCAGTGTCATCTTTCATCTATGGGAATTCTGTAATTAGGCGTCTTACCCTTTTATCAGCTTTCTTGTGTGACATTCCAACTACCATCGTAGGAATGTTGCATACTAGAACTTTTTATGGACATAAATCTCTCCTTAACTTTGAACAGCGATGCAATTACTGAATCATTACTAGACTTGGTCCAGTAATACTCTTGTCTTACTATCAGAAGCCAATTATATTTTTTCTCTGTAGGGAACACATAGTTTGAGTTCACTCTCTTTGCTTTTAGTTTAAGATATAGTGTTACGAAACCTCATTTTGTCTATTACTGGGAGTGAAATCACCTATTGTGGTTTAGAACTGTTTTTCTCAAAATCCAGCTATGTTGTAGTGCCAGCTCAGAGAGCATTGTTTCCCACTGCTTTTTTAAAGATTCATTGAAGCATTTTTGTCATGACATGGCTTATCATGATGACAACTGTCTTCTGCCTAACAGGTCAGTGGTTAGAACAGCCACCCATGAAATGGAACATCTAGTTTTAGGCAGTCTTCAGACGGAAGTCCAGCAGAACCATGTCCTATCTACTAGACTAGTTTCTTACTGAAAGCAATCTCTGCCTCATCCCTTGACTCATATTCATAACTGTTGAGTGGCCCGTTCCAAAAAGAGGTTGCCCTAAAGCTTACAGCCAAAGTAACCTCCTACATATAGGTGTTCTGATATAAACCCTAAGCTTCAAGTTGATCTAAACTCCTGCCTCATGGCACTGTAAGCTATTATGCAAACAGGGGGCATTTCCACTGCTATTAACTTTTTTTTTAATATAAAATCCAAATGTATCTCCTCACAAAACAGGAGGAGTTAGGATCCTGAATGAATGAGGGCACTAAAATTGCTTCTTTTTTACTGTATAGTCAATGAAGAGAATAAAACATTGGAACTCTCTCTGGAAGACTTCAAAAGGTGGATCTCTGGAAATTGGAAAACACTTTTTTACTGTGATGGTGGTTGAACACTGGAGTAGGTTGCCCACAGAGGTTGTGGAGTCTCCATCTGTGGAGATATTCAGAATGCGACAGGACATGGTCCTGGACAACCTGCTCTAGGTGACTTGGCTTCAGTACAGGATCTCGAGAATACCGTTCCAATGTCAATGATTTTGTAATTCTGTGATCTCTCCATTGATTTCATCGGAAGTTGAAACAGTACACCAAAAAAAAAAGTGTCATTGTCATTGTTCAGGACTAGGCAGCTGAATTTCAAGTGCATCTGGGCCTACGCTGTGGACACTGGATCCTACCTTCAGTTCCTAGTTTAGGCAGAGATTCAGAAAAGAAATCACCATGATGAAATTGTAGTACTTATTTGAGGAACCTAACTTCTACAGGGTGGATATTTTGTATGCTAAAAGCTTATTTGTTTGCCATTGTCACATTACTTTTCAGTCACCTTTCAACTTTGGAAGTAGGGAAAAATAAAATTATGTGAAGTTCTAAGGATTTTTTATTTTAAGTTTGAAGAAAACAATCTTATCTTCCTGCTTCATTCCTGGCAAAGTCATTCAATTTACTATTCTGACAGGAAGAGCTCACTCACATGTATTTCCCTATGCATTAGAGACTTGTTGCAGAAACTTGACTTTACAAAGAAAAATGAGGTTATTGTTTGCTGTTGGTCTCTAGTTCTGTAACCAGGATGATGTCACCACTTTTGTAACAAATAATTGCACTGCAATGAACTTTAATTAAAGACTTAATACATACTATGCAGAGCCATTTTTTTTTTCCAGAAAGGGGAGTAATCAGTTCTTAGAAAAGCAGAGTTCTTGTAGGTGAAATGTAGTAATGTCCTCAGGCCCTGGTCCCTGCTCTGTTATAATAATTGCTATAAAAACCCCCACACAATAAGAAAGATGATCATTGGACAGCTTTAGAATCAAGATAAACACCCCAAAACACATACATGTGCTTATCCATTCCAAGGAAAAGGAAGTCAAGCCAGCACGGCAGAAGGCCAGCATGGATCAACATGCAGCTCCCAACTGAGCTCAGACACAAAGAAGGACCCAGAAGGTGGAAGCAGCGACAGGCTATTTGAGAGGAACACAAAGATTTTGTGTGCGTGTGTCAGGATAGAGTTTGCAAGGCCAAAGCTCAGCCGGAGGTGAACCTAGCAAGGGAGGTGAAGGGCAACAAGAAGGGGTTTTATAATTACATTGGCAGCAAAACAAAAGGTAAGGAGCATGTGGGCCCATTGCTCAAGGGGGCAGGGGACCTCATGACCAGGGACATGAGAAAGGACAAGGTAGTCAGTGCTTTTTTTGCCTCAGTTTTCACTGGTAAGACTTGTCCCCCAAGCCTAGGAGAGCTAGGGATCACTTAACCCACTTCAGACATACACAAAAAATCAGAGTCAGTCAGTATAGGACAATAGGTAGCAGACACAAGACTGATCATGGGAAATTCCAATCATATATTAGGGGGAAAAAAATCCCCATGAGAGTGGTCAAGTACTGGAATGTGTTGCCCAGAGAGATTGTGGGATCTTCGTATTTGGAGGTGTTCAAGACTCGAATAGAAGAGTCTCTGAGCAACCTGATCTAATTAGACGTGCTGTTAGGAGAGAGCTGGACTAGGTAAGCTCTGGAGGTCATCTATGATTCCATGAACTTTACCTTGGTTTATAGCCCCGTATAATGACTACCTCTGTCTCTACATTCTTTACTGGCACCATGACAAAATGTAACTACAACAGCTAGAACAGATGAGACAGAATAAGGGCTATAGTGAAGGTTCCCAGAAAATATGCATTAAAGCATCAAAATATATGTAATGCCATGTGTGCACACACACAAATCTTCTAAAGGACATAAGCTTTTTATGCTGGCTTTATATAAACCTAAATGGAGTCTGGTCCCTTAAACAGACCCAGCAAGATTGTCTGACCACAGGAGTCACAAGGAGCTCCTAGTACCTATTTAGGTTTCTGTTAAAGGTAAAGGCTGATAAAAGACAGTACCTGTTGGGACTGATAGTTCTGGATGACTTGTACAAAACAGGATCACAATTTGCTCTGAAGATCCAGACAAGTCAGGACTGTCTCTGTTTTACTGGATCATCCAGCAGTTTTGGTCAGGAAGAATGAGACCCCATGCTTATTAGACTACCTACGGGCTTAGTTTGTATACTTTCAAGCAAGCCGGAAAACTAACCAGCTCTACACAGATCTGTCACTGAACAGTTTCCAGATGAAGCTGTGGGCATTTACAGGATGAACTACATGTAATTGATAGTTACAACCTTCATGAAAAGAATAGTGGGCTTGAACACTCAAAACAAAGAGCAGTGGGGAGATCTTGCATTTTAATCATCTGCCATTACTTGTTCTTTCTTGTCTTCAAAACACAGTCATGTACAAGTTAAACTACAGGCCCAGTTCATCTCACCTTTCATTCTTCCTTGCTCACGACAATGTTGAGTTCATGTTGAGCTCTGCATCCCAACAAGCTAACATTTCCAGTGAAGCCACCTCAGGTTCTGTTCAAGGGAATCTACAGAGATTAGGGTGAGGCCAAAGGGAACTTTACCATGTTAGTGCATTTCGTGTTTTAGTATTTTATCTTTCATCTATCAGATGGGGAGGAGGGAAAAGCAGATACTCCTTCAGTCTCAGAAACTTCTTCATATAGCTTCGCACTTTATTATCACACGGTGCATTGGCAGCGGAGTAGTGCACTCTGCTTTAACCCACTAGAGGCGTGCATCAGAATTTCTTGGTATCATGTTTTTCAGGTTGCAGCATCTTCATGTCAGTGATCATGCTGCCAACATTTGCAGAATATCCAACATGATAGATTTCAAGCAAGAGTTCTTGAGGTGGTATTTTAAATAGTTGCATGTTAATTCTGCACTACATTAGTGATCCTTAAATAATTGGGAAGACTTATGGAAACTGTTGCATGCAACCAACTAAAATTTAGAGTCAAACTATGAATCAAAGTTTCCTACTTGCAACTTGGAATATTGTACGATGTACGTAAACATGCTGTGTATTTTGTAGTGAAGCATCAACACAATGCAGCATTAGAGTATTTTTTCATAAATATGTTCCATAACAGAGACCAGTAATAAAATCAAGATGTTTCTTTCATGTTAATGAAACATGGCTGATTATAAAGTTTTAAGTACATGCCAGAATTTACAGTTAAAAAAAAAAAAAAAAGTAATCTAAGTAGTTTAGAGGATCTGTTACTGTCCAATTAAGGATTTTCCAAGTGGAAAGTAAAATGCCTTTGGTTGTACTGTTTTGTTATTTCCAGATGTCTAATACACTGAACCCTGCACTGCCACGTCAGTAGTACTCAGGCTATGGAAATCATGGTGTCATTTATTTATATTACTGTAGCATCATAAACTGGGTCAAATAATTTGAATTCACCAAACTGAGATTTACAAATTGAAGACATACTCTTGGAAAAAGAAAACAAAAGAAAGAAAAGCAGTTTCATAACATCAGAGATTACATGTCCTTTAAAGACAGTTTCTCATAGTCTGGAGTATCATTCCTGGAATAGATATTAAGTGTAGTTTAACCAAGCTACTTTTTATTTGGAACACTCAATCAGTTTCTCTTAATATGCTACACCCTACATGTTCCTTTTTATTTAGTTGAAACAAGACTATTTGGGCAATAACTGGCTGATTACTAGTCCTAAATATATGGCCACAAAACTTTTATGTATGGTGATTGGGAACCATCAGCTGTAAATGTGGAACACAGGCCCCTGGAATCAGTTTAAAGTCCTTGTAAATTTTCTGTGTTTAACTAAAAAATTATTTGTTTTCACAGTTGTTTTATTCTTAGAAAGGAAATGGAACGAGCCTTTGAAGACAGTAGCCATCTATCACATGGAAAATGTTCTGTTGTCATTGCTGCATTTCAGATTTGCACCAGGCAAGCTACCAAGTAATCTCTAGCACTCTGCTTTTCTAAGCATATGATAAATTTTAAAACAAAACCAGACTACACCAATGCTCATATTTCAGCACACTCAAATGATGATAGGCTTTGAGATTCCCATACTCAAGAGCTTGTCATAGAAACCTTATTCAGATCCTCTCAGCTGCTAGACTCCATGAAAGGAAATAAAATCATTAAATGATATTAATTATTATCTAATTACTTGTTTTGGTGCCACAGAAGCACTAGTTGTGATCATGACTAGTAGATAATATGGCAAATACAAGAGAAATTCATATCAATCTCTCTTTTCGTATATGGTTTCTAATCCAAAAAAGGAATAAAGCATTGTCCATCTTTTGCTTAAGAACACGATATTGAAAAATCATACCTGAATTATTTAAAGCAGTGAAGACCTGACAAGTATTTGCAATTTAGACTTCATCCTGTTTGCAGTTTACATTGCAGAGCCAGCTCTCACAGCACAACGTCAAGCCTGGGGCAAACGGAATTCATTTTATCTACAAAGGGAAGGAACTCTAAGCCACAGAGAACACAGTGTTTACCTGCGACCTTGCTAGTAGGGCAGTACTTACTGGTATTAAAGCATATGTATTGAGTTCAAAGCAGTCTCTGCAAATAGTCTTGGAAATGTTTTTATCTTCCAAGTAACAGTGATTTTTGGAAATGTTTTTATCTTCCAAGGAACAAGTTTTTATCTTCCATGTCCCCCCAGTACTGATACTGAGAATTCAATTCATTTTTTGTACAGGTTTACAATTTCACTTGACTTTAAGATCCAGTATCTATTTGAAAGAATGATCCTTCAAGCTTTAGTTATCTTTTCAGGCCCAACTCCTCTCTGATTTGTTACGGCCAGCTAATCTAACCAATGCTGACAAAGGAGAAATTAAACCTGGTAATTAAATGTGGTAATATCTGCCAGTACAGATGTACAGTCTTCATTTTCCACCTTCATTTCTAAGCAGGGATTCTAATAAAGCTAACAGGAGCCTCAAGGTGTCAGCAGACTCTAGCTCTGCACTCAGCATCCAGATTCCCTACTTGGACTCTTCCTTTCTGCTCACAGGCTCGGACCTGGTTGTCAGAGCAGAGGTCCCACTGTCAAAGTTTAAGGCTTTCATCAAGCCATTAAATTTCCGTGAAATAGTGCCACTGGCATTCTCCAGTAGGATTGTTGTACTGCAGCCTGGGCACTCTTTCTGACATGAGAGCCCTAATAGAGTGACTACATCCAACCTTGCAGCCAGAATTAATACTCTTTGAACAATCACATAGTGCTCTAATGCTTGTTAAGCTTAGTGCAGAAGCTTTTTCATTTTAGTATTACCTTTATACGTCTGCTGGGTCCATGTTGCTGTTAGAAAGGGACTGTGTGCCTAATAAGCCTGGAGTGAGAGAGGGGCTAAAGAGGGTGGTCATACTATCTCTCCACCTCTAATTCCAGAGACTACAGGGTCTGACAACAAAATCCCCCCATGCTGAGAATTCAGTCTCCCCAAAGAGTGTGAGCTCCCCCTTCCTCCCAATCCCTCTACAGGGCCCATGACAGCTCTGTAGCAGAGAGAAACCTTCTGCTTTTAGCAACTTTTCACCTCCAGTTGTTAAGGTCTAGTCAAGCGTAGAAGAAAAGAGGAAATTTTTCTCTCCCTTAGTCTTCTAACAGTATACATACTCTATCACAAGCTTCCTTTCCTCCAATAGCTACGTATATCTTTGGAAAGAAATTCTGAAACGTGGTGGTTCTGAACCGATGATGGTTTCTGCTCACTGTATTAATGTTTGGTCAAAGTGCGAGACAGCAGAGGAAACCCATAGAGTTTTTAACTGATTTCATTCCACATGTTACTACAGAGCTGATCTACTGAAACTGAAGCAGAGATGAGAAATACCACGCTTAGTTGCTACGGAATAGATGCTAGGTTCCAGAAACACTGCTGTACTGACAATATTCACATTTTTATTGATGTTACTCTATTTTTACTGACAGAAATTCAAACAATTCACACTACTTAATTTAAAATGTACTTATACAACTCAAATCGGTTTTGTTCATTACCACATGATCGTTCACAAAGTGAATGCCAATAAGAATGAAAAACATAAGATCAGGCCCATATATCCAAAAATTAAAACTCCAAAGGTTATAGGAAATGTTATACATTTTCTTTGGAAAAAAGTGTTCATTTGCAGTGAATTGTGAAATAGACAATGGTAGAGAAAAAATCTGATTATGAAACACATTGACTGTGAAAATTAAATACAAAACAGTCCGTAGTTCTTGCATGTCAGTATCTACCTCACTTGTATAAAAATCAGGCCCTGAGAGTGTACAGAACCTTACATATGTGTTGAAATAAGTCAGTGTTATCTTGCCTGATAAGGACTACAGAAGAAGAGGTGATTCTGAAAAATTAACCTAAGGTGTAAAAAGGTATTTTTCCAAAATACAATGATGGAAATGGCAGGTATATGGCTTTTTAAAAGAAAATTTGCTGAAATTTCTTGGCAATTCAGATATGCAGAGAGCATAGAAAAAACACATTCAAAAGTCGGCATTACACTCCTTTTTATAATTTTTCCACTGGGTTTGAGATTGCATAAGAGGGAGTTGAATAAAAGCTGACAAACATTAACCTTCATCCGTTTACTGAAAACCCTGTTCTTTTAGTGGTGGACTTGGCAGCGCAATGGTTGGACTTGATGATCTTAAAGGTCTTTTCCAACCTAATCAACTCTATGATTCTGTCATTCTTAGGACCTTCTTACTCAAGCGAGAACACTACAAATGCTGACATTTCATAATAAAAATGAGTAACTGTATTATGGAAATATCTAATAAAGTTTTAAGGCTGAACTGTTCAAGTGGAAATGAAAGGTATTTATGATGCAGTGATACATTATCCCATATAATTGCCAGAAGAGATATATCTATTTTCATAGGTTAATGGAAATATGGATTATAGGTTCTCCGAATTTTCATTGAAACTGATTTAATTTTGACTGGTTTCTTGTTCATTGTCCATGTATCCCAGTGAATCCCAGTTGCAAGAAATCTTCCTGTGTAGCGGTGAACACCATTAAGATTTGCAAGGCCACACTGGTTGAACCACCATCCAGTGTTATCACTGAAGTTACTGCAGCTCTTTACAGCCTGTTCTTTAATAGTGCACATTGGCCTGCATCCATCATTATCAACATCAAATGTGCTGAAAGGCATTGAATTCTGGTTATCTTGTTTTGTATATCCTCTAAATGCATCACCTAAGTACAACAGAAGGATAAAAGAGTTATTTATGGAGCAATGTAACATTTCTTACTTGTTGCATACCTCACAAACTTTTCCTCTGTATTTATTAGAAAAATAGATTTTTTCAAAAGCAGTTCAAGAGCACCAAATAACGAGCTGGCAATGTGTTAAAGACATAGGAAAGAAACAGTATAAAATACTGAGAAGTATGGAAGAAGTTGAAATTCGATGAAACATCTTTCTATTGTTGTTGCTTTTAGTGACGCACACTAGCTATGAAGGTAAAGGCTTCTGTCCTGAAAGACAGTGGAAGAAAAGATAATAGAAACAAAAAGCGTTAACTTCAGATTTTCCAGTGATGTGCCCAAAGCCCCAGAGTGAGTCATGAGATTAAATGGAATTGTCAAAATACAAAGGTCAGTGATTACTGGTTTTATTGTCTTACTAAAGAAATAATGTTTCTTACAAATACAGGTAAAACACCAACATATTTAGAGAATAACTGTTACATTGGTAATAAGGAACATTCTTGCTTATTAGTAAACATGAGGCAAAAAAAAATTAGAAAAAAAGCAGCAAGACATGGTGCAATACTTAACACAAATCTTTGCATATTTGGTATAGCTATGATATTAAGAGAGGTCTGGAATTGTAAATTAATGTGTGTCTATATATCAGCCAGTAACTGTTACATACTGTAGGCCTAATTTGTTCCAGTCGGTTTCTTTCTCTGTCCTTTGTACGCCATTGTCTGGGCACTTCTGAACTAAACAAAGCAACAACATCAGGAAGACTTCCACTAACATCAGCAAATTTGGGATGAGATAATAGACACTTAAAGAATTGGACACCTAAAGAATAGATATACACAAGCACACACAAAATCCCTTTTGTATTATATATATATATTCTGTAGACTTGAATCCATTAAAGTTCCTTTATTTTCTTTATTCATTTTCTTTATTAAAGGAGTGCTTGTTCAATTATTCCATTAAAGACCTTGAAGCAATAGAATAAAATGATTTCTTACTATGTAAAGATTGATGTTGGCATAACCAATCACTACATCATTAACCATTTAGCAGCATAAGTGTTCATTATGCACCAAATAGAGAAAAACAGATTAGAAATAAACATTTTAAAGTTATCTTAATTAAGTATTACTCTTTTGAATGCATTTTTTCACATTAAGAAAGGGAGCAGCAATCTTTAAATACTTTAAAGAAGGAGGTTCTTACCAGCATTTCCTGAATAACGCCCCAAATGGATCTTAAAAGAACAAGCTTCATCCTCTATCCAAAATCCATCATATGATGCATAGGCATGCTTGTCATTTTCTGATTCCAAATCCACATAAAGACTAAAAGTAGTGGCTTTTTGATTTACTATGTGAAAAATCTTCCTCAGTCCAAGCCAAAATTCCCCTGAAACAGAAATATATAGTTAATAAACTTCTAGAAACAGAAAGTAGAAAAGAAGAAATTGATTCCTCTAGTTTTTGTATTTTCCTTCCTGAGCCAAGTGTAATAAGAGTTGTCTGATGTCTTTGAAAGACTAATGAAGGTACAGAGTAATCTTCCTACTTCATTGGGAAATCCATGGGAAGAATTCCCATGTGCGCATCATCTTTTTTCTTTGTGACATTTTTAGAAAATTGTCCACGTGATAACTTTCAAGCGTTCATCTTCAATATACCTTAGAAGACCACAAAAACTGGATGTGCTAAGGATCCACTTGATTAAACAGAATTCAGCAGCATTCCTAAGGGCAATACTGAGAAATGATAAATGTTAGCATTCTATGAAATGCAACAAAACTCAAACCCTGTTCTCAAGATTTGCTGCCTCTGTAAATCACACTTTTTTCCATGAAAGGTTGCCCTATTTGAGCTGCGCTTTCTTGTATAGTTGAAAAGTTGTGTGCTTCCATTGGAATCCCAGATAAACTCCTGAAAAAGCAACTGGTTTTAGACTTGCTGGATGAAAGGTGGCAGTAAAAAAGTAATATCACAGTTGTGTTTGTATTAGCTACTGGAATAATTCCATTGCGTTTCTAACTTTGCATGCCCTATGGTGAAATAGTCCTGATTTTTCTCTGCTTTAAGGAAATATTTCGCAAATGTGATTAAAACCAACTTATGGCTTTTTTTTTTAAATCTGAAAAAAAAAGGGAAATACAATTTATACATTATTTCAGGAAGAAAATATCACAACATTTTAAACACCTCTTGTGAGACTGAGGATGGACAATGGCTAAAGACTAGTAGGGTGACAGTCATTGTTGAGAAGATCACACAATAGATTTGATGAAAAAAAACTCTTAAGTGTAAATAAGACTTTTAAGAAACATGAACTTTACTCTCTCTACTACTAAAAATCCCACAGAATTTAGTGGAATGTAGCTCACATAAAGACAGCAGAAACATTGGATCCAAAGCACTTTAAAGGATTTAAAATTAATACCAGAAAGGTCACCGAATCCATCCACATATTCAGACCATGTTCTCTGAAATGGAATGATTCCGTCAGTTCTTTTCTGAACCACAGTCCATCCACCTCCTTGAAAATCCATGTCACACAAAACCTAAAATAGACATAGATATGATTAAGCATTCTTGAAGCAGCTGTTATGAAGAAAACATTTTAATTAAATAAAGGTGGACTATTCAGAGTTTTGCTAAGCAACATACCTTTCAAATATCTTAACAAAAAGCTCAAAGAAAATAACAAATGAAGCTGCAGTATTTTCTTATATGTTCTTGTTGGACTGCTTGATTTGGATATTTCCTCAACCAGCAGAAACTTTTGTGTGCAAATGTCTGCTCATATCAAAGATAATAAATAAGCTTTGATAAATTAATAGTAGCATGAAGTGGAAGCCACATGCAATGTCATGTATTAATCATGCAAAATATTACATATACAGGCACTAACACTGAATATACCTTTATTTCAGTAAAGCAAAATAGACACAACTTCTTATGTGTTCTCCCTCACCATCATACCTTCTTCCCCAGAAATACTGTGTTTGTGATGCCTGGGAAATGTAGAGCCCTTAATAAAGGTGAGGAAATGCAAAAAGTGACAGCAATAACCCAGTATATAATAATATATGCTGGAACAGCAAAAACACCTACATAAGAATGGGCCCCAATCCAGGGAAGTCCTAATGTGAACATTTAACAGCCTGCAACTGAGCAGTCACACTGAATACATTAAGATCAGCTCTCAAATTTATGAGTCTTCATGAGTCTTTGCTAAAATTTGTGCCCAACAGCACGTCAAATGGCAGTGGTCCAGCAGCCCTCTGCTCTGCTATGGAATATCACATTATGTGGCACATTTTCTCCTCAGCCCATTTGACTTTAGACACGTAATTGAGTTCCCTAAATTAGGCATCTTATTCCCCTTGTCTCACTTGTAATCCCCCTCATACAGAGAAATGTGCATTCATAGTGTGGCTCTGGGAAACCAAGATCTAAATCACCCTCTGCAGATGTCAGTCACCTCCACTGTCCACAGAAGGGGCCCCTAGACCTTTGGCTGCTCTCTAGGGATTTCAGCGAAGTGCCTAAAGTTAAGTGGAATGTATCCAGGTCACTCTGGGTATTTTTCAAGTATGTCCCCAGTGCCAGAGCTTGACCAGTTCTAACAGGAATTAGAAAGTCTGGGCATCCTAAAGTAGAAAGGTACATATTGCATATCTAGACACTGCACCGCTGCTGTTCAAAGTAGTTCTAGGGGATACTATGCTTAATTAATGTTTAAAAAACAGGGTCATTTGTAAGTGTCTCCCAATGTGACTAATATCAGGAGAATTAACCTGGAAAATGGTTATCACTATGGAGACATTAAGCTACTTGTGATAACAAAAGTTCAGAATATAATGTTGGCTATCAGTAAATCACAACAGTAAGCAAATACACAAGTGATGGAGGAAAGTAGGAATTTTTTGTTCATGTTACAGGGAATGTACACAATGAAACATGTTTCAGAAAAGAGAGATTTGCAATCTTAGCCAGTTGCTAAAAGTAGAGTCTAGGTGGAAGTGAGTTTAACCCTCAAAAAAATTGTGGCAGCCTGAGCTTTATATGTTGCATCCCTGTTGCCTGTACCAGCCAGGTATTTTTCATGAAACCAAAGACTTGTTCCTTAGCAGGAACACGTCAACATCATATTCAGAACCTCTGTGACTTAACATCTTCTCTAGGAACAACAAGAAAGCAACAGGACAGAGCGGCAATGTGATCTAATACAACCTGGCCAATCTTGGATCTTCAAGTAAGTCAATGCCATTGGATGCTTAGAGCACTCCTTCCAACACAAATACCGAGTGAATCACAGTAAGTGTCATGTGCATGAAAGAAAATAATGGGCTTTATTCCCTGGAGAATCACATGCTTATTTCAGTCACCCAAGGAGGGTGGAAGTGGAATAAAACGAAATACGTAAGATTCCAAAATGAATATTTATATGCAAATACCTAAAACTCATTAAAAATAATCCCATTGCCTCATCCGCTGTCTTGAGAAGATGATTGCATGCTTGGCTAATCCTCTCCCTATGAGTCAGAAATACAAAGAGGAGCCCACTTGGTCACAACATCAATCTTCAGTCCAATATAAATCAGTGGGAGTGTTGATAATTCTCAGAAGGAGCAGATTTGGTTCTACATGAAAGGTCATCAGCCAATTAGATATGGCACCAAAACATACACCAGCTAAGTAAAAATATGAGATAGATACACAAAAAACAGTCATTGCTATGTAGTTTCGTAATTCTTTATACGCTGGAAATGATGCAATTTTCTTTCTTAAAGCCTTATAGTAGTTAATCCACTTTACAGCTTGTTCTATGTCTCATATCATGCAAGGTATGAGGGGCATGACTGTGCCAGGTACAATTTAAATTAAATGAGCAGGAGGATGCTTCTACTGACTATTTCTTCCCTTTCCATCTTTAGTATGTATAAGAGGTATATTCCAAACAACTGTTTAGTTTGTCTGACCCACCATTGATCTAAATTTACTCATTGAAACATTAATCAGAAAGTGATCATGATTCAATTTTCCAGAAGTGAAATTGGTTTTAATTGCCTCATGTTTGAATGCTCAGACAAAAGCCCATTTGGGACTAATTATCTGAGATAACAAGGACCTGCCACCACCATTGAAACTGGATATTCTTAGAGCTCCTGGAATTCAGGTTTCAATTACCCTGAGTTAAGCATCAAAATCTATACTCACTTTTGAAAACATGAGGTTTCAAACATGAAAACATGACAACAGGATCAAGTTGTCTAACTAGTTTTCTTCATTTCTCTAGTATCCTTATGCAAATGATTCTAAAGACATTTTGGTCTAGTTTCAGTTACATTTAAAGGGCAACTTATTGCTGAAAAGGTCCTCATTGGAATAAATTGTTTCATGCTGGCTTTGTTTTCTGTTTTTTAGTTTCTTACTATGGTTTTCTGCCTCTTCGTATTTTTCTTATTTTGCTAGTCTGCAGAACTTCCAGAACTAGTGGCTATTAGCCCCTTAAACTGCATTACAATTTCTTGTTTATGTTTTAATGTCTTGATATTTTTGTTCATCTATCATTTCTCTTGTACCCTTTTTATGCTTCAACACATGGAATAATTTGCATTAAACAGTCTTCCTTTAAAATAACATTCTTTACGAAACACACATATTTTAGATATTTTTCCCTGAGAACTTTTTGGCATTATCTTTTCAGTTCTGTGTAACATCTACCAGACAAGAAATGAGACACTCATTTCATGAGTGCAGACGTTTCTTCTCATTATTTATTGTTACCTTGTGCTTTTAATCAAATTATTATGATTTTTCCTTTTGTTTCTTGTTCATTTAAGGAACCTTTCCACTTATATAACTGATTCTCAGATTCTGGCAGTAACTTTAAATGTGGAAAAGTGTCAAAAATACTTTTGAAGTGAAAGGAACTTTATCATTTCAGATTTATTTGCCAAAAGCTGTAAGGCAACTGAGAAATCACTTTTCTCACATAGATTAGTCATACCATCTCTCAGGAAAAGTAATTTGGGTGAGGTATGAATATTTCCTCAATGGAATCCCCCTCAACCTAGAAGAAATTCTGAAACAGATGCATTTTGTGCTATGGTTCATCCCAGGGTGAGGCAGACAGCATTTTCTTCATACTATAAATGTGGTGGTTCTGTGAACACTTCTACCTGTCTTTGCCTTTCTTTCACCTGGAAGGAACTTACCGATGAGTTACAGATCTTTTCCCTGAGCTCGCTGCATTGTATAGAGAGAATGACAGGTTTTTCTATCAGGGATCTGCAGAACCAAGTTCATTTTTTCTTTTGAGACCCCAGCGTACTTCTGAAGCCTTTTCATAACCACTTTGAGCTATTTTTTTGTAGCATTTTGTAGGTTTCCAATTGGCTAGAGATAAAGGGATTCATCCTTCCTTTGTTATATATAAAGAAAGACTATAAAGTTAGATATTAAATTTTGCTATTTATTAGCTGGCTTAAATTCCATATTTTTTCTCCAAAAACTAATGATCCCAGCATGTACTGCAAAATTAAAGGTTTGAAAGTGCCATATCTGTCTTTCCACTATGCATAAGGACTTCCCTAAGTAGAACAGCCTGAAATGGAAATAAACCGACAAAACAAAGTATTCCATGTGTTTGCATGGATCTGAACGGCCTGAGCCTGAGGAAATTAACCCAAAACTCTCTTCTCCTAGATGAGCAGTCTAACTCTGAGCAATTACAGAAAATGCAGGTGGTGATAGGAAGCATGACTGCTGCAGTTCATGCTGAATTTCATCCTTTTTTCTTTGTCTTAAGAATGTATATCCTGCAAACTGGATATGAAGACTAAAAGTTTAGATGCCTATCTGCCTCAAGGCTGAGTTATAATGATGCTCAGACAAGAGCTAAGCACCTACTCCTCAAACTAATGTACATCCTCACCTATATTTAGATGCCTATGCAATATCATGGTCCAAGCTATAGGCGTCAGTGGCATCACCTCTCAAGAGAAGGCAACAGTATACAGTCACCCAGCAGAAAAATTCAAAAAGCCAAAGGTCACACTTCAGGAGCCAAATGGATCAGTCACTTGGCTCCTCAGTTTTCCATCTCTAAAATAGAAAAGAACAGCACTTCTCAATGTCCAAAAGGGGTGCTGGAAAATATCTTGGGTTTTCCTCTTTGGTACATTTTTCACTGTATATGGAAACTGATGATGGGATCTTATGACAGAGATTAAATTTCTTTGTAGAAAATGAGAAAGTCATCAAAATTATAATAATGGCAGTCACATTTGGATGATTTAATAAATTTCTTATTCATCTGTTGAGAAATTGTCAAGGAAAACACTTTAAATCTATTAAATATATTCTAAGTGCATATTCTCAAGCACATTGTGACTATCCTGAGAGATAAAGTTATTACCTCAAAAGGATAATTTGATCCTTCTGGATGGATAATGTACAGACCAGTTGGAGTTTTTGAAACTGAACCAACGGTATCTTTAATATCAGTGCAATCCAACCCTAGAGAACAAAGTATTCGATGAAGTTCATTAGCAAAATACGTTAAAAAAAACAAATACAGCTTAAGCACAGAATATTACTTTTGTTGGTAACATATGAATGATGTCAAATAGCATTTTCTTGTCATGCAAACTGTAAAATCATGTTTTGTCATGAACTTACCTTATAAATGAAAATTTTCTGAACTCCATTAAGCTCAGAAAGAAGCATAAATTGTATTGTACACAGAAAGTTCTTTCTAATCTTAACTGGTATGATACAGAAATTAAAAATTATGTATCTGGGTCTTATTTTACAGATTTTATTTGGCTAACACTTGTACTGAGTAAAAAGACATATTATCTGGGGAAGGATGTCTTTTTCCTGCAAACATTTGTATTTATACTGGTAAAAGCATTTCTATCATACTGTATACATTAAAAACCCTTTGCTTTTAAGTGTTAAGCCAGGTTTGTGTTAAACACACTCAAGCAAGCAGTTCTACGTCCAGTAGGACTGCTTAGAGGTAGTTTCCTTTAATTGGGATGGACACCATAAAGATTAACTGTCTAGTGTTCAAGTGACTTCCATCTCATTTGAAGAAGGATATTGCAAATGCCGAGCACACTTTATTGCATTACAGAAGAAAGTGCCATTTAGCAATATCAGACTGCTTATGAACAGGAGCCCAGAATTAACAGTTGCAAATGATTTAAAGCAGTCTTTATGATGACATTCTTAAACAGTTCACAAATTTTCCAGAGTTTATCTCTGCATACTAACACAGAATAAATACTGTAAATGTTATAATTGCTTATCTTTGCTTTAATTAGTTCTTTGTCAAGATACAAAGATAAAAAGAGAAGAGGTCAAGATTAAATGAGAAAAATATGTACCATGAGATTGAACTGCTTTGTAAGGAAGTGGATCCAAATGCTTTCTCAGAACTTCTGCGTTCAAAAGAAGAAGTCTGTTCATGAGTTCATTTACCTGCAAATTCAAATAAAAGATCTTTAAGCAGGTTGCAATGAGGAATTTTACATTCTAAAGTTGTTCTTTTTGACTCCTAGTGAATATAATCCAAAGTTAATTTTTATGATGTGTTAGTGTTTCATACCTTCATTATGTAAATTGGTCCAATTTTTTACTTTTTGCATACAAAATAATTTGTCGGCATAATTCCATTTAATTCAAGAAAAGTCCTTCATTTTAAAGCTTTTTATCTGTACTGAGTGCACAGTGTTTCTAAACTACTATCAGAGTTAATGATAATGTAATATGTAATCTACACAAATATGACAGGACTGCAGATAGGAACCAATGTGGAGGAGTGGTCCGTCACTTGCCCTACTGCCATGTATGCCACCAAGTTGTGGACCAGGTGGTGCTAATCACTCCTCGTAGAAATGGAACTCACACCTTACCCAGGCTACAAGGAATGATGATAGAGACTGTAATTCCACAGTTCTAATGGCAATATAAATGCTTAATTTTCCTCAGTTAGACAATACCCATAGTGCTAAATAATAAATAAAAATCTCTATGATGAAGAAAAAAGTACCTGATTAGAAAGGTAATCCAAAGAAGACTGTTGATCATCCATCATGTTTCTTACCAGTTTTTTTGTACTTCTTGCATATTCAACAAGTGAGTTCTGCAAATTTCCTTTAAAAGAAATATGTTCATCCACTTTGTTACCACAAACCTAGAAATATTCTTGGCTGAATAATGACACATTTATTTATGATACCTAAGTCAATATTGAAGGTGGTTAACCTTAGGGTAGCTAAAAGTGAAATTAAAGTACAGAGACCACAGATTAAATCCAAAGATGCTAAGAACCTCAGCCTCACTGGTTGCAGTGAAGACCTCTTAAGAAGAGATGGCTCTTAAGATTTGAAGAAGAATTTCGTCTTATCCTTGGGCAACTTGGATAACCAGTTAATGGATACCACAGAAATACAAATGTAAATGATAAAAGACAAAAACATGTTTCCTGTCATCCTACATTTACTCATTCACTCTGCTACTTACTCATGCTCCTGTTTTTTGCCTAAATATAGGCAAAAATACAAAAATTAAAGTTGTCAGGTAATTAATAATACATATTAAAAATCATATGGGAAGACAAGAATTTTGGCAATTTTTTCTGAGTCTGATTACATCATTTGCTGTGTAGTTTGTCAAGGCAGTGAATAGAGGATGTCCTGTATAGATATCTATAAAAGGCAAGCTGAAGTATAGATTTCCTCCCACTTAACTAACTCACTCCCACTTAACTAACTCCCACACACCTAACTGTGATGTTTAAATGAGGGAGAGACACCCTACTCTTCCTCTCTAACGGAGAGAGCTACCAACATTCACACAGACTTAGGTGGGCTGAGCTGCTGCCTGGATTTGCCTGTCCTCACCAGTGATTATGAAGAGAGACTAACATGATTATACTTTTAACTTTTGTCACACCAGGTGCACCCCAAAAACGCGGCATCCCAAATTTTCTGAACAATACTCAGCCTGGGCAGCAGTGTCAAAGGCTATCACATGTGCTTAAGAAGATTAAAATATAAATTAGCACAGCATAGCGTAGCATAGCAGAGGATTGCATAGCATGGTATTGCATAGCTTGTCGCTGAGAGTATTCTTTATGAATACATACTGCACATGTAATGTTTTTCCCCTCGTAAAATTTTAGCTTGAACATCACATGGTACAAGGCATTGTTCTTTTTGTTTTGAAATATCTGCAGATTTATTTTTCTCTTCTGCCTTGAGTGGTTCCTCCACAGCTCCAACATTCCTTGTGCCCTGTTGTACCAAACAATGGAGGGGGAAATAAATTGATCATAAAGCATATATAAAATAGCTCAGCCTGCCAAAATGAAGTAGATTACTCCATGGATCTTCCTTCAAAACCTGTGTTTTTAAAGCTTTATCAAGCAATAATTGACAGCACTGAGACCAAGGCCTGTTAGGTGTCTTCTGCTTAGCCATACCTCATGAGAGAGAGAGAGAGTCAAAGGTAAAGAATAACCTCTACAAATTTAAAAAAATACCACGAACATTTGTGGTGAAGTATTGTACTGTGAGCACTGTGAACTGGAGGCAAGAACTTGCAAACCTTGCATTGAAGAAGCTCAGATTTTACAAATCACCACACCCAACAGACACCTCAAATGCTAACAATGTTTATTTTCACTGGAAAGGAGCAGGCTTTTGGATTTACCACATATTAGCAAAACACTTTCACTCTTGAAAGTCCCTAAATTAATTATTTAGACTCTGATAATGGAAATACTTGTGCAAGTTATTAATCTATGCACACAAGCAGTCCCAAGCAGATTTGCAGACAAATCCAAAATTAAAAGAATATTTGAAATGCTCTTAGAGAGGAAAGAATAAAGGGATACTATTCACAGGCATACAATTATCTGAAATAATAACAATAAAAGCATCAGTAAAAGTAGTTACACCTATTAATGTTCTTTTAAAGTAATATTTTCGTATTTAATGTTTTTCCTTCCATGGTGCCATTTGGCATAAAATAAGGGAATGCCTCTGACTCATCACTTAAAGAAATGCTAACAGTAATTCCTGAAATATGTGTCATTGTAAAAAGACTAAGAAACATATTTTCATTTGAGTCTTTGTTTTTTAATTCCATAATCTCAGCAAAGCATTGTAGTATGTTCATATACTGTATTTTCACATATAAATTCATATACTGTATTTTCACGTTTCTTTAGAAACGTAAAGATTTTAATGAAAAAGAAAACTTATTTGGACTTGAATATATCTTCAACATAATTGTTCTCCTTTCCTGCTTCAGGTTTCTCTTTCTGAAACTGGCACTACACTGGCAAAGCATTGAACATTTTTTTCCCCGATTTTTGCTTTTAAAAAGTGAAAGTAAAAATTACATAAAACTGTTAACAAGGAGATTTTACAAAAAGAAAAGGGTTCTGCATTATTAATGTAATTGCATTTTGTGTCTGGAGATAAATGCTAGAGAACTAAAAGAATATGTTTCTTTAATTTTGAAATAAGCACAAAATAAAGGAAGAAAAAATCTGTAAGAGTTATAAATAGATCACTTGAAACTCATAAACAGATCACTTGAAACTATGGTTTGTTTCAAGGCTTTATCACAGCTACTCACCAGATGTTCAATTAAATGCTGTCAAGCAAATATTTTTAATCAATATTTATTTTTAACAAAAGCCAACATGAAACAGGCAGTTAAATCTGACCTCAGCAATTCAAGCAAAAACTGTGACTCTGCCAAAACCAATAGTTACTCTGCATTTACAGTCATGCAGATGAGATTAAAAATATGGCCTAACAACTGAGCTGTGATGAAGGACATTAAAACAAAAATATTCTAATATACTGAATTCCTACAGTTTCGATGTAGTTTCTTTTCTTTATCTGAAAATACCTGATTCTTCTGTATTTTCGTATCTATCCTGAATAAAGCAATCTGCATCTTAAAAACATCTGTCACTTCCCTGAGAAATCATTCAGCTACATTCATTATCTTATCTAAGCAAAGTAATTGCAAATCTTACCTTAGATGAACAAGGCTTGACATTACTTATGACAGTCTCTCCTAAACTGAACAAAAAAATGTTAAGACAAATCAGTGAAGTTACCCTAAAGCAGTTCATCTTTTACTTGAAGAAATGCAAACGTTTTGTCGGGTTTCAAATTTCTGTGGAAAGGATTGTACGCTATGAAGTCCTGAGCTAACTATTTGGGAATGTCTACAGCACAAAGAGCAGCCAACACATCACTCCTTTAATGCCTGGATTTAATAAACCACATTTCAATTGCACAGTAGATTTTATATACTACTGCTTGTACCCTGAGAGCAATTACTGCTTATCACCCTTACATGATGCATCAAACATATATATTTTTATTGTGATAAAACTGTGGCAGATTTTCTTATATGCTCTTTTTGAGCATTGGTATATATTTGGTATTGAGTAGTCTGGGCTACTTGAAAAAAAAACAAGTATTAATCGATGTTTTCATCTTTTTACAAAGGTTAATCATTAAAATGAAGGCATTTACATTGGTGTGGTGGTAGTGAACTACAACTGGCTGTGGAGGCAGTTTTAGAATATGTCCTAAAAGCAAATTCTAAATAGAAAACTGAAAACTATTACTTTAAAGTAATACTTTGTGTTACATTGAAAATTGCTTACCGGGAGGACAATAGCAGTCTCTTGGTCTCACTGGTAGCCCAGCCTTAGGAACAGAACTATTGAGAGTGGGATAATCATTCAAATATGATGATTTTTACCCCTGAAAAATGTCAAACTACAAGAGAATGTCCAGAAAAAGAAGATTAAATGCAGTCCACAGAAACTTAATTAAAGGTCTTTAGCAGGCATTTACAGTTTTCACACACTCAGATGCACTATTTTTTGTATCTTAAAAACTGGATCTGACATTTTAACCAAAAAGCAAATTATTTGGAAAGTTTATTTGGAAGGTTCATAAAGGTCCAACAGATTTTCAACTCCTCATGCACATTAGAGAATTTAAATTGTTTGTGATTTGGCTGAATAAACGCACCCTCAGTTTCTAACGTACCACTGGGAGACACACTGGCTAAAGGATCGTCAGAACACACTGTTCAACATCACCGCACACTGGCACAGCCAGACAGTGCTCCAAACTTGTCTCCATCCTGTGGTTCATCTCCATCCCTGCCTGAAGTTGGAATACACTGGGAATAGCTTTTGCTGCAAGGAGATTTGAAAGCAGTTGGGAGAGGGGGGTTAATACAGCTTTAAATCCAGATTTTAATCCATTTTTTTAATCCAATGTTTTCTTTCAAAATTAATAGCTGAAGGGCACTAAGAACCTGTACCTGGCCTCTTCCTGAGAGGGCACATTCAAGTGCCTGTGAGATTTTTAACAACGTTGGTTCTTCAATATCTTTCAAAATAAAATGTTTAATTTTTTCTGAAGTACTGCATGACACATGATAGTTTTCCAAGATAAGAGCTACTAGAATTTAACTAGTGCATCAGTTGATGCTCTCTTAAAAAGATGCCAGTTGTGATCCATAGTACAGTCTCAGGGAGGTAAGAAGGTTGAAAAGATTTTCATAGCTATCCCTATATGACCTCAAGGGCGAATGAACAGTTTTTTATTCCTCTTCCTATGCACAGAAATAGGAAGAGGAGACAAATTTCAGGAAGGAATGGTTAAAATGGTCAGAACCTTGGCTGAACTCCTTCTCCCGTGCAGTCGCCTACACAGTTAAAGCGAAGCTTGGAGGAAAGCTAAAGGGCATTAGCAGATTAATCCCCCCTGGAACAAGACGGAAAGAAAAATGTGTTTCTGCAGCAGCATAGCTATGCTCCAGCCTTCAAATAAGATTTGCAATAAATTCAGAATCTCTCTCGCAAAGATTTAAGAGCTGATCTTTACCCTTCACTGGAATATCAGTCTCTAGCCCGCAGTAAAATTTATGAAACTTCTTCCAAACCAGCTGCCAGAGCGGGACCTTCCATTCTGTAACCACCTGACATCAGGCTGCTCGCTGTAATCCTACAGTTCGGAAATACATGGTCCTCAGCTAGTCACCTTCCCATCCCACGGTCTGCAAGGTGTGAGGTTACTTACCAGGAGGAATTATCTAATAAAGGAGGGCTATGAAGAAGTAAGAAAAAGGAAAAGGTAAAAAAAAGGAAAGACAGGAAAATACATAAAGACTGTTTGTAATTCTAAATTTCGGAAGGTATCTAAGGTGAAGCTGCGAGTTGCACTGGATAAGATTAAAATTTGCAGTAAGCCTAAAGAAGCTGAAATCCTGCCAGTGTGAGCTGACCGTGAACTTCAATCTTCCCAGGAGTGACATGGGCTCAAGTTCTGCAGTTGTTTCCCAGCTCTGCTTCAGTTCCGCTTGGGTGACGCAGTTCTGCACACTGATAAAGCTTTCTACTGCATCCTAAACGAAACACTGCATTTTATCAGGCAAACTGGGATTTTAAAGGTGTATGTGGGCGGAAAAGCACATGGCAGTAAAGTGACAACCAGTCTTCTTCCTGCAACACAGAAGAGTTCATACTGGGCAAAGAGGTGCTGGCTTTGGGGCTGGTATTCTGAACTAGAGGTGAAGGACTTCCATTGTAGGGTCATCTTCTCAACTGTGGCAACTGGGATATAAATGTCAAGCACATTTGGCGACGAGCATCAGTGGTCTTGACTGTAAAGTGGTAATAGTAACACCTACTTCACAAGCTGTGCTGCAAGTATGTGGGGGGTTCTGCGGGGAAAAGTATTTTATGAATGCCGAGTGCTATTTTTACCCTCCTAGTCAAAGACATAGAGCAGCTGCACACCGAAACAGAGAAGAATTGGTTTAAGCTCAAATACAACAGCTAAGAAATGTCTCGCCAGGAAATCGCCAAGGCATTTAGCCTTCTGCTGACAACTCATCCGAGGCATGGCAGGATCCCAAGACAACACACCCTGCTTTCCCCGAAAAAAACCTAAGTTTTTCAGTCTTAAGAACAAATCACTTTTTTTTTTTTTTTTACTTTGTGTAATTTTATTTACTTTTTAATACACTTTTTATATTTTTGCATAAAATTTTATACATTTTCACATATTTTACAGCTCTTTTTTTTTTTTTTTGCATTGCGATTTCTACACCCTGTGATTAAAAAAAAAAAGAAAGTTTATCCTGTTAGCTCCAAGCCTTTACCATCAACAGATTTAACAGACACCCGCAGAGAGCTCTGCAAACCCACAAGCAGCGAACGGGCACAGGGAGGTGTTTCGTTTGCCCTGCAAAACTAATGAGAAACGCGTTTGTTCCGATATCGTTTCTTGTAAAAGCAAACAAACAAACAAACAAACAAACATCCTGTTGTTTATAAAAGCGCAGAAGGGATGGAAAGCCGGGTGAGAGGCAAGCACCGGGCCTTGGCACGGAGCCCGGCAGCGGCGTCCCTGAAGAGACGGGCAGGCGCGCAGGGTGCCCGGCGGCGGAGCGGGGTGCCCACGCCGGGTGCCCGCGCCTGGCTCCCACCCTCGGGGACGGCCGGGGACCTCCGGGGCTGGGCCGGGCCCCCGGCGGGAAGGCTCCTCACCGAGCCGCCCCGGCCGTTGCCCTTCGCGCCTGGTTTGAAGCCCAGTGAAGGCCAAACCGCCACCGCCCCGTCAGCCGCTCCCCCGCCGCTCTCCCGCCCCGCCCTCAGCCGCGGCCCCGCCCCGTTGCGAAGGAAACGGCGTCTCCGGTTGCTACGATGGCGGCGGCGGCGCGGCCAGGGCCGCGCTGAGGAGCGGGCCGGCTCCCGGTACTGACGGCGGCGCGCTCCGGTACGGGGGCGGCGGGCCCGGGGCGCCGAATGGAGCCCAGCGGGAATGGCGGCGGGGCGGCGCGGGGGCAGCACCTCCCCGGCGGCCTCCAGGACTGCGCGGGCGGGAGGCGGCACGCTGCGCTGTATCCTTCCGGCTCCGCCGGCGGCGAGGGGCTGGGGCGGGTGGCGGGGCGGCCCCTGAGGGCGGGCTGCCCCCGGGGGCGGCCTCCCCGCGGAGCGGCAGGGCCGCGGGGCGCCCCGGGCCGTCCTGCGCCCTGCGAAGGCGGGAGTGGGGCCGCGGGGCTGCGTGGGGCCCGTGTGGGGAGGGGGTGGGGTGAAATAAAACTTGTAAATTGTCTTTTTTGAACTGGTGTCGAAAAGTTGACTTTTCAGGCAGCTTTGGAGTTTTCTTCTTCGTTTTCCCTCTTGGAGAGAGGGACTGCCGTTGGGAATTGTATTTGCCGTCCTGACTTGGGGATCCTTATTTTCTTGTATTTAAGTAATAAGCAATACTGACACAAGTTCTAAGCTGCGCCTGTACCGTGCTACTTAAATCATTAATGAGGTGAGGCAGGACTGATCTTGCACTGTGGAGAGCTCTTATGTAGCTATATTAATGAATTGCAGTGTCAGCAGCTAATCCTTTAGATTGGGAGGGAGCTGTTTTTACTATTGAAACATCTTCCCTGTGATAAATGTTTCCATGTGTTACAGATTTAGGTAATAACAGAAAGATGTATCTTCAAATCGACATAATAAAGGTGAGATTTTTCATTTGCTGATACCATGAAAGATGAGTGCAAATCCTTTGTCAAAATCACTGTAAACAGTAAAACACAATTACATTTTTTTTCTGGATAAAGTTAGTCATGACCATAATATACATTTGCGGGACCAGCGGTTGTGTACTTAGTCAAAAGGCATATCAGCATTTTGTATCTCATGAGTAAAGTTTGCCCTTTCCTAAAAAAATACATAAAGTCAATCGCACAGGCTTTTAATCTTTTAACGAGCTGTTTGATAGAGTCTCTATTGTCCTTAACACAATGCTAGGGATAGAGCTTTAACATTTCATTTTGAACAGGATTTAGAAGAAGAACGTCGGGCATTGAAAGAACATCAAAAAATGTGTCGGAGTAGGGCACAGAAATATTTGATAGAGACAAAGAGAAGAAGAAGGTAAGTAACGGGTTCCTTTGGTGGGAGATTGTTTAAAAAAAAAAAAAGTGAGGCAAAACCTTGAAACAGCTCAATATATTTCTACTATTTGCACGTTCACATTGTTAAATAGCCTCGCTGCTTTGCTCTAGAGGAATCTAGGCTGAAAAGTTTCACCAATCCAGTTTCTTGCTATAGGACAAATAAAATACAAAAAGAATAATATTTTGAGTTAAGCGCTACTTTTTGGAAACTCACTGTAGTCACCTCTTATTGTATGAAGTAAGTAGCAATTTCATTTCATGGATCTGCATTTCTAATATTATTCTGGGGTTTATTACCTTCAATGGATGTGTGAAAAATGCATTCAGAGGTACAGTACGGTCAGCAGGCGGGCAGTTGTTGCCTTCTGAAGTGTATGCTTTTCTGTCTGCATGGTGTAACAGCTGCACAGCCTCCCCTACGTGGTGGGGCTTGGTGCTCCCACTTCCCAATAAACACAACGCAAAGTCTTTCTAGTACGGGATTATATTAAAGTTACTCTGCACTGACATTTTAAACAGAGCTTTGAATATTCTGCCTTTCTGCATACATGACAATGCAAAGTCATGAAATATTCTGTGACAAATGGACTAAGTAAATTATACATTGAGATGTTTCAGTGAGGTGCTGTAAATGGTTTAATAGGTATAGGGGGCTTTTCCCTAGCACTGAGCTCGTACTCGCACATACAGGAGACCAGGCTCTGTAGCTGTAGAGGCAGCTGGGTTCCTCCCGGAGAGCAAGCCTCCCCCTCAGACCCGCTTCCCCCGCCTAGTGTTAACTCGTTAATGCTCATCCCCAATAGTTCCCGTATCAGATGATTTTTGTTGTACAATGTTTACTTACTGAAATATGTTGATAACTCAGAGGCAGTAGATAGTGTTTATACTGCCATTTTAGCTTGACAGTATGTGCTGTCAGCATATGTTTTGAAATGTAAAGAAAAATGGAAGAGGAAGTATAATCACCTGGGAGTGATTAAAGGCAGTGTGCAACCCACAACCTTTGCAGATAATAAACTGAGTCTCAGCTAAAAGATTAAATATCTTATTTAGTTTTCTGGAACAGTACCACTGTAATACTACGCATCTCAGATGAGCACTGTTTATTGTATTACTGGTCTTGAAATATTATACTCTAATGTAAAAGCAAATACCAGACAGCCTGCGTATTTTTGATAGACTGGTATAGTTAAACTAATACTCATTGATACATAAATACATTTCCATATGAGTTTCATTGCAGCCTTAAGAAACAAGGTATAAGTCCAAGTTACTCAGGTGAGCCAGTTAAAAATTTAGGTATGGTATTCATAAAATGAAATTGTTTCCATTTGTGATCACTGAGAATGGCATAACTATAAGCATAGTAAGCAGTTCAAATGAAAGTCTGTGGTGACAAGTCTTCCCCTAATAACTGAAAAGGAGTTAGTTGTCTAATGTTAGAAAGGTAGTAAGTGCATACAGTATTAATAAGCTGTGAAATATAATATAAAAATTAAGGGCCATTGCATATATGGAGGAAAGTAATTTGGAAATAAAAAGTTCCTTGAAATTGAATATTTTTTTCCTGACAGTTATGCAAGTAGGAAGTGATTTATGTGCTAATGGATCAACCATCAGTTCACGTCTCAAATCTGTATATGAGCCGAGATCCATTAACTTTGTGACACACATAAAGGTGTTAGCTATGATGATGGTTTCTCAAGGGTAGCATGACTTCCTTAAGCTCCACATTCTCACCTGGCAGCACCCTAAATTCTCTCTGATGGGGCTTACAGGCATGTATCAGAAGCTATTCTTGGCACTACTGTTTTATAATTTCAAAACGGAAATTTTTTCTCTCAGATTTTTTTTCTTTCAACATATGGTGAGTAGACATGAGTGCACTGTGAAGTATGACAGTCTGTTTTCTCCTTCTAACCTTCACACAGAATGGCTGAGGTTGGAAGGGACCTCTCGAGGTCATCTGGCCCAACCCCTCTGCTACAGAAGGGCCACCTACAGCTGGTTGCTCAGGACCGTGTCTAGATGGCTTTTGAGTATCTCCAAGGATGGAGACTCCACAAAGTCTCTGGGCAACCTGTGCCAGTGCTCCATCACCCTCACAGTAAAAAAAGGTGTTTCCTGATGTTCAGAGGGAACCTCCTGTGTTTCAGTTTGTGCACATTGGTCCTGTCACTGGGCACTGCTGACAAGAGCCTGGCTCTGTCCTCTTTGCACCCTCACTTCAGGTATTTATGTACATTAAGAAGATTCCCCCCTGAGCCTTCTCCAGGCTGAATGGTCCCACCTCTCACGGCCTTTCCTCGTAAGAGAGATGCTCCAGTCCCTTTGTCATCTTCGTGGTCCTTTGTTGGACTGTCTCCAGTCTGTCCATGTCTCTCCTGTACTGAGGAGCCCAGAACTGAACACAGTCCTCCAGGTGTGGCCTCACCAGTGCTGAGTACAGGGAAGCATCACCTCCCTCTGCCTGCTGGCAATGCTTTCCCTAACGCAGCCCAGGATACCATTTGCCTTTATTGCAGCAAGGGCCCATTGCTGGCTCACGTTCCACTTGGTGTCCACCAGGACCCCCAGGCCCTTTTCTGCAAGGCTGCTTTCCAGCGGGGTGGACCCCAGCATATGTTGGTCCATGGGGTTGTTCCTCCCCAGGTGCAGGACTTTCCACTTCTTGTTGAACTTCATGAGGTTCTGTCAGCCCATTTCTCCAGCCTGTTGAGGTCTCTCTGGATGGCAGCACAACCTTCTGATGCATCAGCCACTCCTCCTGGTTTTGTGGCATCTGCAGACTTACTGAGGGTACACGCTGCCCCATCATCTAGATCATTAATGAAGATGTTAAATAAGACTGGGCCCAGTATTGACCCCTGGGGTACACCACTAATTACTGGCGTACCCCTGGGGTACACCACTAGTTACTGGCCTCCAACCAGACTTCTTGCCATTAATCACCACCCTCTGGGCCTGGCCGCTCAGCCAGTTTTCAGTCCATCTCCCTGTCTGCTAATCCAGCCTGTATATCAACAGCTTGTCTTTGAGGATCTTAGGGGAGACAGTATCAAGGGCCTTAGTGAAGTCCACGTAGACAATATCCACTGCTCTCCGCTCATCTATGAAGCCAGTCATTTCATTGTAGAAGTTTATCAAGTTGGTCAAGCGTGACCAAATTTCATGTCAACCTTAAATTTATAAAGCCTCTGCTAAAAAGTAATAGCAGTGAATTTCCTTTAGCAAATAGATCTAGGGAAAATATATCAGAGCTTCTGCTCTGTTCTCAATCTTGTGTCATCTAGGTTCATTCTCTTTGTGTTGCATTGTGGAGGAAAATTTTTCTGTGGGTTTTTTTGTGTGTTTTTTTTAAAGAACCACCACCAGCCTACCTTTAAACAAGATTATACCAAGGCTGAGTTCAAGTCTGATAGCCCCTAGTGCCCAGCACTTTTTAAGCTAATGAGAACTGCACATACAGAGAGCTTGCAGATTGAGGTCTTCTGGTTTTTCAACCTTTTCTAAATGTACTTGTAATGACATTTTTCCTGACAGTGTTGTATTGATCTCTTGTCAATACCTCTAAAATGCAGCAGGTTCAGCATTAAAAATATTCAACTTCTGACAAGATGTGCTCAGTTAATTGGTTTATTAGTAAAAGACAAAAACATCACCCGCACGGAAAAGAGCAAGTATAGCTTTGCAAAGCAAAGTCTCAGTAACTGAAGTCCCAGATCTTTTTCAAAGTGAATACTTAAAGGAACCCATATTCCTATCCTATCCGATGCCATCAGTTTCTTTGCATCTCTGGTACCGACCAAGCTCCTTAGTTTTGTGTTAACAGCAGTGCTTCAACGCAGTGAACAATCAGCCTACTGCTCATCTTCACACAAGTTGCATCAAGAAAGTCGTTCCTTTATTGGCTCACTAATACATGAAGCTGTGATTTCAAGATCAACTTAAGAATTAAATATGCTCTGGGGCAGTAGCTGACAGGTATTTTTGTTTAAATAACAGTATTCCAGAAATAAGAGCTACTGACTAAACACGTACTTGATGTAAATGAATAGGGTAGAATATTTTGTGTTTATATACCACAGTACTTTTTCAATACCAGCTGCTGATTTGCTGGGGACTGCAGCCATCCTGCTGCTACTGCTCAATGCAAACGTGTATCCCATTCTACTGTGATGTTACTGGTTGCAGGTGGTTGGTTGGTTGTGGAAACAGAATATCTCCTCATGCAATTGTTTATGTGCATTTTTAAATAAACCTTAGTCAGCTGTCTTGGTTCAGCGTTTTGAATTACCTTGAAATCTGCATAGCCAATCCATCTGTTGTAACTGGGGAAGGAAACACGTTCCCAATTTTTATCAGTTTCCAATCTATTCCCATTATTGCTGCCTTTTCAAAAAAACTTTGTTTTCAACATATGCACAAGCTTTGTGCTCCACCTACTGGCTGATTATCATTGATTATTTAATGAAAGCTCTAAATTATCATTAGTGTTGCTGATACGGAATGAAAAGCAGTCCAGTGCCAGAAATGGGAGAAAATTATTAGCACTTGGTAAACAGAGAGGGCAAAGTGTTAAGAATCTAGTATTGCTTTCTACATCAGAATGGAAGTGTGAAAAGTAGTGGCCTCTGTAACCATGTAGGCCTGCAAACCAGTATTGCTGTTGCTGGTAATGGGCCACCGGACTGTGCTGAATTTGCAAGGCCTCGGGACAGAGGCTTGCCAAGCTTGCTCTGAACTTTTCTTGACCTGCCCACAGCTTTGTTTTACTTGGTTCAGCTGTAACAGCAATTTCTCTAATTGACCAGGTGTCTGTGGCTAATTTATTTTGCCTTTGTTTATCTTTTTATGGTATGACTTTAGTTTTATATAGATAGCAGTAACAAGCAGTTATTCTATGTAGCGAATGAGATATTTATGACTCTAAGATAATGATGTAGCGTAGGGAAATACAGGCCTGGTACGATTGCACAGGCCTTGAGAACTGGAGGTGCAGGATGCGGCGTAGAGGAGTAGAGGCAGGGGATGATAAGAGATGGCGCACAGGCTTGGCACTGGAGACCCCATGGCTATAAACAACTCTCCGATAGTCGGTTAAAGAAATGCAGACCTAGATCTGACAAAACTGGCTTTAGGGGTAACAAAGAGAACAAAAGAATAGTATGTCATATATGTAAAAGGCACCATATATGGAATATTTGGAGGTACTGTGGAGCTGCAGATTGGTGAACAAAGAGCAAAGGCGTAAAAGCGTGTTAGCAAATATAAAAATGACTCCAGGTGGATCCTGAGGTGAGGAAGAAGAAAGCGTTAACATGAACATCATATTGCTCCTGGTGAAGGGATTCCAGATGCTGACAGCCCACTGTAACACCCCAGCACCACCAGAATGAAACTACCAGCGTCGGGATACAGAAGAGCAATGGAAGCGTGAGCATCAGGAATAGGGGTAGAAATCAGTGTGCGAATAACAGTTCAAATGTATTATCACTATTATTGAGGCTTTCTCTGTATGGAAGTATTCTAACTATTATTATTTTTTGGTAACAATTATATCTGGATTAATAGGGATTAGACTTTTAAGATTTTAATTATGCTAACAAAAAAAATTCTTGGCTTTATATAAGTTGCATTTACTTTTTGCCCATAAATAAGTACTGGCGTGTAACAACTGGTGGATAGTGCGCACAGCCGTCCTGTGAACCTTTGGGGCACTTTGGAGGACAGCCCTCTGTAAGCCCTTACGGCATTGTAAGGGTCGGTCTTTCTGAAGCCCTTACAGCAATTTGGGGCTGTCCTTTTGTCTTCATCGTATGACAATCGGAGAAGGTGAGGGAATAGAGTTAATACGCGTCCCTATGGTCCTGGTAAGTATCTCACTTAAAAAAAAAAAATTGATTTATGGCAACCTTGACAGATCCTTGTAAGGATATACAGTGTGTTTCCTGTTTGCCCATGAAGGGGATTCTGAGTGTGACACCCCATTCTAGCCTTTTCTTGATCTTGCTGTAGTCATTAAAGTATACAAGCACTCTCCTACCTCAATTTTAAAAAGATTGTGCACTGGTTTGCAAACATGATATGGCAATGGATGAATAATACCAACTCATTATCAAAAGGTTCATTTTATAACATCCATATGCACTGTATATATTCCTTTTTTTATTTTCATCCACAGTAGTAATAAGCATTTAGCCCACCTGGGAATGTAGCATCCATCACTTCCCTGTTGAGATAATTTAAGAAAATTAACCAGGAAATACTTCTACCATCTGGTCATACTGTTTTTAACATAAAAATGCCTTCCACATAATGTCTGTATATGTGAAACTGCTAAATATTTTAAGTTTCGTATTCCAAATTCACTATAAACATTTTGGCAGCCGTTTCAAAAATTGCTGCACTGCTGGGTTGTTTATAGTAGACAGAAAAACTGGGTTAAAAAAACACCGGTCAGGAAATTCTTCTGCTAACTCTCCATCTTAAAGCCAGTCTCTTTTGCCAATGTTACATGTGTGATACGAACCTAAGCTGGTGGCTTAAGGGGAGTGGATGAACAAACATTTGCTTTAACTGTTTTTCTGTAAGATGTCAATGTGCATTTGTAAAATTATTTATTTTACGTAATGCACCTGGGTGTCACAATTTACATTCTGTGAGGTCAAGAAGTTAATGATGCGGGCTTCACTGAATATCTTTAGTGCATTTCCTTGCATTTAAAATAAGATCCTTTTTCTCCCTCATGTCTTAATCCAAACCAAATAGTGATCATGATGAGCTGTGGTGAAAAAGACCTCTTGCATCAGCATTTGGACTTGCCCATTTCCAGCTATATGGAGGAACAGTCTGGTTTTTTATGCCAGTTATTAAGAATGTGGAAGAGTGCAGCTAAGCCATACTCCAAAATTGTTTAAAAAAATAAATAAAGGCTCTGTCAGAATTTACTCTTTCCTTTTTGGAGTTATACTCTGGAATTACTCCAGGTGCAAAGTTGTAGGATTTCTCACATGTCTGAATTTAACAACTACAGTTCAACTAAAGGCCTTCTTGAGCAGCTTCTAGAAATATTAAGGGGATCGAGAAGAATGTGTTTAAAGTACTTACTAGGATAAGCAAGTCTGTTTCCTCTGTTGTGATTTTCCTGTTTCTTTAGTCAGGATGAAGGTGTAAATATTGCAGATTTCTGTATCAGATTTTAATGTGAGTGAAATACAGGAATACTGAAAGTCGATAATGAACTCTAGTTCTACTTTTTTAGTTCTAACTTCTGGATTGTATGAACAATTAAAGTTCCTGTGAAATTTTAACCAAATTGCAATAAGACATTTTATGCGGATAGAGTTCTCTGCAGATATTTGCTGGTTTTGGATAACCGCTTGTCTGGCTTAACCTTGTGTCTCAAGTGAAGCCATTCCTGCTTGCTGACAAACTGAAGTTTGCAAATGAAACCTGCAGTGTTGGGATCATATTTTAATTTAATTGTGTCTCTTTGCATAAGTCAATCTTCTGTCTTATCTTTCATTTGAAGCTGTAGAATTTTATAACTTCTTCTGTGAAGAAGCATTACTTTGAATTGTAGAAATTCACCTGAATTTTTGAAAGTGTAACTATTAAGTGTCATTTGCAGTAAATAGGTTGTTAAAATAAAATGTAAGCTACCGTCTGTATACATTGCAGGATGTAGTTTCAGCAGTTCTTATGATCCAAGACAATTGTCAGGATTACCACTGCTGGGAGGTCTGGAGCTTTCTGAGGGGACCGTCCATCCAAAGTACAAGCAGTAATCGCTTATGTTGTTCACTGGCATTTTGATTTCTGAACTTGGAGAACATTAATCTGGAGTGCTATATACATTAGCAAAAGCAATGGATCCTTTCACGCATTTTGTCTCTTTTCATATGCTGCACCACTGTCTTTCTTAACGTTGGCAGTACAGGAGGTGCAGTATTGAAGAAAGGAACACAACTTCCAGCTTCCCCTTATGATATGGGGAGGAGTTTTAAGGTGCACTCGTAATGATGGCAGGAATGCAAGTATGTAGTCTTTGTGATTTAAGGTTTGAATATCTGCATAGGATCTGTTTACAGTGCATTTCCACTTTAAATATATATATATATATATATAGTCGTCACTTTCTATTAATGAAATGCAATAATTTGTCCATAAAATTGGGAAATCTCAGTCATTATTTTCAGTATGCTTTGACAACCATGCATATATTAATTTTCAAAATAGTGAAGGTTCTTTATGTTTCTCTGTGCTACGCTTTGGCTTCCAAGTGGATGAAAGTGGATATTCCTGTAAAAGTGTGTTCCTGGGAATTAGCTGGCTGTTTTCCTATTTTTTACTATTGTGCAACTACAGCCTTTAGACTTCCTAAAATAAAAAGTACCTCCTTCAAATTATTTTTCTGTTTTTTTTTTTCACAGGTGATTGAAGGGATACTAGGGAGGGTCAAGTTGAATAGTTTAGTTTGAGCTTTTTCGCTGAGAAGGGAAGAATAAAGAAAATAGCTTGAGTTAAGGAGTATCTCTGTTAAGTAGCAGCTTTGCTCCATTAAGCAAGAAGGTCTGTAAAGCAACTGCAAGTGATTAAAGTTATGGGAAGGTATCTTATTGTGAGGAGAGAAACAAAGAACATTTGGCTAAACATTACTACCTTTCTTTCCACTAATGCTGGCTAGGAGTGGGACCCTGCCTAGTGTACTAGTGACCTGTCAAATCACATTTCTAACACACAGGGAACTTCAAAGACGGGAAGCTTCCAGTTGTAGTGATCCTTGCATAGAAGGCTTTAGAAGTTTTACTTGAAGAGCTACGTATTTAAGTATTATTTTGCCTACATAGGCACTATGCCAATAACTTTATTGATAGAAGGTATATTTCACTCAAGGAGCTAATTTAAGTTTGTCAGCAAAAGTTGATGATTTTGTCAGCAGGAATAAAAATTCCACACAGCTTCGTCAAGCTTGTGCCTACCAAAGGAAAGCTTTGTAATGATGGTGGCTTTTAATTAAAGCCTGATTTGCTTTCCAGCCAGTAGAAGGACACATTTAACATATTTGATATTAACAACGGATTCTGTCAATCATAGTTTCGCATTACTGTTTTATCCCGTTTTGTGCTACTAATCTGATTGTCTTCCAGGAAGCTTCTCAAAAACTAGAAGTTGATACTAACTCCTACATATTTATGGGTAAAAGCTGTAGTTCCTTTGTGTTATTTCTGAATAACAACTTTTAAACTGTTACTTTTTCCCCAACAGCTTGTGAAAGGCACACACACACAGCATTTGCCGTTCACCTTCCTATTGATCTGCCCACTGTGATACATTTACGCAGTAATATAAAGACTGTGGCAAAAGTCACATCGGCAACAAGAACTTGTTGAGTCCGCGTGTTAATTCATGTATAAGAAAGAATCAAATCTCTGGCTGAGGCTAAAAAATAAAAAGATTATGGTGTATCTCTTCATCACCTGCTATCTCATTTACGTGCAGACAAACCATAAAAATCCAGCTGTGCTGAAGTTTATAGTATTTAATTTGTGGACAAGCAAGCTTTTGTACTAAAATTGCAAATTGTTAAGCAATTAAGTTACTAATATTTCAGTAAACGTGATTAGAAAACATAGGGATCATCTACTCTTGCTTCTTAAATACAGAGCCTTTGAAGAAAGACGGAAACAAGAAGAAGAAAAAGAACAAAGATTTAGAGAAGAAGTTCTGCAGCAGAGGAAAATTAAGCTTCAGGAAGCAACTGATAAGTTCCAGCGCGCTCATCTGCCTTTTTCTCAGCAAAAGCAAATAGGTTTGTAAATTCAGATTTAACCATTATTCACAATACAAGTGTTTTTCTATTAATAGAATATAATTGAGGCAAACAGAACAATTAACTTCACTCAAATTAATTTAATTCATTAATGTAAGCAAAACATAACTGACAAGAAGCTCAGATCTGATACATACAACAAAAATGGGTAGAGGGAATTAAAAAAAAAAACATTTTTTTTCCTAAAAATTGTATTGTGAAATATTTCATTATATTCCGGTCACAGTAAGTACAGCATCTCCTTGGGATATTGTGGCTTCCTGGGTTTTCCCCACTTTTTTCACTGCAGTGTGCTTATTGCTTACAATACTGTGCTTTCACAGCTGGGTGCAAGGTGCTACAAGGCCACTGGAAGTTGCTAGGATAGCATAATGATCCCATCTTTGAACCCCTGAACATGCAATAGTCAAGAATGTGCATTTTGTTTATGGTTAAGTAAAAGCAGCCCTAGCATATATTGAGGTATTACATAACTTTTGCTGAATTAGTCAGCTTTTTAAGCCGTTCTCTCACTGCTGGGAAGGAACTTCAACTCAGTTCCTGCTTTCTTGGAATCAGTGCAGACTGGCAGGCGTTTTTAACAGCATCAGCCAAGTCTGATTTCCAGTCAACTTTCCAGTGTCGGAACTCTTAAGATATGGTATATTACTTAGGTATTCTTTAACAGATTTACTCTCCCAACGGCAATTGCGCCAACTGTGAGGTAATGTCTCTGACTTCAAGATCAAATGTCAGATTAAAATAACAAAATAGAACAGTACTGATTTAGGACTTCTTCATAGCTCTACTGACAGCCCAGACTGTGTAACAATATAATGAATCACAATTTTTTTCCTTGGTTTTCCTTTATCGAAATTCTGCCTCTGCCACTTTCTACCCTACTTTTGCTTACTTGAAAGAGGCAACACCTTGTACCCGTCTGGACTCTTTCTTTCTCCACTAATTCGATTAGTAAGTCGCAATTTGGCCTCTGTAAAATATCTGCAAGCCATAACTTTGGCTTAGTGCATGAGTGGAATAATCATGATGTAAAAAGAAAGTTAGTGCTGGATTTTTTTAAACACCTACTTTTTCAACAGTGCAGTCTAAAAACAAATAGCAAAACTGTTGAATACATGTGTTACTGTAAACACTTAAATAGACTGGGGGTTTGTTTCAGAGGAACTAGAGATGCTCCAGCATGTCTAACGATGCTAAACCACTCAGTTTTTTCTAACAGTCTGGATTTAGGCTTCCAAACTTAAGAAACTTAACCAAACCATTTATGGTAAAATATTCCAATTTAAAAAATATTTTTTCCATTGTGTTTTTTTATTCTAATCCCTCTAGTCCAGACAAAAGCAGCTTTTCAGTTAGAAGAAGCTCTTGAACAAATTAAAGGGTCAGTTTTAACACCAAGACCGTCCTTGCCCAGCAGAAACAAAACAAACTTCAGGTAAGCACTTTCGTTTACTCTGATGATCAAAGGAAGTAAATTGCTTAGTGTATTCAGTAAACAGCAGATGATTACTTTTTAAGAAATTGTAGGCCATTTCTCTAGTGGCAAAGAAAGCATTGCTGTGAACTGTTCCAATGAAACGTTATGAAATGTACTTGAGTTGTTTGTGTCTATTTGGTAAAACAGCAGAGGAGATGACACAAACCTTTTCCCTTCAGTGGAATTCTGGGAATAGTCAGGGCTAACCCGGTCCCCATTCAGTTATAGCCTGACTCAGATTGCCATGGTTATCTGCTGTTCTATGAAGTATAAAGTATTCTGTCTAGATGATTTCTTATTCTCAACCAGATTTTTTCTTTTTCACATTCAAGGTTAGTTTAGTTTGTATATTCATCTGACAATCTTATCTTCTTTCCAGCTGTTATTCCTTTAAATTTCTCATCCTCTGTAAGCATCTTGAGAATCCTGATAACAATTTCGCCTGCAATTTCATTTTATATCACATACAATTTGAATTGCATACTTTTGACTCTACCCAAGCACTTTTTCTAAGATACCTTGACTTATCACAGACTGTTTCTTCATGTATAGTTTATCTGCTGTATTTGATAGTCCTTCCTGATTATCCCCTTCCTCATATCTCTCATGTCTTTAACGTTTCAGTTCAGGGTTTTATTTTTGTTGTTGCTGCTTTTGTTATTACTATTATTATAATTATTTTCTGCATGCTGTAAATTGTGCAGATGTTCAGAATAGAGATAAATTCTGTCTAAAAGGGGCCTCCCTACTTTTGAGCTTCAGTGTGTTCTTCATTGTGACATTAATATTCAGTTTGATTACATTTCTACAGTTGGTTAAAACATGTTTGCAGGCGATAAACTGGGCAATTGAGAAAATATTTCATACCTCTCAGCTAAATACTCATGCTATTTGCTGGTCAACATGCATAAAGTTCTGCAGCTATTACACTGGATTGGCATAATAAAGGAGGATTACAGCCATAAAAATAAACAAACAAACAAGCTACCTGCTAAATATAAGTTGAAATTATGGCAAAAAATGTTTCTGAACCCTGTCTCAGGGTTCCTGATTGTTTGTCTCATTTCACTCATAGGCTTGATTAAGGACAGCAGCTCAGTGCCTCTTCCCCCTGCCTTTCTCATTTCTTTCTTTATTTTACATCTTTCTTCAAACTGCTCCTTGTGCCTCAGGGGCTCACAGCTTTCTCTCAGGACATCTTCAAACCACTTACTATTTCCTTAATTTCTTACAGTATAACATTGCTGTTGCTCCATATTATATTTGTATAATTTAAAAAATTCACTATCCTGTAATAATGATAGTGTGTTCTTTTCCTGATTTTGATTTTTATAAGCTGATTTTCTAAGGAAATTAAATTTATACGTTCATATTCTTTTACAGTTTGTGTTCCCCTATTAACCAAATTTGAGAGAGAGCTAAGAATCTCAAAGCTAATTCTATTTCTACAAGTCTGAAATTTGCAATCAGTCAAGGAAGAAATTATTCAAACAAGTGACCCCAGCATGAAAAAGGCTTAAGAGTTGAGTCCACATTGACCTATTGGCAGGTCACAAGCCAATTAGTACGGATAAGAGAGCACATGGATATCTTGGAACCTACCACCTTCCCCAGCTGGTAACTAGGTGGCTTGGGTAGGAGCCATATGGGCTGGGTGAAGGAGGATGTAGAGAACGTTGAGGGTATGGTAATAAGGGAAAAAGAATGAAGTTATTGCAGTACAGGCTTGTGTATAGGGGCAAGGTATACAAATTAATATGAAATAAAGCTTTGCTTATTCTAATGCTAGCAATTTGTCTTCCTTCCTTGTGACAGAAAATACTCTATGCATTTTTGTCTGCATCTCACACAATCCTTTACTAAGCACTGAAATTCAAACTGAACGCGTGCTATGCAGCATAGATTCTTCTGGTCTGCTGCAGAAGATGTTAGTGCAGGGAAGTTCCTGTTAGTTTTGGTCTGGGAAGTCATAGTTTGTGTGGGTCATAGAAGTGGCATTTCTGTGTTTTCACACTTGGTTCCAAAAATTGTGAAAAATTCTCTTAGAGGGCAAATAAATTTCTTGCAAATCAGTGCAGCAAAGTAAGCTTTGAAACAGAAAAGCGTTTTGAGAAAGTTCTCAAAGGTGAAGGTCCTTCAAAACTCACCAGTTCTGAGCTGTAAATCTTTAAAAATATCTTATAATCCCTTTAATTGGAAACTTTGGGACAGCTAACAACTAACTCAGATGAGGTAGCAGACCCCTTTTCTGTATTTCTATCTCTTCTTACTCTTCTATAAACACTTAAACCAAAAATCTTGTATCAATCATCTTTAGAATTCACCCTCCTTCAGAAACAGAATGTATAGAATTCATTGCGAGTCCCCTTTAAAAGGAAGAAATGAATACTGTATTAAGTATTCAAGATAAATATGGCTGCAGGCCCAACTGAATATAGGTGAATTTTATAAGGTTCTAGAATTCTTAATGTCTATGTTTAAAAAGTTGTAAAAAATTAAATTAAGCAATGGAGACATATTACCTCCTCTTGGAGAAAGGCAAAAAAGCCTGGAACACCTAATGAGTGAGAGATTGTATTCTGAGTTTGCAGCAGAGCTACTCTGCTTCTAGTAAAGTTTAGTTATTAAATGCTGAAGCAAAGATTTTGGTCATCTCTTTATCCAATAGGGATTGGAATGTGTGCACATTAGGTGTGTAAATGGTGTGCTGCTCTTTGTACAAGATGTATTTCCCTATTTGTGTTTAAAAACAGTTGTATTTGATTAGGTTCAGTCTTGGGATAGAAACTGATTATGACAAATCAAAAATGGTCTCTGAAAAAAGTTGGAATGGAGAAACTTTTATAAATATAAATGGTCTAAACATCCAAATAGAAATCAAGAAACTTCCCCCTGCCCAACAGATTTTTTTGGAGCCATGTGTATATCAGTCTGGTCCACAGTCACAAAGTCTTTAAAAGTGGACAGGTACAGAAAGTTTTTTGATAGGGAGGATATCTCCCATTCAAAAGAATGCAGAATGTAGTTTTCTGAGTTCTAGAAATAAATATGAGAAGTTGTTCTCCCTTTTTGCTGTCAGCCATCTCATCAGAATTAATAAATTCCATTTTAGACTCTGCCAAATATATATCTCTGCTTAGGTCAGTGCAATTAAGCCAACCTTTTTGGAGTAGTGTATAAAATCTTCTGAAAAATAACAGCACTCTTGATGGCATGAAAGTTTCTGTTTTCCATTATCCTAAAATTGTACGTGTTATAATAAATACAGAAAAGGTCTCATTAGATTATTTACCCATTTGGCACAGATGTGCTAAAAAGAAAAGGGATTGATTTTAACAGGGAGTATAATTTTAGATACAGGAAGAGGATGAAACAGATGAAGGCTCAGAAGAAGGAACTGTGGAAACTTAAGCTGAAGAAATGGAGAGAAATGCAGGAAAGGGGTTATTGAGTTTCTGTACATATATTAGACATATGGTAGCCATCTCCAGCTAGGAACAATACATGTTTCCTAAGAATGCATTTCTGCTGGATAGGCAACAGAGGAGGATGAGGTCTGTGTACGTATTGTGTGACTGCACTCTTCAAATTTGCTCAATAGGGGTGCCAGCTGTTAAGGAAGATAGCTTTGTGTGGCATGAAATAGTTATATCTTCTTCCTACACTGTGTATTGCCCATATATGAAGGGAACCATCATCTTCACCATCACCTTCACTAAACATGAGGATGGGTAAAATGTGCGTAGTAGATCATCTTGTCAGGCCAGATTCCAATTAAAAAAAAAAGGAGGGAAATATGTGGAAGTATGATTTTCATATTTAGTTGCATATAGACTAAAAGTTCACTTTTGCCACAAATTTAGCTAAACACCTTCACCCAGTTGAACAATATTTAAGGGATCATGTTGATGTTGCTAAAGAACTATATATGAGAAATACATCCTGGGAATGTTGGAAAGCGTCTGCATATTGAATGAACAATAAGGTTTGGTTTGTTACTCAAAATACAGTGATTGCTGAGACAAAGTATCATTTCAAATATTTGTAATCATTGTGGAGTACAATGAATACTTGACCCTAAAACAGCGAGACATAAGCTTGGCTTTCTAATCAATTGTAAGGCTTACGGCTCTACTGAACAGATGTGAGAACTCAAAGCATGGATCTGGTGAGAGATTTCTGTATGTGCCACTTTGGATATGCCAGACTAAGGGCGTTTAGGGCCCTTGAACCAGGTTGGAGCCAAAAGACAGAATCGGTGTCCTTTGCTAAACTGTTCCACCTAGGCAGTCAAGCATAGCTGGCAACCTGGTAATTGTTACACTTCCAGAAGACTAAAGCTTGATCTGCCTATGAGCTGGTGGGTTTTGGTGTGTGGGTTATTTTTGCTTTTTTTTTAAAGGCTTACCTTTCTTATTGGTTAAAGCTACTCGTTTCTTGTTTTTGTCATCCTTGGTATCTACTTAGTTCTTTCTGCTTGTTTTCCAAAGCTTGGTTCCTATGTCTAATGATCTTACCCAGCCTTGTTGCAGTTCTATCTGCTTTTTATTCTTGCACATATCTTGTTACACACTCCCTGCCTTCCTAGTCTCTGATTGCACATTTTCCTTTTCATATGGCTTCACATGCTTCTTGGCTTCTTTGACTCCTGGATGTCAACCAGCCCCATGGTTCTTGCTGATTCTCATTCTGTAGCAACCTGTGGTTTCCTCTATGTTAATGTGGGCTTACCCTGACCACAGTACCCAGCTACACTAGCTACTCCAAAGATTCTTTCCCTCAGGTAGCAAATACAAATTCTTTAATGTACCACATTACTGACATTACACGTCATCAGTAGAGTTGGGCTCTCTAGATACTACAAAGCCTTCTTGCTATTTGAAGTAAAGGAATATCTGACAGCATCAGTATATGGTTATCCTCTATATAAGCCAACCTTATGGAAAAATAAAGGCCATTTTGCTTTTTTTTAAAAAAAAAAAAAAACAAACCCTCTGTGTTCCATTTCTGTAAATGACCAAACTATTGGCTGACATTTTCCAGAATAATTCAGCCTGAGGCAGTCACCCAACAACCCAATCAGAAGTCTGACTATTTATAAATAACAGAAGAGAAGGTTTAAAGTGGAAAGTGTTGGACAGTTTTAGATAGTACTAACAGCACCACCTGTAGTTCCATATAGTACAGCTGTCCTTCACTTGCCAGGCATTTATTGATGATGTACACTTTTGGAAAGGAATAGGTTTAAAAGTGTAAAGTTGACACATAGAAATAAGCCAAAGTAATAACTTATTTGCTTGCATCAAGAACCACAGACGACACTTCATCAGCATCTAGAAATGGTTCTTTCCATCAGAAGCAGATTTCAGCAATGGTTGGCTGGGATAAAACAACACAAGAGAGCAGTAGAACAACCATGGATAGTAACCAACTTCTCTTCCAGAAAAATCTGAAAGAAATGCAACAGCTCCTTGAAAAACAGCATCTCAGCAACTTGGAGGTATGATATTTTCATGTGATTCATTAAATGATGCTTCTTAAATGTAATAGCAAGTTTCCGGAATGTGATAAAAATGAAAGGTCTGTTAAGCACACTTTACCAAGTAGACAACACCTGAGGGCACACTGCACTATGCCTTACCAATAGATTATTTATAGTAAAATTATGCATACTTTTCAGTAAGAAATCAGAGATCTTTAAAAATGTTTGTAAGAATATTTTCACAAATTCTTCGAAGATATCTGTCATGTTGCCTTTCTTTCTGTGAACCTCAGATTTGTATGTCAGACTTCTTGGCTCTGAAGTAGCTAGCCATTAGTCTATCACAGGAGTCTTGTGCTAGCTCCAAACTTAAATTGGTGGCTTGTAATTTGCACTTAAGTTTCTGCTTTGCTGATTGCTACAGCTCAGCACAAAATGCTATAGCAGTATAATTATGATAGGTGAAATGTTGGGGTTTTTTTGTTTCTTGTTTTTTTTCCCCCGATGTGTAGTGATTTCTTAGGAATTGACTTCAAGTCTCTTGAGATCCTTTTTTTGTCATCTTTGGAATAGGTGCAGGTGTTCCAGTAACAAGCCCATTAACTTTCTGCCTAAACTGATTTTTGGACACAAAATCAGTTTCAAAAGTAGTAACCTTAGCAACACAGTGAAAATCAAGAAGAACTGAGCTCCACAGTAATTTTTTATGACTGCACTTTTAAGTGTGATTTTAGGTCTGTCAGTGTCGTCTTTGATTTTGGAAACATTGTCTTCAATATTATATTTTTTTGAAACAGGAGGACATTAATTTTGGACTCATTCTTTTACTTTATAATATTATCTCCTGGTACCTGGACTCGTGGTGTCTGAAATGACCTTGACACTATGGAGCACCATCCCTTTATATTGGTGATGGCTAGAGGCATGGGATCATTGGTGGCAACAGAGCAAGAGCTTTTCCTTTTAATACATCTGTATGGCTAACTTTTGAAAGACTGTATACAGTTCAGATATATTTGAAGTTCTTTGATATTGATGTTTTCAGGCACATTCATCTCTGTCTTTGTTACCTCCTTTGTTCCGATGGGTGTTCGTGAGAATCTTGAGCAGCTGATGGCTAACACAGAAAATCTCACTCAACTGGAGTAAATTTCAAAAAGGCTGAGGAGATAAAAAGTGCAGTTTGTACTGGCAAGGTTGTTGATTAGTGTTCAGTCTTATTTCCAAGCATAAAAGACGGAAGAACAAATGGCAATTTATAGAAGACAGCTGATAAAACTGAATTTTAGATAAACACTTTCAAACAAAATACTAAAAAGTGTAAGCTTTTTTTTTTTTTAATACCACGTTAGTATAGTGTTTGCAAATCCCTTCCTAAATGATGATGCTGAATTTGGCAGCGGCTGCATTAGGACATCTTAGAATTACAAAAGAAAATGCAATCTTTTGAGAAAAATGTGTAAAGAGATTCTTCTTAATATATTGTAAGACAACTATATTGTAGTGTATTTTATCAAACACAGTTATCACATTCTAATTGAATTCTAGGGAAAAACTTCTGTGATTCATGCACGATTTTTTACTCATAGTTTTTTCTAAATGTTATCATCAGCTTTGGACACTACATATAATACAGAAATTTGTGTTTACAAATTAATCTATTTTTGAAAATGCTTTGGTCCTGTAAAAAATTTTGCTTTTTTTTCCATAATGTATTTTTCTGCTACCACTAGGGGTTGCTCAGCTTCTTCCCTCTGATAAATAGTTTCAAATTATAAATATTTATACTTCAAACATTTGGACTTTCTTTCTTGAAATTACATGCTTTGGACTCTGATTAAAAAAATAGTTTATGCCTGAGTTTTGGAAGTTTAATGCTTGGATTGTGCTGGTGAGCATGTGCATTGTGACTTCCTGTGACGTGAAATACTATTTATAATACTCTTACTAATAAAATTTATAACTATTTATAATACTCCTACTAACATGAATAGGCTTCAGTAGTCTTGTTACTGTCGGTTGTCCAAAGTAATTTCAACAGTGCTTGCCTTTCTGAAACTAATGTCAAAGTATTTCACTGTGCATATTCTTTGCAGTCTAACCATCCATTGAGATCCCTTGACCTCTCTTTGTTTCTGTTTTTACAGGCCCAGCAGGATTATAAAGATTCCTAAAATTCTTTTCTTTCCTACAGGGTAATAAAGTTCTATGTAGGCCCTTACCAGTAGATTTGGTGTGTTCCCTGCTTTCCATCCCTAAAAATTTGTATAGTTTCAGCAGTAAGCCAAGGTTTTTAGTGACCCTTCTACCATTCTCCAAAATTATTTTGCTTAAAATATTGAGAGCAGTAGATTTTATTTTGTGCAAGTTACGTCTGAGCCAGTACATCAAATTATTATTTGTTATATGTCCATAAGTATGTTCCGTTTTGAAGAAATTAATGTTGTTAACTTCATTCACAATCAAAGGTTTTGTTGCACAGTCCTTTCCTGGTTTTGTTGCAGGCATAAATAAAATCTTTAAGGTGGAGCTGGTAGCGCAGTCTTTAGCTAAAGCTACATGCAGCTCTTCACCAAAAGACATGGCTCCCAAGTGTTTATAATTTTTCCAAATGTTAACTGTTTATGCTGAAATTTCCCATGTCTGGCACCTGCCTTGAATGGAATAATTTAGAAAATTTCCATTAAAATGGCTCAACTGTGACACGGAATAGTACTATTCATATATCTTTTGTCTTTTTCTTTTCACCACCTCTTTAATTTTGTGGCCATACAAAATTGTTTTGCTCAGTACAATATTTTTATGCTCTTCTAGAAAAATACGTTATGCTTGAATTAAACTGATTGATGTAACATTTTATCTCTATTGTTTCACTCTTTACACAAAATACTTGGAAGCAAGAGCTAATTCACAGACAAAATAGGTATAGATTACAACATGGAGATTGTATTTTCCTCTTCCCTTCTTTATATGACCATAATTAGGTTATTCAAATGGTATCTGTGAAATCCAAATTTAAATCCCTTTCTGATTGATTTGAAGCAGGAATTTTACCTTGGCTCTCCTATTTTTTTCCAAGCATATTGTGCAGCCATTGAAGTACTCAGTCTTTCTATGGATACTGTTCCCCTTGGCAAAAAATGCTTCAGTATTTTTTGAAACGGGGACTGGAACACAGGTATCATTTCTCAGAAATTGCAACCCAAACCATGAGGTCAGAGAGTTTTCATTATATTATCTCGAATACAATAACATTTTGTATCCTATTATACTGTGTGTGTATTTATATATGTTATATATAGAATTAGGTCTTTGAGAAATAATGAAGAATATTTTCTGTGATCCACTGAATGAAAGCAGTGGATGCTGCAAACACATAGATATGGACATAGCCTTACTTTCATGAGTGAGTTGACCTGTATGACTGGTAGCTGTTTATGTTACTATGCTTTTGAGGTTGGACTGTGTCTATGAAATGGAGATGTTTCAGGTAACTGATGGAAAAACAATTCATTTTCAAGTGCATTTGTAGTATGACTGGAATGAGTTAAACAAGGGTTCCTTCTGCAAAGTGTATTGTATCAGTCTGACTCTTCAGAGGCATAGACAAGACCAGCATGGAAAAAAGGAGTGCCTGTGTACGGAGTCTCTCCTGAGTGTCAAGAACTTGTAGAATGCTCAGGGCTAGTTAGTGGGAAAACCCCCCTCTTAAGGGGAGGGTTAGGATAAAATGGCATTGGAACTGAAGTCAGATTTGATTTTGAAGAGACCATTCAGACTTGAAATAGGTTTCTATGGTCACCTTAAATCTAGAAACGTTGGCCATTTTTTACTTATAACTGTGAATGTTAACATCCTTTATGTTGATCACTTACATTATATGACAAACTTGAGTGATTTCCCTACTCATTCTCCTTTTGGTGAGATCGGGGGGGTCAGTTTTTATTAGCTTTCAACCAATATTGCAACATACCACTGTATCTTCCACGTTATTTCACTAATCCAAAATTCACATTTGCTCTAAAGGCAAATTGAAATGTGTCTCCAGACTAAATTATTTTACCCAAATACTCGAACTTGTTTTGATTGTGTATTCCTCAAGAGTAGTTTTTTAACTACTCTTTTAGCTATTTTTTAAAATAGTGGTTTATTCCAAGCCTGCGCTGTATAAAATGGCATTACAATCTTCATATCTGGCAATCTGGATGTTCAGTCATTTGAAGAGTGTCTTGCCTCAATTCAAAGCCCTGCTTGAACAGGTGATAATGTCGGATTGAAGCTGAAACAGCATTTTCAGTACAAAATAGTTTGTTTCACAGGTAGATTAATACATACACAGGTAGATAAATACACAGGTAGATTAATACATACACAGGTAGATTAATACATTAATAAGACTTTGCTTGTGGATAAGTTAGAATTTTTATACATACAGCATAGCTCACAAACCACAGAAAGAGGGAAACTGAGAACTGTCATCTAATATAGACCTGCTTCTCCTTTACAAGCATATACTTTTTCATAAGAATGGCCATATATATTAACATAACTCCATTTTCATTTTTACATTCATACGCATATATCCTTATATGTATATATGTATCTATGAAATATTTATATATAGCTATGCATTAAAGTATTTCTACCATACTTCATAGCTATTTTTAAGTGATTTGTTTTATTGGAACAGAATAATTGTTCATAAATGTAGTTAAAGGAGAGGAACAGAGGGAAAAAATAGCAGTATCTGATCTTTAGTTTACTGCAGTTATGGCAATAATAAAATGTTTGCTTGCAGAAGGCGGGGGAAGATACAAAAGTTTGTGCATACTGGTCTGTCAGGATGCTATATTATATTATGATAACTTGGTATTGTCAGAGATAGTACGTACTAATGTCTCAAGGGGGTGTTGCGAAATCTATTGCTTTCTTATCAAGATTAAAGTATCACTGTCCAGAGTAATTCTACCCCTTTGAAGATGGCAGAGCTGTGTTTTGTTTTTTAAAGAGATAAACTTCCTTTTGTGAAGTGGAAAGCAAAATAGAATTTAACTACTTTTTTCTTCCACTATTCTGCTTCTGTCCTAGCAGGCTCATGATGGCCTGGGTACACAGAAACTTAGTCACTTTTTTCAATTTTGTACTGTATTAGTTATTATAAATCCCCAGCAGCACTTCTGTAGGATTGAGTAGCTTGAGCTTTGCTGTGCAGTTTATGCCCCATACTGTCATATCTCCATAAGGAAGTATGGCTCACCAACTGGGAAATAAAACATTAAACCAGATGCTCAGAATTCAGAGGACAGGAATAAGCAGAGAACAACTGGGACCCAGGAGACTGAAAGATCTTGTGACAAAAAACTTAAAGAATGTCGCTGTTTCAAACAGTGGAAAGAAAAAAAAAAATACCAGCCTTTAAATTCAGTAGGCTGTTCAGGGGAAGGTAGATGCTGAAATCTTGTACATGTTCTTATAAATCATGTCTGTAAAGTTCTTAAGAGGAATGTACGTCTTGAAAAATATCTGATCAAAACAATGGAATTTGTAAAACAAGTAACATGTAACAGTCACAAAATACGTTTTTCAAGACAAGCGATATATTAATGAAGCATGCAGTGAATGTTGGCAATTACATGAAACTGTCTCATTAGATAAACTTATTTCTAGAGAGGTATAAATATGTATTATTCAAAAATGCCATTAGATCTATAGTTTAACTTTTAGGTTGCCCTGTGTGGAGTCAGTATTTGGACTCGATGATCCTCGTGGGTCCCTTCCAACTCAGGATATTCTATGATTCTAAAAGTATTTCTGTATCTGACCGTTAGGATTTCCTGATATAAATCCACCTTCTGCCTTGGTTGCTGCTGCGCAGTGCACAAGATAGAGTGGAACCATGTTAAAAACTGTTTCATCTTTGCAATGTATTTACATTGCTAAAAGAAAAAGTAACGCTCTTTAGACTGCAAAAATGAATACTAATTTTTTAGCAAGTCAGAGAGACCTGGTAGGATAGTTCCTCAGCTGAACTAAGGATTATTTTAAAAATTACATTCACACACTGTATAGTTGTGGGTCTTTTAGGAGGTGTGTACTGGTCAAATAGTATGAATAATAGTATGAATAATATTTTTCTGATGCTAGAGCTCCAGTTCATGTCAACCCTAATGCTTTGCCTTATTTGTGTATTTTATATCAAAATCTGAATAAGAATAAACCAGGAGGACAGATTCTGAGTTTTCTAGAAGACGAAGAAATACTTTCCTCCATCAATTATTCTTTCCTTCTTTCCCCATAAATCAGACTTTGTTGGAGAGCTTTTCTGAAATGAATAGTTTCAGGACATTGAGTCTCATCATTCAGACCTTAACCATCAGTGAGAGGGAGGATTATTTCTTTGTTTTAAAATGGAAAAAATCTCTGAGAATTATTTCCCCTTCATTTCCGTCTCTAAAGTATTGTCTAGAAATAGCTGCATCTACAAAATATTTTTTAAAATATCGTTTGTCCTACAACCTGCAAATTCTAAAAAAGTGAAAATGGATATGTTTTAGCTGATCTCCTTTCTCCTTTTTTGGGATAACTAAAATGACATTGAATATAACATAGATTGTAAATAGCTATTAATTTGCTCATTAAATTATGTCACAACGTTAACGTGATTATTAGTTAAGCAATTGAGTTAAGAACGTCTAGAATTAATATTACATATGCCTGCCTAATTTTTCTCCATGTCTGTTTGCCTTATGATCGTTTTCAATGATGCAGTCCCATGTTATTTTGCATGACCCCATCTCTTAAATGTGCAGGGTGGATGGTGCCTATTCAAAGCAAATTTATTAATGGACTAGAAACAAAAATGGGACTAAGGCATTGTGGTGCTCAGCGCCTCAACATTTAATCATTTAATGTTTTTAATAGTATTTAAAGACTAGCATTATGAGTTCCACTTCTGGAGCTGAATGACTAGGTTAGTTTCTGAGAGACCGAGGCACCTGGGGTAAGGATCCTGAGAACCAGCTCTCTGAGTACTGAGATGCTAAATTAATTAATAGAAAGCAACAGAGAGAAATGTTTAGGAGTTACGTACATTTACCTCAGGACTTCATTAAAACTGGAAGTCAGATTGAAGCCCTGACACTCAGTGTTCAGATCACTGATTTTAAAAATCCTTCATTACAGCTTCCTGAAGTACTTGAGTGCCTAAGAAATTGGAAACTTGAGTTCTTTTTATCCCAAGGAGTTTGAACCTGTGTTTCTAGCATCCTGTAATAATTTTCAAAACAAGCAAATCAGGTGCTTTTAAATACTCACGTTCATAGATAGCTAGTTTCTGTATCCTAGATAGCTTGGGCAGAAATCGGGCACGTAGGAGTTAGCCTAGGGAAGACAGAAGTGTTGGTAGGAAGCTTTTCTCTGGTCGTCCTACACCTCCATATCTTCTTTGGTGGGTTTGGCAGAGTATTCTGCATCTCTTGTGTAACATAAGCACCAAAATCCTGCCTCAGTGGCATTTGCTTTCTTGGGTCTGCCCAAATCTTCTGTGAAATCAGTATTGTGTAGTGCCATGTACTTTATGTTTTCCAAACTTGCATAGAAAAGAGATTATTAATTTTCTAATGGACTTTCCCATTCCATAGTTGGTAAATTCAAAACCAGTAAAGGTGTTTAAATACCTCACTGGCTTTGAGAGGTAGCTTTGTGTCTGTATGACCATTGGTGTCTTCTACTTCACAATGAATGTGAAGTATAACGTTATATATACACACATCTAACACACAAAGAACTCCTGTAAATAAACCACTTGAAATTATCAAAAATAGCAAGTAGTGTGAGCGGTGAGGGTCCTGAGTTTTCAGAGTAGGTAGCATTTTTCTAGCATTTATCATCAGAAGAATGTTCCCCTTCACCTCTTGGAATTGCGTACAGTCAGCACTTCTTTTGCAGAAAATGTCAAATACACATATAGCAGCTCTTTAGTGTAATAGCATTCTGACAGCATCCTTTGGCAGAAAATTCACTTGTCAGGTTCTCTTAAAATTTTACTTGTTTCAATGTTGTTCTTTCATTGGCCTCATGAAAGATTTCTTAGGCTCATGTTTTCTCTTCATTTTAGTGCTTTACTGAAATGAAATTGCTTGACACAGCTGTTCTAAGTCTTAAGAGATACAATGACCTCTAACTCCTCATAAGTGTTCCCTTTTCCAGAATACCAAGTATGTGGACAGGCTGGGTTTAGATTTCATGCATTAGGACATAAGATAATGCAGGCAACAGGCAATACAATAAATTGTACTTACATAGTGGAAACAATATGCAAAACCAAAAAATAAAAAGATAGTACACTCTATGAACATTTTTTTTCCTTATCATCCTATAATATTCTCACAGATTAAATCAAATTAAATCAAATCATTGGGATTTCTAGGTTTATTTCCTTGTAGCTATTGACCACTAAAAAAGAATGAATAATTGTTGAATGCTTTTTGAGGTATGCATAAGTAGTTCTAGTTATGCATTTTTACGTGAAAATGTGGCAATCATTAGAGAGCAGGCTAGAAAGGGAAACAAAATATGTAAATATTATAATGAGAATGATAAGCATCTTTAACATGTGAAATGATGAAATTGTATGATGCAACGAAGTAAATGTAAACTAACCAAATTTGCATGAACTAAGTAAAAGTAAGTATGTGTTTAAATGAGGAATCCTTCTTTATTTGTTAGTTCCTAACTTATTTCTGGAAGTTGCCTCAACTGAGATTTTGTGTTCCCATGAGGATCAAGTCTATTTTCAATCTCTGGAGCACAACTGGGTAGAATTTTTTTAATCTTAATTTTCGAAAGTTGCAACTTTTCTTGCACCCTCCAGATTTACCAGTTTAAGCTAACCTGCTATTGGAACAGGTTTTTTAAAATCAATCCTTACAAAATTTTTCCTCTGTTTAACTTAGTCATTTAAGAAACACCTGTTTAGCTATACAGGTGCAGTTTCCAGATTAGACAAGAAGTAAGCCTGACACCTATAATTTCTTTTTACTGTTTTTTTTCCCATATGAAAATGTCAAAATTATTTCTTAAATTCGGCATGGTACAGAAAACTCTGAGCATATGCCTTTTCCTTGTTTGGTGAAGTTCAAGCAGAGGTTAACAATATAATTTAGCCAAACATAAAAGTTAATAAATAACTAACAAAGCATTATTTATTCTTTTCTATTAGAAAGACACCAGTTTGTATAGCTTTAGTTTAAAAATGTTCCCCAAAGGGATCTTTCCCTACACTTGTTTCTTTGTTCTTCTATTTAGTTTCTTTATCTCAGATCAGAACTATAATGGAAGACTGCACCAACCTCTGAACATTTAGTGCAAGATAAGATTTAATTCAATCATAAAAAGACTTTCAGAACTCACTAAGCTTTTTATTCTGCAATTTAAAATATTTGTACAGCTATAAAATATGCAATATTATGGTATAACAATTTTATTAGAATAAATAAAGTTTTACTACAAAAATACGTTCTTACTCAATAATTAATTTTATGCATTCTTTAGTAAGTTTTCAAAATGTTAATTCTATTGTAATTGCGAGGGGTTATATAATCACTTACCTAGGTTCATGGATTTTGCTAGTTGAAACATTTTCCATTTAAAGTCACTAATCAAAAAAAAAAAAATCTTCATTGCATAAGACTGCATATCTAATGCAGCTTCTCTTGGTTTTTCGCCATGATTTTTTCCAACATATGGTATAAAATCACTTAGCTGCTCAGTTGTGTGGAAGTGGCAGAGAGCGAGCGAGTGTATGGGAATGTGAAAATAGTTGATGTGCATGCTTTCCTTGATGTTTATGTGTACTTTCAAATCTTGAACTTAAAAAAAAAATATGTATTTAAAACTATGTCAGGCACCTCAGTGTTTGAATGGAAAAGTACTAGTAAAGAAAATCCCTACATAGTACATACATAAAGTCATGTCACTGGCAATTCGTATGGTGCCTGCTGCTCTTATTCATCACTACATTAGTGTTTGACGAAGCTGGGGGAGTGGGTGAGGCCTCCGTATGCCCTTACATCTAATCTGTCCTCATCGATCAGGTGATATTTTCTTCTTTCTGAAAGATGAGAAGAGGGGGTTTCACTGGGGGGGGGGGGATGTTAATCACTGTGATTATGATAGCTGAGAGATGTTTTCTGTGTTTGCCATAACACGGTTTAAATCCTCATCACTTGAGGCACTTTGCATGAAAATAAACATTAGTCTAGTATTATGGAAAAATTCCAGTTTGGGAAAGATCCACTATCAAATCTGCATTTTTATGGATTCTTTTTCATTTTGTAAACTCCCTTACATGTTAGAGTACAAACACCATCATGTGCCATAGGGCAATCCAGAAACAGTAGTGTTGTTTAGACAAATCTTGTTCCTTTTTTGATATTGTAGCATTGATATAAAACTTAGGATTAAATTTGTTGAACAATGCAGCTCTTTCCTCTGAATTTCATGCCCAAACCACATAATTTTCTTTTGCAATTGAACACAGGTAAATATTGACTTGATGGAAACTCTCATGGTGCTATGACTCAGAGTTGTAAAAACACCAGGCTCATTATTGATTGTATTTTAGCCTAGGCTCTCATTAATGAAAAATTAGTATCAGCAAAAAAACATTTCTGATAAATCTAACTGTCTGGTTTTATACCTGTGTTTTAGAATTTTCATCAAGAAGTCAAGAAAACAGATGATTCCGAAAGCTTGTCAAGCCTTGACAGTCTTGAGGCTGGAGAACGAAATGGAAATTACACAACACCAAGTGAATCATCTTTGACTACACAGTGTGACTGTGCCCTGTACAATCCAGAAAAATCACAGACTAGGAATAATGGTTTGCTTTATATAGCTCAAAGTACTTCTTCTAAAAATATGCATCTAAATAATTGTCTGAGAAATGTAGGTTCCCAAAACAACCATAACTCACCTATTCATGATCTTTTAGCTAAACATAATGTTCTAACTCCTGCTGAACATGTAAACAATTCAAAAGAGGAACCATCTGTTTCTCACAGATCTGAAAAAAAACCTTCAGAGTTCTCTACCTCTGGTGAGCAATCTCTAAATAACACATTTAGTTTTCTGCAAAATATAAAAGCAGAAAGAAGCAAGCCATCTTCTGGAGCAGCTAGCAGATTAGCCACTGATCATCCTGTTTTCAATCCTAGCAAAGCTTGGGCCAGCCCTGACTCTATTCCAGGCGAAGGAGTTCAGGATCTGATGCAAGATCAGAGTTTTAAAATGACCCCACAAAAAAGCACTATATCTGTGCAAAACTCCAGCCAACCTATTGCAACATCTATAATCTTATTTCCTAATCAGGGATGTTCCACTGGCATTCCCAGCACAGCTGATACGTTACCAAAGGACAAAACCATCAGTACGGAGTTTTTAAAAAACACCTCAGGAAAAATGACTGAAACAAAAGAAGAGCATATTAAATGTCTTGATGACATTAATCCAGGATCATCTTTATTTCAGGACATACCAAATGCCTCAGTTCTGTGCAATGTTAAGCAACAGAATAACAAAGAGGAAGAAAAGGGAAACACAGTAGAAACTATGTCAGTGATGTCTGATACAGCGTTAAATTCTGGCACTCCTGCACAGCACAAAGCCCTGAAAAACAATATTCTTGAAAGAAAAAGAGCAAGATTATTCACGAGTATATTAAAGAAGGAATCTAAATATGAACCCAGTCCTTTCAAAGCTGTGGTTACGAACCACAGGATCAGTTTTGAAACTCGACCTGTGTCTTCTATCAGAGACAGTTTAGAACTGGCAAAAATAAAAAAGAAGTTTGCAGAAAATGAAAAATACAATAGAAAGCTAAGATGGTGTGATCAAATTAACCGGATAATAATAGAAAATAATGAAAAATGCTATGAAGAAAACACCAGTGAAGTATCTTCTGAACAGCTGCAATATGTTCAAACTACAAATAATGCTCCTAAGACTAATTTAAGTATTGTTGCTCAACCTTCAAACCCCGTGTTCGTAAAAAATCATCAGGAAAACACTCATGTATCAAAACCAAATGTTAATGCTGTAGAATCAAATAAAAAATACACGTCTCTGAATATGTTTATGTCTACTGGATCCTTTTCTGCTAAAAAAGCTTGGATGGTCTCAAAAGATGAAGAAAGTAAACCCCCAGTATGTAGTAATAATTCTAAAATTAATGAGGTGAATCAACTCAAAAATAAGGCAAAAATAACTGGAAGACCAAGATCTGTAAGAGCCCAGCCAAGTTTTATGCCCAAGAAGAGAACAGGCACTATAATCCAACCGCAGTCAGCCGCTGAAGCCAACAAAACTCTGAAAGCTCCAGGGAAGTTGCTAGCACCTCACCCACCATCCGCACCGCTGCCGGGAAAGAGAAGAGGCGAAAACGCAGCCAGCCCTGGGTGTCAGCCACTGCTGCCTTCAAGTCTTCAAGCTACCACTCCAAGCAGGAATGATTTAAATGAAAGGCATGTTTTGTTAGCCCATCAGGTTTTAAATAGAAACGGTACAGAAAACAGTGAGAGTATTATTTGTCGTTCGGACTTGGCCACGGCGATGCCTACACCTGGCTGCAGCACGGCCAAATACGAACCTTGGGCAAAAAATACTTGTTCTGTAAATAGAGTTCAGACAAGTGCCTGTCAAGATCGTTCAGTAACCTGCACTGAAAGAAAACCTGTTAACGCAGAAAATGGATTACATCTCCATCATATCCCAGCAGCTGGAAAAACAAGTACCTCCTGGCAAGGAGCGCGTACTGCACGAGCTCCAAAAGACCCTGCTACTGGTAAGAGTCATGTTTCTGAGTTTGGGGTGAGGGGATGTTCAGAAGAAAGCCTTTTTCAATTACATCACAAATTTATTTTCAGTTTAAACATCCAGCCTTTCCTCCATTCACAAAATACAGCCAGTTTTAACAAGTTTTCACCATTTGTCATTGTCATTTCTATTCTAGTGGTGCTCAGAGGCCTCTCAAACACCGATCCCCATTTTTAATAGCTCTCTACAATATTAAATGAAAAGGAAGTATTTTTCATAAGATTATATTCCTGACTAACGAACAGATGTGACAGGTGGTCTAAATAACGATATAGGAGGAAGCGAGTAAATTTATACGAGCAAGTTTTACAAGGTAACTGGGAGTCACAGCTGGTTGTCCAACAGTCACTGCCACCTGAGAGTGAAGGAAATGTAGATCTACCATGTTTTTAAATGCTGACACTGTAAATGCCTAAAAATATTAAGGTTTAGTCCCAGTAATGCAATTAATGCTCAAAAAAAATAAATTTAAGTTTAAAAATAAAGAGCTTCTACTGGACAAATTTCGCTGTGCTGCAAAGTATGCCTGATTTATAAATAATTTTAAGAAATTTTAGGACCAATCCTGCATTTTATTAAATATTAACCTTTGGAACACAATGATGCAGAGATTGGTAAAATAGAGGAAAGATGCATAAGAAATTTTGGGAGAATAAACTTTAATCTCCTGGGTTTTACATTTCAAAGTATGTTTCATGTTTTTTGATTTGCTTTGTTTCTCCTCTGCAGCCTAGCTATATTCTGTGCCCTGGGCAGCGACAGCATCCTTGTGCCTGTAATTTGTATGTTGTATGCTGATTTGTTTCCTATCGAGGGCTGCAGCTGGAGGCAGAGCTCCTGAAGCTGTAGACCCTGTTTCAGGTACAAGCAGCACTCCAAACCACTTAATGTGCTGGGATCACCCCAAGGATTGGCCTTGCAGCTCAAAGATACTTTCTAGCAAAATAAGTCATTCCCATAACTTAAAAAAACCTAATTTTCTAGTTTTATCTACAGTAATACATAGTTTTAACTAGGGAGTGATTCAGAACAGCTCTGTTGTGTGAGAGCAGAGGTAGGTGAATATTCTTGACCTAAAGCAGGGGTGGCAAATGAGAAATGTTATCTGCTTGTCCATTCTAGTTCAAAGTCAAACAGATGAGCTTAAGATATGTGTGACTGGCTATTTGATTTTACATTGGAAATGAATGAAGTCTTGCATTACCATGGCTCGCCCCCAGCAGAGATACTTGCCTCTTGATGTCCTTATTTGCACATCAGATCAATGAATTGGGAAATTTACGGGGTCAACAGTTGCTAGCGCTGCTAATCCTGCCTTCACTGCAGCTTTAATGCTACATCCCCAGTGTAGCATTTTAGAGGAAGAGCTGAGTAACCTCTTTTTAAAATTTGGGTGGGTGGCCCTCTCTCAGTATCTGCTTAGATTTCATGTTTTGAAAGTCGTCTTTATTTTAAATACTCTAGATAACGCTTAATGACTTACTGTTATTTGTTCTGTTGCCTGCAAATGCACATAGATCACCATGGTCTTTGTCCTGAAGTGCTTGCTATGAGAGACTGAATACTGCATTGTTCTTGAGTAAAATATCTGCTGCGGCACTATTACAGAGTTCAGTGAGGTCTGTGAGGACACTGCAGAAAATGTCATCTGTTGCAATGCTTGGCCAAATGTACAGAAAGAATAAGTGAGAACAAGATGAATAAATAAAATTGTCATCTGTGAGGATCTTCCTTGAATTGGGCTTCCAGGCTTCACGTCGTATATCTTCTGGCTGACACGTATTATACTGTAGCTGGCTATTAGAATTATTTTAAGTCCTTTGGTGTTCAATCAGTAAAATGCTTTAAAAATGTGTTTAACGTTTAGCCTGTGACAAACACGGAATTAATTCACATGCTTATAGTTAAACAGGGGTAGACTGCTCAGTATCTCATGCCCTTACAGATACTATTGCTTATTATATTTTTGTCTTACATTTCTCAAAGGAGTCTTTTCCTAGGCATAGATCTAGCATGTCTTGCAAACTAATTAAATTAAGTGTTGATTCATATCAATAGAGCAACTTTGGATTTTATTTTTCAGAAAAACACTATGTGATTACTAATACAACAAGGGGTTTCTCCTTTGCTTCTTTTTAAATTTTCCCCTGTATTCAATATAACATGATCACATTTCCTTTTCTTTTCAGGTGCTATTCAGCACCATTTGTCACATTACAATAATTCACCTATAACTAAATGGCAACCTTTTAAAGCTAATGTGTCCCATGTTACTAGTGATGGCAGCAGCCAGATGACTAGTTTCAGATCTGTTTCTAGGATCAATGAATTATTTTCTGCAAATGGTAAGAATTCTGCTTTGTTAAATATCACTGTAATAACAACTAAAGAAATAAAATTCTGTTAAAATCACTAAAAGACCGCTTGGTCTAATCATGAGCTGTACATTAAACTGCACATATAAATATTTATTATGTAAATAAATAGGTAATTTATCTTCTCACGTATAAATCAAGTAACTGCATTTACAAATGAAGTAACTGTGTTTACAAATGAGAATATAATATCTCCTTGGATATGTAGATTCCTGACTTGCATATGAAAACGCTGATTTGCATCTCCAGTTTGTATGCATGAAAGTTTAAATAAGAACTTAATTTTAATTTTGAAACTTGATGCTTTAATTTTGAAAATATATTATTACACCAGGCAAAACAGATAAATTTGAGGCACAGTGTCTAGGTTAGGCCTCTCTAGCCAAGGGAAAATACTATACAGCAGTACTGTCATTAAAATTAGTACACAGATGTGTAAACTAGTAAGATTAACTGCAAAATCCCAAGCTGTAGAACTAAGGTTTTAAACCATGACTTTGCCTTTGAATCACACCTGTGAGGCCACACCTGGAGGACTGTGTTCAGTTCTGGGCTCCTCAGTACAGGAGAGACATGGACAGACTGGAGACAGTGCAATGAAGGGCCACAAAGGTTATGGAGGGACTGGAGCATCTCTCCTAGGAGGAAGGGCTGAGAGAGCTGGGACTGTTCGGCCTGGAGAAAAGAAGGCCATGGGGGATCTTATCAATGTCTATAAATACCTGGAAGGAAGGTGCAAAGAGGACAGAGCCAGGCTCTTTTCAGCAGTGCCCAGTGACAGGACCAGAGGCAATGGGCATAAACTGAAACACAGGAGGTTCCCTCTGAACATCAGGAAACACTTTTTTTTACTGTGAGGGTGATGGAGCACTGGCACAGGTTGTCCAGAGACTTTGTGGAGTCTCCATCCTTGGAGATACTCAAAAGCCATCTGACATGGTCCTGGGCAACCAGCTCTAGGTGGCCCTGCTTGAGCAGCGGGGGTTGGACCAGATGACCTCCAGAGGTCCCTTCCCACCTCTACCATTCTGTGATTCTGTGAATCAAATAAACTGTGTGAACTATTACGTGTTTTCTGCACGGTGCTATGTAATCTTAACAAATGTTGAATCCATTGAGATATAAGATACAGCATCTTGGCAACAGGCATTTACTGTGTTGGACAATTAGACTTTGGGATTATTCTCAAAATGCAACTTATTTTCTAAAACATTACTTTTTGGGACATTATTCGATATTTGTTATATCATAGTTCACTGTCTGTTCATTCTCCCTCTTACTTGGTTAGACCACCTTGTATCTTTGTACAGACCATCTTTATTATCTGGGATTCAAAGTTGGGCTTCACTTAACCTGCTTATAAATGTCCACATACAATCCACATCTGTATCTTAGAGTCCTATGCTAACATGAAATTAAATATGCCTTAGAAGCGCTTGTTTCTCTCTTTTCACTATAACAAAATACATTTAGCAAGATCAGACGTAAACATACACACGGTAAATGTCTAAATTTGGACAGAGACATTTACTCACCATTACTAGTTTTGCTGCTACTACCTTTATATGTTTTTACACATTTTTGGTTTATTTTTGTATGCATGTCATTTAAGGTGTTCCTGTTACAAGACAAAAGCAGGTTTTTGACAACCACGAAAATAAACACAGAGCTTTTTCAGAACACAGAAGACAAAGTGTACCTTCTAAAAGATGGAAGCCTACTCATCATGCACAGGTAAATATTAAATACTATAAAAAATAAAAAGCTTATTTATCCTCAAAATGGAAAGAGTTTCAGGAATATCAAAGATTTGTTCAGTGTCACACAATTTTCAATCAATGTGCTTAGTCAGTTTGCTGTCACTGCTAATGAAAAGAATAAAACCAACAAGAATACATCACTGTATTAGTATACACTAACATTTTTGCACTTGAAAACATTTAGTAATATGAAATAATAAATAAAAAATGTTCAGAAAGTAGTATAGTCACCTTAAATTACACTTAAAATGTTCTTATAATATTTTTGATAGAACTCGTTATGTACTGTCCAGCTGAGTCCTGTTCAATCTGCATTTGATCCGGTACAAAATATGAATAACACCTATAAGTCTGATGAAGGTATAGTAACACATCTCAGTTCAATTCTTTGTTATATGTAAAGTAGTGACCTAATATATCCACTGTGTAACACCACTTATGTCTTTTGACATCAGTGATTCTAAGTAAGAAAGGGTAGTTCGTTGTGTAGACGTATTTTTTTTTTCCACAAAAATGTAAGATACAGCATCATGTGTCATGATATTGATGGTTTTATGAACGCTTTGCAACATATAGTCAAGTTTCATTCCATTCCTGTTTGTATTTAACTGTATGATAGGTGTGGGTATTATACATAACTGTATGATATGGACAGGTATTGCTTGCTATCGTTATATATTTCCGAAGTTGATAGAACTTGCTCTGATGCCAATTGTAAGATGCATCAGTGATCTCAATTGCATCATTTTCTAACGTATCGTGTTTCTTGGCTTTGCCACCTTTTTGATCTTTTAATGTGAATTTTGTGTTTCACAGACCTATAGTCATGAAAGCAAGCAGTATATTTAAATGTCATGAGCACTTCTCATTTGAAGTTACCCCTGTATTCTCTTCAGTTTCAGAAAGCACTGTTCAGTTTCTTATGGCAGAAAAACTAGCAAGTACACCAGTTGCAGAAGATGAAATCCTGGCAGCTATGGAAAGTGTGCAACCAGCCAGACAGCCCCCGCTGCTTAACAGGGCTCTGTGTCCAGGCATGAGTGCACTTTCAGTAGAAGAACAGAAGATTTTCCAGTCTCTTGATTGTCTCAATCAAAGGCTACAAAGTAAGTTTGATAATAAATAGGATCCTGCATGAAGTGATTAAGTGACTTTATATTTTGTTGTCATGGATTAATTGGGATTAAAAACATGAATCCTGTGATAGACATATGTTTCTTCTTATTGTCTTCATATTATTCTTTACTAAATATAGTAAACAGGAGATCAAAATCATGAAACTTTTCTTAGAGTCAATGAAATTAATTTAAAATAATGGTGACTTTGCCTTGGTCAAAAAAATAATTCAAGATATGACTGCAGGACACCTGCAGAAACTGTCTGAGCCCAGCTGTAGCTGTTGTTTCTAACAGAAGTTTGTCAAACTGTTCTTTAAAGTGTACAGGTACAGCTGTATCAGCATCACTTAGGCATCTGTTCCAATCTTTATCCATCTTAATTTTTTTGCAATTATTTATGCAAAATTACCCTTTATATTATACACCCTATGTTTTTGCAAATATAACCCTTTATAATGAATGGCTTTTCATTTCCTTTCTTCTAGCCTTTTAGGATGTTCCCCTTCTCCATGAATTCTTAAAGATCACAAATACAATTCTGAGATTGCTGCAGCCAAATCTGAATGTTTATGTGAATATCACTTGCACAACTATTTTAAAAATCTCAAACTTACCTGAGCATTCTCTAACCTGTTCTTTCTTTATGCCAGGCTGATTTCTTAGCTGCTTTATACTGCTGCTTTTTATATGAGCTGTCCCACAGCAGTTGACATTCTATTGAAGAATGTGGGGAAAAAGTCTGTACTTGTTCTTGATAATTTTTTCTCTCCAGTGATTAGTTAGTCAACACTTTCATTTGTCATCCTATTATAACTAACATATTCATAGAACAAACTTACTTTTGGGGTCTCTTCCTACTGTATGTAATGGTTAGTATTTGCTTTGACCTACATGATTATACAGGTCTTTCATAAAAGTTCCCATTAGTTTGACATAGTTTCTGCATTTTGTGTGCTCCATCCTGTATTTGAAATCAACAGAGACCTTGCGCCTTAGTCCATGATATCGTTATTATCACTGGAATAACTTCTGCTTGCCATTTTTGCTGTGTATGGAACTGCCAACTCAATGGCAACTGAATTTTATGTTTTCCTTGGACTTTTTCATATAAAATTTTATATGCCAATTATTTGAGTTTATAAGAGTCTGCTTTCTTGAAGTCCATTGATTTTATTTTGGTATTCTACTCCTTTTCCTTGTGGACTGCACCATTTCATGGTCAGGTTACCCACATTTACCTCCCTATTACTGGAATCAAACTAAGCCAAGACGTACTAAGCTCCTGCACAGTATCCATACGTTTCTACATCAGATGGTGGCTCGCTTGACTTTGAGGAAAAAGGCTTCAGTTTCCTGTAAACTGCAGCAGCAGAATAAAAGATCTTTGCAACCACTTAGAAACTTTCTGCAGGTGTAGCTCACAATTCCTGCTCCCATCAGACAGTGGCTCAGAATTTCATTATATCGTACCTCGTGGTTATTGCTTCCAGGCAAATAGAAGTGAAGAATTCCGTCTTTTGTCAGAGAGGAGTTTTTGTATGATGCGCTCAGGTTAAGAACATAGATATGAAAAGAGAAATACAAGAAAATAGAAAATAAATTGTTGTATAAATAACAGAGAAATAGAGGCAAAGGTAAATGCAGCAAAGGAACAGGGAGCAAGAAAGCTGAAGTTTGCAAAGTGTGAAAAGGAAAACTATGCAAACTATAAGAAAAGTACGTAAGGAATATGAAAGAAACAATGAAAGAATCGTAGGAGTTGACGGATTGCAAATGAAGTAACTGTGAAAATTAATGCCATACATATATATATATATATATATATGTATCCTAGAAAGTTAATTAGCTTGCCTAATTATTTGGGGATTAAAATTGGTAATAAGAAGCAGTGAAATTTTACAGGTAGACTTATAGGACATGTAAGTACATGCAAATATGTACCCGTGAGTAAGTAAGTAAAGTGTTGTAAGTACTTACATGTCGTGTAAGTACATCGCTTTTTTAAACCGTGACCTTTTTGAACCCCTGTTTTTGGCTTTGTTTTCACATGTTACCAAATTAAGTGACTAAAACTGTGTACCTTCATAGCAGTCTTTTTAATGAATAATAGTTAGTGACTAGCCAATCTAAGTCTGGAGGTTTTGTTGCCAGCTTAGAGTAGCGGGCATTCTTTTCTCTAGCTTTAGATTTCTTTATTGACACTAGATTTTTTTTCAGATAATAGTATCTAGCTGCAAATTTTAAAAAAACAGATACAGCATATACTTCAGCAGCTGTTGGTAGGGGAAAAAAAAAGAACAGTGCTATTAAACTACATTTCCACAATCTTTGGGAAGTTTTGTGTTGAATATTTGATTGTGAATCACATTTCTATTGTAGTGTTTGGTTTACATAATATTTATGATATCCTTTTATGCTGTTTTTAGATGTTGAAGAAGCCATTACCAGAAACCCATCTGCTTCAAATATTTTGCATATAATGACCCCTTTAGTAAGTATTTAATGTAAATATGTTCAGCTTTAATTCCTACAAACTGACCTTATGGCTTATTTTACAGTAAGAATATAATTGAAAATATTGACATCAATCTGTTCAACTGGCTTGCCAGATTTTCAGCTTTCTATTTATGTAAAAAAAAAAAATACACATACGAACTTTATAATACTGTAAACAGGCTTTAACAGTTTATAGCAGACTGCCTCATCCTCTGGCTTCATTTTCCTTTTGGAATCTGAAGACACTTGCAAAGTCTGGGAATTTCCAAGAACTTTTAAGGAATAGTAATTTAGCAGGGTCCATTTGAACTATATATAGCTCATAATTAATTTGTATTTCTTAATAATGTAGAGATGAAAGGGGGAATGATGCATGGTAGTGCGTAAAATAATTGGTAATACAATGAATTCTTACTTTGACCTGCAGATATGCCATGTTCTGTAAGTGATAGATATTGCCTTTCTTCAATAAGTGCTTGTATTTTGTTTCATAAATTCTAGATCTTGTCAGTTTGAAACAAAATAATCATGATACCTGGAATAGAAAGAACTGAATAGGCAGATGAGTGTCCACAGTACAAAATTCACATTTCAAATGTTCAGTTTATAATGCAGGAGTTAGTATTTATAATTCTGTATTCTCAGTCTCCTCCTTTACTATATATTTGTACTGAGGAAAAATATAGACAGATGATTGTGTACTTCACATACTTCATATACTTTCACATACTTCATATACTTTACTGGATAAACTGTTACCAAAATGTTAAGAGAAAATACTCTTTATTCAGAAGGCTTTTGCCACTTACTGAGTTTGAGACTGAAAAATCCCAGAAAGTATCCAGGCTCCTAAATTCAAAATGATCGCCTGGTTTTGCAGTGGGACTGTGAAAAGGACACAGAGCACATCATTACCTCTCTTCTTGTGAATCCTAGCCGGAGGTGTGACTTGGAACCTCAGCTTCCTCTCTCCTTCCTCCTGTCTTACAAATTTAACTCTTTATGGCTAAACAACTTGTAATTTTTTTATTTTTCAGCAATTAGTGTAGCACAGCTACCTTTATTGGATCTAACTGTGTTTTACTAAAGCATTTTTGAGCTTGTATGTTCTCTGGGGCTTTTTTCATAGCCTGTCTTACTGAAAAAAAAAAAAAAAAAAAAAAGCTGTTCCCCCCACCAAAGCATTTTCCTGGCTTTCAGTAGTCAGACTTCTTGGCTGGCTGGGCTGTGACAAAGCTTTCTCCCACTAATTCTTCATCCGCAAGATTTTTGTTTCATGAACAAGATATAAACACTAGACATTACTCAGGCTGTCCAGTCTCTGGAACCATAAGTTCTCGGGTGGACATTTAAGACCCTTCTTTCCCGACAAGTATATACTTAAGCATTTAAACAGGTGTCCAGCTGTAGATATACATTCAGATCTCAGGCACTGGCTTGGAATTCATCTTGATGATAAGAGTGAACAACTGTCACCCAAGTTCCCAGCTGCAGAAAAAGTATAGATGACTGAGATTTCATAAAATCTTCTGCTACGGGAAGCGATGGGAGTTTAAATTTTTACTTCACCAAGAGAACAACCTGCTTCAGCTCTCCTAGTTTCCAAATAAAGTATGGGTGTTCACTTAGTAATTCGTGTGAATGGCATTGTACCCTGTAATACCAACCTCTAAATCCAGATGAAGTGCACAGTTATTTATATAATGGAAAACAGATCACATGATATCATCAGATGATGTTCCTTGAATGTTATGTTATACATAATCACATTTCTGTTTATATACACGTATATCTCATTATTCTCCATTTCATTATAGAGGGTTGAGCAATGTACATCCTCCCCTTTGGCGAACACTACAATAGCCTCACAGCAGTACCAGAATGCCTCAGCCAGCAATCGACTGCAATTGTACAGGAGATACTGATATTATCTGCTCCAGGATCTGCAGCTTTATGTACCTTATATGTAATGTGTATACTATTTGACACTATAAAATTCGCAACAAAATATAGCTGAAAGCAGTAACTCAAATAATGAATGTCAATTGACTGGTAAGCATTTTTAGGATAATTAAGTCTATTTTATCAAGCACTTTATTGTAAAATTAAAAGAATGAAAATACTTCACATTTTTAGTGTTTGTATTGGTTGTGTAAATTTCCTGTACCTATAATTAAAGGAAAGGAAAACAAATATTTTGCTGCTTAGATTACGTATAAACTACCTTCCTAACTTCTCATGTTTTTTAAGATTCACTAATAGATCCTATTACAACTGTAGAAGATATGTTGTAAAAGTGATTTGATTATCAGTAAATAACACATGGAGTTTCACCTTTTATCTCTATATTGGTGGTGGTATTGCAAATTACTGCAGACTGTGTGTTGCCCTTATTCAGCAGCTACATCTGATGGCTCTAAAATTGACTGTGCTCCCAACATCATACTTCTCCTAGCATATGGTCCTGCAGTTCTCGTTGAGTTTGTTGGAGATTCCTGTTCTCCAGATTTTCCCAACAACATTTATCAACACTTGCACTTAAAGAGGAATTCTTCCTCAGCTCCTCATGTAAAGACCCCCAGGCTGAAATTGTCAGGGAATTAGAAAGAAAGGTGCTTTGGAAGGAAACGTACAAGTAATGGTATGTAGATGCACTTTCACTGAAGCAGTAGGGAAACCTCTCTACATCAATGTCAGCTTTAGGCTAAAGCAATTATTCTAGAAACACAAAACCGTAAGCACCCAGCTTAGCTCATCAGCAAAAGCTGGTTTTTGGTTTTCCTGATTGGTTTTACCTTTGTAATCTATATTACACAATCTCCACATAACGAGAGTTACAAGGAAGCAAGGTGGGGACAACAGGCCTGGAGATGAGGACTCCGTTCCTGTGTTTAAGATACCCAGATGGAGCCAAATATTAATATATTCTGCATAAAGGCATATATAGTCTAAGAACATGTCTGGGTGTCTTTCTGCAGAGCTAGAGGCACTTGCCGTTTTCCTTGCAAGTGGTTATTTTGGAGGGACAGATTGGTTTTGGCAGTCTTGGATTGGCAGATTATACGTTGATCCATCGACTTTAAATTCATGACAATTAACATATCACCAGATTTGACATGTTTGGTGACAACCCTGTCTGCGTTGTTATGTCAGTTCTAGATCAAAGGCCTTTTGTTAGTTAATTAGGATGATACCTAAATCTGTGAAGTCAGTTAATTGCTAAGGAGCAGTAACTTTTAAACTTTCTCTCTTTTGCTCTTCCTCTGCTGTTTCCGTACAAAGTAGATAAGCATTACAACAAGCTGTAGAAGGTATATGCAACACACAGAACTGATCAGCAAATCTAAGCTGGTAATGAGCTGCAAGAAGCCATAAAAGCAATTTGCTAAATCTCTGGATTGCTAACTCCATGTTAGACGCCCGATTTTCCCTTTGACAGTAAGAATTGTGGGGTTAGTCTGGGGGCTCAAGCACTACCATATTTCCACCAGAAACGTGCCTGAAGCCCAGCCAGTGCCGTCGCAGGGCAGCTCAGGAGAGCTGTGTTTCGGTGGTGGGCTCCCCGCCGTACCAGTGCAACCACGGGAACGTGCTCTCAGAAGGACACTGGCGTTTCTCTGAATGGAATGCGTCTTCCCCAAAAAAAGCAATCGAATTATTATTTTGCAAAAGTATTTTTAAAACTCCGTTACTCCCCATCATACCAAGATCATCATACCATTATCTTTAATAAGTGCTGCCATTGCTTAGGAGAGAACCAGCCTGTAAAAAGGAGAGATATGGAAAAGCTGTGCCCATCACATCAGTGGCCCATTTATCCGGGGATTAGAGCTACCTGCTGGTGCGTGGTGTTGGCCAAGACTAAGGCGAGCTCCATATGTAGCGAATAGTTGGCATAAGAAATTTTACAAAGGAGATTTAGGGAAAGATTGATTTTTTTCAAAACAATGTTTTGAAGAATGGAATGATGCTACCTTTCTCCTCTACCTAGGCATTGCAACATCTTTGGAGGAAAAGTCTGAGGATAGGTTCAAAGGGGCTGACTTCAGTCTGGAGCCTGTTAAGATAAACTGTATTTAAACATCAAAATTGCAGAAACTTGGTGTCTTAGGATCGCTGTTGCAGTCTGTCCTGACACTGCTGCCAGAAAAGGGAAGCTATAGCTGCAGTCCAGGCGCCTAGAGGATTCTGATGTGTCTCAGTACTTATGGGGTCTTTGGTGCTCCAATACCTGTAAAATTCCCAGCAGAAGACATGCGTGTGCCCTCAGAGCAGATGAACAAAGGCTTTCTGAGTTGGAACTCAAAACTGGTTTGCACTGAAAATACTGAGCCCTTACATCTCCATTTGTACGCAGTACACTGCGACATTCCAATATGGCGAGGATTTAATATTTAAATAGCGGGGGAAAGTTTCCCCACAGAGATTAAGAGAGGGGAAAGCAAATAACCCAAATACCAGAGGCCATGGATCAAAACCAGCCCTGCTAGTCAGCAAGCCAGAGCACCAGCTTAAGCAGGTTTCTTCCCCTATTAATCGGTTTAGGTGGCAAAAGCAAAGCCCGCACACCAGCTTGCTCTCTTAATTACACGGAGAGATTTTTTTTCAAAAACAGGTGCCTGCATTTAAGTTTCTAGGAAAATATTTTCAAATGAGTTATTTGATTTAGGGTTACAGGCTTCTACTCAAAGATAATGACCTTGTTTGCTAGATCACTTTGGCTCTTTTGACAACACTAAAGTATAGTTTTTGTTTAGGTGCCCAAGCAGCGTGACTCAGCCACCAGGAGCGTGCCCTGCAAGAGTGGACCCAGAGGCCGCTGCTGGATTCTCAGCACTTGTGAAGAGCCAACACGTTCTTTTGTTCCCATTAGCGGATGGTTATTCTTCAGACTGATGCTTCCAGGCTTTTCTAGTCATCACATAGAAATTAAAAAAAAAAAAAAAAAGGCTTAATTTTATTTTTCAAGTATGAAGAAAAGTAACTGTGTTAAAATTAACAGGCTTGGTTTAGACACGAACATATTAAAATTTGGGTACTTCAGATTTCTTTCAAAAACTCTCCACTCTGCTTACCATTTTTGCTGTTTTTTAAAGAAATGAGTCCATGTTCTTTCTATAATAAAATTTTAGTATGAAGAGAAAACATGAAAACCAGGTTAGAGTTATGGTTTCCAATACAAGCCTAAATTAACAGAAAAAAAAAAAAAAAAAAAAAAGAGAACACAAACCATCTTTAAATGTGCACCTATGTGCCTGAATTTCAACTCGATTCAACACCCACAGGGGTGGTTTCGGGTGCAACTGCACCTCAGAGCGTTTACAGAGAGCGACATGCAAATGGTCCCAAAGCGTAACGCCGCGTCCTCAGCAGATATCCTTGCCCACGTGACGAAGTGTACTTTAAGCAAAAAGCTAAAGACCAATAGGTCTCAGGAAGTCATACAGGGGAGCCAGAGGACAAACTTCATTTTTCACTCATTAGATTAAACTTTCACATTTCACAGAAAGCAAACATGTTCCTCGTCTTGGAAAGAGATTTGCTGCTTTACACTCAGCTTCCCTCTTAGTCTAATTTGCTCCTTGAGCCGCAACACTCTGAGTAAACTGGCCCATCCATTAATCATGGATTTATAAGAAAATTATTTTTTTATAATATTTTACTTATATTACTGTGGCATAATATTTTACTTATATTACTGCAATGCCCAGGCAAACCTGATTGTGATGAACACTGTGCAAATCAGAGCTCTTCAAACAAGCACTAAGGCTCCAGGGTCAAATGCAGGCAAGCTTTCAGCACGAGATGGCAGCTGCACGACCCCTCTGTGGCTGTATGGGGTGTGTAACGATAAACCCCTCCCAGCTCTACTCAGGAAAAGTTACAACAGTGGTGTAGACGCAGCGCTGTCTCCAGCCCATCAGCGAATACGAGGCAGCAGCCAGGGAGGATGTCCCAAACGGGTTGCAGAAGGCAGTGGAGCAGAGCCAGACAAGGGTGTCATCAACAAGCAGCCTCCAGAGGCAGGAGAGTACCAGGGTTAGAAGAAGGGGGCTGAGGCAAACGCAATCTTTACGCCCCATCAAGGGTTTGCAGGACGTGAAAGCACGGCTGCCAAGGTCCACCCTCTCCTCCATCTCCTGTGCAGCAGCCTCCGCTGCCAGGAAGAAGATTATCTGCCTCTGCATCTGGGAGGGCACCAGAGGCTAAGAGCCACCACCCACGGCGCCTGCAGCTAGGTTTTAGGGTGACTCCTGGTCAGGGTGGGAAGGGCCCCTGCCTGCGGTTGGCACTGGAGGCAGTGGTGACAGCCACGAAGGTGCTGTGGATGCGAGGGATGGGTGAAGCTGCAGCCACAGGGGGACTGTGCTGTGTCCTCGGTGCTGGCGGGGACAGGCAGGGAGACGGAGTGGCTGGGCTGCAGCTGGAGCTGCCACAGCAGCCCGGGATTTCTGAACAAGACTCTGATTCTCCATCCTCTTCTGGAGCTTTCTGCCAGCCAGGGGCACCAGGTAGCAAGGCCCTTGCCTGTGCTGGCTGATAAGGTCTTGGTGGTGGCAAGAACTGGTAGGAAGGACATGGACCTGTTGGAGCAAGTCCAGGGGAGGGCCACAAAAATTACGAGAGGGCTGGAACACCTCTGCTATGAGGAAAGGCTGAAAGAGCTGGGGTTGTTCAGCCTGGAGAAGAGAAGGCTGTGGAGTGACCTTATTGCAGCCTTTCAGTACTTAAAGGGGGCTTATAAGAAAGATGGGGACAGACTTTTTAGCAGGGCCAGTAGCGATAGGACAAGGGGTAATGGTTTTAAACTAAAAGAGGGTAGATTCAGACTGGACATAAGGAAGAAATTTTTTACAATGAGGGTGGTGAAACACTGGAACAGGTTGCCCAGAGAGGTGGTAGATGCCCCATCCTTTGAAACATTCAAGGTCAGGCTGGATGGGGCTCCGAGCAACCTGATCTAGTGGGAGATGTCCCTGCCAATTGCAGGGGGGATGGACTGCATGACCTTTAAAGGTCCCTTCCATCCCAAAGCATTCTGTGATTCTACGGTAAGAACTGCAGTGGTAATGGGAGGGAAGAGGAGGACTAGGAGAGACTGGAGACCTTCTTCCTCCAGCCACTGTTCCTGGCCTATTTGCTTTCATGGGGAAAAAGTATTTTCTGTAGCTACCGAATTCACAGGAAAACAGAACTGCACCCTTGTGAAGGGATGAAAGCCCTTGCAGAGCCACTATTGATGGCTGTATTCCACATTTTAAACACGATGTTTTGCAGCAAAAAGGGGCACAAGTAAACCTTTACTTTATGACAGTGTTTGGGGGCAGCCACCTTTTGTGTAAAATTGCAGCACTGAACACTGTTGTTCTATATAACCAGAGGCTATTAGGACTGAGGGTACCTCAAAGCATTTGAGACTAAAAGGCGCCCTTGAAATCTGCATTTGCCTGTATTAGGCCAGTACTTCGCACACAAGTCTTGAGTTGTGTTGCAGAAGCTGTGGCAAAGCTCCTGCTGGGGAGGAGAACCTGAGTGATGCTGTCAAATTCTGCAGGCAAAACGGGAATGCCAATGCACTGAAAAGAAATCAGCAAAGTATGGGCAGAGAGAATACAGGGAGCGGCATCTAAAATGTGGCTGTTGGTGTGTGGGAATAATCAGACTCACTTGTCATCAAATACACGGAAACACTTAAATCTGCTAGACAAAGTAGACAGAAGGTTCCATACCCTTTAATCATCCTCATCACAATATTCATAATAGTCTGGCTCATAATGATTCCTGTTCTAACACCACTGCTTTTATAAAAGAGAATTCACCCAGAGTGAATTTGGCCCCATATAACTAGAGATGACTCCACAACGTTTTTGGAATTTAATTTCAAATCATAGCCGCAGGATTCCTTCAATATTGAATATAAATCCCAAGCCAGCAACAATGGTGGCAATGATCCAGGTGACAGAACTGGCTATGGGTGACACAAATCTACATGTAAAGTCTCTATTATTGTATATATTAATTTTGTGTTTGTTTTGAGAGGGAAGGAATTGTTCAACGTTTTTACTTAATCTGTATCCAATAGTTCATGTTCTTTCCAGGGTGGCAGGAAAAGAAAAAAAAGAAAAGAAAAGAAAAGAAAAGAAAAGAAAAGAAAAGAAAAGAAAAGAAAAGAAAAGAAAAGAAAAGAAAAGAAAAGAAAAGAAAAGAAAAGAAAAGAAAAGAAAAGAAAAGAAAAGAAAAGAAAAGAAAAGAAAAGAAAAGAAAAGAAAAGAAAAGAAAAGAAAAGAAAAGAAAAGAAAGGAAAAGAAAAGAGAAAAGAAATAAAATAAAATAAAATAAAATAAAATAAAATAAAATAAAATAAAATAAAATAAAATAAAAAAGAAAAACTGTGCCATTAAGCAAACTGAAATAAATGAAAACATTTATTTCTAAAGAAGGAAATGTTCCTGAAATACTTCATGTTCAGCAAAGAGTTTTGGTGAAAGAAAAGAAGAAAACAGTAAAGTTGAAATATTTCTGGTCATATTTAGAAGTCTGACTTTTAACTTCAAGATAAGATTTTGAGACTAATTTTAGCTTAATCAGATTAGTCTAAAGCTATGTGAAATGTTTAATTTCAGGTCCATTTGAATATTTCGGTCATGTCTTGCCAGTGGGAATTATTTCCCCTTCTGATTTCTCAGTTTGTCCATCTGATTAAAACCAAAAATTATTTGCGCAATCTATTCAAGAGGTCTGAACTCTGTTCTCAGCTGTAGGCAAAGGGTTTGGCCCTGGAGAACACGGCTTTCAGAGCCCATGTGGTTGGTTTGCTGGAGTTACCTTCTCTTAGTTATTCACGTTGCACCACTTATCTGTGTGTTTTCTAGTCAGCCCATGCCCACGATCTCCCTTTTGAGGGCAGAGCTATATGGCACACAGCTGCTGTGGCAGTACCAACACAGGCGTTCTCAGCAGTCGAGAACAGCCCAGGGAGGCTTCAGCTAGCAGGGCTATGGGGGGAAGGGTGAGTATTTACACATACCTCTCAGGATATTGCTCTTAACAGCAGACAGAACTAGGGAGACAGACCACAGGCTGCTAAGGGTGAACTTCTTTCCCTTCCCAGAGAGCCGCCTTGTAGCCTGAGTCCTACCAAAAATTAAAGGTGCCTTGGCTGACCAGAAAGATTGCGTGTTTAGGTTAAGTGTATAATGGCCTACATTTGATGGAGCTGCAGAGCGAGCTTGGGATTTCCTAGACAGCTCCTAAGCCAGTAACAAGTACAGTAAGTCTTTCCCCTTTTTCTTGGATTGTTCGAAAGACGGATGAAAACGTGAAAGCAATTATGTCCGTCAGACCTCTCGAAATTACCGCACCAGTCACAGCCTGTGACGAAGTCCCTCTCTGACTGCCTGAAATGGTCAGAAGGGATCTGCTTTCTGAAGCAGAATGTGCTGTAAGGGCTTGGGGACGGCAGAGGCTCTGCACACACAACGCGCCTTTGCAGGCACAGCGAAACCTTCCCATTCAGTGATCTTATTACACATATGCGTGCTTGTTTTCTAGAGGAATGGACATATATAGGGCATACATAAACAAATTCTTAATCCTTAGTAATTAGCACTGCTTATGAGAGTGATAGACATAATAACTTTTTCTCTTTTGTTTTTAGATTACAGGATGTGGCACACTGTAACGCAGGCTGCTGTGCTGCTGCTGCAAAAATACCCTGCTGCAAGGGAGGGGGGATTTGTCTTCATCTGAGGGAGGGTCGTCGACCAAATCTGTCCCAAGCCTGTTTGATACTTCTCTCGTAAATGAAATGATGACAATCCTCTGGTGAGTAGGAAACATTCCAGAGCCGGGGTGTAGGGTTACACAATGGTACAGTGTCTTGCCCCTGATTTATAATTTGAGAAGCAGATTGCGTTCAGGCAGAATGTGAGCTGAACAATGAGGTTTCTAGTCCTGATCTCGTTAACAGAGATTTATACCAAGAGGCTATTGTATCTTGTTCTTTTAGTTTGCCATGCCAGCAAACATTCATAAAGTTATTTAAAAAAGAAAGCTTCTGTCACACACTTAGGTCAGAAAGTTCTCAGGAAAACAGCTAGTCAAATACAGAGTGGTCTCAATCTGCACCTACTATGGCTTATGTCTCTGGCCTTAATAAGTCTCAGAGTGATTACTGGATCAAACATCACACTCAAGCTTATTACACGTAAAGATTTGTGGAGACACGGCTTAAAACGCCTTTTCACATATTTATGTTTGTTCACAGCTGAGTCACGCTAGGATAGCTTATGATTTGCAAATCATACATAATCACCAAAAGAATGTTCTTCCAGTGCAGAAGAACTGGATGGTGGAATAACAAGAATATCCCAAGAGCTCCTTTCCCTCCTGCTGCCCCCAGAGCCTCTGTGCTAAATGAAAGGTCGTAAAGACATGGCCTGGAACCTGCTCTTTGCTGGCAGCCGAGTAGCCATTGTGCATGCAGAAGAGGATGCACAGCACGTTAATTAATGTTTCAACAATGCTGCCAGCCCATTTGGCCTGACCACCAGTAAAAAGAAAACGGAGGTTCTTTCCCAGTCTCACCGTGCTGGAAAAGAGACCGGCCCAGCCGCGTGTGTTGACAGCGCAGCTCTGAAGCCTGCAGACCAATTCTGCTGCCTCAGCAGGAGGCTGTCTCGGAGTGTCACGGCAAGAGATGAAGTCACACAGAGCACAGCAAAATCCAGCACGGCTCACAGGAGATTAAAGGACAGTGTATCTGGAATACAGGAGGCATCTGGCTTCAAAGTAACTACGTGCCACCCAGCTGTCATCACCATTTTTTCATACTTCTGTGAAACATGGCCAGTTTATCATTACCACGGCATGTGACTTCCCAGTTCCACCTGCACTGACTTTTGTGCTGTTGCTGGTATAAATAACCATACAGTGCAAGTAGCCCATTATTCGCAGCCCTGTTGCATAGCGAGTGCTGTAGCAATGCTCCCGTGAGCTCCGTTCCCCAGACAGCTGATGCACAGGTCAGATGAGAGGCCACTCAGACCCCGATGCAATGGCCAGTTTACATGTATTAAACAGCTGAGAGGAGGTGAGGAGACAGGGCAGCAGAAACATGCCGGGCAAATCTTCAGACAGCTGCCAGCTCCACAACATGGAAAACTGCTGCTAAAGAGCATCTACTGTTGCAAAGAACATGGATCAGCCACATCACACGCAGAAAGAAAGAGAGCAACACTATGCAGTGCAGGGGCATGGGGGAACGTGGGTGTTGTGAAGATCGACAGCGTTGTCTTTGCTATGTGCAATTTGTTCTGTGAAAAGAGGACACGTTTCTCCCCAGCAAAGGTAAGACAGCTGAACCTTTGCATGTTGAATTAGCAATGGAGATCATCCTTACATCCTATTGTGGGACTGTAGCTGGACCTGCCTTTTGGGTTCCTCTGCCTGAACCAGTAGAGATTAAAAGAAATAATGCAATAGCCTGTCAATTAGCTCCTGGCCTCACTGGTATAGAAGGCAGTTGCACAGTATTTTTAACCTTCATTTTTTAAACAGATTTTGAAATGGATTCAGGTTATCTCCGCTTCGTATCACGTACCTTTGCTCTCTGGTGAGCCTGGGGAAATAGGAACATCTTGCTCACTTTTTCTGTGCTATCCGTTGTTTTGCAAGCTTTTTCCAGAAGAGTTCAGACTGCACTGCAATAGCAGCTTTTCTGTCTTGCTAATGACTTGTTGCTGAATGCCAGACAGCCCAAATATGGAATAATTAGGATAGTAATGGATGACATTTTCTAGGCAATATGTGAATGATAAGCTTTAACTAACTTTGGCAGTCTTGTGTTTAAACCGTACCTTTTTTCCTTTGGCTGAACGTTTGGTGTTAAGTGACAGAAAAATGTGAACTTTTCCTTCTTTTTTTCCCCCAAATGTATTAACTAGTCTTTATCTCCCACAACAGCCACACTTCCCATAAATCTTACTTTCCATCAAGGAAGTTCTCCTTTACACATTTCCTATCCAAGTGCAATTGATTTCCAGCATTTTACGCTTCCTTTAGTATGAAGGACTGGAAGAGACAATCCAGAGAGTTTGCTCTACTCCAGCTACTGAAGCTCTCTCAAAGTGCAACGATCTGATAAGATGATGCTTAAAGCAATGAATCCTTTGTTAAATCTTTGCAACCAAAAAAACCGTTTTCAATTGTCTTCTGTGTTTCCGTTCTTGGAAAGCCCTCAGTGCCATTCACACTTCCTACTGCAGTTCTTACAGCAGGATCACCCAGCCTCCCCTCTGAAAACTGCACTTTCCATGTTTCTGAGGACCTAGCCCCAGCGTGGGAAAAGCAGGGCTGGGTTTATGCAGGAGGACGCTATGCAGAAGCTTCTGGCCTCAGCTTTGGAATCAAGCTCCACAATGTGTTTTCTTCAATCATATATTGTATTCACACACTCAATCAAAATGGCAAGAGCCACGTTATTAGATCCACACACTTTGATTTTGAAAAAGATAAACTTGACAGAAAGGCTCCTGTTGGTAAGAGCAACTCATTATGGCAAACTCACTGGCCGAGGGACTGCTCTGACCATTAGACCCCTACACAAAAGGCAACCAGGGCCACCTCCTCCACCCCGACCTTGCTCTGATGGGTGTTCCATGTTACCTGGATCTGTTAGGTGTACTTTAAGGGTACCTCATTTTTCAGAGCATGTATACTCAGGGACATGTAGACTTGGGCTCTCAAATGCCTTAGACCTAGGACTGGTGCCCAGATAGTCTGTTAACCCCAGGTAGCAGCATTCCTGTGCACAGGCAGGAACCAAACTTTGGGTATGGATTAGGCACTGGACCTGTGTCCTGATCTTATTTAGCCACTTAGATATGTGCATGTCATTTGGAATCTTCCCAGAGGTTAATATCCTTCAGAGAACTAAATAATTATTCCTGGCTTCTAGTCACTCATATATATATATATATATATATATATACACACACCAATAGTCATAGCATTTGTGCTGTCTCGTTATCTCAATGAATTAGGACAGAGGAATATAAAAGACTTCTCCAACCTTATTGAGGCTACGTACTACTTTAATAAACAAACAGCTCTCTCCAGAGTCTGTCTTTGCCACGGTCCAACCGCATGGTCCAATCTCAGTGCCGTTGAACCCCTATTAGGCCCCTTGCTCACAAGCTCTGACAGCTCATGTTGGAATCATAGAATCATTTAGGTTGGAAAACACCCTTAAGATCATCGAGTCCAACCATGGCCCAATGTTGGGCCACTTAAGGAGTCACAGACCTCATCTGTTCATCCTCCCCATCTCTGGAGATTTGCATCCCCATGGCTCAGCTCTACTTCACAGCCCAGAACATGTTAGTTAATACCCAGGGCTGGGACCTGGGGCACCTCGGGGCTCTGACTCACAAGCCTCTTCATGGATAGCACTGGAAGTAAAAACGCAACAGTGCTGTTTGCCAGGCTATCCCCAAGTGATGTGAGACAGGGGACATTCAAAGAAGTAATTGGATAAAAAATGCATACTTGCAAAAGGGAGAGCCCCTGTGTGCTCACAATACCCCCCCACCTTCCCTCTTTTCAGGGAGGTAGATGTTTCATGCTTTTTCTGGCCGTGAGCGCATGACAGGAAAGGAGAGGAGATGCCACGATAATAAACACTGCACAGAGACCATTTCCAACAAGGAAACTGCCTCTGGCTCTGCATGGGACTCCACAGATACACAGATGGTGGCTACATAGATTAATATCTCAAGGAGTTCTCATTGCAGTTAAAATAAGCTTGTTTTCTTTTCAGTTTAGGCCTATTCTTTTTTCTTCTTTTTTTTTTTTTTTCTCTGTTATTGTCTTTAATGCACTGCCAGATCAATACCTAAGGAGAATGGCTGCAGGGCCAGAGGCAGACTTCTGGATCCAAGCTTTGGCAGGCAGGGAGAGAGAGAAGCGGAAAGGAGGAGGAGTTGCCAACTGAGCTAACTATGGGCAGCACCGTTCCCAGGAGACCCTGCAGCAAGGTGCAGAGCTTGCCGAAAGCCATTTGGGCACACGTGGTAATTTCAACAGCCAGATCTACTGAACTGGCTCCCGCACAGCTGTGGTCTAAATGTATTACTTTATTCACCATGGAGGGTCCAATGCAACTGTCCTTCATGCATGGAGAGAGGATACTGTCCCTAGCTTTGTGTTAGTTTTTATTGGCATTTAGAGCAGACTCAGCCTCATCTCTTCTTTCATCTCATTCCTGAGAATGCTATGGGGTACACACTGTTTGAGAGACGCTGTACAAATATAATTGCGTAGTTTTGCATTATAGCAACCCAAACGATGAGAACATCATCAGGGCAAACTTTGCCTGAATAATGTACAGAAAAGTATGCTGAAATTGTTTTGAGAGTGGCTCATCTCCATTCTGCATCCAATACCAAAAGAAATTTCGAGACCAGTTCTAAGTTGTTCTGCATCTGCCATTAATGGAGGAACAGAGACTCCATACAGAAGAAAACTTCATACTTTCAACCCCACACCAGAACAGCATGAAGGAAAGTCAGTACCATCTTTCTGCAGAAGTCCTCAAGGGTCTATTTTCTGAGGTCCTATCACCTGGGCTCAGTTATTCCAACAAGAGCAATAAATACTAAGGTTCTTTCACCGCTTTTTGCAGGTGACCTTTTTGGCTCATAGCATTTACACAAACAGGCTGCTCCAGGAAAGCACTTTTCAAGTTCCCTATTGGTCATATCAAAGATTTTTAAATGAAACTATATACAGGACAAAATCTCTTGATTAAAAGTTTAGACGAAGGAGATTATTAGGAGGCACTAAATCCAAATGGCCATTTGTTAAGTATGATTATATTATAGACCAAATTGGGTATAATAGATCAGGTGCCATTTGGGGAGTCAGATATCCCTAGTCACTCAGCATGCTGATAGCTCAGAATCTGTAACTCACAGATTTCCAAAATGTTGGGGACCTACACCACAGGGAGGGGGAGCATTATAAAAGCTATTGTCCAATATTCTCATATTATTATATAAAAATATAGGTAATAAGTATTATAGTGTATATACTGTATTGTATATGTATAGTTATATTATTATATGTTGCTAATATTGTCATTACATACTTATTTTTACATTGGTGTCTTCTACAAAATGAGGAGCCAAGAAAAAGCTTGAGTTTTGTGCCTTGCTGCATGAGCTAGGAATACAGAAATATAGGAGGAGATTACTTTTCCTTTGAATGTAAAAGCTGGATCATTCTGAAGAAAAGTGGCACTGCTCTCTGCAGAATACTTTCATTTGGTTTTTGTGTTATTGATAATAATCCAAATTCAAGGCAAATATGCTGCCATGAAATCATCAAAAGAAGTGGGTTTTTTTTTTTTCATTTTGGAAGGAGAGAAGGTGAAATAAAGTATTCAGCATACTGAAAGGAGTAATTTTTGTACAATGTTATAATAGTCCAAGGCTTTAAAAGGCAGCTTCAGAAGCTTTTAGTGACATCTGAAGGGACAGGGTTTAAAGTTCCCGTTTATTTTAATGGAAATTGGGTGTTCACATTTTTTGGAAAGATGTGAAAATCTCAGGTATGATTTATAAACCAAGTACACACACAGCATTGGAACAGCACCCAAAAAGAGCAATAAATGTACAGAGCACATTGCAGCAGATCAAGGTGAATCCAATGGAAATGCCTAATTCAGTTCCTGAATGCCAAAGTGTAAATCCTTTCCAGAAGTCACGTCGAAAAGGCTTTAACAAATAACATAATTCTTAAAATCATACAGATTTTCCCTGTCTGCCTGGGTCAAAATTCTCTTTCAGTGGGACATAGCTGCCAGCCATGTTACCCTTCCCCTGAGAGCTGAGTACGAACACAAAACTTTGCGGCACAGCACTTACAGCCCTGAAGAGTCCTATCAATTTAGCTTGGCACTGCATGCAACATCTGGCCCATAATTAATACAGCATTTTAAGATCCTTCTGGTGCTATTAAATTCAAGGTATATTAAACCCAATGAATCTAAAATTTTTTTTTTTTCTGGAGCAGAGAAAAACTGAAGGGTTAAGGAAGGCAGAGTTATTAACATACTTTAAAAAGCAGGAGTACTAGATTTCACATCTCTGCCTGTTCTCTTTTGTCGTTAATAAGACAGTACTCACACATTAGCGTGTGGGGTATCAGATGGCCCTTTTGTGCTTATTCATTTCCTACAAAGAACGTAACTACCGTGGCCGCTCATGTTTCCTTTGGCAGCTGAGTGGCCCGAGGTTTAACATGCCGTAAATCTGCAGCTGTAGCAAAGCCCAGGTCCCACCAGGTCCGTGGCCGCTGCGTTTGCTGCGTGCTGAGGAGGGCCCCAAGCTGTCCCCCTGGGCCACTGTGTGTCACCTGCATCCCACTGCGGTCTGCACCGCTACCCTTCACTGCCTGGCCACCACTGGATGTAAGCCAAAAGCTATCCCTTGGTGGCCTACTGCTGCTGCGTATGGATTTATTCAGAAAGTTTGAAGAAAAGTTAAAAAGAATTGTACGGTCCCATTGTAGACTGAGGAATTAGAAATTTTGTATGTCTCCTGGAGATGTGTAGAAATTCTGTGTGAGATAATTGCCATGTGCTTCCTTTATAACAACTGGAGATAAATAGACCATTTTAAGGTACAATTCATCTGTCCCTATGTATCTAAAACAGGTCAGATGCATCAGTTCCTTAAAGTGCCTGTTTGTCTCCAACGACTTGAAAGAGAGCTTAGAGACTAGGTCAGACATAAGCACTGTGTAGAAGGCAGATGATATGAATGCCATTGTAGACAGACTCAGAAGAGGTCTATTGACTTCTCTTCACTTTTTCTCTTGGCATACTGTCTTTTAACTAGATCTCAAGATGAGATTACCAAAATTAGCTACAAAAGGATGTATTAAATGAGAACTTGATCATCACCAATGCACCCTCTGGCACATCCTGGCCAAACTGGTCATGTCCCGGTAGACACAACTTTGTTCACTTGCAGTCAATTCTCCTTTATCCAAGTAACTGAAGAGTTGAGATTCCACAAGTAAATGAAAAAAAATGTGTTTCTAAACCTAAACCTAAAAGTTTGAAATCTCTGCATCCTAATTCCTGACATGTCCGGTGCAACTGGTATACTGGGTGTGCAGAAGCTAAGCTGACTCTGCATAGGCCAGTTTGGCTGTATCTCTATCAGTAAATAAACTGGACCAGAGCCAATTCTCTAGCTCCAAAAGCAAGTGGCATGCTACAGCTTGCAACCACACAGCTAAACTCTCTTTCCACCTGAAGCAGCTGGCTTTGTTCATATTGCATTTGGGAACAGTCCCAGGACTGTGCCAGGCCCTAAGCTGGGCTTGGACACTGTCTGGGAAAGTGCCAGCTGGCACAGGCCGTACCATGCCAGGGACTGTGCTGCCAGTTAAACTGTATAGACCATTAACAGGTCAGTGCCTAAACCCACCCCCTGTGTTACTACATGCTCCCAGTGTAGCTACAGAGGTGGTTTAAGAGTCTAATAAAATACATTGGCTCAGACATACTGCTATGTGAATGTGGGTTACAGTTTCCATCAGCAGCCAGATCATATGTTTCTGGCCCTAGGACATGGTTTAACTTCAACAAAGATAATATGGCCATCAATATTGAATAATTGGCTGTATTTTCAATATCATATCACGTTGTGAGCATATCAAGGGAAAACAATATATTGCAGTAGCATGCTCAATATTAAACTGGAGTGGAGTTTTGATATTACACCTCCCGAGTCTCTAGACTCAAACTTTCAAGGCAGAATTTTCAATGTTTCCTAAATAATTTTCCCAATCCAACCTGACCAACTCTGCTATAAAGGTTTGAGTTACTCTAGATGGAAGATTTAACACATAGGAAAAAAAGCTATTTAAAATTTAGTAAACAAAAAGCACATCTACAGTGTCTTGTTGGTGTCTGCTAGAGTTTTGTGCCCATGTCTTATCTCCTGAATGTCCGTGCTGCATAAGTGTTAGTTCACCCTCAAGCTCCGCTCTGGAGCAAGCTCAGTTGTTCCTGGGCTGGGAAGAACCAGGCAGAGACTAAGAGATGGTGTGTGCCAGTGTCCCACCCCCACACTGCATGAAGACACAGTACAAGTGTGACTCATGTTGGATTTGGCTTCTCCCTGACTAACCAGTATTTCAGCAGGCCTCTTGATGGACTCATGTCCTAAGCCACCCTTGCTGTTACACAACAAAAAGACATATCTGGCAGCCTGCGAAGCAGCTTCCCAACAGCAGCCCAGGGCAACATCTTAAAAGGACCATACTCAAATCAATGGCTCCATTGTCAGAAAGATTTCTTAGCAGCAATTTAAAATTACACTGAGTGCCATAGCACAAGCTGGTTTTATACAAACTGACGCACAGTGCTCGTTCTATTTCATATATCCATTTGTATATCTATGTATATGCATATGAATTTTGTCTCTCGTATGTATATGTGTGTGTGTACATACATGCAGGAGGGGCAACCAGCCCTTGGGTGCAGGCAGGCATAGCTGCCTAACCTATACCAAGGTACACGTGACCTTGTGAGCATGGCTGCAGCAGAGTTCTTCGTGATCCATGATTGCTGTGACCATTATCTTGAGCAGCAGGTCTCTGCTTTGCTTCTCCAGAAATGAATACAAGTGAGAATCCTAGGGAGGAGCCCTCTTCCCAGGCTGTGACACGTATCCCTGTAGACTCACACATCTAATGGATTCATCGGCACTGTTGCTCTGGTCACTTGTTTTTAAGTTTTCCCAGCAACTGGGTATTTTTTTCTTTAGGGTGTATCTATACTGCTAAATGAAAGAGGACCAGGTAATAAGCTCAGGCATTCACACTTATTGTCACACTGCTTAATTCTTAGTGCTCCCTTGACTCTGTTTTGGACCACTCCAGTTGTCACTAAGAGAAGTCAGTCGTAGAGGGAGTTGACCCTGTGGAGTGTGGACACAAGCCAGTCAGTGCTATTCAGCCTCAAGGCTTGAATCAACTCAGCCGTATAAACACAGCCAAAGAGTCTGTATGTTCAATGAGATGAAAAGGAGCAAACAATCCTGATTCCATTTAATGCCAAGCTAGGGCTCTTAACACCGCCTTTCCCGCAAATCAAGCTGTTGTATTGTCTAGCTAAGAGCTTTTGTCCAATGAGGGGATGAGAGTTTGAGAAATCTGTCTGTCCTGATAATGTTGCAAGGAGCGTTCAGGTTTAGTATCAATGCTTCACTAGGACATAGTCAACATGTTGATTTTGGTAAAATAAAAGTCTGGAATAAGGAAGATTTTCAAAATAAACAGGATCCTAGGAAGGACATTCACTTTAATTTTATGTTTATTTTTCCCCAGAGGGGAAGAGGTAGAGCTTTCCAACCTTTTAAGTTGCATGCTAACTGCATAAAGAATGGGGATAAGTTAACTTTGACTATTTTTTCAATTTCTTTAGGGAACTAGATGCCAATGCATTTCAAGTTTTTTGTTAACCTCTGAATACTTCTATGCAGGGGCCACCTTACCCATCTAACATGATCCTCAGTACTTCCAACTTAATCAAATTTATCTTATCATCAGATGATTTGCCAGAATTACAGTTCACAGGATATTTGGCATCATTGATCTAATTTATGACAAATAAAAGGATATAAATATATAGGTATAAAAAATTGCTTCCTGAGACCCCTTGTTTATTCCTTGAAGACTCTGCTTTTCCCTTATTAACTCTCAATGTGTGTTCTAAAGCTAACTTTTAAAAGTATGTTCTTTAAAATTATGTATTAAGATTGAAAACCTAATTATCCACCGAATGGTATATTTGCATCTTGAGATATTGACATCTGATTAATATGTATGACTCCAGTCCTTCTGCTGTTGAATTAAAAGGCAGAACTCGATAACTGTAGTGGGAATAGCATCTGAAACATTTTCAGGGACCTAAAATGGAGAAGAGAAATGGCTAGAAAGGAAAGAAAAAGAAAAAAAAAAATAAAAAAAAGCCTCAAAAAAACCCCAACACAACCAAAAACAAATAAAAAACATAGTAGCAAAGCTTGTTTATGAATTAACTTAAATTTACCTTTCAAGGAAAAAAATAATAAAAAAAAAAAGACCTTAAGACCTTACAGCCAACTCCAGGCTTGTCAGCCATAATAAGTTCTGTTAGAACAGTCTTTTGGAAAAATCTTTTTTTCTCTTTGTGCTTCTGGAATAAGGAAATGCTTACAAGCTCTCTAGAAAATTAAATAATATTTTCTGAAATGTATGGAGATCTCTAGCTAGAATTATAAAGCATCAGATTGTGTACCATTCTGAACGCATTCAAAAGATGATTTTGTAAGCTCTGAAGGAAGTTATGGGTTTATTAAGAGCACCTTATCCTTTCCTTGCTTGTTGTGTCTTGGGTACAGGCTTGAAAACCCTTAACACCTCTCCTTCAGATTACAAACTCTTATTATACACGTCTGGCACAACTGGTCTATTTTTTGGCAAGGATCTCTTGGTCTACTGTTATATAAATCATTTTTCTAAAGGTTGCTTCCCTGATCCATTTTTTTTTTTCTAAGAGGGTCTTAATATCCAAACATTTACCCCTCTAGTCTAAATATTCCTCAGCTGAACTACAACATGATTAGGAAGACAACTGCAACTTTAGAGAAAATGGCAACGATCCCATTGTTCCCTCTGGGAGCCAGACCGGGCACTGTAACTCATGTATCCAGAAGAAGACGGTGACCTCGCATCCTTCTGTCAGGACTTCTGATTTTGAAGTTTGTAAGTTGAAACCTTTAGCAATCACTTCTTAATGCAAGCTCAAGCAAGGAGAATTTTAATTTAGACACTGAAATACAGAAAATATTAAAATCAAAAGTAAAACGTTGTGACTTCTCTTTCAGACTCATTGCTAAGGAATAAAAGCAGATTATTTATTCTTCATCATGTCTGCTGAATAGGAAGGACAATCCTGTCTCTCTTGCAGGGGCTGGAACGGATTGGTTTCCATCAATTTTCATAGTTTCTGGCTCAATTTGGCTTCTTGTTATTCCAAGTAAAAGGTATACATTCTTGGAAATACTTTAAGAAAGCATTTGTGTATAATTTTATTCAAATGATCCTGTGCAGAATGACAAACAAGTGAGGCCCTTACCTGGCCTGTATCTTAGAATGAGTTTGTCACTTCTCCATCAGGACAGTACTGCTTTAGTAACTGAGCCATGTGCACTCCTTTGGAAGGCTAAGAGGAACCTCATTCATTTTGTGCTGACTCTTTCACAACGGAGTCAAAGGGAAGATGGGATTAATGCTGACGTTCGAACTACACAGCATGATTTGTAAGACCCGAGGACTGAAAGGAGATGTAAACACCTGGTGGGGAAGACAATATCAAGACAGATCCCAGAAGAATTTTTTGCAGTTGCAAAGCATACTGTCCTGCTATACTTACTGTGGATCTGCAGCAGCCTTTTTGTTCAACTGTTTTGCAGGTGCAAATTTATTCTCAACAGATAAATTACAGAAGCAAACTAGTGTACATATCTTCTTGTCTATTGGCATCTGTAGACAAAGTGGTGAGCTCTCTGATTTGGTTTCCTACCAGAGGCCATGTACAAGATTTAGGCCACACATTTCATACCCAGAAACAAGAGCTCCACGCTCTCCTTGCCGTCTTGGACCTGCATCTGGGGAGAGGAACTGCTTACTTCCTCATGGATTCTGAGGCCTACTCCTGTCAGGAGATCAGTATTTAACACTGCACAGCAAACCACAACAGCTTAGAACAGAAAACAGAGAAGAAAAAAACAACTGATCCAGGAGGAGAAGTTTGCAAAGATAGCATAGCAATCACATTCTCTGATGTGTTATTTTATTCTGTTGTATAACTGGAGGTTTTGGATAAGCAGGCTTTCATTAGATAATCCCAATTTGTATGAATCAAAAACAACTTTACCAAAACTCATGCAGGGTTCTGAATAAAAACCTTCCTAGTTTTATGCCACCGAAAAAACACTTGGTAGGATAATCAGGAGCTTGATCTTCCCTGGCCTGCGAATTCAAGACAGATCTATTGTGCAGGTAGATCTGGATTTCCAAACTCTGTATTGTTGTTCCCAGAGCCTACAATTTCTAACTCTAATGAGGGCTTCACCCTGGCACTGAGGAAGATGCCTGGACGCTTGGTGACCTCCATCATAAGCTGTGGAACCCAAGTTTTAGACTTTCAGCTCTGCCCTGGGAGACTCCATGGGGCTTTCCTGACTACTAGAAATCCTGTAGATTCTCCAACACTGACAAAAAGCCCCAGATTTGCCAACAGGTGAGAATTAACCACAGAATTCCTGGAACTCAAACCAAAATAGTTACCTATTTCCAAACCTATTTCCTGATTCTTCTGTAGGAAATGTAGAAATGTCAAGTTTTTGTTCAAACTGAGTGACGGTTTTGACATCACCATGTTTCCTAAATTGACCCTATATTTCTTGACTTCAGGCTCTGCTGCCCTAATGCATCCAAAATAGATATCCTTGAAAGGCTACCATCACTCTTCAATTAGTCCTGGTTGCTATAGCCTGTCTCTTAGGTTGAGTAGAATAACAAGAACCTTTTGCTTCAGACTTTTACATGGGTGTCAATCTGCTTCCAAGCACTTATTATCTCTAGGTCCCTAGATATGTTTGTGTGTCCTAGAGTTGAACTCGCAGAGGTGAACAAGGACAGCCACAGCGCCTGATGCTTACAAGGAACCCATTGTCACCAGATCTCTGTCAGATTCTTAATCTCACTTTGAGCAGGTCAAATTGCATGAAACATCCTCTTACTCTGCCTTTTCCATGACAGGAGGTACTGGCATTACCTCTAGAAATAAATGTCTTGGCTGATAGTCTATTGGCTGCTGTGGAAGTCATAATTGTGGAGGAAAACAGCAAAACCTGGAGGTGAAAAAAAAAACAACAAACCATGGAGGAAAACAAAACCCTCCAGTCAGTTGGAAAATTTCAAAGAAAAGAAAAAAAAATTTCCAAAAAAACCTCTTTTCTTAGTATTTTCTTTATTTTTGTGGACAAGCCTACAATCACTTTAATTTTGACTTTGTGGAACATCTGTCCTACACCTAAATATCATCAGGATTCAAAGCATAGATTTTCCTCTTTTATGTGACTTCCCAAGCCCAATTCAGTAAGCATTCCCAGAGCTCTCCTGGCAGACAGAATACTGCACAAAACAAGAGAGCCAGTGGCTGTGTTACCCTTATCCTTTCATCTGTGTGGGTAAAGCTGGATTTTACCTGTAGGAGAAATGTTTATTAATGTATTGCCTCCACCTGAATGCTCACAAGTCCATGGGGCCAGACGGGATCCACCTGAGGATACTGAGGGAGCTGGCAGAGGAGCTGGCCAAGCCACTCTCCATCATTTATCAGCAGTCCTGGTCAACCAGGGAGGTCCCAGATGACTGGAAGTTAGCAAATGTGACACCCATCTACAAGAAGGGTCAGAAGGAGGATCCGGGGAACTACAGGCCTGTCAGCCTGACCTCAGTGCCAGGAAAGGTCATGGAGCAGATCATCTTGAGTGCCATTACGTGGCATGTGCAGGACAACCGAGGGATCGGGCCCAGTCAGCATGGGTTTATGAAAGGCAGGTCCTGCTTCATTAACCTGGTCTCTTTCTATGACAAGGTGACCCGCTTAGTGGATGAGGGGAAGGCTGTGGATGTTGTCTACTTGGACTTTAGTAAGGCCTTTGACACTGTCTCCCACAGCATTCTCCTGGAGAAGCTGGCTGCTCATGGCTTGGATGGGTGCACTCTTTGCTGGGTGAAAAACTGGCTGGACGGCCAAGCGCAGATAGTGGTGGTGAATGGAGTCAAATCCAGTTGGTGGCCGGTCACAAGTGGTGTTCCCCAGGGCTCAGTACTGGGGCCGGTCCTGTTTAATATCTTCACTGATGAGCTGGATGAGGGGATCGAGTACGCCCTCAGTAAGTTTGCAGATGACACCAAGTTGGGCAGGAGTGTTGATCTGCTGGAGGGTAGGAAGGCCCTGCAGAGGGACCTGGACAGGCTGGATCGCTGGGCCGAGGCCAACTGTGTGAGGTTCAACAAGGCTAAGTGCCGAGTCCTGCACTTGGGTCACAACAACCCCATGCAACGCTACAGGCTGGGGGAGGAGTGGCTGGAGAGCTGCCTGGCTGAAAAGGACCTGGGGGTGTTGGTTGACAGCCGCCTGAACATGAGCCAGCAGTGTGCTCAGGTGGCCAAGAGGGCCAATGGCATCCTGGCCTGTATCAGGAATAGTGTGGCCAGCAGGACCAGGGAGGTGATAGTGCCCCTGTACTCAGCACTGGTGAGGCCGCACCTCGAGTACTGTGTTCAGTTTTGGGCCCCTCACTCCAAGAAGGACATCGAGGTGCTGGAGCGTGTCCAGAGGAGGGCAACGAAGTTGGTGGAAGGGTCTAGAGCACAAGTCTTATAAGGAGCGGCTGAGGGAGCTGGGGTTGTTTAGTCTGGAGAAGAGGAGGCTGAGGGGAGACCTTATTGCTCTCTACAACTACCTGAAAGGAGGTTGTAGCGAGGTGGGGGTCGGTCTCTTCTCTCTAGTAATGAGTGATAGGATGAGAGGAAATGGCCTCAAGCTGTGCCAGGGGAGGTTTAGGTTAAATATTAGGAAAAACTTCTTCACCGAAAGGGTGGTCAAGCACTGGAACAGGCTGCCCAGGGAAGTGGTTGAGTCTCCATCCCTGGAGGTATTTAAAAGACGGGTAGACGTGGTGCTTGAGGACATGGTTTAGTGGTGGACTTGGCAGTGCTAGGTTAATGGTTGGACTCAATGATCTTAAGGGTCTTTTCTGACCTTAACGATTCTATGATTCTATAACTTCCAGATCAGATGGCAGTATACGACAGATCTCCATCAGTCTTGCTGTTGAAACTGACTCTCTTTGTGTAGAAGCGTAATACTTGTTGGGCTGAAGAGCATAAAAATGACCGTAGAATTAGTGGCCAGAGTATTCAACCAAAATCAGGGAGACTTTAATCCAAGGTCACATCTCAGTTTAAGAAGCATTTGGACAATGCCCTCAGACATACGGTGTGAATTTTGGGGTTGTCCTATGCAGAGACAGGAGTTGGACTCTTTTTGCTTAGAGTGGGGCTTTTGGGGGGATCTCTGTAACTATTCACATTTTGAAGTGGGAGCACAGACATGTAACTAAGAATCTGGATCTTGATGGGCATCTCAGCCCAACACCACTACCTTCTATGTCCTTTGTGGGTCTAGTGCTAAATTACTTGCATAAATTGCAGTAGAAGCTTTGTGGTCACATTGGGAACTGACTTCAGTTCTCCAAAGCCCAAGAGAAGCAATTCACAGTGGAGCCCATCTTTTCCTCCTTTCCTTTCTAGGAAGAACCGAATAGACTAGCTTTTTTTACATAATTGAAAACAATAGCAAGAAAAAATCTGCATGGCAATTTAGACTAAATAGTTTAAAATAAACTCTGAAACATAAGGCATTTTATAAAGGTCAAAGAACAAATATTGCAGTTCAGGAAAGACCTCATCATTTTAGTAAACAAATTGGAAAACAGCAATTTCTCCTCCCTCCCAGACTGGTTCAGGGCTTCGATTGCCAGCCTCTCAGATGGCCTAGGTTGAGATTCGTGATTATGCAATGAAGGATGCTTGTCAGACTGAATGGAAGATGACATTTGGGTACCTTATTATATAACACTTCATAAACTTTGTTTAAACAGTATAAACAGCAGACAAAGGAAACTGGATTTTGCAATAAAAGTTATTTTTATGAAAGCACAAGTCACATGACCTCTTACCCAGCTTTTAAGAGAGCAATAGAACTTGCTTTGCCTGCCAGCCCTGAAAAAAAGACTGAATTTAATGTCAAAGACAGAGGTCTTGTTAGGCAACAGTGCTACATTCCAAATCTTACATGTTTATAGCCTCCCCCTTGCCTTAACCCCACCCTCTCAATCAGAAAAAAAATGCAGTTAGGCTTAACCCTTCATAGCCTTTGACTTTTACAGCAGCTGAGACCATCCTGTTTTTTCACTAGGTAAATTTTTTGAAGCAAAGTCCATTGATGGGTAGCTTGCACACATGGGACATGTTCGTAAACACTCTGCTCACTTGCACTGCAGGAGAGAAATCAAGGTCTCTGTGACCTTGACCTGGGTCCTAAATATCCCAATTTCAAACCATTCATGTCAAGCTACATTGAGATTTCTCACTGATGTATCCCTCTCAGTGTAAAATCAATACTGTAGGCAAGCCCTGGCTTGTTGCTTGCTAATTTCAACACGTGTACATTTCTCCCACGTCACCCTAACACTATTTTTGGTAAATATATCCTGCTGGAGAAGCACACTCGGTTTCCTTCTGAAATGAAGCTTTCCTTTTTCCTCACTAAAACCTTTTATAAACTCCTCAAATGCAGTATGACTCCTTGTAAAGCCCTCGGTACTGACTGAATTTTGTATCTGATAACCCCAAAATGGAAACCCTATAAAATCCCATTCGATAAGAAGGAGAGCCAAGGAATATCAAGGTGAATAAGTAACAGAATAAGCACCCAAGGAATATACATTAGTGATATGCTTATAACTCATCTCTAATTCAGTAGTCCAATATAACATATGCAAAAAGAATCCTTTTACATATAGTAATAATATCATATATAGCCCTTTTCAGAGAAGAAAAAATGGTGGAAAAGATAGTGGTGATATTTCTGACCACTATTTTTAATAAAAGTCAACAACTGGCTGGCTTTGGTACATACAGTGAAGGAGCTGTGAGACACGATGCTATGGCATGGACGGCAGCATAAGATGCAAAGATCCCTGAAGGTCAGTGGAAGGAGAAGGGGCAAAGTAACCAAAGGTTGGGTACAATGTGCCAAAGGTGGGAGAGAGTGAGGGAAGGCGCACAGGAACTGGGATCCTGGAGATAGCTGTAATTTGCTCATAGGTATGGGGGAGTGGGGCTAGACTGGGATGTACAAAATACCGGTGGGGACAATAATAGTCTTAGATGCTTTACCCAGAGTATAGGTGGAGAATAAGGTGTACAGAGCTAAGAGGGATATTAAGTAAATTTACAACAGAGGGACAGGTGTGCTTTTTCAGCCCCTCAGCCAGCACCTCCACATCTGGAATTCATCCCTGAATCCTAACTTTAGGTGCCCGTTGGGTAGATGTATTCATGTAACATGTACATTAGGTATACATGCAATCATACATTCAATAGAGTTCAAGTATGGAGTTTAGGAAGGTTTTGAGCTCACCTTATGGTAGACACCTCATCAGCTGAATAAATCTGTTGATTCTAAGGACAGTACTGACTTGGGACTCAACTCACATGCCTGCACATGGCCACCTAGTTCCATCTGAGACAAAGCAGAGTATCACCTTTATGGAGCTGGCAGATACATCGTTACTTAGAGCAGACTCAACCTCCAGCTGCCATTCCAGAAAATCAGAAAAGGGGTATCTGGGGCAATCTGAAAGGTATCTTGGGCATCTGAAATGCCTCTCTATGCAATTAAATTAAGAACTTGATCTCCCCTGATGATAATGGAAGCTTAGCTGACCTGTAAACGTCTACAAGTAGACACCTAAAATTGTCTCTGAAGTTGAAACACACCCCTAGGTCTCAGCTCTCACTTCTCGGTCTAGTGCCATTTGAAATGCCCACCTGGCCTCCAGACACCACTCTGGAGGAGCATAGGTCTTGTGTCATATCTGACAGCCCCATGAAGATGTTCCAGTCCCTCGAGGGATCTTAAATGGTAGCAGACACCAAGTTCAAGCAACTGAATCAAGCTTCCAGCATCTAGAACTTCAGTCTCTCCCACGAACACCTTGATCACTGTCCAGAGAAAAACAGCACATCCTGTAGCTTGGTACTGCTGTACTCATGCCCGCAGAGGGGAGAGGAACTGTTACGCTTTAAAGGAATTTGTTTTCAACAGAAGAGATGTGACCATCAAAAATCAATGAAGACAAAAGTATGTCTATAGGCAAAATTTAGTTCTTAATATATATGTAAAACTGTGCTGGGTAACTTAACAGAACACCTTGCAGTATGCCTACACAGTTGTCTACAAATAATAAGGAAAAAAACCAATTAGTCAGAATCAGTAAAAAACATTTAAAATAGGATTGCTGAAGAATTTGCATGCCTAAATCCAAGATTACTTCAATATTTCATATCAGCCAGGCAGTCACTGGATAAAAGTAATAAACAGTCTTTGGCACTTGAACAGGCCCCAGAGGTGCCTCCTCCCTCCTAAAGGCCCTAACCAAGAAGTTATAGAGACAAATTTCTGTTCTCTAACTACTATAGTAAAATGTTATTTTCTACATAGGGAAAGAGTTTCTGAGATACAATTACCCAGATGCCTTGTAAGTTTTTGTATGTAAACCGTATATGAAAACTATGTATGTACGCTGCGTGGTTTTGGCTTGTGGTCCTAGAAGAAAGGGGGTATAGTGCCGAAGTCTCAAAGCATAGGGTGAATTTGAAGCTGGGCATCTCAATTGCTACTTGTGTATATGAACAACTCATGTACTGCTTGAAAAGAGGAATAGCAGCTCAGTAACCCTTTTCTCTTCTGCTGGGTTGGAAAGAAACAGCAACCCATATCTGATTTAGAGAAATGGTGTTTAGACAGCAGCCTTCAAAGGAGAGCTTTAAGGCAGTGAATCTCCAGGGGAGTCCGTAAATTGTATAAGAGAAATGAGATGTAAGTGCATGAATCCTCTTTGTTTCCCTCTTAGATGGGCCTGGATGGTGTCACACACACTGTGTTGAGTTTCCTGAGCCTCCCTCTAATTCTTACTGTGCATCTACAGCATCTCATGTTTCTTTTTTGAGGACCAAAGAAAATTTAGGCTTTGATGCCTAAACTCACTTTTGATATTAGGCTCACATATTTTCTTTGCTACTTATCTCTAAATACTTTTTATGATGCAAATTGTAAATTATCTATTTTGGCCTTGCTTTTTGAATTACGCCTCATAATAGGCTGTAACATACATATAAAGCAATATATTGCATTTATAAAGCAATATATCACATTTATAAAGCAATATATCACACGTCCTTTGGAAGCAGAGGTTATTAATGGATCAGTCACTCAGATATACCGAGTTGATTAAACTAAAACAGGCAACATGGACAAATCTAGCATAAACACAACCATCTTTCTCCCGCATACTGTGTGTCAGGCAGCAGCAAGAGTGGGCTGCTGTGTAAGATGGGGTGAGCTGGGAGCTGAGGGTGACAGCGAGGCCGGTAGGGCAGGGCCCTCCCCGCCACAGCCCCGTCCCACAGCACCCCAACCAGAACAGCGGAACAGGTCTGGTGACAGTGATCACACAGCCAGCCGCGAGTCCGGACCAGCAGGCCAGTAGTGACGAGACAGGATGAGTCTGAGGTCAGGCGCAGGATCAGCGGGGTTCATGGCCAGGCGCAGGCATGCTGGCTACGCAGCTCCAGCATGGAGCAGGGTCAACAGCTGGGGCTGAAACACAGCTCCCAAGCCAAGAGGATGAGGCTGCTATCGAGGTGTCTCACACCTCTGTCCCACCCAGCTCTTCTCGCAGCAATCTGACCCAAGGTTACGGCAGAGAAGGCCTTGAGTGCAGGCAGCCACATCGCTGGGGAAAAGTGGATGCTGAGTCTCTGCAGGGCCCTGACACTGCAATCCAGAAATAAGCTTGCTAGGACAGTGGTAGGTTAACTCAGGGGACATGACACCAGCCCTAGTAGTTGAGGCACTTTAGATGTAAAAGCTGCGAGCTTCCTCATGCTGAAAGAGGCTAAAATCCAGATTTCCTTCTTCCTTGGTGGGGGCTCTAGGTGCATGGTATAAAGGTAGCCGCCATGAACTCTTTGGTTGTGTTTTAAAAGAAACCCTCTAGCAGTTCTCTGCAAGCAGAGCTGTTGGTGCCTGCCTTCACCTGAGGATCCAGAGCCTGGCTCCGGAGCGGACAGGGACTCCTGCCCTGCAGCCTTAGGTTACTGAAGGACAACATATGGGGTGGGGATGGAGAAAAGGGGGAATTCAGATGGACCACAGCCTTTCCTATTTGCTAAATTAGAGATATTTTTAATTGACTTCTAACTGGCTTCTGTCTCTGTCGCAGAATTGAACCTGGAGTCTTTTATCGGTGCAAGTGCCTAGATTGGACATTGATACCCCGTACGTCTTTTGCGGGAGCTGAGCTTCACCGTAGTGTACAATGCTTTCTATTCTGGGGGGTTCTAGTCCTCATTACAGACAAGATGCAGGATCTGGACTTTAATTTACTCTCCATCAGACTTTTCCTACAGTATTTTAACACCGGGAAGACTAATTTATTTCACAGATTTATACTGATAAATTATCCCTTTCCTCCTCTGTTCGGCTAGTTCATGTGGCTTAACTATCCCTCAGTGATGCTGTGAAGACTTCTGCAGGAGGGAGGGAGGAGCTGCTGTTCAGGTTCTTCCCTACCTCCCCGACTGGAACGGGCTGCCGCTCCGTCACCACCCGACCTTTGCCTTAAAGACTGATGCACTGCGCAAAGATGCAACAGGGCTGGTCCTCTGTCACTTGATTTTTGTTTGCCCTGGAAAGGCTGGTTTGTTTGCTTTGCACTTAAGGCCCACAGTTTCTTCACGACTGTAAAACTCTTCAAAATCACATAAGTAAATATGTGAAAAACAAACAATGCTGAAAATTAGTCTAGTCAAAAGCGAGGGACTACTATTGCTTAATAATATATACTTACAAGACTTCATTCTGCAGCAGAAAAACATATCTTCTGCCCTCCAAATATCTTCTGTGAGACCATAAAATCCTTACCTTTTTAAAAAACAGGTTAAATGTTTGTGTTTAAAAGAGTACTGTTCCTGACTTTCTACTTCAGGCTGTTGTGAATGACATCAGAGGATAATGAGGTCAGTGTTTAAACTGGAAGTCCCAGTTTAACTTTTATTATTGTAAACTGCTTAAAACTGGAAATGTTGAATTATAAAACTACGATAGGTAGATGGCACAACATTAAAGAAATTAATTCCATAGTTTAGAGCTTCCTGCCCTGATTCTCCTGAGCCAGTCCTGAAGTCCTTACTCATTTCCTTACTCCTGATGCATCAAAGCATTTAAAAACTCTAGACTTCAGTGGGATTTAAGCATATGCTTGTTGATTCAACACTTGAATCAGAGAAAATCCTCACTGAAGTCAGTAGGAATTTTTGCCCCAAAAGACCTAAAGTTTCACTCTTTTCTTTTACTCCTGTGTTTGAGTCTGCACAACTCGAAATTGAGAATTTATGTGTTTGGTAGTTGTTGCTAAGCATCACTCCCTGCCCAAACCAGTTCTTTCACTTTGGCTATTTAATCTCTGGCTAGTAATATTAGTGACAAGAGGAATTTAACACATGGGGTACTGCTGGAGTAGGTGGAGATGTGTTGAGAATAAGGTTATAATAATTTGTTTCAGGTGCCGCCTCTTTAGATCATATTTAAATACTAAGAAGAAAGGCACACTTTTTTTTTATCCCTTCTTGAACTGCCTCTACTGTTTAAACATCTTCAAGTATTGCGTAGCTTTATTTTCTATTGTTGTTTAGCCGTAAATAAAATTTTTGGGAAAACAAAATGGAAGCGTGTGGGAAGACACTAGGAGAAAACAGAATGGAGAAGATACAGGGGAATGGCTCCTTAGATGTCACGTAGCTGCTACACAATGACTTGGTCTGCTGAACTACAGCCCGCTGGTGTAAGCGCTCTTTTACAAAATTTACTGAGTATGTAATGAGCAATGAATTCTACTGAAACTATGTTAAAACCGGGTTTCTTAACAGGCTTATGATAGCTGTTTCTTCTGGATTCCTTTGGTACAAGCCCGTTTGACTAACATGTCTTACAAGTTAAATCTGTAGGACGTCTTTTAGAGGCTGATGAGACAAGGGAGTGCGTGTTGGCAGTTTCAGCTTTGCTCCCCGCCATCATGGCATGCTGCACCTTTCTCCTCTGCTTTCTAATCAAATCGAATGTGATTTAGCTTTTTTTTATTATTATTAGAAACAAACAAAACCACTGCTAAACTTCTTAGAAACAGGGCTGCTGTTTAGCCTGAGCAGCAGATTAATGGGAAAATGACATTTTTGGAGATTTGCAGCAAAGTGAGAGCTGGTTTTGGAGGGGTGGGTTGCTGAAGGATACAGCGTGAGATGTGCAGCTGCCTTCAGCTCTCACTGCTTGCCCTGCGAAGGGCGGGGAATTCCCCCAATTTTGCAAGGTGCCTCTTGCTTTACTGGACTTTTAAAAATAACTTCCTTAAGTAACAATGTTCTTTCCTTAAATTTTCCACTGGGAAGAGCCTGACAGCACGGCCTCACTATTCCCAAATAGCTCAACACCCTGAGAAGCAAGAAGCAGCCCCGATTCCTGATTCATTAGAGTTTCGTAATTCATGACTTTGCCCTTTTCATAATTAGTTTTGGCATTATGTTCTTGGGAGCGGCATTGATGAAGCCAGCAATGGTGGTCCCGCTCCCACCTTTGCCTGCCGGCGTGCATAGGCTTGGTGTGCACAGGCTCTCTGGCAAGCATGAAAGAGTTTTCCCGGTGCACAGGCAGGAGCAGAGGGGAGGGGAGGAAGACTGATGTTTAATTAGGGGATTTTATAGGTAAAAATCAAAGAAATCCTGTCAGTAAGGCGGACGGCCGCGCCCGGCGGCCCTCACGGGGAAGAGGTGCCCGGCGGCCCCGCCGGGCGGCGGAACGCTTGTGAGGGGGCCGAGCGTCGCGGCGGGAGCGCGCCGGCGGAGCACCGCCTGCGCGGCGCCGTTTCCACGGCAACCGCCGAGCCGCCGCCGGCGCTGGAAGATGTCCGCCGGCGATCGGTGCGGCGCGGCGGGCTTCGCTTTCCGCTCCCTGCCCCAGAAAACTTTCTCCTGCCTGGAGAACAGGGACATCGGGGACCGACTCCTCAAATGGTGGGAGCGGGAAAGCCCGCTGCGGGAGGCGCCTCGCTGGGGCGGCGGAGAGCGAGGGGAGGCGGGTGGGAGGGGAAAAGGCGGGCGGTGCTGAGGCGGCTCCCGCTCTGGCGGCGGCGGGGCCGTCTCTCTCTTTTTCTTTTTTCCTCTCCAACCCCCCCCCCCCCCCCCCGCCCCTCCTTGGAAGTCTCCTCGGTATTTTTCAGGCACGTAAAACACTCGTTGTGAGGTGCAAGGCGTTTATCCTTCTCTTCCAGAGTTCGCCAGGGTCTATTTCAGCTTCGCAACGTTGCTCTGATGCTGCTTGCGCAGCGGTTGTGCTTCCCCCACCCCTCCAAAGGAGGCGGTTATAAGTGGGAATGAAAAGAAGAAAAAGAAAAAAGTATAATTATTGGTCAGAATAGGACTTTATGTAGCGTACCTAGGCAAATTTGCAGAGTGAATAATTACCTAGTATGTCTGCAGAATATTTAATCTCCTTTTTCCATTTCAGGTCCATGCAAGGCAGAATCACAGCACAAGCGTTCAGTTTTGACCAGGAGTTTAAGCCCTATCAAAAGGATGAATTTCTTATGGTAGTTCTAAGTGCTTTATATTTTAAGTTGACTTTTTTCCGTTAAATTATAGCTGTTGGAAAACTGCATAATGGCAAACATTGTAGCAGTGTTAGAATGGACTCGATGATCTTGAGGGTCTTTTCCAACCGTAATGATTCTATGATTCTAATGCTATCCACCTGTTCACTGCCTCCTTGAAAGCAGGTGATTTAGGTGTGGTGTTCAAGTCTTACTTTGTGGGTTAACTGTATTGCCCAGTAAAAATATTTTAGTCTGTACTAATGTTACTCTGTTTTAAGAGGGAACAATTTAGTCATTCAAGATTCCCAAGAATGGGAATCTGAACTGGATGCTGATCTTGGCCACCACATTTAATGTCGGGAAGTCCACCCAGGAGGAGACTTTAAATAGTGTACATGCAGTTGGTACCCTTGCTCACAGCTATTACTGCTTTGTCACAGTAAATACACCGTGCAATTAGATGTGCATATGCACCGTATATCTGAAAGTACCAGATTTTTAAATTTATTGGATACCATTGCTTTATACTGGAATTTTGGTCTCTCAGCCTTTTGACACTCGAGTCTCTTGCTGATTTTGTGTCCTCCACCTTTGTTGTCTGCAAAGTCAAATCTGTTCATCTATTTGCAGACAGAAAAAAATAATAATCTGTGGTTTTAAAAACAGAGTGGTTTTTACATCTGTTGTTTTAAAAACAGCCCTTTGATTTGTTGTACGTCTACTGTATATTGTTATCCTGGATAAAGTATTCAGCTTCTTTGTATTTTAAAGAAATTCACACAGAAATATACCAATATTTCATCTCCCACTGACAAACATTTCACATGATTGAATTTTACAAAATATGCATTTACCTTCTCAATGCTTGTCTCTTTTGAATTAAAAATGTAAAAATATCACTATGAAATTATGAACTCTTGAGTAGCTGTGAATTAATTGAGAACAAAGGGGACATTACATTATATAGTCTGATCTCTCTGTGTCCCAGAGAGGTAGCAGAGAAATCTGGTGATTCAGAGACTGAAAAATCCATCATTTTCTTAGCAGCTTCTTCAATGATTATTCACTCTGCTTGTATGCATACACATAAGTGTGGGTTTTCTCAACTGGCTTATCTATCATTTAAACTTGTCAGCTACCAACATTACTATGCATGTCTCCTTTTTTAATTAATAAATCAGTAAGACTGAATACTTCAAATCTTACTGTGGAACATCTTCTCCATCCCTTCAATAACTTATGGATTTCTTCTGTATCTGCTTAATAATTTTTGTGTGTCTCTACACTTCTCCAAGCTTCAAATTTATTTACAAAATGTAAATTTTACAATCATACTTAGCATTTCATTTTTTACTTCAACAACATTGCATGCAGAGATAGAACTGTTTCATCTCTTCTTCCATTTTCTGTACCTCAAGGATTTCATACAACCTTTTTGTGTGTTCTTGGACTAAAAGTGCTTTACTGTAAAATCTATACTGCATATGTAAATATGTACATGAAGATATCTTGAATATATAAAACGCACTGGCTACACGAAGTTATAAAAACTTGCATTTGGTGGTGTGATATTTAGTATCCAAACTGAAAGATCATACAGAATCTACTTACTAATTGGATCCTTATAATTTGCTTTGAAAGTTTTCAAGGCACTATAAATGATGATTTTATGTTTCATTTTGTTAACTTGTATTCTCTTATTTGAATATTATAGGCATTTTTTAATGATCAAAATGTGAACTGCAGTTTAAAGTTGCTCTCGGCTTCAGGACAATGGACTACATTGGGTAAACTTAGAATAAATTAATCTTAAATAAAAAAATCTGTGTTGTAACTATTTTCCTCTAATTTACCGTTTCGTAATAATGACAGTTCATATATGTGTATCTTCACCTGGTTGAAATATCTTAAAGAATGACTTCTTTTACTAAATAATAAGAAAAGATTCTTACCTAGTTTGTTGCTAAATTGCCCCATTTTACACTTTTTTTTCCTTGACCCCTGCATCAATCCGTAAACCCAGTTACTAGAAGCGTTTTTAAATGGTCTGTGACATCCAGTTGAACTGATCGTGTATCCAGAGATAATAAACTGCACCAATCGTGGAATTATAGTACTACCTTATTCAGACAATATTTGGAGAAAGACACTCTTCTGTAGATGCAACCACCTTACTTAGGACAGGTCTGAGATTATTGCTGTGTTACAAATTGAAGTTGAGAGAGCAGAAGATTAGATAGAGCACACCCCTGAGCTTGTGTAAATATGTTCTCTGCAGAACAAAAGTGATCTGGGCGCAGAAGGAGAGCCATGTGATAGGTTGCTCTAGTTGCAGTCATGGCATAAGGTTGACTTCTAGTTTGTTGCCATATCGTTAATTGCTTATAACACTTGATTATGTCTGTAGATGGAGATGAGACACTAAAGGAGAATGACCAAAAGCAAATAGCACATGATTTTACAGCACCACTTTGATTGTATTTTTGATTATTTAAATGAGACACAAAATTTCATGCAAATTGCATGTGATAATGTGATGGGATTTTGCATGACGCATAATATGAACTCTGATATCGCCAAAGTGATTTTCCTTAATAGGAATATTTTAAAAGGGGGCAGTGGGAAGTCCTCAGTTCTTTTGGTTTGTCTGCAAATACTTTACTGTGTGTAAATATTTATTGGAGCTTTTGGAATCTTCTAACTTTTCCATTTCAACTCTCTGGAACTGGCATAGGTTTTCCCCGCTATGTACAATGACACTAGACATTGCTACCTTTTTGTCAGCAAAATCCATTTTCCAAACGCTGTATCCGGCTGTTAAAACAATTGAAATATATAAGATGCAAAAAAAATCTCAAGTCCCCCTTCAGGTACCTCTTTTTCACTCTGGCAAGCAGAAAGAAAATAAATATATTTCAAACCGTGGGTAAGCCTTTTCCTGCTTTAGGCAAGAATTTTTTTAGGCTATCTGTCTAGCCTACGACTTGCCAGTCCCTGTAGTGAAGGTCAGTAGGTTACATACCTCGTGTTAAGAGCAGAGGGTCACTTGCCAAGTATCCCAGCTTAACTCCTGATTCTGCTCAATCTTCCTCGGCACAGAAGTAACACATTTTGTTCTGAGGACTGGAAGGGTTCCCTTTCTAAATCCTGAACAGCTGGTATACCCCATTTGCTCTTAAAATTTCATCTTCCCATTCTTTGCCTATTTTTGGTGAGGAATGTTGGCACATTTTTCCATACTTAGTCTTCATGTGCATTTTTTAAAAATATAGTAAGAATTAGCTTTGCGTGGGAGGAGGTAAAAAATCATCTTCTAGTATTTTCTTCTTCGGACATGCCGGTATATTAATCCAGATACACCATTTACTTATCATTGTGGAGTAACTCTTTTAAAAACAAGTTCCTGTTCTTGAAAGAAAATACTGGAAATGGGCTTATTTTGCTTTTTGGAAAATCTGAAGAAAATTACATAATCTAGGTTGATTCAAATACTGTATTTATTCTCTTGCAAACAAAAATGTTAGGGGTTTTTTTTGCAGGGGGGAAATATTTTGGATGCATAATATAAGTGGGGTTTAGATAGATTCTTAGAAACCTCTCTCCTCCTCCCTGCCATGAACTTGGGCAGAAAGTATTTATGGACCCACAGAAAGATGTCAGCATTATATAAAACATCGATATAATATTACTTTACGAGAGTGTTTGTTTTCGTAATCCTTTTGTCTTTTTCCAGGCTGTGGTCCCCTTTTACCATCTCACTAAGAATTTATTTTTATCTTTAATGCAGTGGGTGTGGTTTCACTTTCATATTTATCTCTACCTCTTCTTTGTTAGGTGTCTATCTCCTCTTCCTAAAATCTCTTTCTAAAAGTTCTGTATTACTTTTTTTTTCCTGCGTCTATTTCTCTTGACTGCTTTTCATCCTCACCTTAATATTATCAGACCGTAATACCCTCGGTCTCCATCTGTTAGATCAAAAGGTGGCATAAAACATGAGGTCCCCAAGGAATGCAACTTGTACCTCTCTCCTCAGCTCCCCCACCTCTTGGGGTTCCTGGTAGAATCCCATAACAGTGCATTGTCTCAAGGACTCCAGCTTTAACATTACTTGAAATACAACATTTTAGGTAAACAATACACAAGGATATTCTCTAGTCTGCTTCATCGAATCAGACAGATACTTAATTACCTATTCTGACACCACACTTTTTTGCCTGTTGAAGCAGGGATATTTTTTCCCATCTTCCTGGCTGCATGACAGAGTACCTGATAGTTCTGTCATGTGCTTTAAGCCCCCCCTTCATGTGTTACTCCCATATTTCTAAAATAGAAGCAGCAGAAGGAACAAATTTGATGCATACCAACTTATGTCTTGAGTCTTGTATTTTTAAATCGCTGCAATGAAAACTAAATAGTAGGTTTTTCTTGGATGCATTACTGGCCTTGCACCTGTCAGCAGTCTTGGGGAGGCAGGACTGTATCTGCTTAAGCTCAGTTAACACTTGAAAAGTTATCTTCAAAGGGATAGGGTTACTGTCTTTCTGTGTAAATAAAAATTTAGTATTTGCCTAAGAAAGATTCTTGAGTTGCCATATGTACTTTAGGCTCTAACGATCGCTGTCTTTGGAATGGGGCTGTAAAATCTGGAAGGTAATCTTAAATCAGCAATTTTTTAGACTATCATTTGCAAAACTTTTAGATGTCAATTGAACCTATAAATCATCAATCTGCACCTTTTACTTTTGAAATACCATCTTTTTAGTACAGAGCACTGAACTTGCATTATGTAGGTTCTATATAAACTGTTCTGTAAATAGTAAGTTGCAAGATGTTTCCCTGAGGTAAAAATCTTTCTTAAATTTTGGAGGAATTCTAAATATACCTAATCTGGGGGTTTATCTGCCCCATACTAGATATGCAATGTGTTCATTTAAAAGTATATTGGCAGCACTTTATAGATATTCCAGAGCTTGCTGTTATAAGAAGCTTAATCTGCTTCAGTACTTCTCAGCTCTTTGTTTTCCACTTGCAGCGTTGTCAAGGCATTTCTTCTTCCTATTTTATTGCTCACTTTTACAGTGTTATTAAAACTGGTCACTCTTTTCCAGGAAATTCTGAATCTCCAATTTCAAATCTCACCTCTCAAATGGAGAATAGGTTCTTCCAGTATATTTAAACTTTCCCATTTATAGTTTGGTTTTCTGAACTACTGAATAAATTACAAAGCTCTTGATTTTTTTTTCCTGATGAAAGTTTTCATAAAATCTCGTTTCAGAGCAGAAGTGTGTCTCCTTTCCTCCCCCTCCCCCAATAAAATCCTAACAATTTGAAGGCCTATAAATAGCTGTTTCTCATACTTTGAGCTCAATAACTGGGAAAATGTAAGATGTCTCTTTTTTCTCAAGTCATTTAACATCTGATTTTTATTAGTCTTGACTCAGTTTTTGATTCATAGGTCTTTACAAAATAATTTCTATGTTAGAGGTTGATTTAGCTCTTATTACATCTCTTATAAAATAAAAATCCTATCCCTGTGAAAGGAAGCTGGAGAGTTAGAGGGGTCTAGGAGGTGAGGGGGTGGGAGGAAGTATAACTAACTAACTAAATAAATAGATAAAATTCAGTTTGGTTTTTTTCTTAGGTTGTGAGGCTGTAACTCATGTTTTTTCTGACTTGCGAGTGTGGTTACATAATTTGTTTATTTTTTGTTAGTCACTATGTGGACAGGTAGGAGAAGGTCCTAAACATTTTTTCTTTAATAAAAGGTACCCTTTTTCATAACCATATCTGTAGATGTGAAGCCAAGCAATTAAATGCTGAGCTTTTCTCTATAGCCGATTTTCTTTACATCACACTGGCCCAATAAAATAATTATATAATTATTTCATGCCAGTATTTTTAGCTTACGTAGACACATTTTCAAGCTCTCAACTTGTAACTTCTCTTTCATTTTCTTCTTAGTGTTGATCAAGTAGGTGGTACAGTTTACCTGGGTTTAGATACCAAAATGCCAGTCCTACTTAACCTATGAATAAATAATCTCTATGTAATAATATATGGGAGAAATCCCAAGGACTTTTTGGAAGTGTGGGGGCAAGAGAAATTTTAGGTTATGCTACGCTTGCAAAGATTAGGATCAGAATGAAATGATAGGTGCTCTTGGAAGCATCATGGTTCGTACATCCCTTTTTGGCATGTTTCTGTTCCTGAAATACTGTCATCTAGAGTGAAATTTAGACATTTCCTAAATACTAGTCTTTAGCAATCCTTTAGGTCAGTTTGTCGGGACACCACTTAATTTTATCTTTAATTGTATGGTCAAAAGCCTTTTGATATTGTGATGCTGTTGACCAGTCTCCCATCAAGGGAACCTACAGAGGAGAAGATACAAGAGTAAACTCATGGAGAGCTGGAATGCTGTGAATATTATCTCTGCCAAGACACATTGCCCTTGTGTTGCGTGCTCACTCATGCTCCTGCTCACTCCTGCTCTCCTCCCCTCTCCTCTCCTGTTCAGAAGCACTTTGAAGGGTGTTCAGGGGGACTTGGAGATGAGTAGAGAGTATGTTCTAACACTTGGTCTGAACACTTGGACCGTAGAGAGCAGATGGAACTGGACTGAGTCCAAAGCTTCTTAAACATGGAGTCTAATGCTGTTTGAGATGCCACGCATACAGATTTGTAGATGTAACACTGTATATAGAGAAGATATGTGCCCTTATGGACTGATACCTCATTAAAGAAAATACTGTAGGGCATCTCAAATGGCACTAGATGTCTATGGGCAACAGGATCAAGCCTTGGATGACTTGCAAGCACAGAAAACAGAAAAATTATAGAAAAATGTACTCTGCACTTAATGATTACAGAGATAATACTGCAGATTCATACAGGAAGTGCTGATAGTACCTTTTTCATCTTCTGAAATAGCTGGTTAGTAAAGCTTACAGTAGCTACAAAATAACTTTTCAAAAAGTTCAGATATAATACTTAACAAACCAAAAATTCATCAGGGCTGTGTTCATTTTGGTTTTTACTTTGTGGGGTGCTGTTAGCAGCTATTGCCTTTTGTACTTCATCATGCCAAATTTGGTATTTGTCCTCAAATTATTTAAGGCTTAAGCTGTGGAATATGATTTTCTAAGGGTGTGATCTAATGTGATGTTGAGTTCACATGGTGTTTCATCTATTCCTTGTTTCGGTTGATAGCATTACCAACAGGGGGAGCAGACACATGAGCCTTAATGGAAGGTAGCATTCAGATGAATTTAATGTTTTCTTTACGCTCGTTTCTTTCTTAGCTTTCTTTGGTTTTTGAGGGACTGTGTGATTGAGTCACACTTACGTGATCTGTATTTTTTTAAAGAATATGCCATGCACAACCATTTAGAGAAGTTGATTATTTCCACACTGTATCGAACGATGAATTACTGTAAAACCCTCAGTACATGGAAATTCTCCTATTTTATTTATTGCAAGAGACATGGAGTGAAGCTTTCCTATGTATTCCAGGTTCCAAAGTGACAAAAATTGAAGCTACAGTGGTGCCCTGTACACAGACTTCCATGTCATTTTTTGATCGGCTATACTCTGAAGGAGTTGTTAGAGAAACTGGAGATATTGTGAAATGTTATGATGACTATTACGATGATATTCTCATCTCTGATGAACTAAGGAAGGTCAGTATAGCAATGAATAATTTCTTATAATTTTTCATACTCTATTATGTATCATAAGGACACATTTTTCAGTATTGTTCTTTCTGACAATACATACTTTCCATGGTAAAAATGGGCATTGATAGCCATGTGATAGAAACGACCGAGGCACTGCAGTGCCTGAGTGTGTGAAAGCACTGGCTGTTTTCCAGGTGGGCCCTCTTTCCTTTTTAGGTGGGACAAAAAGTTAAAACCTTCTTCTCCCCACCCTTGTCTCAAGTAGTCAGTGTTTGGGTGTGTGGGGGGTAGAAATGCAGCTACCCATTTGCCTAGGGGGGAAAACAAGTGGTACTAATGGAAAGGTCCCATGATACCCAGACCTGTGGGTTCACCCAGCCTTCCAGGCAGTTGGTGAAATTGAATATACTCAATAGCTACATCCTGAAGCATTCCTGGCCAGGAATGCTGACCATATCATATGTGAAGGCATTTAAGGAAAAGCATCTTCATGTATTTTCACTGAAACAAAGGAGAGGAAACTGTGAAAAGGGAAATTATTTTTCAGTGTAACACTGGAAAAGGACTAAATATAACTCCTGAACAGGCCTGCAAGGTAAAAACTGTTTGTTACACTTCAGTGGAGGTGTTAGAGAGCAGATTATTCTGAAAAAGAATCTCTCTAACAGCAGCACCTTCTTAATCAACATATGTCTTCACTGTAAGTGTTTCTTTTGACTTCATAAGCTAAACCAATTTTTTTTACTTATGTTTGTTTTGCATTAGCAAAGCATAGTGTGGGAGAACTGGATTTTGCTCTTCTTTGTGTATATAATCATCATAAGTACTTAATAATTATAGAGTTGCACTCATTTGCACTTGGCAAATCCTTTGAAGGCAATGTATTTGAACGAGCGACACTGGTTACAGGATGTGGCCTGAAATACTGGTCTGTCTTGTAAAGTTCTGGGAAAAGGAGAGAACTCAAGATCATGTTTGAATTTCAGATCTGGTTTGTAGCCTAGCAGTTCAAAATACTATGTATTTATTTATAAGTCGGGTATGTGTGAAGTGTTTTCTGAAAATTAAGTATATTGGGTGTAGGAAAGTTAGAGGCAACATTTAAAATAAGAAATCATGGGAGTTTCAGTCTCTTTCCATTTTCCTTCCCTTGGAAGGGATGTGTGTGTCTGCAAGTTGAAGGTTTCACATTTGTTTGAAATGAACGTGATTCCTACTCGTAAGACCTAAGATGGCAGAAAGAATTAAGAGGCAAAATCTTCCGGGAATGACGTCAAAACTTCAGATTAAATTAGTCAGCGCCCTCGGACGGTAGACTGTAGGGGGCAGCAAACTGTCTATCTCCTGGTGTCAGAGGGTGGCCCCCAGCTGCAAAACTCCACGTTTCTTTCCTACCTGCCACGTCTTCTCTTGCTTCAACCAAGAGGGGGATTGGGATACGTATGAGGTGGCCATCAACAACAGTTGCTGCCCAGGCCCTTTTTTACTCAGGTTGTGTAGTGATGTTATACAGACGGCCAGAGAGCAGTAAGCTCATGTCTAGCTTTGACCAGTTTGCCTGGGTTGGCATCTGCAGTTTGGCTGATGAGACTCAAATGTCCTGTAGCCATACTGAATTACAATTCCTGTCTACCCTTACAGTGCGCAGTGTTGGGACTAATCTAGCAAGTCCTCTGTGTTCACATAATATTGCAGCAAAAGGCAGGTGAGACGCATGGAGGCAGCTGGATAGCATGTCTGATTTATCCAGGCTACAGATAAAGGCTCCCTAGAGTCTGCAGTAAAGAATGATGTGAGTTTGAGTGATCTCCTCTGGGAGATCCTTGGGATTCCTTTACAAATGTGAGATAGCTGTGTAAACTTAAAATAAGAAAGCAAGTGTAGGCAAAGTTACCAAAGACAAGCTAATTGGCAGTGATCAACATACCAAATATAGCTAGATTATTTTCAGATTATTGATTGTTTCATTAGCATGATGGGCAATTAACCAGTGAATAACAAGACACTTGAAAAATCTTCCCTTACGTCTTGTGGGCACAAATCTGACCGTGATTCTGCTTTATATTGTATCTATAAATTTTGAACGTAATTGCATCATTGGAAGAAGGATTTAGAGAAAAGTACTTATTTATTTCCATCCCTAGTTCATATATTTTATATGGACGTAAACTCTGTCTGACATACAGCAAAATAGTTGCATTGTTTATAAACTTAATCTCAAATAAGAAATTTTCATCTATTTGACTTCTTTGTTATTTTTTTGTTCCACAAGGTCTTGCTTCTGGAAGATTCAGACCATTATGACATATTCAGTCAATTGGATCGCCAGGAATTTCTATTCTGTCTTTTTAAGCATCTTTGCATTGGAGGAACTCTTTGCCAGTTTGAAGATGTAGTTGGCCCATACTTAGAAACTACAAAAGCTTTATATAAAGACTTGGTGAGGTAAGTGTTTTCTGTTTAATACGATTGTATGTGAATGGGAAGTGCATAGATACTTTGTGTCGATTTGTGTAAATTTATTGTGCATTACTGCTTCAAAAATGGGGCTGTTATTTAATCAATCTGCAAGCTTATTTGTCTTCAACTATCAAAATACCGTGTAACAGTGGTAGCAGTTCAATGGCAAAATATATTCAATTTTAATGGCATCTGACCCACATTAAAACTTTTTTAATATTGCATATATGGACATTGAGGTTTTATAATTCACTCCCATTTTAAAGATTTTTTTTTTTTTCTGTAATTGTCTACTGAAAACATGGCATGGCACTGGAACCAGGTTGTGTTCCACTGTCATTGAGAAAATATCAACAATTAAGTCTTGGATGTATAGTCTTGGACTACTTTCAAGCTGCTTTTGGCTTAGGATTTAAAAATTGAAATTTTTAGTTCTGTATGTATTTTATGCCAGCTGATTATTATTATTTTTTTTAAATACAGTGGGATTTTGGCATTCTTAATTCCACAAATGCACTTCTCACAGCATAAAGCTAAAGGTGGTACAATCTGGCTGTTAACATGACACAGTGGACTAACACACATTTTTTGCTGGGTCTGGTGTATGGAATGGTTTGGAATTTTATGGGGTTTTTTGTTTTTGTTTTTCCTTGATATTAGAGGTGATTGATCAGAAGTTCAAATTCCTAAAAAAAAAGGCAATTTTTTGCCCTCTTTTGATATATCCATATGCTGGCTTCTCTGACAAAATTTCTTATTTCCTCGTTAGTGGGATATGGAATGTAGTTATCAGTTATGCAAAGTTTCATTCCTAATTAAGCTAATGGGAATATGAAGATCGTCAATTATATTACTAAAATTTTATATTATATTATACTTTGCCACTCATAATAAGTATTTGTGGGATAGTGTAAAGAACAATATTAACCTGAACAATGGAAAACAATTGAAACCTCTGAAATGAGAGACAGTACAAGAACTCTGATAATGTGGATACTAAGTAACGCACTACAATGGACACTACAAAGGCTTCAAATTGCTTAAATTAGGAATTGATATTTTTCTTTCTTCTCAGCTCTGTTTGGAATGGTGTGATGGCCAACTGTTATTTCATCTCCTATTTTAAGATTCCACAAGCATATAAGGAAAATGTGTGTGTGTACGTGTGTGTATGTATATATACACACGAGCATATTAGGAAAAAATTGTGTAAGATGTATTCGTCACTAAGTCTGTTCTTAAAATGTCTTTGGATAAACTTAAGAGTAAAATTTATGTCTGAACAAAGATACAGTGAAAGGATTAGACCCAGTGTTTCTTAATCAGCTGAATATTTCTTTGCTTCTGTAGCACTTGCATATAGATTGCTGTATCCAAAGAAAATATTTTAAACAAAATATTTGGCTGGTTTTTGGAATTTTTTGTAATACTTAACCAATGAAGCTTACAAATCTTTAATAACTTCTAAGCAGCTTTCAGGTTTTCTAATGGTCAGTACTTTTCAGGGTGCAAGTTGATTTAGTCACGTGCTATTTCCCAGTGTCATCTAAAATAAATTATTAAAGTAGCAACAGAACAGTTGATACTTTTAGAGAAACCACTGAAACAGAGAAATTGAGCGTTATCAATATTCCAAGAAGATTTTTTAGAAATAATGAACTGAGATTGCTGCATGTATTAATTTGAATGCTGTGATTAGTCACCAGAGCTTTCTTATTAGTGTGATTAGTTTTGATATTTTCATATCATACATAGATGGAAATCGAGTGGGTTCTTCAGAAATACAGAATATGACATAAAAGGAGCCATCAGTGCTTTACCTCTACCCTCCCTTTTCTTTTAAATCATTCACTCTGCACTTGAAACAAGCTACTCTAATCCTTGGCCTTAGTTGACTCTGCATTGACTACAGCTGTTTCTGCTCTTGTGTGGTTGAATTGACCTAGGACAAAGCGCAAATCCAATCAGTTCCTTCACTTTATTGCTTCCCTTTGCTGTTGAGTTGTTTTCTCCTAAACATGTTCAAGTTTTGTTCTAAGCCACTCCTTTTCTTTACCTTCCTATCTCCTTAAACCTTTTCCCCTTCTTTTTCCTTTTCCTGCTGTAAAGTTCAATAAGGATGTTAAGCAGTTCTTGTTACTTAAAAAAAAAAAAAAAAAGCATCTGCCAAAATCTTTCACACAATTTCATCCTGCTTTCAAGGTTTGCTTTTTCTGTACCTTAAACCTGTTCCCTACTGGCCCTTTATATATTTCTGTGACTTTTGTCTTGTGTGCTACTTCTGTCCTTTGTACAATATCACAACAAAACCTTTCAAGATCCATTCCTCTGTTTTTTGGTGTTTGGGTGGTTTGTTGTTTTGGTTTTTTTTCCAGTTGGCAGCTTGTTTTCTATCCTCCCAAGTTTTGAAGTACATCTACTCCGTTCATGTGACATAACTGATCTTCAATATTTATCTACCATGTGTCTCTCCATTTCTGTGCCTATAAATGTCTGCTAGTTTCTCACTGCCAGTGGAGCTGGCGTTAACACTGACTAGCAGCTGAAAAAGAAATTCACGATTTAACTAAATCTTTTCTCTTGCTCCTTTGATATTAAGTTCTCTGTCGGTCCCATGAGAAGAGATTTTGATCTTGACGTTTCAGACTTTCCCTCCCCCTTCACAGTCACGGTTGTCTCCTGCTTTGTCTCATTTTCCTCTGCCCCCAGTTTATCCAAAATGATGTTGCTGTTTTGTTACCACCATCTTAAGAGAGAAAAAGCCAGTGAAAGGATAAGCAACACAGCTCTGAAGAGGGACGCTCATGCCACAGTCTTGACTTAATTTCTAACTTCTAGACCATGCTGTGCACTGTGTTACTTACTTTGTTTTTGCACAAATTACACCAGAAAATAAAGCATTGAAAATTACTTTCTTATGGCCTCTTGTTTTCAGTAAAAAATTGCTAATGAGAGTAGTAGTCTCTTAAATTCTGTTTACCAAACAGTTCACCTTCAAATTCCTGTTGAAAACCAACTATTCTTTAAATTCTTCTTTTCTAGACTGCTATCCTCTGTCTGCTTTCTTTTCATCTTGGATTGCAGTTGCATTGGATACTTTCTACTCTTTGTAAAGTGATACTAAAAACTTCTCATGGTATTAAAAAATTCTGTAAGCTGTACTCTTCTTAAGCTTTAATTTTTATGTCTTGAGGGCTCAGAAGGCTTGGTGAAAAACAAATGGATAGTACAATAATTGCTAGCTGATATGCATTGAAAAATTAGCCCCCACAGATGAACTTAGTCTAATCACGATATGCTTATAGAGGCATAAACCAGCACTGTTTGGTCCTGCAACAGGTTTTCTTGTGGAAAAGAGCTTTGGCATGAAGAGTTCCACAAAAGTGTCTTCCATGCTGGGAGTGGCATACCTGTTATGAGCTTTTCCCCACTTCTCTTTCTTACAGCCTCGCTTCTGGCCTGTCCTGAGTTCTAACTCCAAGGCACTAGCGTTCAAAATAGTGTCAAAAGGTTTGAGATCTCATTTTATTAAAGCATTTCCATGTATATTGCTTTATTATGAAAGAATGCAATAACCTTTTTAAATTAACTGCTCTAGATATTTTACAAGCACAGCTAGGGACTTCTGAATAAAACTACTAAATGGCAGACATTTTCTCCTTTGTAAAAAGAGTAATAATTACTTCCTAATTAATTAATGCACAACTTGTTGTCTGTTACTAATCCAGCAGTAATTAGTCTGTGACCAGTTGAATCCATCCAAAATTTTAGCGTTACGTGCCGTATTCTGTGTGACCTAAATAACTTCAAAATCCTTGTTGTAGTATTTTTGCTTTAGTTAAAGAATACATTTACGTGACACAAACTTGTTAATTAAAATATAATCTATGAATCTTTGCTGATAAATCTTGTCTTCTGTACTTAGCCCCTGATTTTTCTGACAGTGTCTCTCCATGGTGACAGCTGCTGTAGTATCTTGTAGTCATTGTTCTCTTCTCCTCCCTTCGGTGCATCTCCATGCCCTTTCCCCCATAATAAATGAATTTATGTGAAAGCATTGGGTTGTTCTTTTAGTGTTTGAAAAGCCTACTAAAATATTGCCAGTAAGGTTAGGATATAAATAGAACCGAAAGTGAACTGAGAGACGATGAGGAAGTTTGCTCTTCATAAAAGGAGAATAGATGCACATTAAAATGATGAAGGAACTACCATATTCAATGAATAGTTTAGAAGTTAACAATTTGAAAGAACAAAGCGGGGTATTAAGACTATTTTTAAGGAAATACTATCCTCTTCAAGAGGACAGGGTAGTTTTTTCTAAAACCTTTTAGGGGAAAAAAAAAAGAAATAGAGCAAATGAGCTTGTCACAAGCAACCTCCTGGTTTCTTTCAAGTCAGCAAGGGAAGAATCTCATCTGGTTTTGGCAGATACATTATTTTGCCTTAAAAATTAACCAAAGTACTAGAAATAAACGCTCAGTCTGAAAAATTAGTTACAGGAAGCTAACCACAAGGGGAAAATTTCTCAAGGCAGTGGAATAAATAGGAAGACTTATTCTCTGTCACCCCTTACTTTGGTATCCTAGATATAGAAAACATAAAAGTAAGAACCCAGAAATTGAAAGCATTGTTTTCAGACACAAGACTATGAAGCCAGAGTAACTTAAATACAACTGTAGCTTTTGGGGGTGGTGATATATGGTAGAAAGTGCTAACCCCACTAACGCTCTATACCTTGTTCTGAAAGTTGTCACTCTTTCAGCAGAGATGGTTAAACAGTTTCTAAACTGCTGCAGTTTACAGCTCGGTACGTTAGCATAAACTGACATCCGTGTTAGTTTATCTTAATATGCCGGTCTGTAAACTGCAGTGATTCAGCAGCTGAGTCATGAACCAGTTGAGCTGTCCCTGCTGGGAAGGCAGTAATCTCTGGAGGGGTGGTAGGGCAGACAACTGGGGCCAGTACCAGTTTCAGCAATGCCGTCTTAATCCACTGTTGAGTGTATAAACATGTCAGTTGCAACAAAAAATTCTGAGAAAGCCTCCTTACTGACTCACCGCAGGAAAGACCGACTTCACAGTATAGGCTTAATTAATATATGACTGTGTCATTATTCTGCAGATGAAATCAGTTAATTGGAGAGTCAATTTCTTTTATTGGTTGAATCAACAAAGATGATGTTGGTTGATCTGGGGTTTGTTTGTTGTTATAAAAAGAAGCTTTTCAAAAGCAGTGGTAATAGGGGACTGCTGTCGCAGACAGCTTGGAGCTGGTGCGGTGTACAACGGGGCTGTGTTTAACACACATCCTCGGGCAGCTTGGCTATATTGAGACCTGTCCCAGGAACTGAACCTGTTTGTGACAAGGCAGGTTTTGAGCTATGCATTTCTTGGAATTGTATAAGTATGGAATTTATAAAGCTCAGCTGCTCCACAGTGAGTTAATTGAAATAGGAATCTGTGAAACTAGATAAATTAATAGAAGTTACATGATCTAACTTATGAAGAAATGTAAGCATCACTTAAAGCAGACCTGATGAAAAACGACACATTTAAAAATACTTAAATTTAAAATATGTGGAGATGCCTGGATGCTTTGCAATAATACCTTAGTGTTATTAGTAATTGTGATGGAAGAAGTGGCAGTCTTCACAACAAACACAGTCTAGAAATATAAAAATTCAGAACTAATACCATCCTAAGTTGCATAGCTGTCTATACATACAACATTCCAAAGGAGGAAAAATGAACCTAAACTATAATTATATATTAATTAAAAATGAGCTAAAGTCTGCATTTCTTCACCAGTGCTGCTGCTACTTCTTGTAGTCTGTATTAAGATGCAGTTCACTTTGCAGGTTTTTTTCTCCAAAAATATGTGAAAAGATTTTCACAAAATGTTTAGCTGAATAACTTTTCATAGCTATCTCAAAATGCAAACTTTATATTGGAATCGTCTAGGCCTGGGTAATGTTGCTGTGATTTAGTAGCCGAAAACAGTGAAACCAACTCAGATGACTAGGTATGTTCAGTAGGTTTCAGTAAAATGTCATAATATCCACGTTCTCTAACAATGGTCAATGTACCTTTTCATGGTCAATGTGACGTGAGTTGCATTTTAACTATTAATTTGAACTTGATCAAATTTGAGCAAGAACACAGTGCATATGTTAAAAATGTATTTATTAAATGAAGCATTCTAATAATCATTGCTTACTGTATGTATTAAGTATGTATTATTCCCCTGTATTTCAGTGTTCAAAAGAATCCTGAAACAAAAGAAATACATATTATTTCTACAGTCTTCAGAGTGTCTGCATATGTAAGTATTAATATTTTTTAGTACAGGATTTTACTGGAAGTAACATGCATAACATGAAAATAATGAATTGACATTTACACAAAGAAAGCATAATATTCCATTTTACAGGGTTATTTTTCCATAGTTGTTGTCATTTTTTATTCGTGAACTCTTTCTCTGATCTCATCCTGCTTTCTCGTCCTCTTTACTAACTCGTCATCAATAACCACCAACTAAACTTTTATTTGGTAGCTCACTAAAAATAGGTTTACTGGATTACACTTGAAGTCATAATAGTCATCCAGAAACTAGTTTATGAAAAAAACATATCTTTAGGTCTGAGTAATTCTGGTTTTAGATCTACTTCAGATAGCAGTAAGGATTAAGAATCCACTCTTGACTTTGTATAGTTCTGTTTTTAGAAATGTTGCTCGAGCTTTCTGAATAGCTTGTGTTGCATCTGTTTCTGTAGAGACTGCAAGGAAGTTTAGTACACAAAAAGGCTGGGGTGGTGAGATGACTGCTAACCTCTTTTCCCCTCCCTTGTCAAGTCTCATTCCTATCTGTTTCTCTTGCAAAATCATACATTTACCATCAAGATAAGTGGGAGAACTGGCTGCGTGTTTACTAGATTCAGCATATCTGTCATTTAGTTGTTACGGTAGGATGAACTACTCCAAATTCTTCTTGAGTAACCAGAATATGTAATAATTAAATGTCAGATAATGTACCCACTTTCAAAAGAACTAGCTGATGTCATTTCAGGCTGCACAAACTTCCCTGTAAGTTACCAATAGCCCAGTTGTTCATCTGCGGGTCATCATCTTTTAAGTACTATGTGTGATTCATAAAAGGCTTCTGAAAGGTTTTTGAAAATACCTGCTTTATGGGTGTATCAAAATTTACCTTTCTACTAGGCTGCAGACTGTAATAAAAATAAAATAAAAAACCAAAACCCTGATAACTTGATGTCCTTCTGTTATGAGTTTCCTCCCCATCTCTGAATCAAATGTATTGATGTGAACTTTGCAGATTTCTATGTTTAGGTAGATGCATGACATTTAAGAGCTCCCCTAACTGTCTTTGCCATACATTAAATATCATCACTATTAAAAAAAAAAAAAAAAGAAAAAAAGGCAAATTTTAGCAACGTTTTGAAAACAAAAAAGTGGATGGACAAAAGAAAACCCAGTGTAAATACAGAGCAGGCTGTCCTCCCTGTAGCCTTGGGGGAAAATTGGGCTTTCTGCACACTCTGAAAATTTGTGAGGTGAAGGAGAACTCTGAAATCCTGGTTTCCAATAAAGAACACTGTGAAGAATTTTCTCTCAGAATAGAGAAAGGCTTAAATGGGTATATCTAGATTGTTTGATGCCTCTGTGGACCAAAGCTCTTTAAACTCTACTTGGAAATTACAGGAAGGGTGCCTACTAGAGCACAAATGTCTTGTGCTGGTGATGAAAAGTTTCTCTCAAGGAGATAACTACATTTGTGCAGTAGATTTAGTTTCTGAGTTCATTTGGTAAATAACTGTAGAGTGTGGTAGTATGATCTTAATGTTGAGCTGACAATTTCTAAGCCGTGTTTTCTTGGTTTGTGTCTGAAAGAAATGGGTGTACCCTCTTAGCCTGATATAAATAAAAAAACTGTTCTGGTAAAAGTGACTTGAAGAGCAGCTGAGAAGCTAGAACACCACACATTTTTGCAAGCTAGATTAAGAAATGGACAAATAAATATATTTGTATATTTGCACAAGTACAAATGGAATCAGGAATTAAGAACTTTATGTAACACCATCCTGACACCATCGCTTCCTTTTTATTTGGCTTTTAAGCTGTGGCTAAGAAGCCCTTGTTTTGGAAATAATATCCGAAAAAGCACACTATTAGAGCTGTAAATATTTCAAGGTATTAAGGTGTAGTTATAAACGTCTGTAAATCTCTTTAGCATCAAAACTCGATACACCTGGACATCGCAAGAGAAATAATTTTGAATCTTGTGACCGAGTAATCTGCTGAACTCCAAACAGCCTTGAGAGCTTTGGGGCTTGCAGATAATGAAACCTTGTTACAGCCGAAGTATTGGGATGCTCACTGCTATTTTAGAACTTTCTTTGCCTGAACCCGAACTATGGCAGTGTTAGAAATCAGTATAGTAAAAAGTTTATTCAAAAAGTATTTTTTTAAAAAATCGTTGATTAAATGATGCAGTTTTGAGAGATGTTCAGCAATATCTTGATTTCTGTATTATGCTGTGAATTGTTATGCATATGTACTCTTAAGCCATCAGCCGATTATCTGTGTTCCTACAAAGAAAAAATAAAGTGATCCTACTCTAGCATCAGTAAATCAATCATTACGCCCCTGCATGTCTGAACCGAAGTCCACACTGCAGATGGAATTGGTATGATTCTTAATTCACGTACATGCACCCTATTGCTCTAAAAACCAGAGTAAGTCTGCGTAAATTCCAGAGCCTTTATGCTCAAGTGTTTTAGGGTTTTTATGACTTCTTGTACCAATTACAACAAATTTAAGAACGCTTTTTATTTAATTAAATTATATTTATTATTTTCCTGACACTAGGTTTAGTATATTCTGGAGTTTCTTGAAATGCCTCATTACCAGGACTTAACTCATTTTTGTTCTTGAGTTGTTGAACAAATTTTTAGTGTGCTAACACTGCCTTTAGACAGTCAAAACCTCAGCTGACATCAGTCGATTCCGTAAGGGCTGCAGGAGTGGGCTCTTCAGTAGCAATGGGAAAAACGTTTAACTAGCAATCACATCTTGATGTTGGTCTTCTCTTGCTTTACTTTTGTTTCGTGCATGAGGTTAGGTTATTTTTGGATCAAACGCCAAAGGCATTGTGATGCTGAGTACTGTAAAATCTTAAAGCTTGCTCCCCTAACTGCAATTGAGAATCCAGTGTTTGATACGCATGTATCCCTAAAAAACCCCTGAAGAGAGATAGGTATCTTAAAATTGGAGCTACAGAGCGGGAATGCTGCTTTGCTTAAAAACAGAATGCTATTTTTAGCTTGCAGCATTTGACCACCATTGGAAAATGCTGTGAATAAACATTATCAAATCTCTACCTGTCTTAAACAATGATTTTATGGTGGTGCTTATCTTAAATTAAGATTTATGGTCTTGAATAATCCCTCAACAGACATCAGACACCAGAACATACAGTAAGGGGTTCATCCTCTTTGAAATAACAGGAGAGAAAATGGGCTGCCAGTAACAGCTACTGGATAAACTTTACAAATGGTCCTTGGAGCAGAAATCGGAACCCAGACCTTTTCCTTCTAAGTTGACTGCCTTAAGCACCGAGAAGAGGTTACGGTTTTCATGTTTTCTTGGTCCAAAAAACGATGGATTATTTTATGCAAAGGAAGACAGCTTCAACAAAAAAAATGTGAGATGTATGTCTTTAATCTGGAATAGTCTGTAGTCTGGGAGTTTAAAATTTTCCTGGAGAAAACAGACAATATATGCAACATAGGAATTTCCCTTAGGCAAAAAAGGGGAAGAGAACCTACCTCTCTTCATCTGTTGTATAACGGTGTTGGGGAGCAGGAGGAAACTGTTACGTGTTTTAAAAGAAAGGAGGTATTGGCTACATATCTGTGGATCTTTTAGATGTTCAATTACCAGACTGAATACATAAAAACAAACAAAAAAACAACCTTTCAAAAATTCCCCCGTCTAGTTTCTGGATCCCTACTGGATTCGAAGCGCGCATCAAGCTGTGCTGCCCTGTCAGCGCTGAAGCTTTTATTGACATGGGCAGACGCAGGATGTTAAATTGAAGAGCCCAGTTCTTGTAGCGTTGGTTGTCCGCTGAACGTGTTGTTTTCAGAATGAGGATTTTGGAGCTAGGTGCCCAGATCCCCTTCAAGCCCTTTCTGAGGACTGGCACACAAACTGTTTGCAATAACAGTTCAAAGTTGTTCCTAAGAGCGGTAATGACAGTTTCCCTGAAATGCAAATATTTGAAACTGAACGGATGCATTAGCAAATGCTAAGTGAAAAAGAATTACTGATAGAACAGCTTTATGTCTTAATACAGTCCCTAAGTTTTTTTCTGTTTCAAAGGAAACATGATTGGACCGTTGTATATTTAATTATCTGTGTTTTAGGCTCTAATTGTGTAAACACATGCTTACAATTTTAAGTTTACATTTTGTATTAATATTACCTTTACCTCAAGGTTATCGGAACTATTCAGGCAGAACTACTGTGCGTTTTGCAGTGTCAGGATCCTCACATAATGCTGCTTAAATAAACTAGGGTGTGTTTATTCTGTTTTGCCATGAAATACACTGTTGCAAGTGGAACAAGATGATACATTTCATTCAGGTTTACGAATTCTCTCAGGGGTATCCATGTTGTCGCTGACACTGTTTTGTTTGCCTTCCCCTCAGGACGGTAACGGCCTGTGCTACCCCTCGAGCAAAAGCCACCAACAGACTTTTGCCTACTTGGTCGTGGACCCCTGCAAGCGCCACGTCCACGCTCTGTACCACTGTTTCGGGGGCAGCTCGTTTACCGGCTAGTTACGAACCGGCACTTCTCCGGCCTTGCGAGGGAGGCGGCCTCCTCCCGCGGAGCCCCGGCGGACGCTGCCCAGGGCTCTGCGCGGGGAGGACGCGCTCCGCGGTTGGACGCTCGGAACGGCCGCGCGCTCAGGGAGGTGTTGCCCTGCGGTCAGCGACAAAAGTTTTGCCTAACTTTTCTACCTGTACAAGGCGTACTTCTTGAAGCTGTTTTCCTGGCAGTTGTGACCCCCCGTTCCCTCGGGGAATGAATAAATAAATAAATAAATAAATAAATGCCGGGGGAGGCTCTGGAGTCAGTGAAACCTCTGCGGAATTGGTGCGCCAGGCGGCCCGGCCCGGCCCGGCCGACCTCCACCGCCCCTCGCCCCGCTGCGTCCCCCGCGGTAACAGCCCCGGCCGCCCCGCCACCGCCAGGTGAGGCGGGGGCCGAGGGCCGGCAGGCCGGGCCCAGCCTCCTCCTCGCCCCGAGAAGGGCCGGGCCCCGCCGCCTCAGCCCCGCCGCTGCCCTCGCTGCCGGAGCGGGGACCGCGGGCCGATCTCCCCCTCAGCCCCGCGGGCGGGACGCGTGTGGGGCGCAGCCCCGGCTCGGCGGCGGCGGCGCCCCGGGGCGGGGGAGGGGGGGGGGGGAGCGCGGCCGCCCCTCCCCACCCCTGGCGGAGCGGCCGCCTGGAAGCCGGGACACAAGTTCGGGAGGGGAAAAAAAGTTCTGGTTGGCGGCGCCGCGCCCTGGCAGGGGAGAGCGGGCGGGCGCGCAAGGCGGGGCGGCGGCAGCCCGGGCGTGAGGCGGATGCGGGCCGGGCGGGGCGGGGGGGGCCGCGGGGGCGGGCAGCGCCCCCCGCGCCGGGCGCCCCTCGGGCAGGAGGCGGTGCGGGCGGGCGCTCAGGGAGGGCTGCGCGGCGCAGGCTGCCTCGGTCGGATACGGTGCGGGCGGGCTCAGGAGGGGCGGAGCCGGCGGCGGCGAGTGATTCGGGCGGGCGTAACTCCGAACTTTTGTTTGGTGTGTTGTGCGAGTTAGTTTCCGCCGCCGGGACAGAGGCGCCGGCCGGGCTGGGCCGGCCTCGGGGAAGCGCCGCACGGTCAGAGTTGTTTTGCCGGTTGCCGCGGCCGGGTCGGTTTCCCTGCCGAGGAGGGGGAAGAAGCACCGGCGACAGCGGGACGAGCCGCGGCCCGGGGAGCGGGGCATGCGGGGCTGGGAATCCGGGCTCTGAGCCGCCGAGCCCCGCCAGGGAAGCGCCGGGGGGTCCCGACGGAGCCATGGATCCCGGGCAGCCTCAACCGCAGCAGCCGCCGCAGGCAGCGCAGCCCCCGGCCTCGCAGCAGCCGCCGCCGCAGCCCCCGGGCGCGGTGTCGGGGGCCGCGGCCGGCGCGGCGCAGCCCCCGGGCGCGGGGCCCCCTCCGGCGGGGCACCAGATCGTCCATGTGCGGGGCGACTCGGAGACCGACTTGGAGGCGCTGTTCAACGCCGTGATGAACCCCAAGGGCGCCAACGTGCCGCACACGCTGCCCATGCGGCTTCGGAAGCTGCCCGACTCCTTCTTCAAGCCGCCCGAGCCCAAGGCCCACTCCCGCCAGGTGAGGGGGAGGGGGCGGCCGCGCCGCGGGCGGGCGGGAGGCGGGGGGCGGCCCGGCCCGGCCGTGCGCTCGCCTCGCGCTCCCTCCCCGCCGCCGCCGAGCTCCTCCCGGGGGGAGGCGTGTGGGGGAGGGGGCCGGGGCGGGAATCGGGGCCGAGCGGGGCGGCCGGGCGGGGGGCTCGCTGCCCTCCTTCCTCCCCCGCCTCGCGGGGAGCCCGCCCTCCGCCTCCCCGTCCCCCGCCTCCCCGTCCCCCCCTGGTTGTTCTTCCCGGGGGCGGGGTCGCCGCGCGGCCCCGCTCCTCCCGCGCCGAGGGCAGCCGGCGCCGCGGCGGGCGGGAGGGGCGGCCGTCGGCCCCGGCCCGGTCTCCGGCGGGGCCTCGGACTCCACATCCGCTCCGTGGCGAGACCCGCGGCCGCTTTCTCGGCCTGGCCGGGGCGGCGGCGGCGGCGGCGGCGGGGGGGGGGGGGAGCCCCTAAAACGCTGGTGAAAGCACCGCGCTGGGAAGGCGGGGAGGATTTCGCGGTGGGGTCTCACCCTGCTGCGTCCGTTGAGGGGGGCGATGAGGTTGTGCCGGGCTTCCCCCCGTCAGACAACATGGATGTGGCTTTTCCACCATTTCATCGCCGCGCTGGGTCGAGTAGGATTAACCCCCCGTACACACACACACACACACACACACACACACACACAGACACACGCACGCTTCAGAAGTTAATTCCTCAGCCGCCCTTCAGGTCTGACGGCGTCGAGGGTCCGCCGAGCCAACGGCCCGGAGCGGGGGCCGGGGGCGGCCGGGGCCTCGGCGGGGCCGGCCCGGGGCGGGATGCGGGCCCGGCCGGCGCTCGGCCTCCGGCGGCGTTGGGGCTTCAGGCAGAGCGGCTTTTGTGCCACGAGCGAAGTGTCGGTGCGAATGCGGCTGAAAGTTAAAGTTTAGGCTGCTGTTACCAACTTTTTGGAAGGAGGCTGTGCCTACTCGAGTGTTTTATTAAGTAATGAACTTTGTTGCTAAGCTATAAAATAGGTTTTATTATTGGCCATTGTCACTTTATCTGTGTAGCCAGTAGGAGCGAAACTCGCTCTGTGTACTGGTGCCTGGTACTCTTGTTGTTAAGGGTCTGTCAACATTTCCATTATTAAACTTCTGTTTTGAAGGATTTATAACTTGGCTTCAGAAGTTCACTCCAGGCTGAACCTTGGCACGTACTCTCTCGGCCTAGGAGTTAATTCATTTTCCAAATACTCGAAAAATCAGTCTGGCCTTCATATTGCAAGACTGAAAAGAAAATAGAAAGGGGTGGGGCTGAGTTGCTTGTGTAGTTTTGCTCGCTTCTGACTTGCAGACCTTTAATAACATACTGAAATCCACCGAGGAATAAGGTTATTGCGTGTAGTTTTTTTCCAAGTTGTGCAAATCTTATCTCTGTTCCATTGTGCACAAATGTGAACTGGTATACATTCAGCTAACGCTTGGTGCTGCGTCTTGTTAAGTACAGTAACCGCAGTTAAATAGCTATCGCGTTTGAAATGCACTTAATGTGTGTGACGTTCATACAACTTGTACTTTTAAGCTTAGCGTTATCTTGCTTGTGTATGTTACTCTTCATCTGTAACGCACATTGAGTTGGATCGCTGTTCCTTGTGCCAGGCGGTGGTTCCTAAAACATAAACTTGGAATTCGGCTGAAGCCAGAGAACCATTTGCTTCATTGTGGACTGTCTTTTGAAATAAAATTTTCCTTTTTGTTTAGTTGTGCCACAAAAATACTCTGTTTAACAGATAAGGTCTCTAAGTTTCTCAAATTCTCCCTGTTTCTCGAGAATTAAAATGCCTCAAATTCAGTTGATTTGCAACTTGTGTATTTTGTTTAAATGTAAGCTAATTCGTTTCCAATTTAATATATGAAACTTCGCATGTGCTTGCATACAGATGTAGTGAAACAGAATTATCACTCTCCGTAAGAGTATATAAATGGGGCCTCAAGTGTGGTGCAATACCTTGTGTAGAGAGGTGTGGCAAGGGCTGATACATGCATCTTATTATAGGTGTCCATGTTGTTCTGCTGTATGTACAAAATCAATTAATTGGTAAATATATATATATATATAAAAGTCAATATTACTTTAATCCAGTTTTCAGAGCTGCTTTTTCTGTTTTATGGTGGACACGTATTTACTACTGGCAAAGAAGTTCTGTGTACTTACGACTGGTAACTGGTGAATGGTTTTGTGAGTCGCTTCTGGTTGACTGGTTCAACAGTTGGCTGAAGCTTTGCTTTGGATAAGGCAGGGGCAGACTCTTTATAAGCTCCTAATACCCTTAAAGTGCGGTTTGTGTGCAGGTTAGGGAATCTTGCGTTCAGTCTTCTTGTATAGGCTTTTTTTATGGTTGAGTTCAGGAGTCTTCCTCCATTGGAACTCGCTGCTGTCAGTTGGCATTTCTTTGTTGCTTTTCTCCTTGTGTAATCATTTAAACCCCTGCAGAGGGTGTATGTGTGGGTGTCCTTGCACACGCCCCCCGCTCCCGTTTCAAAAGGAGAGTGGGAAATTAACTCCTCCAGCAGAAAGTGGGTGCGATGGTAATGGGTGGGTGCAGTCCAGTAATGAACCATGCGATGTTCTGTATGAGGTCTGCTGTCTGTGGGCATGTTTTTTTCTTAACCCTGCACCAAGGAGTAAGATCTTCAGTTTTCAAAATAAAACTAAAGGCATTTAGCACATACTTATAATTCATATTTGTTGACTTACACAAGGGTTTTTTTGGTGCTAATTAACCAACCAAGGCTCTCTTGAACAGTAACAACTAGAAAATAAGCAGAACTTTAGAATGACCAACTTACGAATTTTTTCTGAAAGATTCATTTAAAGTGAAATGTCTTCTGACAGCTGCATTTCTGCTGAAATATAAGAATCTTAATGAGAGTAATTTCACTCCTGGCAGGCCAGCACTGATGCAGGGACAGCAGGCGCCCTGACCCCTCAGCATGTCCGAGCTCATTCCTCTCCAGCATCACTGCAGCTGGGAGCTGTTTCTCCAGGGACGCTTACACCCTCTGGAGTAGTGACTGGACCCGGAACTCCATCTTCTCAACATCTCCGCCAGTCTTCATTTGAGATCCCTGATGACGTACCTTTGCCACCAGGTTGGGAGATGGCTAAGACACCATCTGGACAGAGATACTTTCTTAAGTAAGTAAAACTTGTTTTCAATTAGCTGAATCTCTAGTGGCTTTTTGTTGTTGGTTTGGTTTTTTTGGCGTTTTTTTAACAGTCTTTGAAATTTAGTAAATTTCATTGTGTTTAAAATACATATTTTTCAAAACATGTTCCTGATTTTAAGTAGGAGATACTACCACTTCAGTATTTCTCCCGTATCAACTCTCTGCTGTCTCTGAAAACTGTATGGTACTCTGTGAATATTTATCCTATCTTAATCTTAGCTGAAGAACATTATCCATTATATTGTGTACTGAAAATCAGTGAAATGCTCATAGTGATTTTTAAACAATGTGGCTTTTGGATTTTCTAAATCTTGCCAGAGTTCTTGTGCAGGTCAAAATAGATTTTACCTCATTTTTATGAGATAGATGTAAAAATACAGAGTAACTTTAGAAACTATTTTAGTGAGAATATATCAGGACTTCTTATTTTTTGAGTAAGGACAGTTGTGTAAGTACACAATCAAAACATTTTTGCCTACTCTCTACTCATGAGGAAATTAATATATGTGTTTGATTGCAGTGTTTGGGTCTGTAAGTCTTAACTCATCTACATTCCCTGCAGTGAAAAGGAAATTGCAGAACTTCTAATATTGTTTCTTGTTCCTATAGCTGTAGCTTTTTCACACAGTGAAATTAGTATCACCTTTTCCATAACTGAAGAGATGTTACACACGCCAGCCATCTGACACCTAATCCATCAGGGAGCATTTTCTTTTATGCTGCGTAGTTTTCTAAAACAGCAGGAGCTTGTCCTTCGTTCTGAAAGTGTGCCCACCAAGACACATAATTGGCTCTCAAATATTTTGACTATATTTTGAACATTTTATTTAACTGCAAGTCTCTAAATAACCCATTATATGTCATTTTCAGGGCTGCGAGAGGGGAGGGGCAGCACAGTGTGTTATTTATGTAAAACTTGTTTCATCCAAGAAAAACATCTTTATCCCTACCTTTCTTGCTAAAACATTGTCATTAATGTGTGCATTTGATTGAAATAGTTGAGTTTGTAGCTTCAGAAACAAATTTACATTGTCTGCAATGAAAATGGAACTTGCAGAACTTCTTAAAACTGTTTCTTGTTCCGATAGTGATGGTGTTTCCATACAGAGAAATTAGCATCACTTTTTTTTAATCAAAAAGAGGTTACAGCAGTTGTCTGACATTATTTGAGCCTGTGTTAGGAATGTGAAAGTGATCATTAGCTATAGATCTTGAAGATATGATATTTTCTTTGGTGAAGTTTAACAAATCAGTGTATTCTAGAATGTGAGCTCTTCAGTGGGCACAAGTAGAATTTTTTTGGAACTGCGTAAGTTTATGCCACTTGAGAACTGTAGCTCATTGGACCTTGAGGAAAGCACAGACTGAGTTTTGAAATGAAAAGCAAACTTTGTTTTGACTGTGCTAGTGAGAGCTCTTAAGGAGCAGCTTATGAAACATGAAAAATAGATATTTGATTTTTAAGTTTTACTGTCACAAGTGTTTGTTTTTGGTAACGCTCTCAATTTTATGGAAAGTAGAACAGTTTAAAAGATGCAAAATATCTGCACGTTCTTACAGTAGATTTTTTTTAAATTATGCTCATTCAGGTGAAATCAGAGTGAAAGATTTGTTCTTGGAAAGCTTTTCTGCAGTTTCATTATTACCACAAAAAATCTTTTCCTTTTTTTCTGCAAGTTTTTTTTGTCCTTTCTTGGTGTCCTGGTATCCATTTCAAAGGGTCAGGTTTCAGCAAGAACAATAAAGAGCCCGAGACTGGAAAGTACACACAAGTCTGGCGAACTCATCTGCATGAGCAAGATTGTTTGTTCTCAAGCAGACATCCAAAGTAAATGATTGAAAGAGCTGCTAGCTGTGAAGGATGTGTCTTGAAGGGGAAAGGAGGGGAAACAAACCAGGTTGTTAGGAAGAAAAATAAATGCTGTACTTTTTGAACCTCTCCCTGCTGGGTCACATGCTGACCTTGGGAGATTTTAAACAGCTTAATGGGCTGTTTTCTTTTGGCTTTCCTTGGGTGATGCTGTGGTATGGGAGAGTCTAATGAGGACAGTTCTGAAGGCTCTGTTCACACTTGAAGAACATTCGTTGTTCCTAAAAGGTTGAGTAATGCTATCTACAGGTGAGATCCACCAGCTTCATTGGAGTTCATGAAGATTTGTAAAAAAACATTTCAAGTACTAGCAAAATGTTTGCTTTGTATGTTTAGGAAATCCAAAGAAATGTAAGAATTATTTTTGAGTAGCAAGTCTGTATTTCAGAAGCTTTTTTCAGTGTTGAGTGATAAGTTCTCTCTCATACCTACAAGCCTGTTAAAACTCACGTCTTGTCTAGTTATACCTTAAACATTTGCTCGAAGCGTGAGTACTAAGATTCCTGATGCTAAATACATTTAACGTGGTTCCTTCTACCATATGCAGATTTTTGGTGTCTCTTCCAAGTATTCAGCTTTGTTGTTGGATTGGCTGCATTGCTCTTTGTTTCCATTTGCTCTGTTCTGTAGCCACTCCATGAACAGTCTGGTAATCAGGCTCTAGAAAGATCTTTGCAGAATAGGTAACAGTATTAGATTTTTTCCAGATGTCTGTAAGCCTTATGGTTATAGTTATCATAATATACTACAGCGCAAACAGAATAATGTGAAATTGAGTACCGTACTTAATACAGTCTGGAATATAGTCATTTCCACTAATCAATGGGTCAAGCACTGCAAGCATAGTAGTTTGTGCAAAGAAATAAAAATAGCGTGTATGGGAGGGAAAATAGTTGTCTGTATATACAGACAACGTACACAGAGTTATTTGGCCAGATACTTCATATACACACCACACGTATCCATACATATTAAAAGAGGATGAGAGTGGTAGTGTAGGGTCTGAACCAGAACTACTCTTGTAAATCAGCCTGTCATCTAGATAAATAGACCCCTTTATCTATGAATGCCCAACGTATGATTTGCCAGAATTCCACTCGTTAGCGTTCATCTCGCTGTTACGAGTAGGACTCCTGAGTATAATTTTCCGTTAGTGAAAATGCAGATGATTTTGGTCAGTGAGTTAAGACATGCTTGCTATACAGCTGGTAAAACTAATACTATTTTTTTATTGAAACTGCTACTTAAATAGTACTCATAACTTAGGACTTGCCTGGTTAGTAAGTGGTCACGTCTGAGTCATCTCGGCATTGCTGTGCGGTACGCTTTAGCCCATTCTTAAACATGCAGTGAAAAAAAACTCGCTTGGTTTGTGTGGCGATGTCAACCGCATTGCTTTTTAACCGCTTCCTGTTAGCCAGCTGCTGGGTGACATTTCAGTGAACTATGGAGAAAGATAGGGGATCGCTCTCTAGGCAAAAGATAATATGCCATGGGAGTAGCAGACAACAACTTGCAGAAAGAAAAAATGAGTTTCACTCAGTTTTAGAATTACTCTTGTATTGTTTTACCTTAGTGTTATGCTTTTAATTCTTACTAAACTTGTGTAATACCTCTTCTCATTTTGTAGTGTGAAGAAAAGTTAACTGATTGTCCAGCAAACAAGTCTTGTAATTATTTTTCCTACAGGAAGTAGTTCTTGCAAGCAGTTTATCAACAACTTCCTATTTTTTTCTGTGAAGTGTTGAATGACTTCCTGAAGGAGGCCAAGGTGGTTTTCATTAGTATCTGTGGGTGTGTTTGAGGTGTTTACCCATCTGGCAGAAACCTTAAAAATAGATTGCTGTTACACGTTTCTTATGTGCTCTATACAGAGGTATGGCTTTGGATGTTATGAAACCAAATTGTTTTAAGGTAACAGGGAAGTTTGTTGCTACGCTTTTTTTTTTTTTTTTTTTTTCTTCTCATGTCACACATGAAGAATATCCAGCAACGTTGTTACATTTCTCTTGCATCCCATTTTTGGCCCTGACTGGAACCACCCACTGCAGCAATATCATCTGCTCCCTTCCTCCTCCTTTCCTCCCCACCCCGCCAAAGTAATCTTGGTCTTCCAGAGCAGATGATGTTTATGGGACAACTGCTGCCACAGTTGCATATTTCATTGAATACCTTAATTTACTGGGGAAATGCATATTCGGAATCATCGGTTAGTGTGAGTTCTTGTGTTTATAGTTCTATAGTTCAGGCTAGTTTGCCATTAAAAGAGCTGTATTATTGAAAACCAAAACTGCAGCCACTGCTTTTGATGTCTTTGTCACTTTTTCATGCTTTTTGTATTAAAAAGCAGTTGAAGATTTTTGTTTGCTAAATTTTATTTCTAATTTGTAGTTTCATTTGCATATTGATGATATCTGACTGTTTATGAAAATATTCATAAGATTGATCTACAAAGAAAAAAAGTGCCATGAGATTTGTGCAGGGGAAAATGGGCACTGTCAGTTTCAGAACATAGCTGGAGGAAAGAAATATCAGTTAAAGTGCTTTTAGAGTAAAACATGCTGTGGTATGTTTTTGGCAACTTAAGATTTTGTGTCTTGGAAGACAGTCATAGTACTACTAAGTGTATATCTTTCCTTCTAAGTCTTACTTGAAGAGTCCTGTGACAGAACAATGATACAAACTATTCTGAATTTGCAGTTGTACTAAAGATCTCTGTATCTTTAAAAGGGCGGAGGAGGAATAAGGGCAAACCTGCCTTATTTGCGTTAGCGCTGAGACTGAGCTGGGAGGAGGATGAAAGTACATTTTCAGCCCTCTAAATTCAGAGAACTTGCAGTCAGCTTAGTGGGTGGGCATCAGTGAAAGCAATGGCACAGGGTGCTTTTCTTGTGTTTAATTTTGTTTTGCTTAAGAAAAATTGCAAACGACGATATCCATGCATTCAATACCCTGCCATACAAGGTAATTTTATAAGACTATTCCAAAAACGGTTTAGTAGATTTGAGTCCAGGTAAACCAAAAACATACCCTGTGGTTTTCACTAATGTATTTTCCTTTTGTTTATAAGCGTATTGGCATTTGTTATCCTCAGAAGAAAATAGAACTGGGCAAAAATATAGGATCTGTGGCAGTTAATTTAATTATTAACTTACAACTATCTCTGAGGATTTTCTTTTTTATTTTCTTCTTTTTTTTTTTAATCGGCTGTTGATCGGTACCTTTCTTCCTCCCACAGGTTTTGCCTTTCAATATATCTCTCATAAAAATGATCTTTATGCTTTATAGTCTCTCATTTGGTGCCTATTGAAATCTTCCCGTAAACTCCAAAAAACACTGGATTAAACCTCTACTGAGAGCTTCTAATACCATAGGGGAGCTTGCGCCAGCTGTAGAAAATACAATGTGAATATAATTCTTACAAATCTAAATAGGATCTGCATATACATGCAATGGAGAGAAAGCAATGGTCTACTCAGAAGAATAAGGTTGTATTAATGCAGTGTTCATTAAGGAGGAAAAATACGGTTGTTTCAAGTAGCAAACATACAAAACTAAACCTTCCAACTTCCCTTGTGGAACTGGTCAAAGTTATTTCTGGTTTATCTGTTGAGAACACTGGTGTAGTTTTGGTTTATATGCTTTAAATGCCTAATACTGTTTTATAGCAATGCTTTCCTATCTCCTGAATCCAATTTGAGATAAGTTTTATCTTACTGTGGTCTGAAAACTTTGTGTTATGTTGAAAGCTATAGTTGTGACTGAAATCTTTATTCACTAGTCTTTTTTATAATGAGAACTCTTAGAGTCTCTCTGATCAGTAGTAAGAGGAGGCTTCTGATACAGATTTAATCAGAATTTCATGTTTAAAAAAGATGCTTCTGCAATTCTGCTTATTAAACATTTTGTCAGGTTGTATTTGGTTAAAAGTAGTAGCATCGAGCTCTGTGGGAGCAATTACACCGCTATGGAGCCACTTCTGTTTTCTCAGGTCTTGACCTCTTCTAAAGACAAACAAGAATTTGATATAAATCAAGACGAGTGTCTTCTGGACTGTCTTGTCCGTTTGCCTTTCTTCTTGTGTATGTTGAAGATGGCAAAGAATTATAGTTGTGGTTTTTTTTAAATAGTCATCTGGTTTGTAGCATAGGGTAATCTGTAACCCATCAGTCACATCATGGAAATTCCCACTCAATAGAAAGCAATAAAATAATAAGAGGATGTTAATTTGAAAGTTTCCATGAAAGTAAGACAGGTGCTACCCCACCAGTTTTTGCAAAAAATACTTCTCATGGGTAAGTGCAATTGAACGGATCAGTGGCATATGTGGGTAAAATCATACCTACTTTTACCAGATTCATCTCTGACTCTCTTATCTTTCCTCTTCTGGAACTGAAAAAAAAAATCAGTAGCTTTAAAATTCCAAATAGAAAACCTCCATTTATAGTTTGCTTCGTTTCCCTCTGCAATTGTGGTACAACAGCTGCAAATTTTTAAAAGCTGACACAGAGCAAGCAAAGTGGTTTTTTCACTCAGTTTATCTGTTTTTACAGTAGACTTTCAGAGAAAGTAACTTATTAGCACTGGGAATGCTGAAATGTTTAACTGCAGGACCTAAATTGGGTCACACGTAAAATTAAAGCAGAGCTCCTAGTTTGCTCCCAAAGAAACGTTTTCACATATCAGACAGAAGCAGTTACTGGATGACGCCCAGGAGAGCAAGATGTGTTGCTCAGGGTTGAGATAAAAGATTAACTGTTAAAACTAGTCTGATATTAACTACAAGCAATTTCTGTCAGGCTCTGGATTAAGACTAGACACCTCCCCCTGCAGCCAACCAAAGAAAAAAACAAAAATGAGGTAAACAGCTATAGAGAGCTGTCAGCCAAAACTGGAGATGCTTCTCTTCTTTTTATGTGTGGCCAGACCACTGCATATGTTTATCTTCATAGCTGGGAACAAATTCAGATGATGTAATTAGATTTAGTTTAACCTTTTGAAACTGATAGCTACTCAGTTCTTCTATTAATCTTGGAGCCTTGTATTTTTATAAATTCCAACACCTTTGCGTTTATTGTTTGTACAATCTAAGCATACATATGCAGTAAAACTCATTAATGGTGGAACTCACTGTCTTTCACTATTTGTGTAAACATTGTCCCCTCTTTTAAGGTGTGGGTTTTTTTTGTTTTGTGTTTTTTTTTTTTCTTTCCCTCAAACAAGCTGTGCATGATTATGTAAAACCCAATATTTAAACGACTTGGTTTTCTTTGTAAATTCTAAAGAAAATTTCACTTTGTAGAATGTAGGAAATTTGCCGGAGATCTCTGTGAGTAGCAGTCCTCTGTCAGGTGCCCCTAGGACATGGTCAGGATACTATGTAGTTGACCCAAGAGAAAGACAGAATTGTCTGTAGGGGAAATTTGGCAGCCTGGGGGTTAGCATAAGGTGAGACAAAATTCTTGGGAGGAGGCTGTGTATTGGAATGTTAACAGATAGATGCCATGCAATGGCAGGACATACTCTCACAAACAGCTTGCTAAACCTCATTTTGATGTAAGGCTGTATTGGGAAATTTACCAGATAAACTATATTTTTTTGTTAAACATTTAAGTAGGAATCTGGAGCGTGGGGGAAATTTGTCTTTATTGTGAAAATGGTATTTAATAGCTATTATTTTTCGGTAAATAAAACTGGAGTTTTATTTGGAGATCAGGAGTTTTTGAAAGGCGTGACTAGGCTGAGTTGCTGTTTCATGGCCTCCTGAAGTAGTTCTTGGAGTCTGTTTTCTGGGATTCACTGTGCTGGTGTTTTATTTGGCTTTTAACTAAGTTACTTCAGGCTGTGTTTCAGGCAAGTATAGCTAGGTTTTTTAAATTGCTGGTTAAGTCAAGCTATTAATATAAAGCTGCCTTGTAAAGTAAGACTTTTACCAGTATACTGCCTGTCAGTCATGCCAGTTGCTATGGAAACAAAGCTGTCTTGAAAACAGTCTTGGACTTTGATTTAATTTCACTAATGAGACTTTGCTGCGTCATAGTGAAAGACCAGATCCTTTTTGTTGAGTCTCTGACATGCTGTTTGGTAACTCAGATCAGTGTTAGTGGTTAAGTTTAGTTATTGATTATTACACTGAGGTTGTGAAGCCAGTTTTTTTTTTTTGCTGATCTGTTTTATAGGAAAGTCAAGTAAAGGTCACTCACTATTGCTAGTTTATCTCCAATGGGTTCTGATTTATGGAGAGCTTTGTTGGAAGTCTGTCTGCACTACACAAGTTTATTTAAGTAGTGTTACTCCTTTAAGGATGCCTTTCCCTTTCTAATTAGCTGTTGTAACTGAAAAGTTAAGTAAACTTTTTGCCTTTTCCGGATATGTTGTAAAATTAGACGTTTATGACGTAATAAAACATTATCTGAAAGCAAACAAGCATAGGTTGTATAGGCAAAGTGGAATTCTTTGGGTAAAGGAAAGAAACATAACTCAGGTGTATTTTCTCATAGGATCTCACTTTTCAAAACTTTTTTTTCTAGTTTGTTGTTCCTATTTGAAAAGCGTGGTTGGCAAGTCCTCTGCAATTACTTTCATTCCAATGTTTATATAGTCTCTTCAGGATGGTGAAAAATAGGGTAAAAGAGAAATTTCTTTACGTATTTAGTAACTATATTGATGGTATAGTTAATATAGTTGGTAGACCTAAATATCCAGTGCACCCATAATTCAGTGGTGATATTTCTTTTTTTATTTACAAAACCTTTGTCATTGTCAGAGTAACCAGCTTCGCACAAGTGAAAGATATGAAATGAGATATACTTTAAAAGGTGTAATCTGACGTATAAAAGGCTGTTACAAAGAAAGGTGAAGGGACTTGGAAGGGTGTTCTGTGCCCGACTTTATAGGCCTTTTTTGTATGTATATGAAAAACATGTTTGTAGGAAAAAAAAAAAGGCAATACCGTGCTTTGATTGGAGTTTAGGTGTTCATTGACTTCTGTACTGGTCTTTGGGTCAGGATGAATGATACTCATTTAACAATAAAAAGTTTTAAATGCTTCCAATCTTCAGTGAAAACATTTAGTAGCACATTCCATGTTTACAGGGCTTTGTATGCATGAGCCTGACTAAGCTAAAACTGCCTGCGTTCTAGTTCGTGTATGGATAAATTTTTGAGAGGTTTTTGTTATGCTGCTGTTGACATAATTATACATATGTTATCGGTGTAGAGCCATGTTTCATTTACTTACCTTCTGTCCCTAAATACATGCACACTTAATTTCTATCTGTGTATGTCACTTAAACTCTTCTAGCCAGCGAGTTTAACGTTTGGGCTGAAGTAAGTGTTCCCTTTCATAACTGATCTTTCAGGTTTTCCCTTTTTACGGGAATCTTATTCTGGAACAATTCTAAAGCAGGCCCAAGATATTGGGACCAAATAATTACTAGGTAACAGAGGATAGGAACTTTCAGATTTGTAGTATTAGGAGAACTGTTATGATCTGTGTGCTTGTGGGCTTTTTTGTTTTTGTTTTTGTTTTTTTTACCGTAATGACTAATAACTGGAAAAAAATCTATTGGATGTTTCACAATATCCTGATAATTTAGTCACTGGCTAGGCATAAGGAAGAGAAAATGTGAAACAGACCTTAGCATAAACAGTTAGTTAAGAATTAACGTTTTAGCATCCCTATTAACAAGGTCAAAGGAAGTCTTAATTATATTCTTATAAAAAATGGTTTGCAATTCAAATTTGTCCCTATTTTTTATTACACTGTTAGATGGGTCTTGACATGATCAGCTTTGTATTATAGAGATTTGCTGAGGAACTTGGAAAGTTCATTGTTTTCTTAATGAATTAAATGTCAGTTGTACATGGTAATGTCTCCAGGAAAAATTAATCTTAATTCAGTTTCATAGTTGTTGTACCCGTTGTCCAACTTCTGCTTTTAAGGTTGCACTGGAATAGGGAGGGGGGAAGCAGAAGGGGAACTTTTTTTTTTTCTTCTAGTGCAACTATTTGTGTGGCTTCTGCTCAGGGCTACAATTTGAATCCTGTTTATGCTGTGATGGTGAGCAGCTCGGAGATTGCATGTGAACTTTAATTGATTCCTCCGCTCTGCAATCCTATTGGAGTAGGAGTGTAGACCCTGGTCTGTGCCAAGTTTTGCCCTTTTAAAATGGCCTCAAATGCTTGCTCTGTGAAACCAAAGGGGGAGGATTTTAAGTGCTTTCTAAGCCAAGGTAACAGTTAACACTACCAAATAGTTGAGGGACTTGCAATAAAGTGAAAATTGCTGGCTTTTGTAATGGATAAATTTTACGTACATAAATTTATGGGAGGAAGTCTTTTATCCTCACGAGAAGCCATTGAGCTCTTGTTTTGTGCATGCAGAACAAGTTTGTTTGCATGGAATTTATTTGAAATACAGGAGATTCTGGTGCTGATGCTTCTTGCTTTGCCAGGATCTGCACATAATTTGCCTATAACTTTGTAAAATTCTTTATATGAAAGATAAGCAAACTTACAGTTTTGCTAATGCATGATGCTTTTACTTCATAAATAGCTGAAATAACTATCTTCTATCCAATCTCTACAGATAAATATATTTGATCTGCATTGCCCTTCCCTGCAGTTGTGATATGAAGTTACAAGAGCTTAGAATACATTGTTACATACCCAGTGTTGAGATATTCCTGCCCCATCTACCATACATATGTAGATAGGCATATACTTTGTCTTTCTTCATTTAGTGAAACTGCAAGATACACCTCTGTAAAAGAAGTAGATGCACATGTTCTTTTATTGTATAGGATGCTGTTCAGTTCTAGACTTCCAGCTAAAATCTTTTGTCTGTTTTGCAAGCTGCAGAAAAGTAAATAAGATGCAAATTCTTGTAAGCAATTACTTTATCAAACTGATGAGTACAAAAAGAAAAATTTTATTAAATGAAGATATACAGACTGCAGTGCTGTAGCAACTGGTGCTGTCACACTGTGCTTCATAAAACAATCTTTTCATTTGTGCTTCATTAGGACTAGTACCTTTTCATTTAGGTTAGAATATCACTTGCATACTGTTTGAGAACTGCTATACTCCAGCTGAAAAACATATATTGGCAGCATATGAAGGGATTCAAGCTGTTTTGGAAGTGATTGGTACTGAAGCACAGCTCCTCCTGGCACCCCGACTGCTGGTGCTGGGCTGGATGTTCAAAGGGAGGGTCCCCTCTACTCATCATGCAGTCGATGCTACATGGAGTAAGTGGGTCGCACTAATCGTACAACAGGCTCGAATCGGAAACCCCAGTCACCCAGGAATCTTGGAAGTGATCATGGACTGGCCAGAAGGCAAAGATTTCAGAATATCACCAGAGGAGGAGGTGATGCATGCTGAGGAGGCTCCACTGTGTAATAAACTACCAGAAAATGAAAAGCAATATGCCCTGTTCACTGAAGAGTCCTGCTGTCTTGTGGGAAAGCATCAGAGGTGGAAGGCTGCTGTATGGAGTCCTATACTACAAGTCACAGAAGCTGCTGAAGGAGAAGGTGAATCAAGCCGATTTGCAGAAGTGAAGGCCATCCAGCTGGCTTTGGACATTGCTGAACGAGAAAAGTGGCCAGTACTTTATCTCTATACTGACTCATGGGTGGTGGCAAATGCGTTGTGCCGCATTGTGGCAAGATATTGCTGCCTGGGCAGAAAACCTGGTTGTAAAAGTACGTCACATAGATGCTCATGTGCCGAAGAGTCAGGCCACTGAAGAACATCAAAACAATCAGCAGGTGGATCAGGCTGCTAAGATTGAAGTGGCTGAGGTGGATTTGGGCTGGCAACGTAAGGCTGAATTATTTCTAGCTCGGTGGGCCCGTGACACCTCAGGCAACATATAGATGGGCTCGTGATTGAGGGGTGGACTTGACCATGGACGCTATTGCACAGGTTATCCATGAATGTGAAACTTGCACTGCAATCAAGCGAGCCAAGCAGTTCAAGCCTCTCTGGTATGGAGGACGATGGTTGAAATACAAATATGGGGAGGCCTGGCAGATTGATTATATCACACTCCCACAAACCTGCCAAGGCAAGCGCCATGTGCTCACCATGGTGGAAGCAACCACTGGGTGGCTGGAAACATATCCCGTGCCCCATGCCACTGCCTGGAACGCTATCCTGGGCCTTGAAAAACAAGTCCTGTGGCGACATGGCACCCCAGAAAGAATTGAGTCAGACAACAGGACTCATTGCTGAAACAACCTCATAGACACCTGGGCCAAAGAGCATGGCATTGAGTGGGTATATCACATCCCCTACCACGCACCAGCCTCTGGGAAAACTGAATGATACAATGGACTGTTAAAAACTACACTGAGAGCAATGGGTCGTGGGACATTCAAACACTGGGATACACATTTAGCAAAGGCCACCTGGTTAGTCAACACTAGGGGATCTGCCAGTCGAGCTGGCCCTGCCCAATCAAACTTTTATGTAGAGGGGGATAAAGTCTCTGTAGCGCACGTGAAAAATATGCTGGGGAAGACAGCCTGGGTTATTCCTGCGTTGGGCAAAGGCAAACCCATTTGTGGGATTGCTTTTGCTTGAGGACCGGCGTGCACTTGGTGAGTAATGCGAAATGATGGGGAAGTCCGATGTGTACCTCAAGGGGATTTGATTTTGGGTGAGAATAGCCAATGAACTGAATGGTATGATAATTGCTATATAGTACTGTATGATACCACTTTTATGGTTGCTATATGCCATATCAGTGGTATTACAGTAAGAATCACCCAGATTAATGAAGAATGAACTTTGATGAAACTGAGCAAAGTGCAGTGGTGATGGAACCAGAACTGGCTTTAGCATGCAACAATCCAACACCACATACTGCCTCTCCTGCCCTGAAAGACTGTTTTGACAGATGGAGCCCAAAGTCATGGACTAAATGAACTCAATGGACATTTTAGAGGGATGGCTCATAGACTAGGGGAATTATATCTGTGTGTATATATCAAAAGAGGGAAAGTGGTGGTGATTAATTGGGATGTATTGGGAAGTGCAAGACCTAGGCATGATGTAGATGGTATAGAATAAGGGATGGATACTGTCCTGGTTTCAGCTGGGATAGACTTAATTTTCTTCCTAGTAGCTGGTATAGTGCTGTGTTTTGGATTTAGTATGAGAATAATGTTGACAACACACTGATGTTTTAGTTGTTGCTGAGCAGCGCTTACACTAAATCAAGGACTTTTCACTGCCCTGACAGTGAGGAGGCTGGAGGTGGACAAGAAGCTGGGAGGGGACACAGCCAGAATAGCTGACCAAAACTGGCAAAAGGGATATTCCATACTATATGGCATTATGCTGAACAAAACAAACAAAAAACCAACAAAAAAACCACACAAACAAAAAAACCTGGGAGGAGTTGGCTGGGGATGGTGTGGCTGCTGCTCAGGAACTGGCTGGGCATTGGTCAGCAGGTGGTGAGCAATTGCATTGTGTATCACTTCTTTTGTATATTCTTTTATCATTATTATGAATATTTTCCCTTCCTTTTCTGTCCTATTAAATTGTCTTTATTTCAACCCATAAGTTTTACCTTTATCCCCCCCGATTCTCTCCCCCATCCCACTGGGGGGGAGTGAGCAAATGGCTGTGTGGTGTTTAGCTGCCTGCTGGGTTAAACCACGACAGGGGAAAAGCAGTTCTTAATGAGCCACATGGAGGAAAAAAAAAAAATACTCAAAAGCATTGGTGTTTGTCTGGCTTGTAAACTGAAATTGAAGAAGTTTTATTGCAGACATCTGTGTAGAGTTACTACCTTCCTGTTGCACAGAAACTGAACTAGGTGACACAATGGTTCTTCAAATCCCACCAATACACATCTTAGTTACTTAAGTGTGTCAATTAAAAAGACAGAAAAAGGACGTACTTTAATGCTGGGTAAGTATAATACTTGGCTGTGGTCCGGTACGCGTTCTGTAGCTGATACTCTGAGGCCTAAGCTTGGTTTTAAAAAGTTCTAACAATATGTGTAAACTTGGCTTTGCTGCAGTTACAGATTTGATGTGTGCGCTAAATTCAGCTGAAGTCAGTAAGGTGTGTGTGTGGTGGTTTTGTGGTTGGTTTTCTTGGGGTTGGTTTTTTGATTTTTTTTTTGTTGGTTTTTTTTTGTTGGGTGTGGTGGGTTTTTTTTGTTTTAGTTTTTTTTAATTAAAAAACAAACATCTTGGGCATTGACTTGAGCTGCCTGTATGATGTGTTATGCTATCATGGATAATATGCTAATAAAGCTGTTTTGAGACCAAATTTTGTTACCTTTGTGTAGAACCTTTTTTTACCTTGTAACTTATGACTGAAAAAACTCTAGCTGAACTGGAAGATCTGAAATACTGTGGGTTTTGGGAAGAGTGTTGGGAGGAAGACAGCTTGGATTTTTGTCACCGCATATAAGTGTTCAATTTTTAAGCCTACAAGAAAGAGCTCAGCAGCGTTTCAGCGTGTTCAAGCCTTTAACAGGGTTTAAAACCTGCACAAAATCAACATCTTAGTGTAGACAACTTTTAATGAAGGATCAGAATGTTAATTTTAGTTTATTAACGGGGTAAATTTTGTACACCTGGTATTCAAAAGTTACTACAGAAAAAACGTACTGAGTTCAACTAATGACTGACCTATGAGTGACTTTTAATCTTCCCACAAAACCATTCTCAGTAATAATTTGATCAAAGCATGCTAAAAATAAAATGGAGAAAAAAGTGCTTTTACAAAAGTAGAGTGGGTTAGATCTACAGTGGGGTATTGATAAATATCCTGAGTTGTTCTGGTTTTAAGTGGGATATTTAACACTGAAACTAGTGTACTTACGTGGCACAACTCTTAAGTAGTAGATCTGTTGTGACTCTGACCATTACTGGTCCAGGTAAAATCAATATAAGTACAGAATACGTCTGTCCTCAAAAGTTTTGTAAGTACACCTGTGCAAGGAAAAATCTCAGATGTTCTGATGATCTACATCAGTAGAATAAATCATAGTGCAAGCTTTATTAAGAAGACGGTAATCACATAATTTTGTTCATAACTGTATTCACAGCACAGTGTTGTTTTTTTTGGGGGCGTGTTGTTGTTGTTGAACAGCTTGCGAGTTCTTGAAGCACAGCTACCAGCAAAATTGAAGTGTAGAGCAAGGTACAAATTCATACAGCAGGTAATGTGAGGGAGGGCTTATAAGGAGACTGAAATAGAAAGGAACTGAAAAATAACGCAGAATTGGCATTTCTTCATTTCTACCTTGTGTTGAAGCAAAGTTGTTCCACAAAAGCAATAAAACAGGTTATGATTTAGCTTAGTTTTAAGTAGTAATGACAGTTTGAAATGATAATACGGTGTACTATGCTTTTCAGTGACAAAACTAGCATGCTACTGCTTTATTATATTCAAGTTAGGCTTGATGTAAAAGCCTAAGAGCAGCGATAGCCTTGTTTTGTGCTGTGTTTTTTGCTCAGGAAATACAGGTGGCTGTTTTGTTTGCCATAGGCAAAGCAGGACGATGAAGAATACTGAGTGTCTGACCAACAGGAATTGATGTGGGGAAGCAAGAAAAAAAGGAACATGTAGGTACAAGTCTGCTAGTGAAGGAATTTGTCATGGTTTATTCTTGGAGGAGCTGATACTAACAAAGAATTCAAGCCCATACCATTGTCTGTCTTCAGATATTCTACTAGACATTTAAAAGTGTGAATAAACTGTAGTATTTTACAAACTTTCTGAAGTTCAATGCTTTTTTTAATCTCTTCTTCTCTGTTCCTTATGTAAATAGTTACTGCAGTTATGGTTCATCTCAAACACCAGACTTAAAAAAAAAAAAAAAAATTAAAATTGTTTCTTACTACACACAGCTTCTTTTTGATTTATGACTTGTTCTTCCAGTTGACCAGCTTGGTTAAACTGCTATGCTGTGTAAAACTAAAGTAAACTTTGAATGCTTTAATTAACTTTTCTACTGTATGATGATAGAGCAAATAGTTTCAGTGTATGTGTTCATTAGAGAAGGATGTATTCAACTCATCTGTGAACCTTTTATTTGCCCACATGTAGGTAATCAGATACATAAATCAAAAGGTATATGATTTTATTTTACTCAGAAGTCAGAATTACAACGCACAAACATGTTTTAAGAAATAAATGCCATTAAAATTCTCAGGGTTCAATATAGAATTTCAATGATTGGCATCCTTGGAATGAAAAGGTATAGCAGTGTTAGATATTTTGTGTAAATCCAGTCAAGGACTTTGTATAGCATGAAATTTCTGTTCTTTCAAAGTAGAAATTAGCAGGTGTGCCAGAGATCTGAAGGTTATAGTTCTGATTCTGGAAATTTTTGCATTTGAAGTGATTTCATGTGGTTTTTAATAGTCTTTACAGGGTAACTTCATACAGCTCAGCCAGTGTGACAAAAATCATGAAGACAGGGAAGAAATCTTGGTCATGAGTTATGTGCTTTTTGTGCTCTAGGTTGTGACATACTTTTTCATTCTAGAAGCACTAGATATGCCATTGGTCACCCAGTAACAACAGGAGAGAGACAGTAAAAATTAATGACTTCAATTTCCTTTTTTAATACAGGTTTTTAGAGACTGAATACTTCCTTCTGTAATGAATGACTTGGTATGAATAGTATTAAGATTGATTACCAGAAGTCTGGTATTTTAACTCTTTATTCAATCTGCTTCTGTTTGATGAATCCATTTTCATTCCACGGTTATGTTTTGCTTCATTCCGAGAAACATATTGGGAACTGAGTAACACAGGCTTCTCCTTAAAGAAAAAGGGAAGGGTCAAAAGGATAATTTCTTTAATCAATGCTTATAGCATGCTGTTCAGAGGCAACCAGTGGATTTCTATTGATTGTGGCAATTCAACCACTTCTTATAAGGGAGGCCTGTGGGCTTAACATCTTTATTTTTGGTTTGGCTTTGGCCTCTCAGATTAAGTACCTCAGTAGTTATTTGCTGGGCAAATATGTCAGTGGTGTAGAAGAAACTAGTAGTTAAGATTGCAAAAGCTCAAAGTGGTGGTAGGTTTGATTCTAAAAATAATTACATATACACAATTCCATTGTTTGTGTGTATGTGTGAGTGGTCTTATGTCTGTTAAGCTGTTTAAATAGAGTTCGTACTAAATAACTTCATTTTCTGCGATGTTGCAAGCCTTAGAACCCTTCCACTGGTTGCTGTTGCAAATCAAAATCACACAACTTGGACTTCAACCTACTGTTGTTTTTGCTAGTTCATCAGGTTTTAGGCTGCACGAACAAGTCCAACCTGGCTGAAAAATTCAAGTGGTGCCCTTTTAGACAGGTGCACCTTCCAACAACAGCAAGAGAATTTGGAAACAGTAGATATGGCTGTCACCTAGTTTGACCTTCTTGATAAATGCCAGATAATGCAATCCATGAATTCCGCTGTTCGCGATACGTACATTTATTCTTACCAAATACTCTTCTATTTAAATGTTTGCTTTCTGTGAAGTCATGCAAAGACCATGCAGGAGAAACTGAAGATTGTTTCTGAATGAAATGGGGATAGGATTCTGAAATTAATTTCTCTTTTGAGAGCTCAAGCAGAATAGTGGATTTGTTTTACTGGAGAAATAATAAAAGTAATGAAAAATGAAAGGAAATAGTGTTCAACGTTAACTCCTCTCTCTGTTGAAAGTATAAACTTACTATTGCTTCTAGTGCTTGAACACTTTGGAGAACTGAGTCTATTAAATATAGACACCGCTTTAATTTAAAAAAAAAAAAAGAAAAAAGCTTGAATACTCCAATGGAAGTGAGATTTAAAATTTTAGTGTCTTTTCTCGAATATGGTCAGGGAACATGTGGCAGACAAAAGTGGATTCCTGCAGTCTGTAAAGGCAGCAGCTTGCATATTGACTTTACTTTTTAGTCAATGCAATCTATGCAAACAAACTGTAACGTCAATTTTAATATGCATATAAGAATTGGTCTGAAACTTCCCACCTTCTTGTGGAGTTAATTAGATAGTCATGTTTTATTAATTAATAACATTTAAACCAAAAACGAGTTAGTTACTTCACAACTGTTTGTGGTAGAGTGAGGCAGTGGATTAAATTTGAGGCCTAGTTCTCTTGACAGGGATTTCATAACATTTCCCATACAGTACTTTACTTGTCTCAGGCTTCGGATAAATATGTGTCTAGATTTCTGCGGCTTCAGTAATTGCCTGTTTGTTTGCTGAAGCTCTGGTTTGTGACTTCCTTTAGCAAGACTTTTCAAATTTGAGAGGTGGGTTAGGCAGTGGATTGTAAGAATAAAAGCTGCACTTGTATTTTTTAATTTTTTTTTTTTACCCAGGTTTAGTGATCAGTAAACGTAATTGAAGATCAGCACCGTGTGGCGCTTTGACAATTGTTGTAACTATTTAAAAGATAATACACTAAAAGCATGTATCAACTGTTTGAAAAGAAGAAAGATATGTGCTGATTCCTGAAAGTGAAACTGGGACCGATGGTTAAAAGGAAATTTGGTTCTCTTGTGGTTGTGCCAGTCTGATAGGCACATAATGTTCCTTTCTTCTCAAGGAAAGCAGAGGAAAACAATCATATGAAGACATGTTTTAACAGTGTCTTGCTAGGCACAACAGTGTTTAGCCATGTTTTGAGGAATTCTGGGAAGTAAGGCTTGGGCATTATCTATGAGGCCGAATGATGAGAAATTTTGAATAAATGGTGTGGGGAAATACATGCTACATACTGAAATTATTATAAAACTTATTACTGCCTGAGGGTACACTTCACAACAAAAGCATTAATTAAAAGCAGTATTATCCTGGCAAGACGTGGAGAACAAGATCTGTTCTTGTAACAGAAGCATAATTGCAGTCTTGTCAAAATATCATTAGACCCTGTGGCAATTTAAAGAACATCTTTCCAACATGGCTTGGTTTTTTGGAGTCCATTTTTTATGCTTTAAGTAATTTAGCAGTTTTCTATCTACAACTTTTTCTTTGAATTTTTGCAGTCAGGTTGAATAATGGTGTTTTTGTGAAGATCAGAAAAAAGTGAAACAAATGGGACCAGATTCCCTTCAGCATATTGTTAAAGGGAGTAGCACATTGTTTGTGCAAAATTGTTTTATCCTACAATACAAACCTGATGGCTGCTTGGTATGGAAAATTAGAAGGGGGAGATTCATCGTAGAGGAAAGACATGATGGTTGTTAATTTAACCCTCCTTTGTTTTAGAAGGTCGTTTTCAACTTCAGTTAATGAAGCACGAAATATGGCAGACTATCTGAAACAGGTTTTATCAGCAGTGTGCTGGATGCAACATGCTCAGCAATGTCATTCATGACTCTGTATTCAAGAAATGTTGCAGGTACTTGAATACATCCTTTTGAAGGCTGTCTTTAACAGTGAGGCATTGCCATTTAAAAGGGGAAGACTGTTTTTTTGGTTTGGGTTTTTTGTGTTTTGTTTTGGTTTTTTTGGGGGGGAGGGTTGGTGGGTTTTTTTGGTTTTTTTGTGTCCATCCATCCATGGATGTCTTTAATTTTTAGCTTGACTTTTAGTCTCTGTATTTTTGGTAACTGTTTGGTGTATTTAGCTGTGTTGTTTGTAGGCATTCAGACCAGCTGATCACTATTGACTTTCAGTTTCTTAAAGAACTCAAGTGCCCTTATCAGAGTTGCTTGGCAGTATTACGAAGACTTCAGTTCTGCTAGTTGCTTACATCTGGCAATAGTTTGAGAAGGCATAGTTTAATTATTTTTTCTTCTTTATTTGTTATTTTGTCCTAAAGCTTCTCAAGAGCTTTTGAGATTTACTAGTGTTGTTCTCTAAGGTGTTTCTTTTCGTCAGTTTTGGGGGAGGCAGGAGGAATATTTAAAAAAAAAAAAAAAAAAATTGCTTGGTGGATCCTAAGATACTGAACTTCAGCTTTCTGAAGCCAATTATAGAAGAGATTGAGCCAGTTTGCTGTTCTAAATAAACAGCAATTGAATCACTTCAATTCCTAGAATTCAGCAGTTATTCTGATAGTTGGTATACAAATGTTGAAAAACTTTTAAGTTTGATTTCACTGCTGAATTACTTCATGAAACTTGTTTGCTGTGTAAAACTTCTTATCTTGTGATCTCTTTTTTTCCTAAATGTGCTTTTTTTCCTGAAAGTGTTTTTCATCAATATGAATAAAAAGTAGTCTGTGGGAGTTGGCAATTCAGTCTGTCTGCAGCATTCAAGGTAATCTTTGTTTAAATGAGTTCTTAATTGACAACTTCTCAGACTTTAAACTAATTAGAAGTAGATTTCTTTCTTCCCAAAACCTTACTCTTGGGAAGTAACTTGAAACAAATACTTTATAAGGTGGCTTAGTCAAAATCTAGTGTGATGTGAGAGCTGCTGCTCCGTGCATCACATGGTGTATATTGGTGACATGAATCTGGCAGGCTTTTTCTTCCGTAGTCCATTCTGTCTTGCATGTCTGAAATAGGAACTTAAAGAACCCGCTGGCTCCCATGTTCTTTAAAATGCTTGGACTTTCTGATGACTCCGTTTGCATACGGATATGTGAATTTTAGTTGTAGTCAATATAGTATCTACCCAAATACATACTGCGTGTGTGTGTGTGTATTTTGAAGTTTTCTGATTTTGGAACTGCTAAGAAAATGAAAATCTAGAAAAGCTTTCATGGTTTAGAAACTGTAACCTGTAGGAAAAGATTAGTCTTGACAATGCAGCATTGTCTGTTGAGTCAATTAAGCATGTAGGTTTAGCTAGCTTAGGAACAAGTTCCAGCATGTGACATTATAAATAGCACTCTCACATAGCAAATGTAGGCTTAGTAAGTGGACCATGATTTCCCCTGCCACTTCACCAGGTTTTTTTTTTTTTTTGAGTCAACTGTACTGATGCAGAATTTGAGTCTTTCTGATGACTGTCTTGAGGTGCTACTACTACATGCTCAGGGAGTGTTGGATCAAAATAAGGCTAAGTCGGTCGAAGTGTTGTCTCTCCTCTTGGTTTCCTGGGCACATGCTTTTTTTTTCTATTTAACCATGTGTAGAAATGGAGCCTTGTGGCCCAATGACTCAAAAATCCTTAAGAGTAGTGCTGAATCTTCAACCTGTCCCACTTCTCATTAGCTTGAATACATTCTGAACACCTAATTGTTTGATGTAACAAAAAGTAATAACATTTAGAAGAAATAAATACCGGTATAGATTGTCATAGCTCTGTTTTCCTAATAGAGCATCCTTCAGGCTAAAGTCAGCATCCTCTGAGGTAGTAGTAGTTTTCAAAAGGCAATCAATGACTCACTTGTCACCCTTTACATGTAAGCTGGTGACATTAAAGTTGTGGCAAACTAAAGCATTCCTTCTCTGCAGCAAACAGCAAATGGGGGAAACCTTGTCTTTGTGTAGCTTGTGCCTTTTATGTCAGGCCTGGCTTTATTGCTAGCTATGATTTTGTTTTGTCTTCTGGATTTGGACTTGGCTTCGTACTGAAACAACCTTTTTTTCTCCTTTCACACCTTCTCCCAATCCTGTTGTATTTGGTGGAGAATTATTAGGACTGGATCTCCTTCAGCATGTACTCCAGGTCAGGTTTCTCTTTGCATTTATGAAAATAGAAAGGCAACAGAAATTCCAGTAGCTTTCAGTGTGAGACTCCTAATTTCAGGTAGTATTTGTAATGTGGCTAAATGAATTTCCTAGTGGGAAAGATGGAATTATGTAATCTCTTGTAAAATAATATTTTGCAGCGTTAAATGCTACCAGCTTTGCCTTGTCTCCTCCCTACACCACTAGAAGAAGCCTCAACAACTTTTGCTGGAATGTAACAAATATGATCCCTGTTAAAAATAAAAGCCTGTTACAAACAAAACATACACGTTTTTATCCTTGATTTAAAGTATAGCTCTCATCAGCCTTTCCAATAGTTCTACAACAAACATGTAAGAGCAGTGTGGTCAACCAGCATAATTTACTTTAAAAACAATTTATTTCCATGTTTGGCTACTTTAGGGGAAATCATATTCCAAGTTCTGAAATTGAGCGCATTTCAGAAGGATGACATTCACCTTTTCGACAGTCTAAGCCAGTGGTCTCCAATGTGGGGGGTGTGCAAGACAGTCCATTGGGATGGGGGAAGAAAATCTTTTTTGTGCTGTTAATAAATAAAATTTGAAAAAAAAGTTGGTGTTTAGTTCATTGTTAGCTCATCCTTTTTTGCTTTCTGCTTTTGTGTATATTTTATAATGTACATAATACATAGTACATGTATATGATTTATAAATATACATATATTGGGGGTGCATACTCAAAAATTTTTTTACTGGTAGGGTTCGTGGTCAAAAAAGTTTGGAGACCAAAGACACTGTTCTGAGCTACCTCGTAACAAGCATTTTGGTATATGTGGTTTTGTTGGGTTTTGTCCTGCTTCCCTTTCCTATTGGAAAACCTCTGTATTCTCATATAACTTTATATTTAAAACATTAGGAGGAATACACTTTGCAGTTTTGTTTTTAGTTCATCAGGTTTACCTGCGCAGGTGTATGTGAGGTTGTCTGGTGTGAACAATTAAATTGTGGCAAGATTGCTTTGATTAGGTTGTTCAGGTGTAAAAATTTTAGGAGTTGCATTTTTATATGATGCCGAGATTGAAATTTCCAAGAAATACTGGCCACTTTTAAACAACATAGTGTTAGGTTTACTGGTGTTTATAGGCTGAATACAAAAATACTGTCATAGTTTAAGCTACAAAGCTAACTTTGGAGGTTGGATGTGATATTTGATGGGTTGAGTCATCCATATTGCCGAAATAGAAAGTGTGAAACTAGCTGATTTTGATCTGCATCCTTGTTTTCGTCCTTATTCTTCCCCTTTCATGTTCTGTGTGATCAATTTATGTAATTTTTTGTTCATTTAGAAATTATGAGCTTGTTGACCTGTTGGTTACATCGTAAGTCATAATACTGGAAGAAACTGAGGTACCTAATGAAATGTTTAAGCTTTTTGCCATACGTGAAACTCTTCAGTTCAAATTTTGAGAAAGATAGATGTTCAGGCTGGTTTTAGTAATTTTCCTGTAATTTTAACTTGCTAAAAAAATGGCAGTAGCTCTGGACATCTCTTCAGTACAGTTTCAGGATTGATGTAGGGCATTTTGGTTGACACCCACTTGACAAATTCTTGTATTGCTTGAGTCTTGTATCCGTGAAGTACTTGGCATTTTCTTAAAAATGTCTTTCAAAGGGGGTTGCTTTCCAAAGCTGTCTTGGAAGTTCTTGCAGCATTACATACAGCAGAAAGAAGGGTCTGGTTACAGTGTGTCTGTTCCTTGGCCCAGTTGTGTCATCATTAAAGAATTACAGCAATTTGAACCTTTACATAAAAACTTACAAAACCATAGCCCTAAACTTTAGCCTTCTCCCATGTTACAGGTTTGGGTGGGGTCTTGGTCTTGTTGCTTATGGAGGGTTATTTTCCTCTTTTATTAGTGTCTTATGTTGGTTTTGATATTCTTGGGTATTTTAAGTTTTTTGTTTTTTTCCCCTCCTCTTAGCCGTGGTGTCTGTAAGAACACAGGAGTTGCGGTAAGGTGATGTTGCTCCACCTTTTCCAGATACTGAATTTAATTCCTTAGATAGGAGTGGGTTAATATAGTCATGAAGTAAGTACCCCTTAGAAAATGTGATTACATCAGCAGAGCCCCCTACTGTGGATTCAGTAGGTGATGGCAAGAGGAAGTCGTCTGCCTTGTACTTCTATCATCTGAGTAGCAAAGGCAGGGCCAGAAGTGCCTTAATCTTGGTGCAGCGTGTACTGTGGGAGACTGTTTGCCTGCGTAGCAACATCAGCTGGAAGGATAAGAATTTTTGTCCCATACTGAGGTGGTCAAAGATGTGCCTGCTAGCAAAACAGCATGTGTTATTGACTCTTGAGTCAGTTCTTTCTCCTCTTGGGTTTTATTGTCATGGCAAGTTTGAAAGATAAGCGATCTGTTGGCATTGTAAATGTTTCAGGTAATCTGGTGACCGTGTCTTCTGCTGGCCAGCACACTGTGCACCCAGTATTTGTATGGGAGCTGAGGAGGGCTTGGGTTTGGTAGACGTTAGGTGTGCTGGCCTTTGTAGCCACCCCCAAAGACACTTGAGAAGTTTGGTAAGGTTTTCAGGCAGAAGTGCTATCTCTTATTACAACAGCTAAAAAAAAAAAAAAAGCAAGCATTTGTCATAAAAGCTTTCCTGCAAAAGAGGAAAAGAGGAATTTGGTATTGTGTTTTTGTGCTTTTAAAAAAATTTTTCCAATAAATGTTAATGATGATGAGGTGCAGCTCTTTCCTATATAAACCTTTTGCTTTTTGTTATGGTATGGCTATTTATTGTTTTCAGCTTAGTTTGCTTAGGATTCTGGCAGTGTCAGTCATTTATTGCTGTCTCCCAATACAGAAGGGTTGTTTTCCTAGACGTTTTGTGAACAGAGGTGACTGGGTAGGAAGAGGAAGCCTGTTGGTTCCTCCCAGGAAGAAAAGGCTGTAGTATGAGCCTCTCTGTTACTGGATATTGTTCAATCTTGAGAGTACTTAAACAGATTGAAATACCTAGTTAGTGGGGCTGTACAACTTGACTGCTTCTGGAAGTACTTTTGACTCCTGGTAACATAATGAACTCAATACAGCTGCAGAGGTGGGTCCAGCATCAAACACACTGGTGGCTGAGTTTTAATTAGCTTCACCTGTCCAAACATACTGGTGATGGCACTGGAGGCAGAACTTGACACCTACACTTATATGGAGAGGAAGGAGCCTGGCTTGACTTTCAGGGTGGTGAGAAAGCTTGTTGGGTAATGCTGAGAATCAAAGTTTTATTTGTAAAGTGATATGAAATTGTGCTCCCAAAATACGAAGTCTCAAAAAGCTCCCTTCAGTATACAAAGTTTATGCTACTTTCCCCTACTTAGACCAACACTGAATCTGTTTCCTAGGAGTCGATGCTTTGAAGTGGCTAGAGCTTTCAGTGTATACACCACAGGTTAGATTTTTTTTATGTTTAAGAAAAACCTAAATAGTTGTGGCTGCCTGTGGATTGGGAGGTTTGAATGTATAGAAAATGGGGAGTGTATTTAATCAACCATCTGAAATGTAATGATTGTTTTGCTGGCTATTCCAAGATATCTTCATTACTTAACTTTAGGACCTAAAAGTAATTGGGGTTTGATGCCTATAAATAAGCTTTCATATCTTCTGTAAGATTTTTAAAATGTCTCTGGTGTGGTGCTGCTCAGGAGCTGGAAGGTGCTACAAATCTGAATCCTGATTACTTGGCTTCATTTCAGTCTTCATTAAGAGGGTGTGACCTGTGGGTTCCAGTTGATTAAATCCAGGGATGGGGCAAGTAAACATCTTAAGAAATAACTTCTTCCAGACCAAGGCAGAGCAGTGTGCATTTGCTTGTATTGTAAGAAAAAGCAAAGTCTTTTTTAATTTTTGTTGGGGGGGGAGGGGGGGGTGAGTGTGTATGCTGAAATCTTTGAGTTTTCTGGAAAGAAATCAAATGGTTTAGAATGCTAGATTTTCAGGCTGCTCAAACAAGTAGAACTTCTGACTGTTTTTGACTGTGTCTCCATAGAAATTCTTTCCTCCCCCACCATGTTCTTTCATATTTAGTTTCCATAACCAGCGCACTATTGTGAAGGAGGGGAAATGCAGGGTAACTGCAGGGAAGCCAGCCAATCACTCCAGCATCAGAGCAGACTCCAGGGCTTGTGGAGCTAACCTTTGTGACCTTCACAAGGGGCCTCTCCGAGGAGAGCCATTTTTCCTGCCTTGTAATGGTAAAGAAAAAACTTGGCAACTCCTTTGATCAGCAAAGCAAAAACAAGGAGAGCAAGGAGCAAATGGGCAGCTTTGTGCACAAAACTGCTAAGTCAGTGCTAGCTTTCTCTCTGCTAAGAACGGCGTTACCACCTTACATAGAGTATATGCACGTTTCTGTAGGGTTTTGGGATATGTGTTGCATAGGTTTAGAAAATCCTTCTGTTCAAAACTAAGGGAAAATCTTGGTTGTTGCCAGTTACGGTGAAGTGAAAGTGTTTCATCTAGTAATTTCCAATGTGAGAGTGAAGGAACTTTTCCTTTCTTATCTCTTCGGGGCAAGATTTTCAAAAAAGAAGAAGGAATTGCCCAACACTTTTAAAAATAATTCTAGTATTGAGAGGTGGACATTCCTTGTATGCAGCTGGCATATATTTTTTACTGTAAAACTTACTGCTTTGCAGCTTTTGATGATGTTTTTCTGTTTCTCAGTTGATGCCTACAGTGCATTTCATATGCTTAGTAGAAGGAACAGTGGTTTTGCTTTGCAAGTATGTAAAATTTTGACTTGTACAGATTTAAAAACAAACAAAATCTGTTCTTATATTGGGAAAATTTTACATCAGCTTTTACCTTCTTCATTATGTTCTTTTTAATATTCTTCAGCTGCTGATCTTCAAATGCAGCTGTATCCTTGTTACAGTTGCTAGTCTCTGTTGCAGTTCCTGGTCTCTCTGATAAGTTGTGTTTCTCCTCTGTGATAGTTTTCTGCTTAATAAATTGAGTTAATTCTTCCACCTGAGTTAAGTGCTCTGTATTCCTCCTCTGCTTCAGAGCAGGAGAGTTTTCATACTGTTTTTATTCAGTACTTCCTTCCATTCCAGTGAGAGTCTGCCTCCCAGTTTAATCTCCCAGATCAATATATTTCTGTCCAGTGAACTCACAGTTTGTTCATTCTCTGCAAGAATTCTTCCTGTGGTTTGTAAACTCGCAGATTTCAACCTCCTTCCTTGGCTACTTCAGCGTCTCTTCATGAAGTTTGGCTCCTTAGGAGATGTTGATATTACCGGATTGCCAGATTCCTCTGCAAGTCATGTTTCCTCTTTTAGAATTCCACTATTCACTTTCTTTTGATGTTTCATCCTTTCCTCTGCCACTCCCTAATTAATCACCCCTAGTACTGTGCTGAAGTGGTTCACAGTGATTTTTCTTCCTTCTTACATGACTGAAAATAAATAATCGGCTCCACAGTCATGGAGCCAGGTAAACCGTGTTTTCAGGTCTGTATTGTTTTGGAGTAGTGCCCTTCAATTTTATGAAAGTGCAGAAATTTAAATGGGTTTCATTGTCTCACAGAATAACTACAAGTTTTCAGTAATTAAACAGTGTATTAGATCCTTGCACAGTTCTGGATAGGATGCAAATTAATTTTCCATGGACGTGATTTATTTTTGTGCAAATTGTTCTGCAGCAGCTTTCACCTACAGGACATCTGTTACTCCAACATATACAGTGATTTTCAGATAAGATACTTAGCATCTGACGAAGATACCCAGGAAACTGATTTGCTTGAAGTCCCTCATCACCAATGAATTTCTAAGTAAATTGTAGCAGAATGACTGCCATCAGCAGATTCATTTGTCTTGTGTGTACTGATAGTGTGATACGGTCTTGCTGCACTTAATGTATTTAATGGACAAGTCCACCATCTGCCTACTACCTCCCCCATTGATTGCGTTGACAAAATCAGCAAAGAGCAGTTCCTGGCCTGCTCTGTGAGGAGGAGGAGTGTGCCTCCAGGCCCTCCTCCTCCTCTCTCATGTGGAAGCAGTATTGGCAGCGACAGCTTCCAGCCAGCTCTGTGCACGCACGGAAGGTGGTACTTGGCGTCTTGGATGATGCTTGCTGTCCAAGCAGCTGTTCCCTGTAGTAGAGTACGTCAGTTACCAGACTGCTAGATTGCAGGACTACTGCAATCAAGGTCCATTTAGTTAGTCAAGTAAGATGGCAATCCTAAAGAGCTCAGAAATGTAAGTACTCAAGTCAGAGATGAGGAGGAATGGAGCACAAAGAAATGGGGACTCTGAAGTAGAGCCACTCAACTCCAGGGCCTCGTCCGCTTTCTCAGTTTCATACCAGATATTTTGTCTGTTTTCTGCAGCATATTCTTTGCCCTTGTTATGCTGTTATATTTTGTTCTTCTTTGTATACATGAAAATGCAAGTAGGTTTCTTGTAGAGAAGAACATGATATTGTCAGATCTGTAACACTCTTTTTCAGTTCTCATTTGAACATAAATATTTTGTAACAATTTTCTGAAGAAATAGATTTCTGAAAATACATTTAAAAGATAACAAGGTATCAGAGAAGAGTGACTAGAAGGTGTAATGTGCCAATTTATAGAACTAGAGTCATGGTATCTAGAAATAGATTTAATTCTTTCTAATGTACAGTTTACTTTTAAAAGGTTTTGAGATAAAATTTAAAATTATGACCTGTGTAGTGATATAAAGTGATTGCAGAGTAAATTTTAACGATAACACTAAACAGTGCATGTTTGCTACTGAACTTTGAGTGATAAATTCTGGAAGGAAGTTGCTGGGTAAGTACCTGGAACTATAAAGTGTTAAACCACAGCTCAGAAAGCATTAGCCAAGTGAACGTTTACTTTTTTGGTTTATTCAAGCCTCTCAGTTCAAAACTAAGAAACTGAGAGCTGAAGAGCAGAGTTGTTTGTTTCCTTCTTCCATAATTCTGAATACAAAATTGATGTGAAAAAATTACGTCTGTTTTAAAAAGCTTTCAGTACGTGGTGACTAGGAGCAATTGATTCAGATCACTAAATACAGATCTGAGATTTTATGAGAATGTTGAAAATTACTGGAGCAGGGCAGACCGAAGGGATTATATTAGCTCAGTGTTAGGTTTTAGCAGGCTAATTGTGGATGACTATGAAGGAATATTAATTAAAAAAAGATATTGGGGTTTCATTCTCCTCTCGATATATCCTCCTTTTTTTGCCTGCAGGTACTGGTTTACTTTTTCTGATCTGAAGATTACAGTCTAGATCACCGAGTTTAAAGGGCAAGAGTGGATATATTCTGAAGGTTGCAGTGACAGTGGGTCCCTCGGATGGAGCCATGTTGTAACTGTGTGCTCGTTTGCAGTTCACGCAGCTCGTCCTGGCAGCTGTATGTCACGTAGCCGATATAAAGGCTTGCTTTGTGAGAAGTTGACATGGAATTGGGATGAATATTGTTCCATTAACTGTGTTCTCTAATTTACTGCTTAAAACTCAGAAAAGTTGTGCCCTACTACTCAGCTGTTGAAATTACTTATATGTGATAGTACCTATTGGGACTTCTGAGATCAGGTTATGAAACAAATACGTTTTGTCTCTGGAATTTTATGTACTAGCTACTGAATGAGCCAAACCCAAGCAAACAGACAAAACCTAAACAACCTTCAGAGCTTGCACTTACAATTTTGTTGGAATTGAAGGGTTTAAAACAATTTTGGCCACATCGTTGGTAGGCAAAAGTAGCCCTGTAGAATGGTGATAAGGAGACTTTTGGCTATAGAAAGCCTATCTTACAGAAGAGATTAAAGAAGCTCAGTTTGTCCAAGAGTTCAAAGTGACTTAAAACTGATTGAAAAAAAGCTTCTTCCATGTCAAGAGAATTTCTAAAATGGTTTGTGAATTTCGCAGGCAAAAAAGGAAAAGCTGAAAGTCGATAATGGTGGCATTTGGAACTGAAAGGGAGCGGAGGAAAGGGATGGGTCATAGGGAAGTGCTGACTAATGGTCCGCAAACACTCTAAGGCAGCTCTTGTATTAAGAGCTGGCCTCACTTCCTAAAAGGAAAATAAACACCATGCTGTTCAAGCATAAAGTTTGGGTTGGGGAAGTCTCTAAGCTGGACTATTAGAAAGTGGGGAGGGAGTATGCTGGAAGGGGAGCTTGATTATAATGATGTTCTTGGCCATTAAAAAAGACACACAACTAACTTCTGGTGTGACCTGTATTCTGATCCCTTATGTGGGTGGGATGTATTCATACCTTTATTGTATTAGAGAGCCCGGTTACTAGTAAGCATGATTTTAAATGCTAGATGTATATTTTATGAGTACATGTTTTTTAAAAATGTATGCCCCTTCTCCTATTGCAGCAGCATGCCCCCCCCAACGGCTGAATGCTGATTTTCATAACTAGTAGATGAAGACTGCAGGGATTCTAAATTTGGTATTAACTTACACTAAATTAAGGTGATAATATTTAGTTATTTAGGATTTATTGGGTACTTCAACTCTTAAATCTCCTGCTGAAATTTAGTGAAAGTTGGAGATCTATGATTTCTATTGTGATCTGTTTTGCATCTAAGGGTAGGGCTGAACAGTTTCTTAAGAGGTACTTCACTGTGTTTATTGATAAAATATGGTAGTTGCTAATTTTGGCAAAGACTAAACTGTTACATATCTCTAAATGAAATTTGTACTTTAAGAACTGTTAGTAATTTAAGTGATGTGCTTTTAAACAAAGTCCTGTGCTTAACACATTTTATAATAACTATTTTTAATTCCCTCTATACCAAAGATACTCGGAAAGCAAATCAAATTACTGCAAATCAAATACATAAAAGCTAAAGTATTGGTATTTATTATGTTGATTTAATGGAACAAATGAAAATTTATGACCTCTTTTAAATAATACATGGGTGTTTCTTTTTTGTTTCTAGAAAGAAAGTAGAGTTTGTTTTGCTGCTGGTGATTTCACTGTCAAACTTTAAGTTTCTCTGTTACTTCCCCAAATTCTTCATAATAAAATAAAAATGAAAATTTCCATTTGGTAACTTCTGAAACTTGCAATGAAATTTGAGTTCAAAATTAGTTTTACTTTGCATTATGTATTTAAAAATGGGCTTCTGAAATACTTTTTAAACTGATGCTCTTTAAAGTCTTTGAGTGGTGAAGGGAAATGTAGAACCTGGAACTTGAAAATCCTCAGGTTGAAAACATTTTTAGGTAATTTTTAAAAATAAATGTAATAGTAAACTTGAATATAATAGCTATACATTTAATTATTATAGCTATCATTTTAAATGATATAATCTAAGTAGCTTAATCTCTTCTGATGTTTTTGCTCTGTACTGTCTTTGCCACCCTAGGTTAAATGGGTAAATAAAAATAACTTTTCAAAGCATAGCCTTTAGACAATGTGTTGTATCTGGGTGCCAAGAAATCTGTTGCTTCTGGTGCATTGCAACTTGGGAAATCTGTCTCCAGGGGGCTGAAGCGTTGGGGATGAAAAAGAATAATTTGCTGGCAAAAAATAGAATATGCAAGATTGCCTGGAGTTGGCTGAGCAGGTAGCTCACAAGTACTGACTCAGGCAGCAACTTGCTGTTGGAAGATTGTCTTTGTTTTACGTGGCAATCTGCAAAGTCTCCAGGGACATGAATAATTGGCTCCAACCTTAGCAGCACGTAGTGTTTATCTGAATTGTAAAAGTAAAAACCTCTCCCTGAGACACGGTCATAAGGAGGAGTCAAAAAGGGATGAAAAAAACTAATACAGGAAGTGGAAGTGAAAAAGAGGGGGGGAAAAAAAAAGAAGAAAACCAGAAAAAACACGTAAACATGGAGAAAGGAAATAGAGGAGTTGGATTTTTGCTAAGCTGCAGTCTCAAATGAGGGAAAAGATAATCCATAAGGCTATTTGTATAACTAAAACTGAGAACATCTAAACAGCTGATTGATTTAAGGTGTGAAGTGTCAGTTCTGAAGCATACATTAAAAACAGTTGTCAATGTTAATGATTTTAATGGCAAGAAAAACAGATTCAGTTATTCTTTGTAGCAGAAAGCTATGCATTCATTTCCAGTAGGTCCGACCTACTGGTTTCTTAGAGTCAGCTCATCCTGTCAAGGCCATCTGGGAGTGATCATTGTTTGAACACTCAGGCAACCAGTTTGAACTGCCCTCTCAGACTTCCTACTTAGAGCAATAAGGAAGCAACCTAAGAATCTTTTTATCTTAATATTTTGTTTTCCTTGGTGGTGGTTAGCCTCAGGGTTATTCAACAGCATTGCTAGGAACCCCCTTTAGATAAGAAGGCAGCTGGCTATAGCCACTTGTATTGCAGCATGCTTAGGCAAGCCTCTCTGACTTGAAAACCTTCAGGCAACCAAAAATAGGGTATATAGAAAGGGGCGTAAAATTGCCTGGCTCCTGTTCGTGCAAAAAGGCATTGGATTTCCCTCTTGCTTTCTTTGTCTCCTTTTAAGAGCTAACGAAGGAGAGAGAAATGAGATAGAATCTCAGAGATAAAAGGGCAAGAAAGTGATAAAGGATTCTATGGCCTATCACTTCTGAAAATCATCTGCTCGTCCCTGAATAATGTGAAAGTTAGTGGTTGTGTAATCGTGTCTTTAGCGTTACAGAAGACAAAATGGTTGCATCTTGAGAAGGTCTTCTCTGTGTTTGCTAAGCAGGGGCATAGGAGGGTATCTGTAAAGTTAAACGAATCCAGTAATTTCACTTGAAATAGAAGCAGAGACAATTCTTCCTTTAGATTCGCCCTCCTTGGTGGTATATCTTTATCTCTTTAATTTAAAATTAAGAAGGGAAGGAAAGATGAATTCTGAGTATGCTGAGTGACTTAGGCACAGGAAGCAAACTTCTTACCTTTGGCGGGAGGGTGGAGAGAAGGGGGGGGTCTTTAAATATAGCCTCTTTCTGCTGTGGAACTGAGAGGGCAAGTTTAAAATTAAATAAATCTGGTGATGCAGAATGTGATCATACAGGATTTAGTCCTTTACGGAGTTTGGGAAAGGATTGAACTGGTGCAAGGACTGTAAGAACAAGGACTTTTGTTTCTTATAGTTTTCAAAGTAATGGAAAGAGCCCTGGAAATGAAAATGCCCTCATACTCCTTTTTTTCGGAAATAATCTTCTGTTTGGGAAATCCACAGAGGAATCCAAGAATCATATTTTTGAGACTCAATTTAAAATACTTCTAAGTGTTGTGATACTAGCCCTGTTTTTCTAGATGACGTCCTTGAGTGCAGGGCAGGAAGAGGGACAGGAGGAAAAGGAATGGTAAATGCAAAAATAAGCATGTTATTACTTCTGTTTTCGCTTTGACAAATGGCAGTTCTTTCCACAGTACATCATAATAAAAGTGGTGCTACCTTGGCAAACCTTTGAACATCGTGTCGTGCCTTCGTCTCTTCTATTAGTCATGCATGTATGGTTAGACTGCCTACTGCCCACCGTCCACTTTAGCATTATACACTCTGAAGCAAGGACCTTTCTGTGAGTGCTTTCCTAAGAAGGGCAGTGCTGTTCTGCAGCTCCAAAACAGCAAGATGTTTATAATCGGAACAGTAAGCTTAGTCTTAAGTCCTTGGTGTATGTATTGTGCACTGTCTGCATGCAGGCCAGTGCTAATGAAGGCTGCCTTTGAATACCTTAATGTTAAACACTGCATGTTGTGTATCTGTAAAAACCTCTATTTTGTGTATCAGTGTGTCCATGGCTTTATGGGCCATGCTTTCAGGAATTTCTGGTAGCTGTTAGCATCTTGCAAGCTGCAACCACTTTAGGAATAAATTCCGGAGGGATTTGTAGAAGAACTTGCCTGACTCTTAGTGACTGCGTGCAAAATCTATTTCTGCACCGATTAGACTTTTGTCAGAGACAGTTAAGGCATTTAAGTTCCCCTTACTGCTTTGTTCTAGTTTAAATTCAAACCATTAATTTGCTGAATTAACTTCTGCTGCCGAAGACTGTAGCGATGTAGGATAGCATATACGGTTCTACTTCATACTTGGATTAAGGGGCTAGAGCTCTGACAGGCTCTCTTCCCACCTGGTCAACTGGATGTTCGTGCCCGCCATTCTCATACATTTTGCTTGTGTTCTTTCTCAAAGTTAATGAAATCACAGCTGTGGCACAGCACGTGATTGCACGCTGAACAATTGTATGTTGATTTTAAGGTATGTTGTTGCAATCTGAAAGTAGGGTAGAGCTGTCTGTTATATCACCAGTATGCTTTCTGTCATCATATGCCTGTGGTATGGTTTGTTGAGGACATCATCAGTAGCACAGATGGAGTAGTCCAACACAAACTTTGTTTAGTTAATGCATAAAGATCTGTCAAGCAGAAGAAAGAATATGGAAAATTCAAAGATACAGCCATATTATGTTTTGATTGCAGCAATATTCAGAAACTTTTATCTATGTTTCTATTTCTTGGAGGCAATTAGGCCATGGCTGGAGACATTACTATCCCTAAAAGACAAACTGCGTTATGAATTTTAAGGTTTTTTTTCTGACATTTTTGGGAAATGGTCAGATAAAGAAATTATGAATTTTACTGCTGTGTGCTTTTATATGTATTAGGTTGTAATAATCCTGAAACCTAAGGAAATATTGCAAGTTAATATGGAGAGGACAAGTGGAAACGCAATGCTTTCCAAAGGAATGGGTGGAATATCATCTCTCAGCAGATGAGATTTTCATTGCTATGTGACCAACAGCTTTTCCTTTTGTTGGATTTGTTATTTACAAAGGCAGTTGGAAAGTCCTTAAAGGATCTTGGGCCATTTTAAGTGTGTCTCCTTGTCTAATAGTGGTGCAGATTTAGGGAAGTGTTTATTGGAGGACTGAATTGGGGGTTGAGATAATTGCTAACAGAGCTGTCTCATTTCCCCTTCAGGCTTTTCTCTTTACTGTTGCTGCTTGGAACTGAATTCTGTGTCATCTCAAACAATGTATTAATGCTACTTAAGGTATAAATCTGTAACTTTGTTACACCATTTGCAAAGAAATGTACGTCACTTTTAAGTCAGCAACACCTAATTAAAAATGGCCAATATAGCTGAAGACTTAATTTCATGTTTTAATTTTTTCCAATTCTTGGAAGTCCCCTGAATAGGGTAGAAAAAAGGGTGCACAAAGAATGTCGCAGCTTCTACCCTCAGGCAAAGATGAATTCACTCTCTTGTGTGTAATATCCCAAGAGCATCATCAGCCATAACCCAGAAATCTCTGCATGCTACACTCCAGTTTTTGAGAGTGGTAATTGGGGCAGTTCATGCCAAAGCTGTTTCTACTCTAAACTTTTTCTTTCATCCCATGTCTAAACCAAACTGTGGAAAATTCACTTGTGGGGTCCCCCAACCCATCTGCGATGCCAGACCGATCTTGGCCTTTTAGCTGTTGCCGCCCTCCTTAGGAATTTGCATCTAGCTCTGTTCTTGAATTAGTAGACACTGTCACTTTCACAGCTGCCCTACGGTCAGACCACCACATCTGTGATTCTCCTGCAGGGGTTAGGCCTCTGCAGAAGCAGGTATTCTGGTTTCTTCTCTGCCTGCTAGAATGATATGTAGGTGGCTATCTTGTAGGTAGTCTACGCTGCCTATGCACAGGGTGAGTTTATATAAGATGTGGCAGAGGGGTTGGTTTGAAGTCGATTTTTTTTTTTTTTTTTTTGAGGCAATGTATGGTAGTTTCAAGAGCAGAAACACTCAGTTTCTCCTAGCATCACCGGGAGAACTAATTTTCAGTATATACATCAAGTCCTGATGTACTAAAATGTACTGGTGATAGCTCTAAAATAATTCAGTAATGGCATCTATGAGGAGAAACGTACTCTGGTCGTGATTCATCTAATCTTTAAAGTTCTTAGATGAAAAGAAATAAAAAGGGAAAACCTTTCAGAAAGTCATGCATTACGTGGATTGAGGAAACCAGCTGGTTAGGAAGACAAAGGAAAAAATATGAAAGAATAGAATCTGTAGCTCAGTCATTCAAGGTAAAACAGAGTCATAGGTGACACGCTTGTCAATGGAGCAGTTCACCTTTGCGATATAATGAAAAGTTGAAATTTCACACCAAGTTTAGAAAATAATTAAGTTTAGCTTAATTTGTGGACTTAGCTTGTGTTATGCAGAGACTTTCCTATCCATCCCCAATACAAAAAGTACACAATGCCAAATGAACAGTTTTGGTAGGTCTGTCGTGATGTGGTCAGTGATGTGTGTTTGTGTTTTGCTTTAAATAAAACAGGATTTCCAGTGAATTCCTAAAATGGTCCCAAAAATCTGAAAACCAAAATCCAAGTTAGTCATCTCAACTTCACTAGAGACCGGCAATTTTCGCACAGACATAAAATATAAGTCTTGTCTACATTGTAAAACACAAGCATTACTTTGAGAGATGCTTGCGTAGTTTTTTTATGGTGATGCTTTTATACTGGAGAACAACTTGTCTTTCTGAATGTTTGTGACTAGTTTTTTTGAAATGTCCTTTTAAGAACAATCATATCCAAACACAAAGGGAAGCAATCGTTTGTTTATTCTGCTTTGTTTGTATTCTTGTATGTGTAGATCAGACCTCTTCAGTTTTTTGCTGTTGGAGAGATTTCATATAGTATGTTCATCTGGTACCTAAGACTAAAATATCTGTTCACTGTCTTTTGCTTTTCTTCCTAATGGCACACTTCTATTATACATTTTAGTAAAATAATCTGACAATTTCTGACCTGCTTATATTAATAATATCTTGTCTGAGAAAATCCTTTCTTGTGAAAGGAAAGTTCTCACTACAAATGATGTAGCATCCGTGCAGTGTATATAAGGTGATTTCATGCTAATAAAGGCAAAAAAGAGGAAGAAAGAATCATCGTTTTGTAAAGACTGAGGATTCTGTTACATGAATGAAGTCCTCAACATACCTTAAGAAGTGTACCTACCAATAAGGACACTGTACTTGCAATAAAAATTACGGAATATCAAAACTGAGGGCCTCTTATATAAGCCTTTCTCAAAGGATTTAAGTAATTTTTTGAGTGTCCTTTGTGTTAGTTCATTTCTGACATGGCTTTCAGTAATACAGTTCATGTCTTTTCAGCGCAGCAACTGGAGTACGAATGTGAAGGTGTATCACGCTTTGTGCAAAGGCAGATCAGTTCTCTGGTTTTAGGAAGGGTTTTATTTTATTAGTCTATTAGCATATAAAGGTTATTTTCAATAAAAAGTAACAAATAGGATTGTTTTGGTCTCTGGATCTCCTGCTTCTTTTCCGTTGTACTAAAAAAACCAAAAAAAAAAACCCCCAAAACAACAAAAAAAACAAGCCAACCAACCAACACCACCCCACCCCCACCCCCCCCAAAAAAAACAACACCAAACCACCAACTCTTTAAAATTAGGTTAGAAATTGAATCTGACAAATCTTCAGGCATGTGATAGTGTTTAATGCCAGTAAAGATTTCTTTCAATTAGAAATTCCAGTTCTTAGTAACTGCAGAAATGCTCTTTGCGTTTGTAAAAGAAGAAAATGTTTCTTTTCTTTAAAGTTGTTCTTGTCAATATGTAAATAATTTGTACGTGACTGTAAAGCTTGGGAATGGGTGGGGAGAGGCAGCTTGATTCTCTTCGCAATGCACAGCACTTTGAAAGTGCTTTTTGGTGGAGGTGGGGGGGTGGTGTGGCTTAGAACAGTCACTCTTCTTGATACCAGAATTGACATACATTTGCTAACAAATATTTAGCATATTCTGGGTGTTTTAGCTTTGTTTTTCTAATGCCTGTTACCATAGACCTACATTTATGGTACAGTCTAAGTTGATTTCCTTATTTTATACAACATTTGTCCAATTTAACAAGGATTTGCTTCACCTAGTCATGAGTGAACAGTACCAGATAGCGTCAGATAGCTAGATATTGGATTTGAGAATTTATTCCATGAAGTAAAATGTCTTAGGTTCCTTGATTGTCCTAGAGATGTAGATTTTAATTCCAAAACTGTTTACTCATTTTGTTCTATGCACACAGTACAGAGCTGTGATTGTAGTTCATGAGTAGGTAGAATTTAAGTTTAGTTTGGTAGTACTGTACTAAATATAATGGCTGACGTACAGGTTTCATTGATTTGATATAATTTGCTAATATTTTTTAAAAATGTTGAGGTTGACAGTAGTGCTTTATCAAGATGTGGCTCAGGTCATGTAAAATAAAAGATATTGAATGGAAGGATTGGGGCAGTTGTCATGTAATGTAGCTACTATGGAAAAAAATCTGTTTAGTGCAGATAATATAGTGTTGTGTCAGAGTTCTTGTTACGTTCTTTAGACCTTTTCTGTGCTGCTATTCAAAACAGAGGGAAAGATCTTTACCTGTGGAGAATGTCCTGTTTCCATACTTAAATTGATAATGAGAAATACATAGTGTTAATAGTAAGTTACCCTGGTGCACATGCTGCAGATATGGAACAAAATGAAGACCTATATTCCTTCCTGTAGTACTAGGATTTATTTAAACATTTCATTCGTGTAAGCAGGGGTTTGCCTGCTTTGTATTCCATAAATAGATGAGCATGATTTGGAAGTTGTGGAAAAGAACTGATCTGTTGTGATGTGTTTTGCATGGTTTCTTACTACATAGCATTCAAAAACTCAGGATATGGAGCAGGTACGATACACGTAAGGGCTGTGGTTTGAGGGAGGTTGAAGAGAAAGGTTTTGATGGAAGGTGTGGGAGAAATGGATATGTAGGTCAGCAAGCACAGAGCTGAGTGGGAGGGGACAAAGAGTTTGCCTTATTAAACCAACCTTATGATTAGTATGATTTTAATGTAATCAGCTTGCTTACTTTGAGACTTTTTTCTTCTGTGGCTCTTTGCTCTAAGACGACTACTGGTTGGAGTTTAGTTGGTAAAGTAAGGAACATGCTGACTTCTCTCCAGTGATCCTCAGCTAGGGAAGAGTTGGAAGCTGCTGCCTAAAATTGCTATCCATGTTAACAAGTCCATGTGAACAGTAACTATACTTTGCATGGTATGCTTAAGCAGTTTTGAGTAATCGATAATGCTGTCCTTGTGCTCAAAATTGGAGGTGCTTTTAAAATTGCTTCTTCCATAGTCCATTTATCTATCTGATATTCAGATAGGTTTGGAAAAGCTGGTGGATGTTGTTTCAGTGTGTTCCTACAGTTAACTGCAAAAATGGTTCTGTAATGTAGTGAAACAATGTTTTTCCTTTTGTTTCTTAACTCTGCACTCAAATAGCATATAAAACAAAGGCCATAAAATATGTACCTTAGGTAGACATTTTATAAGTTCATTGTATTACATGTATTTTTATAGGAGTTAAATGGAAATAAACGAATGTGTAATCATGGGTGCAGTGATATTTTCCCAGTTTCCACTGTTCCCAGAACTGCGTTGAGTAAATATAACAAATCAGACATAGAGGGGAGGAGTAGCACATGCTGGTACTGTAATTTAAACACATAGTCTGTGAAACATTACTGTGCAGTGTTTTTACATCTGTATTATCTTTATCTGCTTTCATTGCTTTGTAAAATTGACCAGCAGAAAGATGAAAAAAGTCGCCATTATGAAGGTTTATGTATAGTACAGCATATATAGGGCAGTCTTTACTGTGTTGTGCCCTGTTTTATAAATAAATAGGCTAAAGGGGAAATAAAGAAGTCTTGCTGCATGTGGCATGTTTCTCAGCGGAGCTGAATATTGGAAAACATATGCAACCAAAGATGCAGTGTGCTTCATAGTACCTCTATTAAATGAGCTGTATTGTGGAAACGAACATGGCACTGACACCATTTTAATTAACACTGTAGTAATAGGGGGTTTCCTGTACACAAGGGAAAACTGGCAGTAGTTGCCACATGCAGACAAAGTAGAGCTTTGTTTAGTCTTATATTTTTGTACAAGTAACATTCCTGCCTGTTTTTTGACCCTGTTACAGTGTGTCCGTAACTCTTTGACCTGGAATTGTTTGTGTGCATGTTTAGAGAGGGTAAAATGTACATATCTTAAACCAAAACTTTTTTAAAAGCCACTCAGTGATACCTTCTACCTTATAACAGAAAGTCCCTTCGGTGATTAGAATGTAATAAATAATTCTATGTAAGTAATTATTTTGGTGACTACTGCCCCATTTTATGATGTTCTGAATGTGTATCTTCATTCTCACGTGTTTGAAATGATGAAGTAGTTAAAAAATCTGGTATTTTTTTTGGAAAAATACCAACTTTTTGAGCATCAAAGAACATGTTAAAAAAAAAAACATTTACTAATTCAGTGGAGCACATTTTTATTAATTGGAGTCAAGGGTTTTGTTAGTAAGTTTCTAGGCAGAGCAATTAGTTGGTTAGGGCAGGGAGAAAATAATACTGTTTTGTTCATCCAGTTTGACCTATGATGAGGCCTTAATTTGTGACCAGAGCTCTTGGATGTTGTGGTCATGCAAATAAATAAACAAAGTTAGGGATTCATCTCTTCTAATGCCAGTGTATTTGACCTAGTTAAGTTAGGTTCCCTTCTTGAAGGAGAATATAGGCCTGATTCCCCTTCGATATGTTCCTTAAATTGATCAAATTAATTACACCTTAAGAGTGCTTATTTAGGTTCCTTTCTTGTTGGTGGAGAGCCAGGTGACAAGGTCAGATGTCAATGTCCACAAAGATGCTAGTGTTGAGGTGACCAAATCTGAATTATTTATCCCTTTAGACTGTCTAAAAGAATACAGTACCAGCCCCTAAACTTGAATATGCCTTAAAATAAGAGAAACTTGAATTGTGAATTGGGAACAGTTGCTGCACAGTTATTTAATTACAACAAAAAGATGGAAAATTTACAGCCTGATTGATAGTTCAGTACAAATACTCATTGATCCACCAAGATACATACAAAACACAATGCGAGACACGGGTACAAAGCAGAGATACGAGTTGGAGTACCTAGTTTTGAACTCAGATCACCAATAGAATTTATATTGCAGCTTTAAATGTTGTGGTTTTGCTGAAGTAAGTGAAAATGAGCATTCCATGTAATCCAGAAAAAAAGTAACTTTAAGGATTATTAATGTAAGGAAAGAGTTGTACCAAGTTAATGATGTGTTGGTTTCTAATTGATAACAATACTATTTGAATATGAGTTTTAATTGATACCGGTTCTAAATGAATCGATAACGAGCTTTGTTGTCAATTCTCAGTGTGTTTTAGTAGTTCTATTTTTGTCCACATGTACTTCTTGGAGCGATGTTGCTTAATGGCATCAAGATAATGTTGATGCTTGTTATGAATAGCCTGCATTTGTTATTCATTAGCAAAACATGCTAATCACATACTCAGAAGGTGAAGTAATCATTCATTACACTTTTGTATTTTCATTGAATTGAATACTTTTGTGAATGACAGTGCTGAATGTACTTTCCAGTTTTTTCAAAACAAATAAATCTAAGCTCCCCAAGTTTTGTAATTAGGTTCTGCAGAGGGCTGGTTGAGTTACTTGACAGTCCAGCTGTCCTCATCTTTTCACATGAAGTTGAAAGGCAGCTGCACATCACTTTCATATTACTGCTCTAGTGTGACTGGTTACTTAAATTACCATGGAGAGATTGTTCGATTGTCAGTGGTGAGGGGAGTAGTCCATCACATAATCTGAGGATGTGGTCTATGCTCAGAAAGTTTGGGAACGCTAATGATTACTCAGTAATCAGTGAGTAGCCAGTTCATTACAACTCCCTAGGCACTGAATATCAACTCATCATGCCAAGTTACTACACTGTGCTTGAGATTCCAGACATAACTGGCTTGGTTTGAAAGACTCTGAAGCCACATTTAAAAATGACAAGTAACTGATCAACGAGAAAAGGAAGAGAATGTTTTGTTCAAGGGTACAACATCTAGTTATGGTACAACAGTCTAGATTACAATATTCATGTTGAGCCTTATCTCACCATTGCTCTAGCTCTGATTGCTACAGCTGTTCTTGGGAAACTGTGGTGGCCAGAGTAAAGGTTTGAGTATCTGACATACCATGATGCTTGGAAAGAATCCAAACAGTTCTTGCTTGGTTTTGAATGTGACTGTTGTTGGCAGGCTTAACCTTTTGTTGTTAAACTTTCTGTGCTAGCAGGTCATTGTTGTGAATGCATGACTGGCCTAACTCTCGCTTTGTTTTGTCTTAGTCACATCGATCAAACAACAACATGGCAAGATCCTAGGAAGGCCATGCTTTCCCAGATGAATGTTACAGCTCCCACCAGTCCTTCCGTGCAGCAGAACATCATGAATTCGGCATCAGGTAAGCAAAATTTGTATTTATGAAAAAGATCGTACAAATGAAGATACCACTAGCTATTTTAATTGGGGGGAGGGAGTCCAAATCTCACAATTGTCCTTTAAACTTTAACTTCAAATTTTTTGATGCTTGATGCATCAAGCAAGAGGCTGATAAGAGAAAGGTAAGAGAATTTGTATAATATTTGTGATGTCAACAGAGAATGTCCTGTAGTTCTTTGGTTTGTGTTTTTATTTTTTCAAATGGATGATTCAAACATTTAAAGAAGCAGATTTTTCGTCTAACTTCTTCTGACTGAAAATGCTGTTAAATTGATGAAGACCAGAATTTCCATTAAATTAGTGTCAATTTCCATTAAAGTTATTGTGCTTCTGCAGTGTTCTTCTGCCTACCCTTGCTCACTTACTAGACTTGGTAAACTCCTATTCATTTACATTTCCTACATTTGTTATGAACATCTCATTTTTTCTGTCTTCCCTAAATGAATAAAGCAAACACTTGGAAAACCTTGTTTAGAAGCAGAGATGTTTTGGTTTTCCTCTTATTTTTCTATCATTTCCAAAATCCTGTATGATGATGATGATTATTCCTCTAGCTGAGGAAGTCTGATACCTTTTCCTGGAATAGAGAACTGTTTTTCAGCTAGTTTGAGGGGGAGCATCACTAGACAGCAGTAAAGTCTGCTTGTTCTTGCTATAGAATCTGCTGTATGTTTTCAGAGCTCTCTTGTCCTGATGGGGCAAAGAGCAAGCAGATAAATTTGGTGCCATGCTAGTTTGACTGCTGCACTCTTCCCTATGCTTCGTCACCTTCTGTTTGTCACTGAAGTTCATGTTTTGCTTCTTTTCTCACCGTCTGATTGTATTTTGTGTATGTCTGCTGTTCCCGTATTTCACAGAAGTTATTCTCTGGTGCTGCTTTTTGTTGTCCATTTAGACAGCTTTGTTTCATGCTGCAACTCATATGCTGCAGACAATACCAAAAGATTAATAGGCATGACCAAACTGTGCTGTTCGTGACTGAGTATTGGAGGGGAAGCTAATCAAACTTTTTGCTGGCTAAGCCAGGAGGTTGGATTATCCTGAAACAAATGAGAGTCCTGTTCAAGTTCAGGAAGTCATGATTCAGAGCAATTAAGGTCTCAGGCCCTGATGTGAAAATATAGTATCTGTGATTATTTTTTCTGTAAATATATTCCAGGACACTTGCAGCAATAGAGGTGACATCTTTTTGCAGGGACACTTCTGAAGAACAGGGAATAGGAGAAAGGAAACAATTCCCTTGGTCTGTCTTGCCTGTTGGAGTATCTGATTTGTGCTAAAACTAGATGCTTGCTCTTTGAATATTGGCATAAATTCTGTGTTTTAAGGTAACTCCTCAAACCTTCTGTTATACCAAGAATTAACAGGAGAGAATACTGCTAGTGAAGTAGGATTCATGTTATGTACTTAGAAAGAAATGAAGGGTCCTTAGCAAAAAAATAAATTGGTTAGTTGTAAGGGGTAAAAATCTAAAAGAGAATCTAGCAGTCAGTACATGAGGATTATTTTAAAAAGAAACGTAAGAATTTACATGTAATTTACTGATGTAAGTGTGTGAGCAAGTGATCCTACATAGATCTTGTTGCTCATGCAATAAAGAAGAGTTGAGACGTTTAAGTGGGTTGTCTTGTGACTTGAGAAAGCACTAATTAGAATACAAGTTAATTGAACGTTTATTTTTAATTTCGCAGATGATACTGTATTAAATATGAACTGAAAATCTTGTAAAGTTTTTTCCCCAGTGCTCTGAATTTGATAACGTGCATGAAGAAATAAGAACTTCTGTGTATATTAAGTTATGTGTTTATGTGGCATTGCTTTTTTTAAGCTTAAATCAGTTGAGGTAGTATGACCTGGAACTGGCTCTTTGGATGCACCTGCTTACTTTCAACTTACTTGCATTTAACAAAAGTCTGTTTTGAATTAAATAATACCGAACCTGCATTTATTGTATATAATTCTGTTTCTGATACCTGATTTGGCAAATCTTTATCTACTAACTTTAAATTATGACTGTATATTTATTTTTACTGAAGTTTCTTATATCTGGTTCTGTTAGTTTTTATTGCTGAGTTCATGGTAACTTATGCTTCCTTGGTGGCCTCATAAAGAATGAGAGAAATGGAAAAATCAAGTAACTATGTACCACTTCAGCCCAGTGGAACTTAAATCTGAGTGCTAACGTCATAAATATAAGACTACTTAATGTTCTAATTTGGATATTCATCCTCAAGAACTGGGAAATAAAGTTGAGACCTTTAAGACAGAGGTTTCCTGTTATGAAATATTGCTGGCAATGAAACATGCCCTTGTGCTTTGAGAGCCTTTCATGAAAGATATTGGGAAAAACCAAGCGCAAGTATTGTGACAGCTGGAGGTCACTGACTTGCAAAAAAATGTTGGAAATGCCACAAGGGAAAATGTTTTCCTTTCTGTATGGTTCATCCTTGTATAGCGCTCAGTAACTGTAGCCCTTAATCAGAAGTTACTGTCCAAGTTTTAGAATATTTAATTACAGACTGTCCTAGGAGCTTGTAAGTAAAGTTGCTGTGGTAAAACGTAAGAGAGAAGATTTTTAGGAGCTGTCTTAAAAGCTATTGGAAGCTTCCATTAGCTAGAATTAAGAACAGGAAAACAAACTGAAGAGGGAGAGAGGACAGAAAGCTGCTGTCTGTGTATTGAAGACAAACCTGTTGCCTTCTCTGGATAAACAGGATAAGTGGAGTTCAGGGCAAATGGGAAGAAAGCAAAACTAGAAGGTGTGGTAGGGTGAAGGCAAGTCAAAAGTGTGTTTAAAATCAAAACTGGCGTAGGGAAGATGTAGTTTAGCATGAGGTTGAGATTTTTAGGTTGTTTTTCTTAAGAAATCCCACCTCTTGAGGCAGATAAGACTGGATGAGAATCCAGGTATCTTGCTGCAAATTATGTTTCTTTAAGGAAACTGATAGGCATCTGAACCAGCTTCATCTGTTCTTGGCATGATTTTGTGAATGAACTATTTAATGAGTGTTAGTAAGCATACATCCTTTGCAGGAGGGCATCAGTATGTGAAAAGTGAGGATTCCTCCCCCCCTCCCCCCGGCTTATTTTGGTGCTTGGATATTTTTTTTTGTCTCAGTTTTGCTGAACTTAGCTTGCTACATGTAATCAGCTAAAATGGTTTGGGCCGTACGTACGCAGAGAAACAGTGCTCTTCTAGATGGCATTTGTTGGTTAATCTTCTGTGAAACAGGATCGCATCTTCACATCAGTAATGGAAAGAAAACAAGCCTATTACTTCTACATATGCAATGTGTATATAAAAATTAGTCTTGACTGTTGTGATTTTTGTGTGTGTTTCTAACCATATTTTTCCCTAAAGATATTACAGGAAAAATTGTTCTGTCTTGATTTGAAAAAAAGAAAAAAAAAAAAAAAAAAAAAAAAGAGGAATAATGGTACATTGTTCTTCTGAGGAACCTGTCCTATACATTTCTTACTGAGGTAAATTTATAAATTTGAAAGTAAACAATGCCTGTTTCTTATACAATTACAGGTGATATAACAGAGATGGGGTAGTAATTGTATTTATACACTTCCATTCTTCAGATACTTTTACTTCCTGAATCATGCTTGATAGCACTGCTTACTTTAGCCTCTTCTGCTTGCGCATAGACATTAGATAATCAGCTTTGGAGCAGATTACCTGTCTTTGTCCTCTCTTGTCTTCCCTCTTACATTGCAGTTTTGAATTGAGCTTCCCGGTGAAAGTTTGTAGACCTAGTGTAATTCCGTTGCCTCTTAGGGGAAGGCTGTAGTGCCCTGTTAAAGGTTGGTAGGAAAACGGGTACTCTAATTCATAACTCTTGAGGTTTTTTTCCCCCTTGGGGAGCGGGAGGGTAAGGAAGAATATGCCAATAACTAAAACAAGTTCTAGCTCTTCTCTTAGATTCTTGCCCACTTCAGTTGCAGATTTCTATGTAACCAGTCACCGTACAAATTCTGCTTTGTGTACAGTCAACACCACATATGATCTGTTGCGAAACTCGAGTTTCTACGTATCTGCATGACAGTAATATTAATTTTTTTCATCATCTGAAAAAAATGCCCCTTTTCTAATAGTGTTTTTTGGTAAGTTTTACTGATTTGACAGAATAAAGGTGGCCTTTAGGTAAATTTTGTAGATTTTGATATAATTTTAAAAAGTGTTGGAATCACAGTGACAGTGATTGAAGGGAAAAATTTCAGCTTTCACAGAGGAAAAATAGGAAGGTTCTTAGAGATTAGTGTTTGTATTAGGTGAAGGTGATTCCTGCTGTTGAACAGAGGTGTTCCCGTTCCTAGGTTGTCCATGCATATTCTTTTAATATCTAGATACAGATGACCTCTAGTATGCATTAACCTGGTGATAAAATACAGCTTTATTCACATTTATTTTACAATTATATATCAGAAACTGTAGGGGCTTGCAAGGTTTACTTTGTATCCCAGCATAGCTTGAATGTATACTACATTTTTGCTTTTGTTACTCTTCCTGTTGCTTTCTGTCTGCCAGCAGTGAGCTCTGCTTTGCGTTCAAAACTCTGCATTTCATGGCAAAAGTGGTATATCAAGAAAATAAAAACTCACAAAGAATGGAGACATGCACCAGACATGCACACAGACTTTTAAAATTACATGTATTTATGTTAAGTTATGGCATTATATAAATATTTAGTTACAGAGGTATGCCTTATCAGTAGTTCTGTAAGGATGGCTTACATTTGGAAATTGGAATCTAATTTTTGGATAAACCTGTCTTTAGAAGTACCACAGTAAATGGTGAGTTCCCTAGAAGGGTTGTCTCTCCCTGTGCAAATAATTTCATAGAATTGTAAGCTTATGGTTGTGATTGTATTCAATTGACCTAGGAGGCATCGAACAGAACTAGTAGGAGACCATGCCACAGGGATATTGTTAGCGCTAAATGTTTACAAAGGTTCAAGGAGAGACTAGAAAAGTACTCAAAAGAGAGATATCCTTTGGCACCTACTAAGAGACAGAATCTGGCTCAAGAAATCACCTGAGGTAGTTGGAGGCCAGGTGGCTATTGGTAGCCACTATACTTTTTGGGTCTATATGTGTATTCAGTGCTTTATTTAGAAGTTTATAGAGTCTGACAGTGACTAAACAGGCTGCTTTCAGCAATAAGATCTGTCCATCACCCTAGGCTAGGTGCCTGAGCTTAAATGGACTTTTGGTTAGACCCAGCATGGCTGGCTTTGTACAACACAGGCTACAGTAACCTTGGAAATTTTAGTGAGAAGGTCTGAAGAGCAGCAATATAGAGCTTAGGTAACTTGCCACTTAAAAACATAAGCTAATGCTGGGAATCCTGTTCCTGTTGAGCCTTTTGGGGGAAAAGGGACATGTAATTGCACAGGAATTTTCCTAGATGCTGTGAGTAAATGTGTCTGCTATTCTTTACCATGGTTTTCCATTTTTCCTGTTACTTGCCTCTAATACAGAGTTTGTCAAAGAGCCAGTTACAAAATCAGACTTGACAGTTTTCTGGTTTCACAACTGCTCACAAAAGCAAATAGGAATTACAGAAAGCAGTACTAATCAATTTTTGAGCTACCATTTCAACATGTAGGGATGACAGCAGAAACACGAGAGCAGTTTACTGGCCAAGGAAGAAAGCAACATCATGATTAATGCCAAAAGTTTCTAGAGAGAAAAGTTCTGTTTCTGCAGCCGTAGATGGCACTTAGCAAGGAAGACTTGCTACTGTGACAGCCAGGTGAGCAGACAGACCTTCCCTGTCCTGTCCACAGCTGTGCATTTTATTTAGAAAGAGAACCTTGCCCAGGTTTGTCTCTAGTAAGCTAGTACTCAGATCACTGCATCTCATAAGCAGTATTCTTCCACCAGGTAGGTGGACTGATGAGCTCCTGGCATCCTGCTTCAAAGGCATTTTGTTCTTATTTACTACAAAGGAACATGCTGGACCAGTATACACTTTACTCAATGTTCAGCAGGACTGACACCCCAAGGCTAGTTTTGTTTTTCCTAGAGCCAGCTGTTTTTTTTGGCTTTGCAGTTCAAAACATAATTTCTTGCTGAGTTTCGTCTCCGAGGGATGTGTGGCTTAGAAGGACTCTGAGGGGAATGGTAGCGAGAAGGTCTGCCCACAAGGCTAGGGCGTTGGCTTAGCAGTCAAGGAACATTTTTGGTTCTTCATTGGCTTCTGTGCTTGGATGATGCGAGGCATGTCACTGTGCTCCTGTGCCCCAGTTTTATAAAATAGCATCTCACTGATTAGCTGGCCTTTGGGTATGGTAACAGAGTTCTTTGCACTTGAGCTTTCAATTCTGCATCAGAGTCCTGTTATACTGTGAATACGTTTGGATTTATGAATGTTTTGCAGTATTGTCACTCTTTCTTGCCTGTTGTGTTCGCTAGCCTCTGATAAAAGCTGAGGTACTCGCATTACTTGTATGCAGCATGTGAAGCTTGTGAGCGTTAAGGATGGGAAGGAAATGTCCGATGGTTAGATCATTGTTTTTCCTCACTGGAAAACCTGTAGCTGTAATGGTGGAGTAGTGAGGTTGCTAGAGAAAGGCATAGTTTTCTGAGCCAAAATGAAAGAGTTTAAATTAGAAGTGTAGTTTGCAGGGGATCTTCAGAGACCACAGTAATAAATTCTTGTCCTGGTTATGCCTTGGGATATTACTGGAATGCAATAGAATGATTGTTTTACTCTTCTTGACATTTCTCCAAGAACATCTTTTGAGATTAAGCAAACAAATCTATCGTCCCCCCCCCGCCCCACTTCAGACAATGAATTCTTCCAACAGGAGCATGACTTTAGGACAAAATGACAGGCAAAGAACTAATGTACTTTGCACATGGATATAGTAGGTACTTCAGGCATTTATCAGCTGCACACACATATTTTTGTGTGTATATCTGAACCTCATGTGTGAAATCATGATGTTTGTGCATACTTAATGTATCTTAGATTATACAGAATGGTCTGTTAGTCCAAGTCCAACAGCCAGATGACTTTTGCTAATGTATTACTATGTTACACTGAGGAACAGTGGAAGGAGAGGTTGAAATATGATGGCTTCCAGCAGCAGGTCTTGTTCTAATTTCTTTTACATTCTTAACATTTGTAGTGGATCTTCTGCTATATCATGTTAGGATTGTACTTAAATCTAAAGAAATACAGTCAAGATCTTCCTGTATCTAATGTAGGTATTTTTAAAAGTCCATATCTATGTGAGTGTAAGAATTCAAAAACATACATTTGTAAAGCACCTGCTGGATAAGATGAGGTGAATGTAACTTTAAGAATAGTTTTCAGTCTAAGCAAAATACAGATGAATGTACATGATCATATAAAGATGGGAATGGGTGGTTTATGAGCTGTATAGCGATGAAAGGTGCTTTTCTCGAAAGCTGCTATTTGGAACATAAGGGAAACAAACCTCAAGACTCTATTCAGATCCCCCTTTTACCATTTCCTAAATGTAGGTTTCCTTGCCTGTGCCTTCCTGCTCGTAGAGGTGTAGCACTGCTGTTCGTAGCACTGTGTCTCTGTGTCTGCTCCTGGTGTTTTCTTACCTTTTACTTTTTCATTGCTTGTTTGCCTCCTGTTCTTCGGGTTTGTGTTTTTGCTTGCTTAAGCCTTTAATGCTTTCACAGAAGGTTATGGTATGAGGTAAAGGGAAAACAAGTTTTGTCACTTTTTTGATTGCTTGTGAAAGATAGTGGAATATTTCAGGATCTCGTCAGCGTTACCTTGTTGCTGCTGCTGGGCCTTAATCACTAGATGAACTTTCCCATGAAAGGTAGAATATCTCTATGCTTATTCTTTTTGCTGGTGCTCATGCTGGTTTCATTCTGGCAGGCTTGACTTATTGCTGGTTTTGTACTATAGTGCTATAGCAAAAGGAAGTGTCAAAAGCATATGAAAGGATGCAAACAAGTTGTAAAATTAAACTCCAAATCCTAAATCAAAATGATAGAAGTGCTTTCTCTTCTTTGATTTCCCACCCGCCACTTCCTTGCCCTTATCCCAGGAATGTTAGACATGAGCTTGAAACTATTCTGTTTCATGTACTGTTATATATGTAAAATGTTGGAATTTTTTTTAGATCAATTTCAGCTGGAGCAAACAAGAGCCCGCCATCAACTCCTTCCTTCTATATTGCAGGCCCACTCCCCGATGGATGGGAACAAGCTATGACCCAGGATGGAGAAATTTACTACATAAACCATAAGAACAAGACTACATCTTGGCTAGACCCAAGGCTTGACCCACGCTTTGGTAAAAGTTCATCTCACTTCAGAATTTTTGATTCGCTTCAGTTCACTCAGCTTTAATTTTGCAGGCATATTTTGAAAACTTTTTATAGTACGATTAAAATATATTTTCATTTGAATTATAGAGACCTTATTTAAATCATTTTTTTAAAAAAGGATAAAAAGGATTAACATATATCCTGTAGGAGTGTATGTCACCAGAGTTTCTAATGCTACAGGTTGGAATTTTGCCATATGATCCATACAGTTCCCAAAATCGGTGGCATTCAGAAATTACTTATCTAGAGGCAGTTTCAGCCAAGCTCCCTCTTCCCTTTAAAATTGCAAAACTTTACCACAGAAGACTCTTTTAATTCCCAAACAAGTATTTACTTTCCTTTACTCTGTCCTAAAGAGGGCGTTGTCAAATAATAGTTTATGGTGTTTAAATACACTTGAAACATATACCAGCTTATAATTCCAGCTTGTCACAGTGATGATCATGACAAAACTTTCTGTTTTAAACAATATGGAGAGAAATGATTAGTTTTGTTGTTTCTACTTTAGTAATCTTTTTGCGGGGTAAAGACTATGTAATATTGGAAATAGAAATAGTAAATTAGGGATCACAAGTCTAGATGTAAGAATTTAAGAAAATAGAACTGATACCTCATTTTTTTGTAATGTTTTTGATCTGTATGGAAAGCAGAGCTGCAAACATTTAAATAAAATATTGGCACTGATGAGTATGAATAGTAATAGCATACAATATTAAGAGACTCTAAACTAGTTTCTTAGATTGTCCAAGTGATTGTTCTGACGTATTTAAGGTGGTATTACAACTTTAGTTTTTGTATAAAGCCGTGACCTGCGTGTGTAAGCTTTATTAGCTGTATTAATTCACCCTTGATTTGTTTTCCCAATAACATACTATTTTCAACTCCTTTGGATTTTAGTTATTTTTCCAGAGCCATGGAAAAAACAGTAGGGGTAAAAAAAAGAGATCATTGTGGTTTTCAGGCTTTAGTTTTGGACTCAGTGCAACTAAATGAAAACAGTGTGCAGATCACTGAGTAGGTCAGGCTGAGGGGATACGAAGCCTTTGAAGCTTTACAGGGGTTGACCTAACAACAACTGTGGGCCCCTTTTGGGAGAGGCATTAACTCCATGAATGCCATATAAACACAGAGCTGCAAAACTTAACAGTCCCTGTTCTGTTCTGTTTTTCTGAAATGGCTGTTAGAAATGTCAGCATTTTTGTTTTGTAGGCTTGAGGGCTTACTTCAAGCATCCGTTTGCTCTTACGGGGAACACCAGGTTGTCACACTTTGTTTATAAACTGCTCACCAGTTTGTAGACAGGTTGAACCACTGTGCAATTTGAGCCCAAAGGTGAGGCATATATTGAAGCTTGTCAGCTTTGGCAAATGTCCACGCTGGCTTTAACAGCAGCCAGAGTTGCAGACCTGTTTGCATGTTGCAGGAGGAGTGTGTGGGTAATTTGCAACTTCACAATTACTTAATATGTGAATAAGGCTGAAAAGGAAGCAGTCATTTTGAAAATCAGTATTGCCTTTTGCAGTTAAAAGAGGCAGGTCAATTATATTTACTTAAGTAATCTTGCAGGGTATGTATTTTTCTTTTCTTTGTATTACTTTATAGTTTCCAATGATGAGCTGGAATTAAAAAGGTGTGTGCAAAAGGCTTTAATTGACAGAGATTGTGAGTGAGATGAATCTTGTTTCTCAGAACTATTTTGTACTCCTGTAAATATCATGGTCTAACTGTAAGGGCAAAAACTCCTTGTCTTGTGCATACTGAAACTCCATCAAATGTTAAGGCTGTGCAGTTTAACTGAAAGAAATTAGAAATGTCCAAAAGACTGCATAAGAGTTTCTTGCTGCATAGCTTCCCTTTTTGGGCCCACTGCGTATGTGTATCCCAGACAGGCTTGAGTACATGCCAAGGCTCTTTATTTTGTGGTCGGACTTTTAATCTGTTCCAGACCTTTTCAGTCAAAGAGCTCAAGTGTAACTGAAAGGGGCAGGACAGAAAAAAAAAGCATGTGGGCTCTTCTGATCTAGAGTGACGGCAAATAGAGACAAGCTGCTAGCTGCTGTTGAGCTTGAAGGAGTTTTCCTTGAAATCTTAAGTTGTACACATTGTATTGTGGTTTATGTTTTTATCATTTGAGCCAAGAAAATACAAATTCTTATTCCTGTTGCTTTCTTACTTGTGACCTCCTTAAGTCATTCCAGTAAAGAAGAAAAAAAATCTGTTTGACAGAGCTAACTTACTGAGCCTTGCATTTATTTATCATGTGGAGATCCTCAACAAATATGTGCTGTGACCCTAAATAGCATGTGAATGACTCAGAAGTTTACCTTTCTGTGCTTAATATAGGTTGAAAATCATGTTGGGTTTTTCCCTCTGAGGATCACCATACTCTTTTCTACTGCTGCGTTTTAATATAAGGGCTTAGTTTTCACTATTTCTTGACTACTAACACTTTCAGAAGCAATCCTAGGTGAATTCATCTTTGTAATGTTGAAGCTTTTGATTATTACAGTGATACTAATGTTGACTGAAAATGAAGGAGAAATTAATTTCTTCCTTGATACTTGCCACTTTCACCAATCTGAAGAACCATTGAAAACAATAAAGCCTGTTGAATGGTATGTGCAAACATACTCTTCTGTTCCAGTATTCAGAAACAGAAGGTTTGAAGAGTCTTTGCCCTTACTGCTGCTGAATTCCCAGCTTCCAGGGAGACAGCCCTTATAGCTCTGTATGTTCCTTATCAGATGGAAGCTTCGCATTCATCTTTTTCTCTAGTAGATGTGCATATATCTTTTTTTTTTTTTTTTTTTTTGTAGTGCTGGGAATTTTCCATTAATGTGGCTAGAAAAGAGAGAGGAAGGAGGATCAGTTTGAAGAAATTGTTTTGGGTGGACACGCCTACTGACTGACTTGTCGAGGGGAATTTGGGTATTGCATTCATGCTTTTAAACAGAAAATAAAAGGATGCAGTTAATATGGATTCTTTCTTGGAGCAGGCTTTTAACAATAATGCATCAGATAAGAGTCCTTGTCAGAATACCTGGCTGTGGAGTAGGCTGGGTCTAAAACCTGAGTGCTCCAAGTTGAAGATAAGAACTGTATTCCAAGACTCAAATATAACATCTTTGAAGTGGGCTTGAGGTCTTCAGCTACACGACTTAAACGGCAGTGAAATCTTGTTGTGGCTCAGATGTCGATCCTCCAAGTCTGCATCTTTGATTTTAGAACAGTTTTATGTTAGGAGAATTCACAAACTTTAAAATCTGGGAAAGAACTAAGTATGAAAGGAGGGTCGTTTCATGCCAAGCATAGGCAATTGTAAAGGATGACATGGGATCAAAGGAATGGGGATGGGAGGGGGGGTCCTTAGGCCTGTGTCAGCAGGATTCTTTGTCTAGTGCAGCATCTGGTACAAACATGCTGTCCTACCTTCTCAGTGCCTTTGCAGGCCCCGTACTAAGGGGCTTTGCGTTACTTTTTTTTTTTTTTAGAAGGTTATTTCTTTAAGAGAATTGGACTGTCGGGTTGAGCTTGTGTTTTGGACTGTTTTGTCTTTTATTAGCTTCTCTTACTGTCCATTGGTCATTCTTTACAGATCCTACTGTTTTTCTTAAGCCTTCCAGATAAGTAAATGTGTTTTCTTGATAGTCAAAGAACGTCTGGGTAGGAAGCAGGTCAGCTATGCATTCTGAGTGGCTGGAGCTGGTGAAGTAGAACAACATCTGCTTTTTCTGTACAACTAAATTTCCTAGAACCAGTTGAAGTTTGGAATTGTTCAACTTTATGGCTACAAGTTTCCAAGAACAGGCTTTTGTATCAAATACTGTTAAAGGGATTTTAACTGTTATTTAAGTTTGCAGATGATAGGACTTCTTTTTGAAATGCAACTTCAAATCATTTGCGTTTTGAGGATAATTAATTTGTTAAATTTGAAGATGGGATGGTGAACTTGAAGTGGGAAAATACCAGAAACTGGCAGTTGATTTCTGCGTCTCTATTGGGTTACTCTAAGTGTTGTGTTCAAACAGTAGTACTGCTTTAGAGTAGTCAGGCAAGTCTGCAGGAATTGGAGTAGAATGAGATACTGTTTCAGTTTTCTTGTTATTTTATTCCAGACCTCAGTTTTATAGGTTTGTTACTAGTGATCATACCGGTGTTACACAGGCCCAGTCTTTTTCCTTCTGTTCTTTCAAACGTTGGAGCTGCTCTATGGGGTATGAAGCAAAAGATGTGACCTCAGATTGAAATCATTTCCACGACTTTATTTTTATCACTCCCACTTAGAGATTATGTTAATGTTGTTTGAAGTTCTGCATGAATTTTGGATGAGGAGGAAGGCAAGACAGTGTTTAATATCATTACGGAAAGTGCCATAGGGGCTCTGTGTACAGTAGCTGCTTGAACTACACAAGTAGGAAAAGGAATAAAAGCGATGATAACAGTAGGAGTATAGAGAATGCACATCAGGATTTTCTGCTTCCTTTTTTTGTAGTCTAAGAACATTATACCTTTGAAACAATGAAAAGGGCTTGTTCAGAAATACTGAAGTAAAATGCACCTGTAGATTTCATTGAAACCTGTATTTATCATTTCCATTGAAAAAAAACAACCAACCAAACAACCAACCACACAACAAACTTGAAATGCACTTAAAAGTTTAAGATTCGGAGCATCTGCTAATTTTTAAGTATTGGAAATTAAAAGGAAGTATTCTATAGTGTTGCTTTCTTATCCCTTACCTGTCTAGCACTTTGTTTAGTATGTGTTTCTTCAAATTAGCTTGTAGGAGCCTTGCCAGAGGCAGATTTGTGGACAAGACAGAACTAGAACCCTAGACTGGAAAGCTTTTTTTGGCCTTTGTCTGGTCAAAAAAAAAGCCCAGACCTTATGTCTGGTCACAGTGGCATTTCAGATTTTTTAAGTTCCCTATCTGCCTTCCATTTTTGCACAAAAGCAGAGCATGAGCCACAGTTGGTTTTGATCTGCAAATTCAGTGGCATATCCTCTTTACGTGGTGTCTAAAACAAAGTGGATTTGACTCATCTGAAAGGTCTGTTGGTATTAGATTTTTCACTTCCCTGTCTCTGTTTTTCCAGAAGAACAACTTCAGGAGATCACTTAGGAAGGGGAAAAGACTTCTGTATTTTGGTATGTGTATCAGAGAATGTGTACAGATGGAGCAGCATCAGTTTTCAGTGAACCAGTGACTTGTGTCAAAGTGAGCTCGTTGTGAAGCTGCAGAGGCAGGTGAAATTTCACTGGTAAGCATCCCCTGGTAATAGGGGATGCTGCCCTTATGGTAGTGACAATAAATGCTTATTCATTCTTCATCATCATATCAGAAAGTGAAATCTTGTTTTGTTCAAAAGCAGGATGCATTTAGACCTCTTTACTGAACAGAGTTCACTGAAGAAATCATTAAGTCTGTCCACAAGTATTGTGTAAGGATGCAGTTATTTACTTTATGTAGAATATTTGTATACTAATAAAAAGAGGGGGGAAACCCCACTTTCATTAAGGATTTTTCAGGGCAGTAGGTTTATGTAAGTTTATACCTGCGTTGGGTTTGGTTTAGTTTTGTTTTCAGAATAACTTAATCCTGTTTGAGAAAGGAGATTTGTTGGTAATGGTGTCTTTATGCCAGTAAAAATAATGTGTACTTCCAGTGTTGTGCTAGAACAGCTGCGACAGTGAAAGAAAACTGCACTCCTAATAGGGCCATTTTTTCCACCATAGCCTTCTAACACCGCAGTTTGCATGAATCTGTTAACGAACATACTGCGCTAAAAATTGAAGGTGCATCGTTTTGAACACATCGTTCCTTATCTGTAATCTAAATATATATATACACACACACGCTGATTACGTACTCTATATCTAATCGGATATAATCTAAAATTCAAAGAAGCATCAGGTTTTTTTCCTCCTTGAACTCAATCATGTTGAAACACGATTTCAGTTTCTTATATACAGAAAACAATTTTTCTCTGTTTCTTGACAGTATGCTGTTGATTTTTAATTTTTTTAGTTACAGAAGTTTTTATTGGATTTTGTCATTCCTGTTTAATCATTTCTAATGGGCTTATGCCAGATTAAAAAAAAAGATGCAGATATGGACATGTATATACACAGGGTTTGCTCCCCTCAAATAAATTGACTGAAACCTGCATTAAGAAAAAAAAAGTTTTCGTATTATTTTATAAGAAATTATACAGCAGCTTGTGTTTTGGCCTGATTAACCCAGGAAGTATTATGTGGTGATTAAGCAGTGAAACCGTTTGCACCCAGTACCCTTATGTAGGCTCTTTGCTGATTAAACTTTGGTCTAAAATGCGGACTAGCTTTGATTAAATATATCTTGCCAGATATTTGGTGGATAGATATGGGGCCTTGATGAGCTCACAGTCCCGCACTTTCTGGAGGCTTCAATGTTTCATACGTACACTTTAAACTTAGATGACATTAGTTGAGGTTTCTTTTCATAATCTGTCCTATGCAGTGTGTCCTATGTAGTTCTCCTGTAGTACTAATGTTTACGCTGTCACTTCCATTCTGTATGAAGATTTAAAAATAAAGTCAAATATTTTAAAAATTGCTTAGACTTCCAAACTTAAAATTGATTTTTTTTTTTTTTATAAAGATGGAATTTTTTTTTATATACATGCACTGAGCAGAAGTTTCTTACAGCTATTTACGTTACTGCTGAATCTCATTTATATTTGCTTTTCTGGCTGGCCAGAATATTTCAGTTCTTCTGAAACTGGCATACATTGAGTGAAAGTGCTTTATAAATATTGCTGTTGACTTCTATGGGGAAAAAGTTAAATCCATGAACTACTGCAGCAGAATTTTACTCCAGTTTAGTTTCCAGTGTGTTAAACATCTTGTCTGTGGATGCTATAGAGTCTTAGTGGTGGTCAATCAATCCAGCTGTTGCACCTCTGCATTTTAGGATACAGAAAGACTTTTAAAAACAATGGCAGCTTTATCAAAGAAAACAAAGAACTGTTTAAATTAATTTATATTGTTTCAATCAGCAGGTGCCCAGGTGATAAAACAACAAAATGAAAAATATTAATTTCATTTGAATACAAGTGTTACATGCATTGATAAATGCAGAGTAATCGGTCTGTAGTTTGGACATGCTTCTGTAATACATAGTATTTTTGTTGGACATATCTTGTTTTAACGAAGAGTCCAGCTCAGGAGTGTGTAAATATTTCTTTTTACCTGACTGAGACACTGAGATTTGTTTGTACACTGAAGACAGCAAAATGAGCCCGGAAAACAGTCTGTTTCAGGTTTCCCCCTTACTGTAAGCTCTCAGATTAATCAGAGACTGAAAACAATGGAATATTTTATTGCGCTGATTTTTAGGTTGTTTTATAACAGCAGCATTATGAAACTGCAACTGGGATTTCCTTAAAGTAATACAGCAATGCATTATAAAGAGTGCAGTCCAGAAACATGACTTGTATCCTGATTAAACAACAAATTGTTGTACCAAGTCTCTCTAAAAAAGCCACTTGGAACAAGTTTTTATTACTTCCGAGACTCATTCTTTCAAATCCTGCTGGTAATTTTTTTTTTCTTCACAGTTCTTTTCAATTTAATCAAAGAGGATTTTTGCCTTTGTTGCAGTGCTGTGAACTAGCACTGTTCAAAAACCTGGCCATAGCCAAAAATGATGCACAAAAACTGTCTAGTTCCCAAATGAAGCTGAAGGGGACAAGTACTCTTTTTCAGTTCCCTCAATGAAAACGTTGATTCTTATTATTAAGAACAGTATGTTATAGCATGCTCGGATCCTGAGCTTTTTGTTATTGTTTGTTCAAATAAATAATGTCTTTAAATTTGCAGATTAGAATTAGTTTTAGTTTTGAAGGGTGAAATGATAAATACAAAAGAAAAACCACCAAACATTCAGCTGTGTCTGTTAATGATTAAGGGCGCTCTACAGCAATCTTTGCATGTGATTCTGCCTAGGGAAAGGTACTGTTACTGCAAACTGCCAGGGCCCTGGGACGGGCGATTTAAATCGGCGTAGGATCTTGGGAGAGAATTAGCCTTTTATGTCTGAGTTGTTAACAATCTGCTGGCCTTTTCTCCCTAGCACCAATGACTGGTAATTGTTTCTCTCTCTTGGTTTGGGGTGGGGGTGTTTGTTTTTTGTTTTGGTGTCTGTCTCCCCTCCCCCCCCGGGATGCAGACAGCAGTCTAAAGTTTTTTCAGTAATTGTCAAGTATTATCTGCTACAGTACAGAACAGGCATTTTGCTGTTGAGTTTGGACAGTAGAACATTTAATGTCTAACATTTGAAGACCACGAATTCTCTGTTCTTAAAAGCATATTGCAGCTATTACAATTGACTGTATTCTGCAGATTGTAAAGTTAAGCCATATTATAGGACGGCAAGATCTTTTTTTATTGTCTTAAGTTGCCGTGTTTTTTAACTTGTCTGCCCCTCCTCCTCCTCCCTCAAATCCCCCTTTTCTAGAAACAAAGACTTGTTTGTTCCTTTTCTGCCTGTGAGGTCTTGCGGCCTCCACTGTGTGGGTGCAGAGCCCCTTATTTAAATGCTTTCCATACCCATGGAAGGTAAGGAACATGATGCATCAGAAAACTGATAAGTCCGAACTCTAATAGATGAGTGAAGCTCTTTGCCTTTGAATTCAAGAGTACTGAAAAAGAGCTGTGCGTGTCAGGATCATCACAAACCCATGAGGTGTGGAAAAAATAAAATGTGCTTATCTGAGATGACATTGACAAGCATATTCTTTAGAGCGCAGATTTCTGCAGTCAGGTCCTCAGTAAGTAATGGAGAATTGAGAATTTAAAAAAAAAAAAAAAAAAAAACAACAACAAAAAACCAAAAAAACAACAAAAACCAACAACAACAAAAAACCCCAAACCAACAACAAAAAAACTTTAAAACCTTCTGTTTTTTCTTGTCACTTGAAAGAAGATGTTTCCCTCTTTTCATTAAATACTGTGTTGGAAATTATAGAAAATTACATTCTTCTTTCTGTTTCCCTTGAAGATAGCACGCTTGTGTAATCAGCCAAGATGGCTGAAAATCATACAATGTTATTACTGCTGGTTTTTTTCCACTGGTTCTTAACTTGGGTATGTTGTTAAGTCAGTAAAATTCAGTTAGCAATATTTTCTTTATAATGTCCAAACTTTTAGTTTAATTTCACAGTTAAAAATAGTTCCCTTACATGAAAAACATCTCCATGGTCTGTTCTGAGGACAGTTTAAAATCTTGTCAATTTGAAGTCTTTTGCATTCTTGAAATAGTAAAATGCTCAGAAAAATTCTTTTAATGGATACCTGAATAAGAATTTAGAAACTAGATTTTTAGGTTCAGTTTCTGAAGAGTTACCAAATCATATAATTAAATTTTCCCCCAATATTTATTTGTGAATATTAAGTATACACTGAAGTTTCAATATCTTGTGATATTCCTGTTTTAGATACGCTTTTAGTTAGAAACATTACTTTCAAAATGGATACTAGAAGGCATTTCAGGGATCTAGGATGATGGAATAAAATGAAAAATATCAGACAAACATGATTTGTTTCTTACAGTTTTAATTGCAAAGTCAGTAGATGGGAAAAATGAGCAAACTGTGATCAGAGAGCACAGGAATAATACAAGCAGCTGTCAGAAAGATACAGGTATATAAACCATGAAAAACTTGTCATGAGAGGGCTATTATTTCCAAAGCTGCATATTAGTGGAAAAGAGACCTAGGGAATTAATATTTGTGTGGTGCATGCAGGAAAAACAAATTCATAACATGTTGAAAGGATGTTAGTGATATTGCACTTAAGTGCTTAAGTGAGGTTAGGAACTGTTAAATTTTTCTGAGGTTATCTGCAACATAACCTGGCTGTGAACTGCATGAAGCAAGGACTCCGAAACCACGGTTATATATATAATTGGAGACTAGACCATCGAGGCGGTCTTTTTAACCTAAAGAAAATTGACATTCTTCAGCTTTAGGTACCTAATTTTTACAAGCTAGGTAGTTTGTTTTTAACTTGGATGTGCTTCTTTCAGGTGATTGTAATTTTCTAACCTGCGTCCCTCTTTACTTTCCACTGTAATTGACCTTCCATCTTGTTTAATAACAGTGTTTGAATCCTGGAACTTCCAAAGGGTAGTACAGACTTCTGCTTGAGTTGCAGAATTGGCTAACAGCAGGAGAAGGCTGCTGTTTTCTGTTGTCCCTTACTAACCCCGTCATTGTCTGCTTTCAAGGTGAAAGAGGGTAAGGTGTAAAAAGCAAAAGGCATAGTTGTGGTTCCAAACTAAACAGGATTCGGGGTAAAAAGAGAGAAAGGAGGAGATATATTCTGCACTCCAGCAGTGTCATGTCCAGCTTGTCTAGAGCTGCCAGGTGGGCTGCCTCCCTTCTGCATTGCTCTCTCTAGCTTCAACTTTGCCCTAATTCGGTAAACGTAGGTAGTCTAAATGCTGTCAGTCTTCCAGCAGAGATTGCCCAGTGGAGGTCCTGGAGCTTGTAATTACAGTTCCCTGCTCTCATCCTTGTAGGACAGCTGTTGGTGTTGTTGAAACTTTTGCATAACAGTTTCTGGTGTCTTGGGACATACGAACCTTCTGTGTCTGTTCAGCAGAGGAACAAGCTGTCCTGTCCCTTCCTGTTGCTGGCATAGGGACCACAGCTCACATCACAAAGCTGGTCGATAGGCTCATCCTGGTCACCTTCCCGAAGTTCAGTTTTGATGGGGAAGTGGTGCTGGATGTCTCATAAGATCAGCTCCTTGATTTTAAGCTTTAAACCACAGCAGCATCATCTTCCTGCTATTTTTTTTTCCCTGCTGGGTCAGGATGGGACTTGCAGGTTGGAGTTGAACCTCCAGCCCTTTGTATTCACTCTATTGTTTCTACTTGGTATTGGGATTCAGTTTCAATTCCTACTTCACCTGTTTGCTTACCTTTACAGGAAGTTTTATCTTATTTGTGATCATATGTATGAAGCTCTCTCACAAGTAACTACATAAAAGATTATTTCAAATTACTTCAAACTATTTGACGCTTCATTTTATTTTGACGTGACTCATGAAAATGTGACCCACCTGTCCATTAGACTATTGACTCTGTGCTGGACTTTTGGTATAGTTGAAGGGGTAGACTAGAGAGTTGAGTCTGTAACTGGTTTTGACTTTTTTTTTTCTTTTCTGTTTGCACTCCAATGAGCGTATGGCATTTCTTCTTCATATGTTACCTCTCAATGGAAAGATGAGCTGTGGCAAGGGGAAAAGGGAGCAAGGCTGTGAAGCAACAGCCATTTTTACTGCTATTATGAGATAAATATATTTAGGCTTTCTTGGAACAGAAGAAAAGCACTACTGTACCTTAAGCTGAACTGACAGTGGAGACTGAAGGGCTTTTCAGAGAAAAGATGATACAGATTCTTTATGAGAATTCTCCTTTCTTAGTATAGTTAGAAGTGTTAGTGTTCCAGGAATCCTCTATATATGATGAAAACATTAATTCAGACTAATACAACAGATGGTTTTCTTTGCACCAAATCAGCCTGTCATCCTAAAAGAAGCTCACTCCCTTTTTTTTCTTAGTTCCCATAAACTATAATCTTCATTCCCAGGGAAAAAAAAAAAAATCCTTACCACTGTCCCTTTACTGCTTCAGCAAATGCATTCTGCAGTATATTGTGAATGTTAACAGATTCAGGCTGTTCCAGACAACAAGATGGAGAGCTAATTCCAAAACTGAAAGCCCCTGAAAATAGTGCCCTTGTAATACATTCAGCATTTCCCAGCCCTCTCTTTCACTATGGGAACTCCAGTGCCTCTGTTGACTTTAACCACACTGGTCTTGTGTAGGGGTAAAATCAGGCCTGTCAAGTAGATGCATCCCAGCCATGCATTATGTTATAAAATAGAATTGTCTTAGGTCTTGCTTTTATGGGGGAAAGGGAGATGGGTTCTCATTGTGCATTAGGCATACCAGATGTCACTTTTTCTTCTCCACGCCCTAGAAAAGATGCATCACATACTTCTGTGGGGTAAAAGAAAACAAAGCACTAGCAAAATGTTTCCTATGTTGATGAAGGATTTTTGGCTGTATAATTCATCTGTCATTTCTGTACCAGCTCTAATTTTTCATGTCAAAATGCCCTAAATGGCATCTGTAACACTCAAAACTTGATGGAACAAGGATGTGAATGATTGTTGCATGACCTGCACTGTGTTGGGAAGAATGGTAGCCTTTAACCAAATGTAGTTTGATGCAAGTGAGATGATCTGGTTTGTCATTCGATGTGTTCTCGAGTTTAATGATTCTAAGATTATACATGAATAAGAAGAGTGATTTTGTATTATTTGTGTCCAAATTGAGAATAGTTTATTAGGAAGAAGAGAGAGAGAGAGATCCTTCTAATTAAACTTGAAATATTTTACTACCGCTTTTGAATTTTTCACCAACTTACACATTTAACTGTTTCCAGAAGCTTTTAGGACAAGTATGTACTCTTAAACATGAGACTGTTGCATTGGTTTCACAGGAATAGCACGTGAGCATACATTTCACACTGAACATCAGTGTAGCTGCATGTTTTGTAGTATCATGGTTTGTAATTTTATAGAGTTTTTAATATATGCCTTCTAAGGATAATATTTTCCTTGCATGTATTTGTCTGAATTTCGTTTTTAAATGTTCGTTGTTTTGATTCCTTAGCCATGAATCAGCGAATCAGCCAGAGTGCTCCAGTGAAACAGCCACCCCCTCTGGCTCCTCAGAGTCCCCAAGGTGGTGTGATGGGTGGGAGTAGCTCCAATCAGCAACAACAGATGAGACTTCAGCAGCTACAGATGGAGAAGGAAAGGCTGAGACTGAAGCATCAAGAACTGCTTCGGCAGGTGAGGCCACAGGTTAGACACCTACTTCCACTATTTCTTTTGTATGTTATGTTATGTTTCGTTTTGGCTAAGTTGTTGTTTCAGTGAGTCTTAAAGACCGGTGACTGTACAAAAACCTTTGAGATCTAAAAAGGTCTGAATTCGTTCTGTTACTGATATCAGGTTGGTAGTGAAAGTGTCTGACTTATCAGACTGAAGGATTTTTCTTTCCTCCCTCATTCCTCTCTCTAACAAAACTCTCCAAGAACAGGCTTCTTTACTATTAGGATGACATCATGCACTGTTGATATGATTGGATATTCCTCTTGAGAATATGTTTCATATTCATTGAGTTCTGAGTCATGCAAAAAGACAAGAAGTTGGTTCCCGCAGCTGCTTTAGTCCTCCCTTTTAAGTGGAGGAGAGTCTTTCACTTTAGAACCTGCCACAGTCTGTAGGATTTCAAAGTACTTTTAAAGTTTAAATAAGATTCATTGAGGAGACACCTTGTTGCTAAAATCTTATCTGTTAAACAGTGGAGTGGAGCACGGAAAAACTGAATCACTCGTGCTGCATTTTGAACCTGTGGTTTTCTTATGCTGAAGAATTTCAAACTTCATAATTAGGCTGCAAGCTATTCCTTTTCAGTATTTTTCTACTCTATGAATATAGCTGTAGCAAATGTTGAAGTGTAGGACTGGACACTGGAGTCTCTGGATTTTGAATTCGGGCTTGACTTCCTTTTGCCTTTAAGCCTTCTGCTTCGATTTTTCCATCTGAATGTTTCAAGAGTTACTACCGTCTGTGCTAGATACTTAGGATATTCATTGTTTTTTTGACGCTACCAGAGAAAGCACTAATCGTTTCTTCAAGGAAAACCTTCTAAAATCTTACCCTGTTCCCTTTTCACTTTGGGTGATGGGCCTTGTATCAGGAGAGGATAATATCTTAATGTCCTCAAAGACAGCTTTTCTCTTTCTTCATCGCCTGCAGTATTCTGTCCTGGAATCTGATTCCTGTTATCCCCTTTGTAGTCAAGGCCTGTTTTGTAGGAATCTTCAGCATCTCTTGGTGTAAGATGGGTCATCTTTACAGCCGTTACTTTTTAGTATTCTAGGTAAGAATACATTGCAAAGGTGGCATCAGGACTTTCTCTCCGCTTAAGCACCTGGGCTTCTGCTGTTCCTGCTTCGCTATTAATCCACCAACAAACATTTTACCCTGTGCTAGCATGCTTCTAGGTAGGCCTTCTAATTGTCTTCTTGCCTCAGTTGTCATTGAGAACCTGACTAACTTTGGACCAGGTGACAGCCAGTTCCCTTCATGTTGTTCTCCCTGGTCGTTAAGCTTATCTGTCAAATATGCATCCTTGGTAAATCTGAGTTTTGTTTCACTGTGTCGTGATTTTCATAGTTTCTTAACTCCCTTATCCTGTCTCATCTGGCCTGTCTTGGGGGCTTGATACTACAAGATGGTGTTTATAAGACAGCCTGCATAGGCAAACCATGCAGCTAAAGTAATTTTTATCCATCTTATTTTTACTCTTAGGCATTGCGGAATATCAATCCCAGCACAGCAAATTCTCCAAAACATCAGGTAGGCTCTTAACTGATGTTTCAGCATAATTAGAAAAATGAAAGCGTTAAATTAGGCTAGCAGAGGAACTTTTTGCTACATAAAGGCATTCTAAAAAAGAAAAGCAATCAAAAAAAAAAAACAAACCCCAAGCTCTGTCATACACATTTTTGAGCCACTTCTCTGGTCATGACCCTACCATAGATTTTAAGAGTTGCTGCATTACCACAACTTTATATCAATATTTAAAAGCAAATGAGGAATTCATTGCACGTTTTTCTGCATTGAAAACAACCTTCTTGTTTAGCATTCTTGAGGATACTGCTGTTCCAGTCCTGATGTCATCAAGATGTGTATTTAAAGCAAACCTCCCATTATATCTAAGGTAGTAGTTTGTGACTTTTAAGTACTGTTCATATGAATGTTCTTATCAGTTTGTTTAAACAGGTATGGTCTTAAAGAAGGACATCTGTAATCAGTTAATAAAAAGTCACTTGAAATATTTATGATTTTTAAGCATGTACAGTATAATAGAATTATTTAATAGATTAGACTAACAAAATAATTGCTATGGGGATATAATATGTAATTATTCCATTTTGACATTTAACAGGCTCCTGCACAGATACATTTTCTGTATAGGAAACAACAATTCTGAAAAGCCTCCAAAGCTCAGACCAAAAGAAAATTGGTCAAAATATGAAGCATAATAAACAGTTTAATGCAGACTTCTTTTAGGCTCTTAAGAAGTTGAATATAGAGTGAATCTCTGAAAGGGTGGACTTATGGATATATTCAGAGAGCTGCTTGCTTGCTATTGCTAACAGTATTCTTAATCTACCGGTTCTTAGGACAATGTTTATATTGGCTTGTACTGTACTTTGTTTTTCTAAGAAAAACACTATATGCATTAGGCAAGAAAAACAGAATAAAAGAAAGTATCCTGTGTTTGGAAGCAGTGAGTACTGGTGTACTATTGCATTCTGAAGAGTACCATAAAATTTGTATGTTACTAATTCTCCTGAGATGATCATCTTCAAAACAGAAACCTCAGATCTTAGAAATAGTACTGACACCCTGGAAAAAATACTTCCTTGTTTGACAATATCAGTGCAGCTCTAAAACTGAAGCATTTTAATTGAGGTGTAATCTTTTGATTCATGTACAGAGCATTAACCACATAATGATCTCGTCGATCAATATTAGATCCTATTATGAAGGAAGAGAAAAAAATTCTTTAAGAATTGCTGGCATACAAGGGAATAAACAGAGAATCACACTCCTCCACACCAGTTGGAAACACCGTATCTTCTGCCACAATTAGGTCATTCGGAAGGGATGTTTTTCTTACTGAATGCCAAAAGTGTATTCTGTATTTTCATGTATGCCTGAAGCCCTGTCATACAATTGTTCGCTCTTCCACAGTAACTTCTTCCTGTTGCCAACTCAGAAATATGCAACAAATGAAGAACTTTGGGATCGGTTTCATACTTAACTCAATAAGATCAGATTTTTAGAACTTCTGGAAATTCTGGCTTAAAACACTAAAAAGCTGCAAAAACTCAAAGCGACCTTATTGATAATCCATTAAATGTATATGTAGTGGTCACTCTGCTTTCTTTGGGGTGGGAACTGATGAAAGGAATTATGCAAAAATCAGGATTCCAGTTACATTTAAACTGGCTTCATACCAGGCTCCCTTGTATACTCACCTGCCTGGGATCAGTTTTATTAGTCTGCGCTTGCTAATGAGTCAAGCTATGTTAGAGTGATCTGGTGGATAGAAAACTATGCAATCATGTCAAATTAAAAGTTCTATAATACTAGATTATTCATGTTGTATCATCTAAATGTATTTTCTGTCTTTTCATGTGTCACTTCAAAAATGTAGCGAGTAGCCACATGTGGAAGAAGGTGCTTAGAGAATTGCTTCTGGAAATTGTTTTCTAAATGCTTCTTGAGGCCTTGTACTATAGAGGCAAATGTTGTCCGTCTTCTCCAATGATGCTGTTATTGAAATCCCAATCTGTACATCCTATCAGCTCATAGTCAACCTAGGGAATCTGGGAAAAATCTGTAGAAAGAACAAACATTTCTTGGGTTAACTTTTTCTTTTTGACACGTCCTTTCTTTGTGAATAAAATTAATCAAGTTTAGAGGAATTACCTGCTTTCATGATGATAAAGCTGTGCTTGGGGGAAGAATAATAGCTTTTCTTGCTAAATTTTAGATGTTCTTTTAAGAAATATTGAAAATAAAATCTTCAAATAATCAGTGCTCTTAATTCTGGGAAGACTAGGTCTATTTTAGAGAGGGATTGTCAAGGTCTTCCTTTTGTAAAGAAATTGTATTATACCAGCATTCTTGAAGCTTGCCTCTGATGAAGTATCTCTTTTATATGGATTAAAAAAACTTGAGAAATGTTCCTTTGCTTTTAACTGGATCTCTGAGCTTTTCTTAATCACAGAATCAAATAGGTTGGGAGGGACTGGTGGAGGTCATCTAGTCCAACATCCTGCACCCAGCCCAACCTTCTCTTCCTTCTTGACGTTTTTGTCCACGTAACCTGGATACAGTTCCATGGTTGTATTCATATCTTTGGTCATGTTTTTTTGGTACTGGGCGAACATTGTGTCCTTGCCATTTTTTATCTCTCTGCCATGATACTGTAGTATCCTGTAGCGTCACGAACACTCAAAGTGTTATGTATGGAGGCCTTAACACTTAAATACCTCCTGGAAAGATTAAATGATTGCTCAGCTTCATCTTTTGTAGCAAGTACTGGAAAAGACTCCTCTTGTTTGAATGAGGATGTATTTTATTATAATTCTAAAAATGTCCAAGTCAAAGGTATTTGAAGGAAAAATTATAACTTCCATATTTACTGTGTATAAACAAGAGCTATTGATACATCCAGGGAATTTGAAAACGTCAAGTATCTGTCCAATTACTTATGCTCACCATCATCAATTATCTGCTAACACCTTAAAGATGCCTACCTCTCTTAAGAGATTGAGTGACTTGACTTTTTCTCTATCCCCAGTAGCTCTCCTTCCATGTTCCTGCAGTTACCACCTGGTTGTCAGCAATGTCTCACCTAAAGTAGATGTCAGTCAGCTATTGCATAAATCATAAAATTGGTTAGATGTTAGGTAACAAATTTCTTGCCTTCCAGTGTACAATGGAAGGAGAGAGAGAGAAAGAGAGACAAATAATGGTGAGGTACTAATGGCATTATTCTTGGATGTGCAGACTACTCTCTTGAACTAAGACTGGAAAATTTCTTATTTGTCTGCTGCTAATATTAGGGTATTTGCTGGTAAGATCAGCATACTACGCAGCTGTTTACATGATAAGTTCCTCTGTATATGCTTGCTCATTCTGTATCTGCTGCTTGTTTCTAGCACTGAATGGAGATCCCTGTCTGAGGACCAGATACAGCCCTGCTTCCTTGCTACTCTGCTCAGTTGTGCTTTCCAACTTACCTTTCTGTTATCTCTGCTTTCTTGGTAGTTCTGCATACCTGGAATGTGCTCTCTGTTCATTGTTTCCATTCTTTTGTCCTTTTTTATGAAGTACATCTCATATTCTCTGTTCTGTTGCCCCGGACTTACCAACTTTTGAGTGACATTGTGGAAACTCCCCTACTCAATGAAGAATCTGCAAAGACATATGGCCAGTCTGTCACTGTTTGCTGAATCACTTGGGTTTGCTTCACGTTTTTTCATATTTGCTCTTATTGCATAAAATATAAGCACTTGGAGTACTGAATAGTTACTGGGTTTGAAATATTATTTTGGTTTCCTGTGATTCCTTTTTTTTTTAAAGTTATTTTTAGCTGATGTTTGACACCTTTCATCAGCTTAGTCAAGACAACTTCCAGTGTTCCAGGAAAGTATTAGTTTCCTAGGACACTATTACTATTTTTCAATAAAAGATTTTTTCAGTCAATTTGCATGTACTCCAATACAAACCTGTGTTACTGTCAGATTTGTGACATTCTCTAGAAACTGAGGAATGCATCATTAAAAACCAGTGCAGTCTTGAATTCTTCCGTACTCTTTGAGATTCCATGATGTTAGTGAAGCTGGAAGTTTTACTGAGGACTTAAGGTTTGGGGGTTTTTTTCTCCCCTGTAATATATCTTTGAATAACAAGATACACTTGTGTTCAAATCTTGGTGGAAATGGTGGGCAATAGTTATTTTAGTTTCTTAGTGAATCCCAAACAGTGTTGTCCCTTGAATCTCGTTTCCCATCCCTCCACGTGTTATCTGAAGCCGACCTGGATTAACAGGATAAATGACTTGTCTTGGTTGCATCAAGGGTGTTCATGTTGGAGGGGGAGGTAGTTGGTGTTGGGTTTTGGTTGGTTTTTTGTTGGGTTTTTTTGGGTTTTTGTTTTTTAACAGAGATAAAGTCCTGAAAGCCAGCCATTTGGTCTTTGAACATGGCTTTTTTGACCAGTGAAGATACGACCACTGGTACACAGAAACATTTTTGAAAATCACATTTACAAGATACAGGAAGAAAATAACAAGTCACTTGCAGCAAATTCATAGCTGTATTGTGTCCCTCAGTTTTAATTTGCGTTATTGCTTGATATGTGGTAGAGAAAATGGTCTGTGATATGTCTTACTCTAAGAAGAGATCCATTTTGTGAAAAGTTCTGAGGAGGGCTAGCTAAGACACAGTGAAGTGTCTTTCCAACAAAGATTTTTTCCCATTTTAAAACTTCTTTTAATCAATACTCACAAATAATACCTGAAACGTCTCATTTTATTGGAAGTAAATATTGTATCCCTCCTTTTGTTGTGTTTCACTCATTTGATAGCTCCTTTTATGAGTGCTAAGTTTTGCTTTGTCCCTCGTGGTTTAAGTTTTCTGCTAGATGTTTCTTTTGCACAATGAACAGAGATTGTTGCTGTTTTCTTACTCTCCAAAGTCAGTAACAAAAGGTTACTGGAGAACCGTCACGCAGATAAGGGAGCTGAGCAGCACGTATGATATCATAAGTAACTTGAAGGTTCCAAGTAGACAGAAATCAATTTTGTATGTGTTGATCTCAGTTTTCATTGAACTGTTGATATGTTATTGTTAGCAGGAATATTTTATTTCATTAGGTAACAAACTGTTGTTATTCACTGGACTACCTTCCAAAAATCTTTGTAATTAATAAACTGACTTCTTTAGTCTGTGGCATTAAATTCAGCATGTAATAACAAATCGTAGCGTATTGCCTCTATTTATATAGGCATCTGTTTCTAGGAAAGCACTTAGCTACCTAAAATACAGTTCAGATAATCTGTCAAGTATCTGTCATTTGCTCTGTATCAGTTGCACAGCGCTTCGCTATGAAGTACCGTAGGACAGCACACCTATGCAGTGCCGTGACTTTAGAAATTAGTTCAGGAGAAGACTTAACCAGCTGTCTAGAGCCATCGTAAACTGGGGCTGAAGACTGCAGCTGGGGAGTTGTGTGGTATTTTTTAAGCAAAATATTTGCTTCTTAATAAAATGACTTCTGATCGAGAGGTCTGGTAGACATGCTCTGGCGAACTGAACTGCAGCAGTTTAAGACATTAAACTCAGCTGTCTGCCAGAGATTGCCTTAATAAGGCAGCAGAACAGGATGTGTCTAACATTGTTTTTTTCATAATCTAGCGTTGGTGTGGCTACACTGCAAGACAGATGAGACACCTGATTTATCAGAAAAATTATTTTTCGGCTAGGTCAGTTTTCTGACTTGTCTTAGTGTATGGCCATACAAGTGCTAGTTCCGGCTGCAGGGAGGGGTAAGAATATGCAGTCAAAGGCCATCTGTAACTATCAGTAAAATGTCACTGTGGAATTGCCCCTGGGTTGTGACCCACAGTGATTAAGAGATCAAGGCACACATCTTCCTCTGCCCTGACTAACAAACTCTGCTTCTTCTAAACACTATTAAATAAAACAGAAAGTTTTGGCAAAGCATCGAGAATTTCAACTTGGAGTTGGATGTTCTGTAGAAATTATGGAGGTATTCCTTGACCTAATTATTATTTAAGTCTTCTGTATTTCTGATGAGCAGTACACTAAGGTACTACTTTAAAGACTACCTAGAAAATGCAAGCATGATTGGACATAAACAGGCAAGCGTTATTGAAAAGGGGTCCTGCGTGGCTAGATTTGCACAGGGAAGTATGTTGGCTGCCATCAAAATATACAAAATGTGGAATTCAGCTAGTTTTACTGCAAATGTGACATTGCTGTTGTTCAGCCATCTTGGCAGCTAAGTGCTTTAAATGTTCTTTGGCTTCTGAAATAGTATCGCTTCGTTCCTTATTGAAAACCATAGATCTAAGTGAAACTTTGTTTATTAGTTTGTGTGGCAAGAGCTGTAGAATTTGTTTCACACTCTCTGTTGGTTTAAGTGGGAAATGCTGAGCATTGGTAGCTAGAAGTTACACAGTAGGAAAGATACTTGTATTATACGAGTACCTTGAAAATTCAGAAGCTCTGATTCCACTCACAGTACCTAAGCTTTACAGATTAACAAAATTTTATTGCTTGCTTGTGAATGTAGATCTTTAAGGATATATACCTTGCCTAAAAGTCTATCGAGTAAATCAGATCTGCGTTCGTTGCCTTTGTCTGGTTTTTATGCCCCTAATAGCTTCAAGACACGTTTTGTGGCTGTATGCGAGTTGTAGCTCACTGCAGTGGACTTCCTGGAGTCGCTGGTGCTGCTTGCAGTTGCAAAACTTAAATCACAGAAGTACTGCTAAAGCAGTTGGTCAGCAGAAGATATGAGTCATGTTGACCTGAGGGCGGGATGGCCGTGAATAACAGCTTTTGCTAGAAGCCAGCAAAGCTTGGTAGAGGGAGGCCATCCAGCTCTGCGTGGCCTTCATGATTGCTGGCTCCTGCTGGCACGTACCTGCCTCACTGGTGCTGAGGCACCCTGGCTGGGCAGGTGCAGTACTGGAGCTGTGGGCAGATAGAGAGCAAGGAGGAGTACCAAGCAGTGGCACAGTGAAGGACTGCAAAACCAGACAAGAAGCCGGACTTTATTTACAAATGTCTATTCCAACTTATGCTGCCCTACCTGCGCTTGCAAAGGAGTTGCCTAAACGCTTTTGTGAATGTTTATGCAGAAGACAGTGCGTAGCGTTGAGTTCTTTGCCAAGCGTATACAATACAATTAACTATCACTCTATCAGTATCACCTCCTAAATTAATTTTGCTGGTTTTCATGATTGCAACACTGAATGATTTATGTTTCCCCCTTACTCTTCACTAATTGCATAACTCCTCATTGCTGACTTCATTTGTCTTCATCTGTCCATGTGTCTTCCCTGTTTCTTTTGTACATATGCTGTAACTTTGCGGCCCTCAAACAAGAACGTAAATACTTAGTCTGAAGAAATAACTGGTGCTGAAAGTCTGCCCGTAAGTGTCATGGTCTCCTCTTTCCTCTAACACTTCTCTCCCGTCCCATTGAAGCCTGTAGATTGTTTGATAGTTGAGCGGTATTTGGGGACAGAAATGTTACAATTGGTCCTTTTAAAGTAAATTTACTAAAAAACACCAATTATATATCAATCCGAGTAGCATATCTTATGTTTAATACAGTAAGAATATGATACGTGAGTTGCACAAGGGAGTCTTTTACCTTTACTCAAAAGCGTGATGAAGATAAAAATGCTCTGAAAAGAGTGATTTTATAAAGTTAATTAGGACATGGTGTGAATGACCTGGAACTTCATGTAAAAAATTCAGTTGTTAAAAAAAAAAAAAAAAAAAAAAAGGATAAGGTCAGCCAGATAAATTACACAATGCTGACCTTATTTTTAAAACTACTTTGCTTAAGGAGATGGCAGATCATTTTGGTCTTTTATGCAATAACCAAAATTCGGCTTTTGTGTTAACAACAGGAATGCTAAGCTTTTATTTTCCCAGAGGTACTTAAAGTTTGACATACTTACAAAAATAGGATGAGATCAAGTTATAGAAATCTAAGCCAGGATTTTGTCATGGTTTTATTTTTGCCTCCAGACTTTAAATACTTCTAATAAAGGATATATTTTAAAGCATGAACTAAAAGCTTAGAGTTCACATAGCTCTCTCTGGAGCTGGGAGAGGCTCGTACACTCCCATACATTTTTTTAAGTATAGGAAACATAACTTTTGAAAATCAGTTTTATAAGGAAGAAGAAATAAAAGGATCATTCTTCAAGCAACACAACTTTAGCTTCCATTACGTGCACCTTTTAGGAAAAATAGTCTTAATACATTCTTTAGGGTTTGTAGAAAACTTTGCTTATCTTACAGAATGATTAAAAATTTCTCTGTATTTGTTTCTGAATAGCTCGTCTTTTTTGGCAATTCCTTTCTCTTTTAGACTCCCAGATTGACATAAATTTATTACTTGAATGAGTAATGGAATAAAATTCTTCCTAGGAGGAAGTGCTGTAGTTCTGCCTCCTGAATAAGTAGCATTAATGCTACTTATAGTTAAAAATAGTTGTAGTTTTGCACTTTTACCACTGTTGTTGCTGAAACAAGGATAAAAGCAGTACTAATATAAAAAAAAACTTACTTCACTACACTGTACATGCCAAAGAATAGGCAAAATACAATTCTTTGTCATGATTTATACATCTCTCTTTAGCGGGCCTTCAGTAAAATGTGATTTTTCTTTTTTTATCTGGCTAGTATCTGAGCTACGTTTATTTTTACCATACTATTTAAGTTCATGCTATTGATGAAACATCAATCTCACCTAACCTCTAAGGATATAGAAAATACAAAGGTAACTTTCCCATTTTTCCAAATTGCTTATTCCTTTGTACTGACTTTTTTTTCTTAAGGTACAGAAGAGGTTTTTTTCTTTTCTGGTGTCAGTGGCTCTTGAAGAGGGGGACCTGTATGGATTCCCCTTCTCTCTTTCTCTCTTTCTCTCTCTCTGTCTCCCCCCTGCCCCCCTCTCTCTTTTTCTTTTTTCTTTTTCCTTTTTTTTTTTTAAAATTACTATTGCATCACGAGGCAGTGCTGATTGGAAAGACCAGGCCTACCACACAATGAGATACGTCACTTTAGCACTTTGTATACAGAAATGCTTCCCTGTTGGTTTCACTTTGTCATCACTCTTTGAGGCACTGGTATGTGATGAAGCTTCTTCCTCAGGCTGCTGGCGCTTTTGGCCCCTCCTCTTCATCCTAGTTGGGGACTGCAGCCCAAGGAAATAAAAATGCAACACACAGATCAAAGCAAGAGGGAAGGGAAAAAGGACAGAGTATTCTGGCCACAGCCAGGTAGTTGTAGCTACGTAAGAGCAGAGCACTCATTGATTGGCAGCTCTGCTATCAGAGCGGGGAAGGAAGGTGTGCTGTATTCCAGGTATGAACCCAAGGCTGAAAAGATTCCAGAAGCAGTGGTGTGAAATCAAGTGATTTTTTTTTTTTCTTTTTAATTTATTTTCCCTTCCTCCTTTTTTATTGGGCATATAGCAAGATAGAATTAGTTAAAAGTAGCTACCTCACATGAAGGCAGTTTCTCAGAGAAGGGAAGGCTTAGGCGACATTTGGAAGAATTGTGATCTCCAGAGGAAGGGCATAAAGACGGTGATGTAAGAACTCATTATATAGTCTTTGCACTTGGTTTTATTACATAAGCAAATGAAAATCATATGGATAAGCCTACAGAAATTATTAAAAGGTGCCTACCATCTGAAAATGAGAAGGAGTATTAATACTATTTATTAGAACAGTGGCCAAGTAAGTGGTGGTGAGCAGAGGACTGCATTTACTTGGAGCAGGCAATTGGGTGTGATGAACACACAAAACAATGGTATGTTTGTACACTTTCTGCAAAGGTCTAATCAACTGGAGTGAGAAAACCTTCTGGTACAAGACATGAAATTTTGGTATTAAAGGAATATGTATAATAATAATCCACAGGAATGGGAGTGAAGCATATGCAGATTAGAAAAGGAGAAAAACCTGGTGGTAGGGAAACATTCCATATTTGGCACAATCTGCTGGAAAATAAAATAACCTTAGACTTTTTTTAAAGAAATCACTTTGAAGAAGAATTGGAGAAAGATTATTTTTAAATGTTAAAAGTCTACAACAGTCCTTAGGCTCATAATTGAGAATGGATGAAGACCTCTCATTTTACAAGTGAGAAATACTGAGTAGTGTCAAGACTGACAAGACTGGCTTTGCCTGAAATTAGCTTCCCAGGAACAGCCTGGAAATCACACACTACTAATAACGCTGACAAGATAGTCAATAGATTTCTTTACCAGTCTCTGCATTAACAAAGCACAGACTTGGTGAACCATTGGTGATGTTTTAGAAGTGCTTGAAGAAAATTATGGTATTTTTCACATGTGTAACTCATGGATCGCCTGTTTAAAAAGGGAGGGGGGGGCCCCACTGGAAATTACATAAAATGCTGCTTATCTCTACCCACCTTTAATTTTGTGTATTTTATGTTAAAACTTATTTTAATTAAATAATAATGACAAGCTTTATGGATGGATTGATTCAAGTTGGTGCACAGTCAGATGCGTAAAAATTATATATGTAATCTAGGTTCGTAACCTCAGAAGTGCAGTGTCTTAGTTTTACTAAGAAATTGCTAGGGATTTGAAGAGCTTTAAGATTTAGGTATGGAACAAATCACTGATTTTATCAATCAGAAATTTCAAAACGCGCACCTCAAACAGGAGGAGTGAATGGGAACTTGCAGGGAAGGACTTCAAACTTCGCTGAATGAAATAAGCAAGGTAAAAAGGAAACCAGGGACTAAATCAGAACTTAAAAGAAATAGGGGGAAAAGGTGCTAGTCAGCAGAGCTAGACAGATGCATCTTAAGAGTCAGATAGTATTAACAAATATTCTTTTGATCTTAAGAATAGACTTAGCAAAAGGATACTGAAGTGAATAGAAAAGATTTATGTAAACATACAGATTTTTATATCCATAAATATATTTACAGTGACGTCTTTGTACTACTGGGCTTGACTGGTGGAACTTTCATTATCATTGAAGCCAGTAAAAATTCTTCCTTTGTCTTCAGAAACTTAATTTAAATCTTGTAACTGAGAACAGTAAAAGCACCAATTACCTGTAAAGTAATGTGTTTATGTATCTGAACAGTGCATTCAAATGCCTAACATGATCTCTCTTTCTCCCCCTCCCCCTGTTCTAGGAATTGGCTCTCCGTAGCCAGCTTCCAACAATGGAACAAGACGGTGGATCTCAAAATCCCGTGTCATCTCCTGGAATGTCTCAGGAACTGAGAACAATGACTACAAATAGTTCTGATCCTTTTCTTAACAGGTTTGTAGGAATAGCTACTAGCGGGGAAAAAAACTGATTTAAAATTCTGTTTGGTACATGTAATAGTTTATTTTGAACATCTGTCTGTGCCAAAAGCCACAGCTGTAAATGAATCTTTCCTTAAATGGCAAGTCTAGTAAAAGTTGAGGATTAAAAGCTGTCTCCTGTGGGAGGAAGTAGTCTGTTCAGACTTGTAGGAAGGTTTTTTATTCAAAGTCATAACATGTTTGCTGCTGCATAATCTGTTGACTAACAGTCATTTCAAATTACTGACTCAGAGGAATTTGTGAATAGCTTGCTATGAGATCAAATGAACTGTGAGGCACATTTAGGACTACACCTTGAGGTTCATTTTAAGGTTTCTCTATTCACCCCTCCCCTTCACTTCAGGTATGTAATTTAGCAGTATTTTTACTGTGCTAATGTTAGGTCTGCAAATAGTGGCATGTTTCATTTTAAATTCTATATTATTTTGAAATGGGTCTTTTAATGCAAAATTTAGAATTTTACAGTATAGACTAGTCTTTTTCATATAACTTCTTGATTCCTCTGATTTGGAATATTTGTTTTGTTGGAAATACTATTCTAATTACAGCTTGCAAATGCTTCATACTAACCCTTACAACTTTAGAGCAACTGCTGCAGCTTGAGATAAGTCATATCTGTATTTTTTGCTTAGCACACCAGAAAGAAAAGATGAAAATGGTAAAACAATCAAATCTCCAAGCCACGTAAACTTTTAATTAATGGTGTAAACATCTAACATTTCAGCAGTATCAAGTAGTTGATCTTAAGTTGGAGTAGTTAATTTTTTAGTTCTTTTGGACTATATTTTGCCAGCATTCTAAACTGATATCAACTCAGTATCCCCTACCGTAAAAGAAAAATTATGTATTCTGTCAGAGTTCATCGCTACTTTGCTGCATTACCTTGAAATGTTAGTCTAACTTTAGGATGCTGACTGTAAGTGCTCATGAAGTATAACAACATGCTCATCCTTCTTTTTAGTGGCACATTGTTATACTCATGGAAAACCCCATAAAATTAATCTTTATTCTTTCAATGTAAGTCTTAACTTCCATGGTTTTTGCCACCAATACAGTTTCAAACGTACTTGTAAGGTAAGAAGTCCACTTCATGTTAGAACTGGCATGATTTTGGAATAGGGCAAGCTTAAATACCTGCTGTAATTTTAGATACTGAAAACTGTTAAAACCTTTGTAAACTTTTGCTGCAGTTATAAATCCCTTCCCGTATTTAAATAACTTAATGTTGCTGATATCTCACATTTAGGTTCTTCATCCCTAAAGATGTACCGTCATTGTATGTAACTTTCCCAGTTATTGATATTCCATCAGCTTAGCTTACGTTTGTTTCATTTTCTGCCTTTTCCAGGAGACTTCTCCGTCATTTCATGTACTCTATCCTCACTCTCATTCTCAAAATTAGTAAAGTTCAGTGGAGATAGTGCAAGAACATACTCTCCATCTTGCCAGTGGAATCTGTTGTCGTTCATATAGCTTAGGTTATGTAAATAACATCTGTTGCTCTCAAGGTTTTTCTCCTACTGCATGAAGTATTGTTTGTGTTAGTGTTGTGTGCGCTACTGTGAGAGTGGGAGAAGAGTTTCTGTCTCAAGGTACAGAGTGCTGTGTATATATTGGAGAAAACCAAGTTAAAAAAAAAAAAAAAAAGCCTTGCATGTGGAGAAGAAAGTAGTGGTGTTGTGTTGTTAAACTCCCTAAGGAAGTAAGTGGTATTTCCAAGTTTTGGTTAAGCCCTTCAGGAAGCCTTCTCTCCTACACAGACAAATCAGATTAGAAAACATCATTTTTTTGGGATGGATTGTCCTCCATGGAACATTCATCCTGGAATCTGGTGTGTGCCTTAACTGTGCTCATCCTGTCCCAAGGCATAAGAAGAACAAGAAATCTTAAAACTGACCTGCTTTCCTGTGAGAAGCCTCTGTAGCTAGATGATGGCCTTGATGTGTTATAGTAACATACTAGCTTGGATTTCTGGAAGGCTGTTGCCATCATACGTTGAGCCCAGGTATTTTTTGAAATTCGTTCTTAAATGATGTAGCATCCTCACATCTTCAAAACCTGTTTTCTGACCTGAAAGAAACGCATCTTTAGGTTTCAAATGGCCATGGCAGTGGACTAATGCAGTTTATCCATTGTGTGTCTACACACATGAAATATAAACTGATGGATCTTTACCTTTGATTAGAAACAGGAAAAAAACTAGAAAAGGCAAATTTGTGTTGTTTTTAAATTTTTGGCAGGTTGATTTATTTGCTGTAAAGTACAAAAAGATACTACTTGCCTAGTTGCAAATATGTGTAACTGGCTTTTTTTGTAACCCTTACCCCACACAAAATACTGAAAATCTGTACCTGACTTGAGTTCAGAATATCTTAATTTGCATTTTGGTCTGAGCATTGTCCCCTTCTAGATAACTTTATGTACATCGCCACGCTTTAATTCTGGCATATGGGTAAGGGAAAGGGATTTTAAAAAAAGGACATTTCTGGGTATGCATTACTATCTCTGAATTAGATACAGCAGTCCAATAGTTTTGCCCTAAAGATCTCCGTGATGTCCCTTATGTTAAAGTTCAGACTGCCAGAAATGCTTCTTTCTGTCTTTATAGGGTATATATAAAGTTCCTGGTGAGACAGTCCTCCTAACTTTAGGTACCAAAGTTGGATATCCATAGTCTACGTAGTTGAATATTTTCCACTGCCTTACATAATCACAACATCCAAAAAATCTCAGAAAATAATTGCTACGTTGGAGCAATATGAGAAAATGTACAGTAGTGTTTTCATTTACATGGTCAATCTTCTGCCTGCTGTCTTCAGTGCTTACTGTCATTGTGGTATATTTTAGTTTTTAAATGGGACATCCAACAACGCAGACTTTATTAGATAATTTCACCTTTTGGTTTGCCACTCTGTTTATATATTTTTGCCTATTACATTTATATTGGTAGTGACGGTAGTTCTCTGTTTAACTCCTAAATTGGGATTTCTTCTTTTGTATACACATATTTTAACAAGTATTTGTTGAAGAAGCATCCACTCTATTTTGGGTAATGCAATTTAGTTGCATGGAGTAATTTTGGGTGGTGTGACTACTAAATGAAGAAATCCTTGTTGAAGAAAGAGGAAATGTGTATTAAGGAGTGATTTGAAGAGAAGGGCTGGACATTCCAAGTGTGAGAGCAGCGGCCAAAAAGCCTTCTCAACTAGAGTGATTTAGTTCAGCGTAGTCTTAGTTCTGGTTTTAGTATTTTGTCCCACAAAGTAAACCAGTATTTTTTTCACAGAAGTTTTAAATAGCTTAATTATTAGGATTGTTATCATATGTGTGGTGATACTATTTTTAGATCAATCTAAAAAAAGGAAATATTTATGATTTAACTAGAAAGAAATGTTATGTTTCTTTCTTGTATGGCAAAGATGTCTTCATGAAATCTAATATATATATATATATATATATATATATATATTCATGGCTGATGGCATTCTACTTGCATCCAGTGTTGACTAGCTGTTCAACCATCATCTGTTTGGTTCTTCATACTGGACAAAAAGGCATACATTATATACTTCATGAGCACATTATGAGAAGGATCAGTATGTCCTCAAATGCTGATTTGAATAGTAAGTCAAGTTGGTCTTCATTTAGTATTCAAGCTTGAACATCAGTAGGGATTCTCAGTGAATGCTACCAGAACCTGAAGAAACTGAGATTTTTGAAAATATTTTGTGAAGCTTGGCTATTAGGAGATGCAGGAGGAGGCAGATAATGGTATATTTCTACAGCTGCATATGCAGGCCACAGTTCCTGCCGGAAAACCTGCTCCTGCTTGGGTTCCTCTCCATGGGTCACAGCTCCTGCCAGGAGCCTGCTCCTGCATGGACTCTCCATAGGCTGCAGCTTCCTTCAGGGCACATCCACCTGCTGCAGCGTGGGTCCTCCACAGGCTGCAGGTGGAGATCTGCTCCACCGTGGTCCTCTGTGGGCTGCAGGGGGACAGCCTGCCTCACCATGGTCTTCTCCATGGGCTGCAGGGGAATCTCTGCTCTGGCACCCTCCTCCCCCTCCTTCCCTGACCTTGGTGTCTGCAGGGCGGTTTCACATTTTCTCACTCCTCTCTCCCAGCTGCTGCACAGTGGGGTTTTTTTACCCTTTCTTAAATACATTATCACAGAGGTACCACCACCGTCACTGACAGGTTCAGCTTTGAGCAGCAACAAGACCATTTTGGAGCTAGCTGGAACCAGCTGTGTCTGACATGGGGTCAGCTCCTGGTGTCTTCTCACAGATGTCACCCTTGCAACCCCCTGCTATGAAAACCTTGCTACTTAGTACACTGACCTACCTCCTCCCCACCCCAATCCCAAATTTCCCACTGCCGCTTTCTTGGTCTTGCTCGCTCCACTGGCAGTAAGAAAGCAAATGCACGTAAGGCCCCATGCCATCACTGCTTTGTTAACTGTTCTGTCAACGAGATGGTTCTGAACAGGGTTTGTTTACAAGATGGCTTCTGTACCAGTATTTGATTTATATTAGTGCACTCCCTCGCCATGACATGTATGACTGAGCTAGTCATAATGCAACAGCGGGAAGCAATTGAAGAATCGCTAAAGGACTTCCAACTATAGCTCCTATTTATAACAGTAGTGACCTAAAAATACACTTCAGTGGTTGATTAAACAAGGGGACATTAGTAATGAGAAATATTTTTTTTATCCTTATAGAAGTGTGAAAGGGTACGCTATTATTATTATTAACAATAATATTATTAATTTTATTATTATTATTATTATTATTATTATTATTATTATTATTATTATTATTAGGGACTATCTGTGATATGCTTCTAATGGTTTTTAGCTGTGGGTGGGTGTGAAAAGTTTTAAACTATGCAGAACACAGGTAGGAAGTTTTTTAAAGCTGCTTAAGTATGCTCTCATCAAGTTAAATTGAATCTAAATAATGTGGTTTTAATTGGAAAAGGTCTGCACAAAATAGGTGTCTCACAAAGGCTTCAGGTTTTGATTAGAATAGAGCATTTCTCATGACAGCAATGTTTTCAGAGCCCTTGAACTGGTTCAGAAAGAAGCATTTATTTGAATTTCTTCAGTACTCTACCCTCATTTTTTGCTCCCTTTTTTCTGTTACAGTGGAACGTATCACTCCAGAGATGAAAGCACAGATAGTGGACTTAGCATGAGCAGTTATAGTGTACCCAGAACCCCCGATGACTTCCTGAACAGTGTTGATGAGATGGATACAGGTTTGTTTTTGTGTACATCCTTCGTGCATATTTTCCAAATATACTTGTGTCCATCAAATGCTTAGCCCCTTTGCAATGAAAACAAGCAACTCTGAGAAGCTGTGATACTTCTGGCACTGTTACGCTTTCTTCTATTTCTATAACAGAAATATTATGGTTAGATTTGTGAAAAGCATACATGTAATCAGCTCTGTTGGGAGGATGGGGGATTGCTCATAAATAGTGTCACTCCTGTTGTTATATGGAATTTGAGTGTCCATTTGCTTTTTTCAGTAATATTGTTCAGAGCTAAGAATAGTACCTCATCCAGTGGTGCTAATACAGCTCCAAACAATATTCGACTCAGTCTTGTCTTTTTCCTTTAAGCATAAAAATTAAAACATGCTAAATGACATCAAAGATCTGTAGGGATTTGGGTCAATAGGTGAAAAGGTTGAAACAAAGGCATGTTCTTTGTACCTCTGCATGCAGTCAAGTCACCTTTGGTTTTTGTGATGGATTTCTATGAATCATGTTGCTTGTGTGATGCAAGAGATACAGGATTAACCTTTAACCAGTTGTCCTGATAAATTGTGGGTTTGGTACTTCCAGTATATTTAATATCCATCTTGCTTTGTGTTATAACTAGGTGACAGTATCAGCCAAAGTAACATACCATCCCATCAGAACCGTTTCCCAGACTACCTTGAAGCCATTCCAGGGACAAATGTGGACCTTGGGACACTGGAAGGAGATGGGATGAATATAGAAGGAGAAGAACTGATGCCAAGTCTGCAAGAGGCTTTGAGCTCTGACATCCTTAATGACATGGAATCTGTCTTGGCAGCCACCAAGCTAGATAAAGAGAGTTTTCTTACTTGGTTATAGGGGCCTCAGGGAGACTGAATTCTAAATCTGTGAAGGATCTAAGGAGAATAGGACATCTGTATCCGAAGTGCAGAACAAGCCAGTGTGGCACACTTTTGGCTTGTGTTCAGAAAAAGTAAATGAACAAATATTTAACAAGATTCTTTCGTTTTGCTCTTCCTTGTCCATCGCTGCTGTTATATATTGCTGACTTTTTTCCACAGTTGACTCTGAAGAACAGACATCTTCTTGATCTTTTTCTATTGCTGTTGCAACTACTGTTCAAGGGGGGTGGGGAGGGATGATGAGCCTGTTTGGATGACGAATGCCATTCCTTTTGTCCTAGTGTGTGCTTGCATATCATTTTATCTAAGTACTCAGATTTGAGAGTTAATTTCTGCATGTCACTGCTTGTAGTTTGCTCAGCTAGTTGTCTCCTGCTGCCTGTGGCAAGTGGTAAAACATGACATACTGGGGTGACAAGCCAAAAATGATGTATCTGGTCAAAAGAAGTCAATACTGATTTGGAGATATGACTTAAAGGAGGGCTGAAGACTGTTTGGCATTAAGTGTTTCTACTAGTAGCTCTTTCATTAGTCACAAAGTGCTCTTGTTCATATTTTATGTTATAGTAAATCATGAGTCATTTTACATAGAAACATATATGAACTTTGATTGTTGCCACATATTCTAGCCTAACTTTTGTTTGTCAAAAATAGTTTGATTATTTTTGTTAGTTGGTTTAACTGTAGCTGTAGGATGGGAAGTAATTATAGGTGTTCTTTTTTTAAAAAATAGTGAAATCTAAGGGTTTTTTCTGATTTCACATAGTCTTATTTAAATCTGAATTGTCTGCTTTTTTATACTTAAAACATGCCTATTGTAGCCTGATAAGCTAGTGAGTACATAAACCAGTATGTTTTGCCTGTAACTTTTTTAATTTTTTTAAAGGCTAGCTTTGAATGTAATCGTTAGAATTCATGACCAGTGGCTTATTTTTCATGTTTATTTGCAAGATTTTGAATTAGAATCTGATTGCAGCAATGTAAAAGTTAGAATCCTAAGTGTCGTATGTACAAGTTTTAAATGCATTTTAAAGTAGCAGAAACCATTTTAAAATGACAGGTGCCTCTAATCTCTCTTCTGGTTTTCAGTTTTGATATCTAAGCAAGTTTAGATTTTAAAATCCTTAATGGGAAGAAACTTTATGAAAAGTTTCTCTTAAGTTAGCATGGAAAAAGTCTGAACTATTAATATCACTCTTAAGTTGCAATGAAAAGGCTAGAACACCAAAAAAAAAAAATCCTCAAGAAAAACTCCTAAGTGTAATAGTTATCAAATTCTGTTTGGTGAAAAATAAGCCCTGGACACTATATGTAGAAGAATGTAAAGATATGTGTTAGATGGTGACATGAGCAAGTAATGAAGTGTATATTAGTAGTAGAGCTTAGCATGGGGTAGAGGTGAATATGAATTATCTTTATTTTAACAGGAAAAGATGTATCACTAAGTTGTCTGCAGGAGTTGACACAGTTTCCAAAGAGTATTTTTAAATGAACAAAATGAGCATGAATCAAACTTTCAGTATAAGCTATGAGGTTTTGTGGGGCTTTTGTTTTTTTCTGATTAAAAATAGTGTCACCAGTTAACACCTCTATAATTAAGGGCCTGTCACCATTCTCAACATGAGCCTTTATTTTTCAAGGGTGTATAACATGACTGCAAAGATACTGTAAGCATGAAACTTGGTTTTGGAAAAAATCTCAGCTAGCAGGGACTTCTCCTGGGGAGAGATTTTTTGGGTTATTTTGTTTTGTTTTTTTTTTTTTTTTTAAAGACCGATTATTTTTCAAGTTAGGAATGAATCAGCAAAACAAAACAACAAAAAAAAAACCCACATTATTATCATTTGGATTTTTTTATGCTTCAGAAATAGTTCTGGTTTAGGATAATATAAAGAATGAAAACTCTGAACCAAGTCTCATTTTAAAAACTGAAGCAGCAGAGGCAGAGATTTGAAATTTGCCACTATAAATGTACATTTAGTACTTGAAGGATATTAGTGTTTGAAATACACAAAATTGTTTGTGGCTTGTTATGGAATACAGGCAGGTTTTAAAATACCAATTTTCAAAACACATCCACAATGACAAGTATATTCTGCTACACCAATAATTCAACGATTAATAGGCCACTTATATTGTGCAATGACACAGTAGCTCCTAAAGCAGTATATTGTGTCCAAGATAGGGATTTTAGTCGCATTTTTACAATGTCATTATGAATTCTTCTCTCTTCTTCCCTTCAGGAAAAAGACACTAAGTTGTTATAACTTGAATGGTCTGACATAAAACCACAACAGCAAGGAGATTCAGCGTTGATTCCATTTCAGTTGTCTTCCACGGTTGTATCCGGGTATAATAGCACATACGATGCACTGAGTGCAAACTCCTGACATGCTGTACCTTGGTACACCAGGGATGAGTACAGAACAAATTTTCTTTCCTTGCTTTTGTGTGTTTCTCACAGCTTTAATATTTGAATGTTTTCGTCTCATTGTAGAAACACTAAATGGCTTATACTGTATTTGGGTAGCACTGCTTAGGGTAGATACTGACAAACTGGGAATCCTTGAACTGCTCTAACATTAATTCTGTTTTGTGATACTTATTTTAATTGATTTTAATACATTTCCGTTCTCTCATTTATTAGGAAACATACCATAGAGATGCTGTACTGTTGGCAATCAACATTAATTTGGATTTTTTTTTTTAATTCTGCAAATGCATTGTTTGATGAAGTGGTTAAAATTGTTTGAAATGCGAAAGTGTTTTGGGTAGTATTTTATACTGATGTATATATTGAAACAGAAATCATTGTAATAATTGTAATAGCTTTTAGTTATAAATACACTACATGCAGACAGATGGGGCTGTACAGTACTGTGCTGTTCAACACCTGGGCAGGGCTACTGCTTGGAAACAGGTTGCAGTGTCAGTAAACCATATGGATCAAATACTGTACCATTCAGTGTTGGCGCTCACCAATGCAAAAGGAGAAGAGACGATTTCAACATGATTAACACTACATAGCTTTCACACATGTGGTAAATTAGTACTAAAGTGACCTTTTCACTTACAAGCATGTTTTTTTTATACAAATTAACAGGTGTGCCTGTGTAAAATAATTTGTTTTCTGTATCTTGGAAAAAATACTCTCCACATGTAGAATGTTGTATGTTAGAGAACTCTTAAATGCACCCTTGTCAAAAATTATATATATTAGTTACCAATGTTACTTTTAGATACGAGCATGACTGTAAGTTAGGTACCTAAGTATGTTCTGTTACATTATTTTTCTTTATGTAATACTTTTTCAGTTGTTTTATTTGGTATAAATATATACTTTGTGCTTAAACATCTTTGTTTGTTTTTAACATTCAATAGTATGTAAAGATACTGATTTCCTTCAGTAAGAGGGATGCGTTGAATTGTTGGAATTCCTATTGTATTGTGTCTGTTCTCATCCCCCTTGTCACAGCTTTTGTAGTCATAAACTCCAGTCCTGCAAACATTGTGTCCAAGCTAACCTAAGAGACAGAAGAGTCCCACTGAAGTCAGTGAAGGCTTAACATTAACGTGTACATCTCTGTGTGTTTGCAATAATGAAGAGACAGTGACTCTACTGAGCCTCATACAATTTGTGTAAAACCATACTTTAATTGCATATGGCACTATATAGTGAGAGCTGGTAACAGAACATCTCTTATCTACTGTAAGAAAGCATCCACTTTTTGCAGATATGCTTGCAACGTTCAGGATCTTCCCATGTAGCAATACATTTTTTGCTAACTCTAAGTTTATACAATAATTTGTGGCAGACTATCAATAAAGACACACTATTTTCATTTCCAAGTTTTGACTTATGAATTGTGAAATACGTAATGGCATACCTTGAAAGTGTCTGAAGATTTTAGTTTAAAAAAATCTTGACAGGATTCATTAATTTTGACCTTCTGTAAAACAGAAATTCTGAAAGGTATTTTTTTAATGTAATGCAATTTGTGATGGCTGAAGTCATGCACTGTTTGCATTTTAGCAGTTCCAGAGTTACTACTGTTCAGCACTGAAATGCCTCAACCCGGTGAAATTCAGTGCAGTTGTGTCTTATTTGAAGGTCCTGGGCTCAGTGCTTCTGTCAGTTTGTCTTTTACTCATCAGTTCATAGCTTGGTTTAGTCACTCGGATCCTTTAAATTTAAACCTAACATCACACCTTGCACCTGGGAGTAGAGAGCCAGTGCCAGGGCATGAGAAGGCGCCAATTTTATTTGCTGATATCACTCTCTCCCATTTATAAGGTGGTGACATATTACAGTAGTTGAAGTATGAGTGACCTTCTGAGGCAGCCCTAAATAGACTGTGTTACAGCAAAGCAGGATATCTGCTCCAGGTGTTCCGGGCTCGCTTGGCAATTCTTTTTGAAATATTTTCAACACTTAGTTAAAAATAAAAAGTATTGGTTTCAGTAAGCCAGAAATAGTATGCTTCCAAGGAAGCTTTGAGTCTTCCCTATGCTAATGTGCAAGTTATCAGCAAAAAAAGCATTTTTCACCTAGGATCATTAAGGAAATAATTATTTGAGATCGGGCTACGATCTGTCTAGCACCTCCTGTTCTGGAGGTTCTTTCAGAGATAAAGTGGGGCCATCAATTTTATTTTACAGCATCAGCACCTATAGTTTATATGTTCCTGTTGAAGAGTAAAGGTGTGCTTCTTGCCCCTTGTCGTCGCCACATATTATTGCTAACAATACTTATCCGCACCCTCTAAATTTGGATGTCATCAAAGCAGGAAGACATCTGTACAGCATGGCAAATCTTGGCTTACGTGAAAGGGTAGAACCAAGATGAACCGAAGAACCAAACTGTCTTTACAACATTGGGTAGAGCATTGTACCAACTACCATACCCAGTACTTAAAGTCTCTTAAACAAAAAAGGCAGTATGTTTTTCTCTAAAGAAAAAAAAAAAATGGAGGAGGCATGTTGAATGAGAAATGTATAAATACCAATATATCTGACAAAGCTGCCCAATGGTTTTTGTGGAAAACTCATGATATTCTTCCTGACATACGCCTCTCTTTAATGCAGAGGTCATAACAGTGAATGTTACAGATGTAGGCTGTTATTGACAGGTATTATTTTCTCTATATGGGAATGAAGTTGGTCACTCTGATTATAGTATTTTTAATATTAAAGTGGCTTGTATTAGAACATGACAAGCAAAGCAATTTTATTGGGTTTTCCTGTCTTAGCAAATGATTTTAAAAAGGGGGGGGGGGGGGAGTCAAGAGCGGCCCAAGAGGCTTTTTCTTCAATGATATGCAGCAACAAAAGAGAGCTCCATAAAAATGGTATGTTAGATGTCACCTGAAGTGCCCTTTCTCCTTCTGCCTTATATGTTATTTTTGAGCTACTCCAGTGTTTTTTAAATTATTTATCGTATTTACCACATGCAAGTTTTGCTTGCCTAACGACTGGGATGGTAGCGCTAGGTGCTCTTCATCCCCAAAGGAGGGCAGTTCCTCCTCTCCAGAATTCAGCCATCATCCTGTTTGCAGTCTGTAAAGCAATGCAGAAACTACAGTCTGGCTCCAAAGATGCTGCCCAGCCCCTGCTACAGGAGGGCTATTGGCAAGCACAGTTTTTCTGAAGGATGGTGGATTCCTGTTCTGGTTTGACTTCCCAGAGACTGGAAAAGTTCAGCTTTCCTATTTCATTACTTTGATTGCTGTGGCTGGTTGTCATAGCAGGGGCACGGAGTCCTCCCCACACCAGTGCCACCGTGCCTGCTGGAGGACTCCTAACCAGCACTTCAACTGGATGCTAACTGATTTTTTTTTTTTTAAAGCTGACAGTTTTATTCAGTCTTTCACTCATAGTTTCCTTGTTAGGCATGCAAATACAATTGTTTCGGCTCTCTTGACTGATGACTGACCCTTTTTAGACTTCGCCAAGCGATACAATCCGTTCATACCCATCATGTGCTGTTGAAGAGTGTGACCCAGAGGCCTCCGAGAGGTCCGGCTGTAATTCTGGGCTTTCAAAGTCCACAGTTAAAACAAGATACTGGTTGTGTGGATGTAGGACAAAATCCCAGACCCACGCTTCTAAGAAACTGCATGATTTAGGTGGTGATATCTCACAGGGAATGGCAGTAACTGTGAGAGGCCTTCTGGTCTAAACCAGTGGCCTTCAGCCTGCAGGCTGTGAGGGGCGATGGACTTAGGTCTAGTCTAAGAAGTTGCTAGCAGAAGCAAAGCCTGTTGGGCAGCCTTACACTTTCTGTACAGGAGCGGTTCAGCCTGCTGCTGAGAAAAGCTTCAGTGCCTGCAAATGGTGACGACTACTGGACTTGTCAAAGCTCCCCTGCTGCTGCAGCCTGTACCTGCCGCCGCCTCCATCCCCACCCACAGGTGATTCCAACAACTGCTTTACAGCCCTGGCTTTTAGATTTATATACACCAGTATGTAAAACTGTGTGACTTCCTTTATTTCTTAATTTTGGTTTTTCACTTAAGACATGACTCTCCTTTTAAAGGTCTTCGTTCCTGTTAATAGCCCTTCAGGATCTTTCTCGAATGCAAGATTAAAATAGCCTTTTGAGCATGAAGTAATGTTCAGGGAAAGCTGAGCTTACAATGAGAAATGCCCCAGAGTTTTCCCTAAAAGCATGTTTATTGTTAGACACTGAAACATGTACCTGGTTCCAGTTCAAAATAGCAAGAGAGACGGAGATCATTCCTCTTAGCATTCCCTGCATTCTTATTCAAGTAGCAAGGAGTTTGACCCACAGGCGTTTAACTCAGTCCTTTGAGGCACTTGATGAATTAAATTTTGTAATCTTTATATGGCTACGGATTCTTCTGAGAATTATCTGAATGTAATATGCGCCAACAGATCACTGAGAAATAGAAATTTCTCTTTGCAGCTTAGTGGCAAGAATGCTAGAAAACCTGTCAGCCAAACAGTAGTATCGGTATCCGAGTTCCTCTTATCCGTATGCTAGCCCTGGCTTGGAAAATAAGCTGTTTCTACATGAAGATCCATGACTGCAGTAAGGCTCAGGGTCCTTACAACTGGGATCTCCGCCAGTGAAGTTTACTGTTGTGACATGCGGATTTTCCTTTATCGTCACCTTGAAAATCAAATAGCGAAGTCCGGTGAGGTGCGTGAGAGTGGGAAGGAAGCAGGCCCCTGCCGCTGCATGAGGCCAGAGTTTCTCAGCTGCGTTTAGAAATGTCTTGCTTCTAACGAAGTGAAGACATCTGGTGGACGTGTCTCTGTGGCAACTGGCTTCACATTTGCTTGCATTTTATTTTTAATGTCACTAACATCTAACAGATGGCCGTGTTATTGAAGTGAGTGCATTGGTGACAAGTGAAAAAAAGGATAAAGATGTTTTTTAAAATGCAGTCAGGTACACTCTAGCTGGGGACGCATTGCCCTGGATGAAGAGGACTCCCACCTTGTAGTGGCACATCTGACTTTCTGCTTAGCCTTTTGGCATTTTACCATTTCCCAGGAAAGCTGCATGGCGTGGTTTTGCTTGTGTCCTGGGAGCACTGAAATGTTAATCTTTGCAAAATGCTTTGAGGCTAAAGCAGTATTTAAATGCTTCCTATTAATTCATTCTCAAACTGTGCTCTTTTGAGGGTCTTTTACTGAGTGGCATCACCACATAGGAATATAGATTTTGCAAGTAATATAAGGTATGCATCTGATTCTACTAGCATAAACCCACAAATACATTACAGGAAGGTAATATCTAAGTGCATATCAAATGATAGTTTTCACTGACGTGGACACGCGGTAGGAAGGGTGAGGTGATTCAAGTTAGCCCTCCTCTGCTGCTCACCACTTAACTGGAATTACCTTGTATTTGGTGGAAGACAAGAGCGCACAGTTACCACTGACAGATGAATGTGCACCAGTTCTTCCTTCTCTGAAAACTTCTGCGCCTAAGTCCCTAGGTTTTTAGCTGTTTTTCAGATTCAGCTTTCCTGTTGAGCTTTATCCAGTCTTCTTTCTGGGAAGCCAAAGTAATCTTTTAGGTGTAAAAGTATATTGATTAATTATGAGTGTGAGGGGGGGAAAAATCTTGCGTCATTATATATATATACGCATAGAGTAATGCTGCATGCATTTGTGTGTGTATCTATATATAGAGGCACTATATATAAACACCAGTTTCCTGCCCAAAGACAAATCAGGTTCTCATGAGCATTATGATATTTGGCCTAGGCTCATAAGGAAAGAAAAACAATAGAAGTGCCATCCCAGTTATAAAGTCTGTACGGTTGTTGCTTATTTTTAAATCTTCAGGTTTTTAGGTGTGATGTAGGAGCATTTCAATCACAAAACCAAAATGAATAATGAGAGAGAACGTGAATGTACATGTTATTCAGCTATGCTGCGTCTCAAGAAACCAGTCTCAAGTAGTTACAGTGCCCATATGTCAGTTAGTTTAGCTTTTGGGGACTTAAAGGCACTTTGAACAAAAAAACAAAACAAAACCCCCAAACCAAAGAAGTGGGGTAAAAGAAGATGGGTTGCCAGTCACTCCCATCCTGTGAGAGTGCATTCGTTGCTTTTAACCTGAGACAGGAGGGCAGGTGGCTTGAGATGAGATTTGTCTACACTGAAGTTTACCTTCAAGTTTAATGCATAATCCATGCTATGCATTTTAGTGTATGCACGTTCTGTAACTGCGTAGTCATATTTGTGCATACACAACAGAGAGCTGTGCATGTGTAGATAAGGAGATAGAGAACTGCTACGTTATGGAGCAAAGCAGGGATTAAATCCCTAATGGGTGCCTGATACAACTGAGTGCCCCCTTCCACTGACACATAGCACATACTATGCTGCTTGCTTAAGTTATTCTTTTTAAATAGAGATTAAGATGTTTTTGGATTACTTCCCCATCCCCAAGATCCCATGACAGTTACTGGGGTTTCTTTTGTTTTTGAAGATTTAAGCTGCCTCCATGGGTGGGCCTAGACTGTTTTAAAAATGTATTAACATGTGGATTTATTCTACACTTGAATATAACTATTTCTGTGCCACGACTCTTGTTGCTAGGTATTTCTTTGGTAGAACAGTAGCACTGGAATATAAGATGACAAGCTGATGTCCAGGCATTTGAAGCTGATTCAGGGTGCTTTTCAAGTCAGAAGTCTTTGACCTTAGGTTTTGAATCAGCCCTTTGGGCTGCGGATTGTGCTTGCCCAGGATCTAGCCTGCTACTGGAGCAAAGAGGAAATTTTTGTATCCCATAATAGGCAAACTGAGTGCTGTAACTAACTGCTGCTAGCACTGACTCCAGTGGCCACTCTCTTAGGCTTTGCTTTTTTTTTCCTTTTTTCCATTGTGTCATCTGTCAAACTGTATGGTATACTTCCCGTGTTATTAAAATACTCAGACCTCAGCAGGAATGTTTGCATTTTATGCATTTATATGTATTAATACATTTGCATATATTTGTGAATTGTATGTAGGAATACACACACGAAATTTGGACGGGCTCCAAGTGTGCTATAAGACAAGATCAGACAGTGAAGTGTTTGGAGAAAAAATGGAGGCAAACCAATAAAGACAGATACCTGAGTATGCACTCAGATAGAAATAGTAAACTACGTGATTGAAGGTTAGGACCTGGTAGCTCAGTAGATAAAATTGCTTTTGTGACTCAAGGGAACATCACGAAATTGATTTATCTGTCATTTTTTTGCTGTAATAAAGACGCATATGCTCTCACGAGATGCACAAATGCAAATACACCAAACACAAAGCAATTCTACGCTGGTTCGTATCAGCGAGCAGCGGGCGTGCTGGTCAGCCTTTGACAAAAGACATGGACTGAAGATGGTGCAGGGGAGAGTAGTGATGATGAGGAAAGCGTGGGAGAGGAAGATTGCAGTAGTTGGGCCATTTAGCAAGAGAAAAGCTGATTAAGTAGTTAAAGATGATCTTCAAGTAAAAAGCAGCTGCTACTAAGAATCTCTTATCCACGCTGCACAGGTTTTGGTTGCCAAACATTGGTTCTTTCTCTGCTTCAGAAGTCCTTTAGTACCTGCTCTTTTCTTCTATTTGAAACTATTTACATGCTTTAGTTAAGCTCGACTGCTTTAATAAACTGGACAAAATGTTTCCACTGTGGTAAAGGGCGCTTCAGTGCTATCTGTCTTCTAACTAAATGTACTGCATGTGTTCAATTTGTCTGTGAATTAACCCAGCTCGTTGAGTTTGAGTGTGGCCAAGATACAATAGACTGAGCACAGATCCCACTTAGTAGGAGAAAAACCTCCTGCGGAGAAGTAAAATCATCCTGAAAATCATCCAGCCTTTGTGGAAAAGATGTATTTTTGGCTGAAACTCTAAGGGAACTACTGATGAGCTTGAAGCTAAGCCCAGATACCAGTCCTGGCAAAAACAAAAGCATCAAACTGGGTAAGAGGGGAAAAAATCCAGCAGAAGTAGTGTGTGGTCTATTCTAATGGAACAGTCTTTTGCACGTTCTCGGGTGCAGAGCAGTGTGGTAAAAATGATGGCCTGCAGACTTATACATCATTTGTTTACTGGTATATATTTCCCTTAAGGGAGTGGCATATTTCCCGCCCCCCTTCACCTCAAAACTTTCTCTTTACGGTATCTTTTTTTCTTTTTTTCCTGCTGAGGAAGGTCTTCCTTGCAGTTGACTTTCTGCTGTTTGTGATTCTGCCCTTGAATAAATAAGTTTCATGAGACTTGAAAGAGAATTTTTCAAATATAAACCTGTTTGGGACTCTGGAGCAATTTCAGTAAGTTAAGATGAAATGCTCTGTGTTTGGCTCAGGGTCATTAAATAATTCACTGTACTTATTGCCAAGCAAGGACTATTTCATGTGCTGTTTTCCTGGTTCAATTCCAACCTGGCTAATGCATGTGCCCACCTAAATTCCTCCTGCGTGTTTGGATGGAGGAGATGATAGTCTTCACTTGCCCCTTTAAAACGCTTGTGCCCCATCTGGCTCGTGCAGCCTGCCTTCCACAGGTGCCTGTTTCATGGGTGGGTAGGCAATAACTCCTATTATGTAAAATACTTCAGGCTCTCAGGATGAAAGGTGCTAAATGTATGCAAGTCATTTATTATTTTGCTCAGAGGCTACTGGTTTCTGCCTGAGCTGGAGACATGCACGACCTGTTCCGACTTTTCCAAAACAGGTTTTAATGTGCACTAAACCCATTTGCCAGCGCTGCTGCACTGCCTTTTGTTTCTAAATATACCCTGTTGCACAGCTGATTAGGGAGAGAGGAAGCAATATATCTTGAGGCTTTTGGGAGACAGCCCCTCCCTGAAGATGTACTTTAGTGAACTAAACGTACAGCAAACAACATGCAAGAGGTGGAGTTTCAAGCCTGGGCATGCCAATTGAGGTGATACCATCAAAGAGTTTGTCACTTCCTTCAGAAGATCGCTAGCTTTTTTTTTTTCCCCTCAAATGATTTTATTTTAAAATAAATTCTCTCTGTCCCACGTTGAAGGGAAGGGACTTTGGGGAGCTTGGGTTCAGCAACGTCAGCACTGGAGTAGGTGAAGCAGTGTTTTGGTGAGCTTAAACTAGAGCTTTGGAGCTAGGAGTGGGTTTTGTTCGTCTCCCTTATCATTTTGGCAAATGCCTGAAGTATTGTCTCTCCCTCTTCTATTTTTGGATAGAGGGATGGGAACACTTTGTTCCCTTCAAGTAGTATTTGAGTCCAGTTAGCAGAGAACTCCTTAGCACACGTGCGCTTTGGTCTTGCACAAAAGACAACACACCGTCTTTCTGAGGCTATTAACTGTGAGATACCCAGCCTGCACCTGATGCCAGCAATCAAGATGCCTGACCTACAAAATGCACCGATTCTTTTGATTCCTTGATATGGAAAAGATGAGATTAAAAATATAGTCATTTTATACAAGCAAGCTTTTCTAGTTTGTTTTGTGTGGAAAGGCAAACGGCGAAACCAGGAATTGGATACTTCTGACTAGTGAAGCAGTCACTCGTGAGTGGATGGGCAGGGGTATCGCACAGGATCACAAGCGAAACCCTCAACTGTAATAGAGCACAGACTTCTGGCAAACCTCTTCCCTTCACATGCCTCACCTGTGAAATGGGTATAGTTAATTTGCCACTATGAAGATAACTTGCTTTATCAAGTAATTTCAAGGTTTTTTTTTTTTCCCTTTGCTAGCAAGTCATTCTTGAAAGGCATTCACACAAAAAAGTAGGGTTAAGGACTACCCAAATATTTCCCGGAAGTGTGAAAACCTGGCCCAGAAAGGCTTCCTTGGGAGCCAAGGTGCACTTGGCCTGCTGTTCTCCAGAGGTATTTCGAGTGCCTTCTCTTGGAGCCTACCTCACCAGCGGTGTCACCTTTATAGGCTTGGCAACGCTTGCATCTGCCACAGAACTCTGGCACGCCAGAAAACTGCCCTGCCAAGCCTGGCATCTCTTGTTTTGTACCAATAGGTACTTTGACTCTGTGGTGCGTTAGATACTGCGTAGCTTTTCCTATGAAAAGCAGGAGCAAAATGCTACTAAGTCAAATCACAGGTGTAGAAATGAATTATCACAGGTAGTACAGTCCCTGGAAAATTCTCCCTGGGATGTTCTTCAACTGTGTTTGCTGTTCAGTATAAAGCTATTAGTTAATGCTATTCTGTCTAGCAAGATGAGGGAAACAGAAATCTATAGTCAGTCTCAATACTGAAAAAAATGGTTGCAATGGTGTAAGCAAGCATGCAGTCATGCCCAGTACAATTACATCAATGAGAGCAGTCAGTCATCTGTTATTTCCCATGAGTTTTACTAATCCCATAAAGCTACCTTAAAATGTTTTTGCTGAAAAGTAAGTTGCTTGATTCATCCATTCAGTAGGTGTGTGGAGTCTCTACATCATTTACAAAAAAATCGTTACGTTACCTTTGCAGTGATTCTTCAGTGGAGGGTGTGATGGCCAGGTGTCAGAAATATGTATAAATCCCATTCCCAGTGTTTAGCTCAATTATCAGAGCAGACCATAGTTAAAACTTAAGGAACACTGAATTAAGTGCATCCTTCCAGAATATGGATAGATAAAAGCAAACACAGAGCCAGCTATGCAATAAATTCCAAATTAATAATGCAATTGTTGGTTTAGGTCCTATTTTATTTTTCTGTCTGGGCAGGGAGTTTACCTTGAAGCACAGCTGAGGGGGGAGTAGGAGGTGCATCCTCTAAAAACGATTTCTCCATTTAGCTGGATTTTTTTCCCCTGATTTATAGTGGTAATTCATTTACATCTATTACTTTCAAATTGTTCCTTGGTTTTGGCTTCAAATAATGTAAGAGAACAGCTGAAGTTGATACCAGCAGAGCCCCGTCTCAGCAGAGCTCAAGCTGTCCCCCTGCCAGTGCAGGCCACGGGTTTTCGTGTGGCTGAGTGAATCACCCTGATCCTAAACACACAAATTGTACTTGTCTGCCACAATTTTAAATAAGCTTGGAGCTCTGCACAACGTAATTAAGAGCCGTGACAGGGAACTCTAAACGTTGCTTCCAGCCTAAAGTAAATCACAGATCTGCGTATGGGACCTCCAACAAACTGAATCCAGTTTTGCTTGATGAATGCTTCCATGGTTTTAACCTTCCCTTTGCAGTGTAAATTCCACCTTTGCATGAAAAGACCTGGGAGGAACTGAAAAGTAATCCAAATGCTACACCACCAGTCTGCTTTGAACCACCTGTGTTCCTACCAGCGCGCCAGATACTCCAACAGCCCTCCGTGCATTGTGCTCCTCTCAGCAGAGCCCCCCAAAACATAGGGAGCTATATATAAAAGCCTGGGATCTCCTGCCCCACCAGCGATTCGGTGATTCAGGCCTTCCCTGAGAAAGTCCTCGGAAAACCACACATCTGAAAGATCCTGTGCCAATGGGATTAACCCATTAAATCCAGTAACAACAGAGATCTCCCCAACAAGCTGGGCTTCTGTGGCAGTGCTATATCTCAGCAAGGGAACTATTGGGGTTTTTTTTAAGATATTCATATAGCTATAGGAAGATCTTAGAAGAAATGTGCACTGAGAGATTTGGCTTGACAGGTTTGGAGAAGCCACCAACTAACGCCTGCCAGTGAGATGGTCCTTATGACACTGGTGCTGTTGGAATTGGCTCTGAGAGCGGTTGCTCTCCAGCTGAAGCTGACTTTTGTTATTTTGTGGCATTTGTGTGAATAGTAGCTTTTAAGTTCATGGCTGTCTGCGGGAGAGGCAGGAAGAGTTCATAAACAGACTCGGGGTGAATTTTGCTGTGTTACGAGCTGGGATAATCTCAGTTACTCACCGATGGACAGAAAAAGCTAGGAATCCATCTCTTCTTCTCATTCACAATAAATGGAACGGTCTACAAATTATAACCGATTTTTCTTGAGCTTTTTGGCCCTTCCCATTTCTTTCCTCTGGCCTAACTCTGGTGTGTTTTCCAAACCAAAGGGATCTGAAATGGATGCAGCCAGTCCTATCCTAAACAGTAGTCTTTCCCCTTCTCCCCCCAAACAGAGTGGCCCCCTCAGCCCACCTTCATGGAAAATTATGAGATAAATAAAAGCTGTCTCCCAGGAAAGAAGAAAATACTTGACACATGATTTTGAAAGAGATGGAGTCTGCATCAGCTGCTTACATAAAAAAGAAAAGGGAAATGTATCCTACATAGCAGTGCCAGCTAATGCAGCCACCAAACCATAGACCTCCAGGTGAATAAGACCACCCCAAAAGCAATTCAGAAACTTTCGTGCTTTTCAGAGGAGTATCGGTAGCAACGACACTGATTTTGAAAAGGTAATACATCAGCATGGGCCCAAAATGTACAACTAGAATATCCTCTTGCTGATGTTTTGAAAACCAGAAAAGATTCTCATCAAAGATTACATTTACTTGTGTGCTTGAATGCTGTTTTCACTAAGGGGGAAGTAAATGGGAGTATATGTCTCTTAGTTTCGCTTAAAAATTTCATTATTCAATGAAAATTCTCTTACGCAGAACAGTGCTCAACTTTTGAACTGATTATGCCTTAAACTGAAGAATTTCCTTTGTCCTCAATCCTTTGCTTCACAGAAAATAATCTAGCTATAATAGTTAATTGGGAACGCCCATTTCAAAACACTTAATTGCTTCATAAATGCCCAATGTTAAATACTTGTAAAGGCCAGAGTCTCAAACAGAAGAAAATATATAGATAAGGCATCCAAAAAATCCCAGCTCAGTATAAATCCCAATAATGTTTATGATCCTGAAATAACTTTTTAAAGAGTCAGAGCAAAGCGGGTTTTTTTAGCTTCAGGTTTCCTGGATCTTAATATATTTGATTTATGTTAAATTTAACTTTAGCTTCATTATTTTTAGGTTGTGTTTGCTTTGGAATGATTCTAGCATCCTTATTTTGTTCACAGTGCATACTTACTTACAAATTTAATGTGGTTACTTTAGCTTTTTTTTTCTAACTGTTAAAATTTTCATGCTACCAGTATTGAAACAGCAAAAGGATGTATCATTTGTAGTGATATACAGAAAAGCATCAGCCTTCTAAGTCAATCAATTCTTTCTTTTTTATGATAGATTAACCAAATCCTTGGTAATTGTATTTTGTTCTGCAGTAGTAAATAAAGAAGAAATCTCTCTGGCAGCTTAAACTGGATCTTCAGCTGCTGCATTCCCAGAAGTGGGCTCAGTTTCCTCCTTCCCTCCCCCCATTCACTTGTCTACGAAGGAAAAGGAGGGAATGAACTGCTGGAGAGCATCAGGAGGAGATCTGCTCCCCTCCCAGCTGCCAGGCAAACCACTGCCTCCCCATAGACAAGGGCGAGAAAAAGCCTTCGAAAGCACCTTGGAAGGCGGGCAACGTGCATTAAGGAGTAATGTGCCTCCATTATGGTAAGTTGATGCTGAGACACCACGAAGAGTTACCGTGCTTGGTGTTGCTGAAGATGCACGCTGAGGGAAACCAGCAGAGCCCTTGCTTTCAGGTGATGCTCTTGCACAGGGGCCTTTGGGCTCTTGGCTACGTGACGTGCTCGTTGCAGCTCTCGTTGGGCACCACATCACCTACTAAACCACCAGACTGAAAGGCTCAAGAGATGGTAAGGTCCTCTGTCAGCCTCCAGAGAGGCTGTTGCTGGATGTGACTCGGTGCACCTCAACGGCATCGTCTGTCTGTGGAAATTTTCAGGAGACCTTGAAAAGTTTCAATAGTTTTTGATATCTTTGTAAAAACCATTGCCCCAGTCATCACGAGAGGTGTGACAACTCCATTTTAAACTAAACAAAGAAGATTTGCAGTATGAAAAATCGTATTGACTGAAACTTTGGCACTCTGACAGCACTTGGGACTTGAATGGAATTGAAAAATAAATACATTCAGTACCGTGTAGGCAATGAAAGCCTTACCTCAGGATTATTTGGTTTGTAATTTGTCCCACACAAAGAGCTGTTAAGGTTGCCAAGTTAGCAGTCATGGGAATGACAGATTGAAGGCTGCCAGGCAATCCTACCCTGCCTTCTCATATACATTAGTTGTGCTTATTCATTGTAATATAGTCTTCGAATAAATATGGCTACAAATCATCTTCCCTACAGAAGCACATAACGAAAATATTCAGTGAATGAGCAACCAACCTATACTATGTAAAAGGAGCGTGGAGCCAAGATTCATTTTTGAAAGATGATGTTACTTCAGATTTTCTTGTTTCAATACATAATAAAAAAATAATTTTTAGATTTTCTATTGTAAAACTTTGAAAACAACTGTTCAAGATCAACTGAAAAAATCTTAGATATATTTATCTATATCGTTGCACACTCTGTTTTTGTTTCTGAATTTTTTTTCATACTTTAACACATTTTTTTTTCCCTAGGAACATCTCCACTTCCCGGAGCAAAGCTCTGCTGAGGCAGGTACCCATCGCCAGCCACAGCCAGCAGCAAAGAGGCAGTAAGCACAGGAAGATGCACATGCATACATATCTGTTTGAAGTCCAGAGTACAGAAGTACTATCACAGACTGCATTCCGTGAGTAGGCTGTAGAAGCCCTGAATGCCCTCCTGACAGGTGGTAAGCATTTCAGTATTCACTACGTCATGTGGCAAAGAGTTACACGGTTCTTTGCCTAATTAACTGTTGTGCAAATAGCCATAGCATCTTACGTGTCTTGAACCTGGTCCCTGCTAATTTCATTTGATGTCGACTGAATTTTGTAGCAGAAGAGAGGGCGAGGACCAGTTTCCTGATCACTTTCTTCCTATTTATATCTCATCTTTTTCTCCTTAGTCCTCTCTATTCTCGAGATGAAAAACTGTAGCTTGTTCAAGTACTCTCTGTGTGAAATCGGTCCCAAACCTCCGTGCCCTTGTAGCCCTTCTTGGAGCCTTTCCATTCCTACACTATCATTTTCAGTGGAGAAAACTGCCCAGAGATTTCCAGACATGAGCACACCCTGGATTTCTCCAGTGTGTAATGTTGTCATCTCCTCTGTTCTCCAGTCTCTATAGCTTTCAACCCATTCTGGTCAAGCTGATCAAACTGGAACATACTGACCTTAACAAAAGATATCACTGAAATTTATCCTAAACAATGCCTAGCTGAGAACAGCGCTTCCTAGGAACAAGGACGGAAATGGTGGAAAAAGCATTTCTGGAACCTTCCCTTATTGCTGCTTTTCAATAACGCTTAACGCTGGGGCATTTCTGTGCCCAACCGTGTTACGTATTTTTTTCTACACCATGCTTTGAGATCCAACCTCTTACCACTAGATGGTATGGTATGATATGGTTGTGTGCTGGTGGCATCGATCAGCCAAAGGTGCTGCTGCTGAGCCACCCCCTCGCTGGGCAAGCTCACAACGCAGGGGACTCCCCTGGAAATTTGAAATGCTGTTTTGAAGGAAAATAAAGATCATCGCTGACCATGAATTAAGAAATACGGGTAAATATGCAATGTTGTTTGGGGTGCAATCATCTCAGCAGACTTTATAAGTCAACAAGGGGCATATCTAAACTGAGCTAATCCTTGTCTCCACTTACAGTGATTAGAGAGAGAATGGTGCTTTTGGGGCAGCCAAAGTAAATGTCTAAACGGAGTTAGATCAACGGTGCCCTAAAAGTGTCCCATTATCTCCATTCGCTGTAAAGAAAACTGATGCTCACTTCGTTGGATGCAGGTGTCTATGGTCAGCTGGGAGGAACCCCAACCCTCGGGACCGAGTTGATTGTATCTAGAAAAGACAAGAAGGCGTTGCGCTGTTTTGCTGGTGAGGTCTCTGCATCCAGCTGCCCTCGGATGGAGAGGAGGAGGCAGCTGGAGAAGGTGTTCAGGATGGCACTGGGAACTAGACCTTGGAGACTTGGGCAGCACCAGGGATGAGGGAGTTGTTGCAGGAACAGTCATTTGGGATGATACAGATAAATCTAAAGGTGAGCAGGGTCTTGATGATGTGGAGATGAGTGGGACATGAGGGCGTACAGGCTACAGAATAACAGTTTTACGCAAGAGCTAGGAGGGCTCCAGGGTGCTGTTGCTGGGGTTGAGTTATCCAGAGGATGCTGGGATATTCAGATGATACTGGGGCTAAGAAGCCTGAGGGTAACGGTCACTGGGGGCAATGGTATTGGGAAGATGCTGAGGTGCAGAACGAGGACATGCTGGTGTGACTGGGACAGAGGTTTAGTTTTATGGGGATTGAAAATATTGGGGGGAGGAGCCAATGGGGGTGTGAAGGGAGACTGGCTGTTGACTTGGCTGGGCAAGAAAGAGATCATTAGGACATATGAGTAAGGATATGTTTAATGGCCATTGCTTGTTGCCTTTCTTCAAGTTCTTCCTCCATAACTGCTCTGTGTTATGCTTCAGGGCTGCAGCTACACGTGGTATTAGGGCCTTTATCATCTCTGTGCAGCCCAGCCTGGCGACAGCTGCTCTTTCTTCCCCGCCAAGCAGCAGGGAAGGGAGCACAGACAGCCAGTCTGGCTGCACACCACGTCTCGCTTCTCATCTCCCCTGCAGCATTAGGGGAGAATGTGCATGACAGACGGCAGAGAAGTCTGGTCTGATCCCAAGCTGAGGTGCTCCACCAAGAAGCACTAATGCATCTCCCTGGTGGAGAACTGAAGCTTTAGACCTAACCAAGGAACAGGAGTAACAAGGTTTTAGCCAGTGCAGGAAGCCCCTGCAAGCAGGAAGAACCGCTACCAGTCAACTTGCAGATTTCTGCAGATAAAAGAGAAAGGGGGTGACCTCAGCTCTGCTCTGGGCTCTGAAAAGGACATGGTAGCTATGACCAAGATGTTTTTCTTCCACCTCCCTTCCGTTCTCCTTCCTCCTCCTCCTGACCACCCTGCTCCTCTTGTCCCACCAGTCACCCTGCTTCAGGTCCTGGGCTCTTTGCCAGGCTGGGGTGCTAGTATTTACCTTTCCAGTTCCTTATGTCATCACAGTTTTATTCTCACTGGTTTGTAATCAAGTGCCTTTTTACCTTGCTAACTCAGCCCCACTTCCCTGCTCCCACCCACCTTCACCCTTCGGCCTCCTCAGCACAGCTACAGCCTGGGCATCCAGAGGCAGGCGGCTGCCCCTGCTTGGTGGGGCATGCATTGTTATATGTGCATATACACATGCATATACATATGCACATATACATATGTGCAGCCGGTGGCAGCAGTGGGTGCAGACAGTGTGCAGCTCTGCTGCCCGCCAGGGACAGTCCTGCCAGGGCCTGGAAGCTGGCAGGGGACACAGCGTGCCCTGTGCTGACACAGCCCTCTGCAAATTTGTTTGCCAAGCTGACAAGTCTCTGCTAAAGTACGTGAGCTGAGACTTAAAAACACATTTATAACTTGGCTACGTCTTCTGGCATTGGGGTGACCTCCCCCCCTTTTGCCAAATTTCAAGCTCTTGCTCAAATGAACAGTTGCCTAATCTTGCCCTGAAAACCACAGAACCATTTTTACTGAAACTGCACTCCCCTTTCCTCCTCCTAAAAGAAAACAGAGGGGGAAAGAATCAGCCCGAGGCCAAGCCTTGGCAGAAGACATTTCAGCCTGGATGAGTAACATCTAACAAACTTACCAGCAACCGAAAGCAGGATCTTATAATGAGAACTGTCAGCCGGTGGTAATTACAAGCAGTGCTACCAACTCTATCTGCAATGTGCATCACCCAGAAAAAGAGGGAAGTGCATAAATGGTAAAGATAATTTTACGTAACCTGAAGAATTGGATGCCTGCCTCGGAGTGTCTGTCTCTCCTCCTACTTCATCTATCATTAGCTTCCCTGTCTTGCTCCTTGCAGTCGTGCTCTTCCTCCTCTGCAGTTCCTGCCATCTGGAACAGCAGTCTTGTATTCTTCTATCAACTCTCTAACGTCAGCTCTTGGTTAAACACATGTCTGGGATCCCTTGTCTTTTGCTCTTACTTTTCTCCTCATTCTGCTAATATTCATCTCTGAAATGGTTTATTCAACTCAGCTGAGAATATTTGGGGTTTGTTTTAAAAAGGATTATAAAAAGAAGGCAAATCTACAAATACATGTGATCCTGAACATGTTAACATTTGTGATACTGACTCGCACTGGGCAATTTATGTAAAGCTATTTCCTGATCATGAACCATTATTTAAATTAGAAGAAGGCAAAAAATCAGTGGGAAAAAGCCATAGGCATCTTAGTAAAATCTACTCTGTTCCCAAAATCAGAAATACTAATAGATGCTTCATTTCACTCACTGCCTATTTTTTAATGATTTTTTAAAACTGCTGATGCTACAAAAAATCTCCATGTAAGAAGAAAGGAAGATATATTAACTTACAATTTAGCACAGGAATGAGCTTCAGATAAAGCCAGCTAAAAAACCTGATAGTCTATAAGCCCCATCTGTGGACACTGTTTGAATCTCATTTATATAATCTCCAGATAAAAGTTTAAAAATGAGCTAATAGATACAAATGGCATACTTAGGAGAGTATGTTGCTCACCAACCACGCAGGATAAAATATCCACAGGTTGACTTGCTCAGCCAGCTCTTGCTTGGGTTCACAGAGGGTTAAAATTCTGCCCAGTTAGTTGTAGGAAGGATTCAGCCTTTCACAGCTGTAAATCCAGGAGACAGGTTTGTTATCTAATCTGATATCTTGCATAACACAGGCTGTGGGGCGTCCCTGGATTGATGTTTACTCAATTAGACCATAATCTTCTTGAAAAAGCAACACCCAGGCACAATTTTATGGTAGCTCAAGGTACTTCACACACTTCACATCCCCCAGTTATGAGCCCCCAGGTTTTGCAGCTGTAATGCTTTCAGGTTAACTATGGGTGTAACTTGTGAGCTCTTAAAGTTACCTAAATAGCTGGCACCTTCTTAATGGTGATGAATCCCTGTGATGTGGAGTTACCCAACTGCTAGGTAACACCAGCAGTTTAATCACGGTCATACTAATGAACATCTCTGTTACCCAACAGGAAAACTTTTTCCTCGCTGGGATGAGAACTGTTCCACCAGCTGCAGATGTTAAACAGGAACATTTGTTTTGAAAATAGTCTATTACATTTCAATAGCAGGCTCATTTACATAATTTGCTGTTAAACTAATTTACAATCTACTAATCGATGCAATTACCTGGGTTTTCTATTAGTGAAAATCTCTTTTCCCACTAACTTGGAGCAAAGGGAGCATACTGCACTGAGGAGGCGTTTGCCTTTGCACAGCTGTTGAATCCTGCCCCGGAGACGTTTGCAGACGTCATTGGAAAGGCGACTGAGACTTTGCAGAATTGCAGGAAATTCGCATTTTTCTTTATTTGTAGATTTTATGATTCAAAACTCTCTTTGCATGCTTTACCTTTCTGGTTTCTTCATTCACTGTCTTCTGGAGAAGGCGCATGTAGTCGGGTGCTCTGGTAGGTGGCACCGTGGGTTGGAGGGATGCGGTGTGGTGGGCTGGTGTGATGCCCGTGGGGTGTGAGGAGCTGGCAGCTGGGCCTCATCCTGTTTCCTGTCCACGTCTGTTTTCTGTTACCCAGTTATTGGATGGTGCTTGTGAGAAACAAGCTCAGAAGGAGAACGGTTAATGGTGCCTCCTGGGGAGGATCAGAGCCCAGAGAGGGTCAGGAAGGGACAGGGTGACAAGCCGGTCCCCAGAGGGAAGGGGCAGGGAAGCGGTGGGTGCTGCTGAGCCAGCCGGGTTTCTCTCTCTAGGCTGTATTTCCATTTAAGTTCAGCTGGGAAATAAAACACGTTGCTACATCTCTGAAAAGCACTGCAGTAGGCAAGTCAGCCTGAGGGCTTGAGCCAGCCACGTGGCAAGAGGGGTAAGAGAGACCTGAGCAATATACTGAATCCGCGCTTTTTAAAGCCTTTGTACCCCGAGTATGAAAATCATAGCACAAACTCTTTGGTTTCCTTCATGTCATTGCCACAGCTGGGTGAGCTGGAACAATATCTTCATTGTATTCAAATGCATACGTGGTCCTAGGTTTCTGTATCCCTTTTCCCATTACTGTGAGGTACCACGACAGCCGTGGGGTAGTACGAGCTCTCCTTTAATCAGCCTTGTTCCAAGGAAGGCCTGGGAATTGCAAGGTCACAGATGCCGGCTTGTGAAACTGCTGAATGAATCAGGGCAGGAGCAGGTTTGTTTACACAGAAAGCTGGTACACAAACAGCTGGGCAACGCAGAATGAGGAGAGACAAAATGCAGATGCTCTGCTCCAGCCAGAACTGAGATCAAATATACTTTCTAAACAAGCTCAGTAATAGATCTCCCAGATGTTGAGAACCAGATGTAAAAGATGATTTATGTGCTTACAAATTGAACACTGCAATGCTGGACTTTAAGGAGTTTCCCATGTGGAATGGAAGCTGGACCCCACGTTAGGCACCCACCTTCCCTGCATGCAACATTTAGGAGGACTCAGATGATCTCAAAGGGATCCAAAACACCAACATGTAGAGCAAGAGCCACCTGATACTAAGCTGTTTTGTGGGAAGCTACTTGGAATGAACCAGCAAGAAGTTCTGGGGACAAGTGTAGATTAAAATTTTGCCTTTCAGGGTTTTCATTGCCTTGCTTTACTTGGGGTACCTAGCTCAGAGGCTTCCCTTGAGCCCAGCTGTCTTTGCAATCCATTTCTTTCACGGAAGAAAGGCTAAGCTTATTTTAGAAGAGAGAAGGTGGTTGAGGTTGTTGTGATAGGGCATATCACATGGAATCTAACACGCTTATTCCATAACCCTGCTGATTTTGAGTAATTTCTGTGTCCCCATGTGTTCAGGTCTCCAGTCCCATGAGTCGCTGCAGTTCCCATGAGCAAATAAGAGGTTGCGCTCTTTTGACTGCAAATCGGTGCCATCAGCTTGAAGGAGGTGACCCAGCCCGAGCATCTGGCCCATCACGCTGGCCCACATGACCTATGTAGCCGGCTGCACACCGCATGTGCCCAGGATGTGGAGGACCTGTAGCGTTCGTTACATATCAAGGTTATACCGGCGGATCTCCAGCCGACCCGGGCTGGGGAAGGAACAGTCAGCACACACAGTGTGGGTGTTCAGCTTCAATGTTTATTGCGCAGTAGTTTACCTTTATACTCCCAGCAGTAGGCGTGTCATGTTATAAGGGGCGGAGACAAGGGAGGGTCAACCCTTAACTCTTTCCGTACAGCGCGTGATCTTCCAGTCGCCAGCCCTTATCTTTACTACAAGGACCTGTTGTGAATTCCCTCTGAAGGGTTAAACCAGTTCAACCAACATGTCTGGGTTATAGATAACTTTGAATAATGCCACGATTTGCCTATCTTCCTATAGATGCTTGGGCTATCAAGCAGCCAAGGACTTGAGAGTGCTGGGCTGAAGACGTGAGTGCCGCCTCTGGTGTGGGAGAGTGGCAGGCAGGTTGGAGGTGGATTCTGCTCCACCAAACCAGCTTAATGTCAAACACAGGAACAGCCATCAGGTACAACAAGAAATAGTCTTGAGGGCAGGGAGTGGAATTCAAGCCTCCAAGACAAATGCTGTAAATATTAAGCTAATAACAAGCAAAATAGTAGTCAGGCTGCTCCTTGCTTTTTTTAGACCCATAACTAGTTGTCTTTGGCTGCATTATTTTGGACTTAGGTGCTCCGATGTCTTATAAACAGCTGAGAAAGCTTCTGCCTGGCTCTGAGCATTCGCTTGACCTTCAGAGGTGTGTGGGTGGGATGAAGAAGTATGCGACAAAGATTAGCAACAACTAGAATTTGTAGCCTTTGAATCTCTGAAGGGGATTTCTTTTCTCCTTCATTCAAAGCTGAGAGGACCTGAGACGTCAGCTGTTTCTCAAATGCTTCTATTTTCAGCAGGCTGTATGTGATAAGCAAGCAGCAAACATGCTGTTAAATGTGGAATTTGCAGAAAGGGTGTGCGTAGTCTGCCCTGCGCTGGTTCTGGGAGAGCTGTGTTGGCTGCAGAGGTGCAGTCAGGTGTCCAGAAGGATGCTCACCAGTCGTCCAAGTTTTAATCTTTTATAGGATGTATTTCAGGAGTGCTGCCTCTCCTTCTCTCTGTCTCCTACACCAGTATGTAGATCCCCTCTTGGAAAGGAGCCATCTCTGCTTCCTTTAGAATCATAGATCATAGAATTGTTTATGTTGGAAAAGACCTTTAAGATCATCGCGTCCAATCATTAACCTAGCACTGCCAAGTCCACCACTAAACCATGTCCCTAAGCTCCACATCTACCCATCTTTTAAATACCTCCAGGGATGGGGACTCAACCACTTCCCTGGGCAGCCTGTTCCAATGCTTGACAACCCTTTCCGTGAAGAAGTTTTTCCTAATATCCAACCTAAACCTCCCATGGCGCAGCTTGAGGCCGTTTCCTCTCGTCCTGTTGCTTGTTACTAGGGAGAAGAGACCGACCCCCACCTCACTACAGCCTCCTTTCAGGTTGTTGTAGAGAGCGATAAGGTCTCCCCTCAGCCTCCTCTTCTCCAGACCAAACAACCCCAGCTCCCTCAGCCGCTCCTCATAAGACTTGTGCTCCAGACCCTTCACCCGCTTCGTTGCCCTTCTCTGGACACGCTCCAGCACCTCCATGTCCTTCTTGTAGTGAGGGGCCCAAAACTGAACACAGTACTCGAGGTGCGGCCTCACCAGTGCCGAGTAGAGGGGGACGATCACTGCCCTAGTACCTTCCACCAGCTCGGTGAGGGAGGACGCCGAGACCCCTTGCACAGTGCAGGTCATGGCGGCGGTCCTGCTGCGGAGCTGCTGCGAAAGCAGCCCGTGCTTTTGTTTTCTCCCTGGCTTATCTCAGTCAGTGGTAAACGCTTCAGTACAGAGACAGCGTGTGCATTTGTGGAGTACCACATAGGGCTCTCTAGGCTGTGGTGTAATCCAAATAATAGATCCATAACAGATAAGTTGCAGGAGACAGAGCTGGCCAAAGCTTTAGGCAGAAGTATGCCAGTAAAGTATAGAGAATATAGGTGGGAGGTGAGTGCACTTTTATCTAATTCAACAAACTATCTTATCTGGTGCCAGGGGAAAGCAGTTCTTACGTAGTGACAGCTGCTATGTGTCTTCATATATCTTCTGTGAACAGCATTAAAAGCTGTCCAAGCCCAGCCACCCACAAGAGTTACTGTCCAAAGCCCCACAGAACAGTTGGGGTATAAGAAACACTTTGAAACATTACATTAAGGGTTTTTTTCCTGTGATTTAGGGAACAGGGCACTCATTTATCTAACGGGGCATTGATTTAAGGGAGGCACAGAACTGGCAGAAAATACTGAGAAGTGTCTGAGCTATTTCTGAGGCAACTGAAATTCTATATTACAAATTACAGATTTTCTTTGTTTTTATGTTAGTTATATTTATTACAGATATGATGTTTGTATTTACAGGTCTCATGTTTTCTGGAGTGCCTTTCCAGACTCTGGGACCATGTGCAGTGTGACAAAAAAGCCTGAATTGGTGACGAGGTGTCTGAAAGCTTCCTGAGATACTTGTCGATAAGAGCATGGGTGAGGATGGAGCACTGCTCGGGGCTCCAGCCCCACGGTGGGACCATCGCCGGCCTGGGGCCTGCCCAGGACACCCATGCATCCAGTCTCAAAAATGAACTTTTTTGCCATATTTGTCCACTCGGTGGTGCTAAAACAACACCAGCCCTTTTTTGGCATTTTCTCACTGCCGTGCGTGTCAGGCGGAGAGTGTCTGTGCTCTTTGGGGGATGTTAAGTCATCTCTTTAAAGAACTACCTCTGCAAATCCAATGGCCAGGAAACCTAATTAGCTCCCTGGGTCGATGCTGTGTACCCTGGCTTTTCATTTCCAACGGAACAGAGATAAGCAACACAAAAGACTCGTCATGCCTAATTACATAGGAAGAGATTGGCAAACCCACGATCTTTTTCTCTAATGTTGATTATAATTTAATTAATTCAGGAGTCTGTGTTGTGTTTAGAGAAAAAGTGAATGGGGTAACGTCACTACCAAAACTACTTTTGTTTTCAAAAAGATGTGACAGAGAAGTATTGATGCTGCTAGGCAAAGTTTATGGGAAAAATAATTTTTTCTGTTAATCAACTGATATGAAAAAGATGGGTGAAAAAGACAAAGTTTAATCTGTGACACACAACTTTCTTCAGGTTCAATTACTTTTGTCCTGTTTTTGGCTGGCATAGAGTTATTTTTCTTCCTAGTAGCTGGTATAGTGCTGTGTTTTGGATTTAGTATGAGGATAATGTTGATAACACACTGATGGTTTAGTAGTTGCTAAGCAGTGCTTACACCAGTCAAGGACTTTTCAGCTTCCTGTGCTCTGCCTGGTGCACAAGGAGCTGGGAGGGGGCACAGCCAGGACAGCTGACCCAGACTGGCCACAGGGCTGTTCCATACCGTATGGCATCATGCTCAGTATATAAACTGGGGGAGTTGGCCGGGGGGCAGCGATCGCTGCTCGGGGATGGGCTGGGCATCAGTCAGCGGGCTGTGAGCAATTGCATTATGCATCACTTGTTTGTATATTCTATTATTACTATTATTACTATTATTACTATTATTACTATTATTACTATTATTATTATTATTATTATTATTATTATTATTATTATTATTATTATTTCTTCCTCTGTTGTCCTATTAAACTGTCTTTATTTCAACGCACAGGTTTTACTTTTTTTTCCAGTTCTCGTTCCCATCCCACCAGGGGCGGGGGGTGAGCGAGCAGCTGTGTGGTGCTTAGCTGCTGCCTGGGGTTAAACCATGACACATTTAATCTAGTGTGTATGACTAAAGGAGGTGTCCTGCTGGGAAGGGCTGTGTGTTCAGGATGCTATGAAAGTACCTCCAATGCCAGACTAACTGGCTGTTAGGAGGTCTCTCCCCTTCTCCAGGCAGGGTAATTGGCCACGGGGCAGCTCAGAGAAGGATGCAGTTATGTAGCGATGCCAACCTCGCTGAACGGGTCTTCAGAGAGATGGGTTGAGCTTTTCATTTTACCTGAACACCAGTGCTGTGTCCAGGATTCTCAGTCAGAACTCAGGCTCCCAGAGGGGAATTCAGCCTGCCCAAAATCTGAATTGACTTGTGTGCTGCCTCTGGGTATTTACAGCCAGGTGAGACGAACCCAAGCCTCAGCATCCAGCACAGAGCCCGTGTGGAGCTGTGCACAGCGAGAAGGATCAGGATTTGAGCAGCCAGAAATGTTTCCTAACCCTAATTCTCAGAGTCAACACACACAAAATGTCAGGTGGTTCAGTATGTCTGAAGGGGAGGATCCTCTGAAGTTAAAATCGGTGAGCAAAATCTATATAGCATGTGATGTGATTACATTTATTTTATTAATTCTTGCAATGTAACTCTGTGCAGAGAGTTGCAATAGTAGCTCTGAACTTTGGTTTTATGAAAAAACTCCAGGCATCCCCAGCACCCACTGGCACACGGGCAGTTAAATCCTTGCAGACAAGGATTTAACAAGTACTTTGTTCTCCCTCTTCATACTAGTTTTTAGCTTATTAACTTCCTGTGACCAGAAGCCGTGTTGGGGGTTAATGGCCTAATTTATAGCTTAGGACCTGCTGATGCACACAGACCTCTTAACCGTTTAAATTCTGTGGGAAGAGCCCAAGAGCCACCTCATGCTCCAGGAATGTGGCCTCGTGCCAGGGACATGACCAGGTTGTCCTCTGCACTGAGTACCATGCCAGAAGTGTGTGGGTGAGAGACAGGCAGTGCCTGCGCTCTGCCAGGGCTGGACCTCTTCCAGTTCACAGGCTGCCCAGGAAATACGGATTTACCTGAATCCTGGCTTCTCCTGTGCTGTGAACATGAGCCAGCAGTGTGCTCAGGTGGCCAAGAAGGCCAATGGCATCCTGGCTTGTATCAGGAATAGTGTGGCCAGCAGGACCAGGGAGGTGATAGTGTCCCTGTACTCGGCACTGGTGAGGCCGCACCTCGAGTACTGTGTTCAGTTTTGGGCCCCTCACTACAAGAAGGACATCGAGGTGCTGGAGCGTGTCCAGAGGAGGGCAACGAAGTTGGTGAAGGGTCTGGAGCACAAGTCTTATGAGGAGCAGCTGAGGGAGCTGGGGTTGTTTGGTCTGGAGAAGAGGAGGCTGAGGGGAGACCTTATTGCTCTCTACAACTACCTGAAGGGAGGTTATAGCGAGGTGGGGGTCGGTCTCTTCTCCCTAGTAACAAGTGATAGGACAAGAGGAAATGGCCTCAAGCTGTGCCAGGGGAGGTTTAGGTTGGATATTAGGAAAAACTTCTTCATGGAAAGGGTAGTCAGGCATTGGAACAGGCTGCCCAGGGAAGTGGTTGAGTCTCCGTCCCTGGAGGTATTTAAAAGACGGGTAGACGTGGTGCTTAGGGACATGGTTCAGTGGTGGACTTGGCAGTGCTAGGTTAATGGTTGGACTTGATGATCTTAAGGGTCTTTTCCAACCTTGATGATGCTATGATTCTATGAGTCAACAAGACCCTGTAACTCCTCGTCTTTCAGGGACAGAGATGGCTGTTTGGGGCTCCCTTGTGGGGCACAGATGGGAAAAGCAGATGTTTGCCACAGAAACACTCTAGCTCTGCAGCAGTGGTGTGCCTCTGTCCTCCGAGTCCTTGGCTCCACAGGCTGGGGAGATCCATCTTCAGTCCACGAACTCACGCATCCCTTCAGCCTCAAAGACGACTCCCACAAACTCTGAGGGGGATCCTGCCACGTTTCTGCCCCCCCCCCCCCCCCCCGAAAGCTCATTCCCCAGAAAGCAATCTGCAGCCTCACTGAGGATTCCACTGAAGCCTCTTTGGCAATAAAACCCCACTGTCACGCTGCATGATAGATCATACTCTGGAAAACGCAGCCCTTGGTGGGAGCAGCCAGATCATTTTGATTAGCCTGACTACTTGTCTTGTGAAATTTGGCACTTCATAAGTGTGTCGAAAGTTAAAAGTTTGTATGTGTCTGAACCCACCCGTAGACTGCTCAGCTTTCCAAATCCTAATGTGTGAAACACACTGTTGTGCTCTTCTGCAGGACCACCCTCCCGAGGAGCAGTTTATCACTCTGCCCTCTCTCCGTCTGGACGCCCAAACAGCAGGCACCTACTGCATTTCACTTGTTGGACATACAGAACGAGGACGAGATGGCAGAACTGCTGCTGCTGCGTGCGATGCAGCTGCCACGACCGGTGGGTACCTGGATTTTCACACTCAGAAGGAGCAGTGGGGACAGCGGTGCCCTGAGCCACAGGGAGGAGCAGCCCAACCCAAGAGAAGACGCCCGCTGCTGAAAAGAGGCTCTTTGGGACCGGTGCATGTGGCCACCCAGACTGGGCCTTCTGGGCTGGTGTTTTATGAGCTCAGGCCTGCCAAATGGACATCTACAGATAGTTTTTAGTGTCCTACTATGAATATGTTATTGTCATAGCTCATTCTGTGTAATTATTCCAGTAAAACAATGACTCTTTCCTGATTATCTTCTTAAAAAAAACCCCAAAGCAGTGCATTTTGAAAAAAAAAAAAAAAAGCTCATGGGTTCTTATCCCCTGGCCCAGAAGGGAACAGTTCAGTTTCATTTCTCTGCAGTTCTATCTATCAAATCCTGTCCTTGATGAAACAAAAGTGAAACTGGACAGAAACAAAAAAAGACAAACGTATTTGTAGGCCTGCTGTGTTCACCCGTAACTTCCTGCTGTAGAATTTCTTGCACCTTCTGCTGCTCCTAGAAACGGCAGCAGAGTGCCCCAGCCAGACCACAGGTCCGGGCCGTGGGAACAGCTGTTGGGTTCCTGCCTTCAATACATAAACTGCACACTGAAAAGCACGTACATCTGGAGAAACCGTTCACTTATTTACCATTTTCCCTCATCCACTGATTTGGGTTACATTAGCCTCCTATGATGTTACAGAAACGTAAGATTAAAACCAGATTTGCTTTCTGTTATCTGTCCTAATAGCCTCGGAACTGGCTCGCTAGCGACTTAACGCTCACCTCCTTAGCAAGTAACAGAGAGAAAAAGGCACTCCAGGGTGGTGCATGTAATCCATTTTAAATGTCTGTTTCAGGATTTAATAAAAAACACACCCTAAAAGCACCTTTCTCTTTTCATTCGACTGTAAAGACTGACCAGCTCAGATATATCTATCCTACAGCTCTTCTACATTTTACTAGACGGTTCTCTCTTGCTAATTGCATCGCTGTCACCTTTGTCCTTCTCTTGCCTGGCATTCAAATCCTGCACCCTTTTTTGGTGTTTCCTAAGAGTTTTGCTGGTCAGCAGCTCTTTTTGTTTTCAGAGCTGCTGTAGCATGCCTGCCTTCTATAGCTTTCTGTAGTGCCTGTCATAGTGTTATATCACAGAAGACAAACACGCATTGCTTTGCAGAGGCTTGTCTTTTGTTCTACTATTTATCGAACAGAAGAAATTGGTTTACAATGAATTTTGTAGCTTATCTTTGTCTATGAAAAAGCCATAGTCTTTCTTGCTGGGGCTGGGCAAATATACTGTAATGTGGGAGGCCCGGCAACCTGCAAACAATGTAGCTGACAACTTGTCAGCTGAAGAGTCCTTGTGTGTAATAGCTAAAGGGACAAAACAACGTTTGAAAAACAGGATATTGTATAAATGTGCTCATTTTCTATGTGCAGAAGATTAGCACTGGCTAGAAAGGAACTGACTGGAGCGGGAAAGAAAGATTTGAAAGGCCAGAAACAAAAGAATAACACTCACAATGTATATGTATTTCAATCTACAAAGCCTCGGCCCATAGGTCTACTTGTCTGGATGCAGGATTGTGCAGCTTCAATCAGCATATGCAACATTTCACTTCAAAACAAATTAATTTTTTAATTACTCCATAGGAGCCAGCAGAAGGGAAATCACTGTGGTAACACAGGAATGTGCTAAGGTCTGAAGTATGCTGCATCTTTTCTAGTGATTGCTGAGTATTGAGAAACGCAGGTCCAGAAGCGGTAACCTCATGAACTGCCTAGGCATGAATACCGCTATTGTTTCCAAGTAAGAAAAACAGACCCGCAGAAAACAGAGAAACTCCTACAGCCCTGGGCCGATGCCAAACTGTTGTGTATTCTTTCAGAGGAAGATAACCTGCTTAATTTTGGATATGTTCTCACAGTAGCTTATTTTATGCTTATAACTGAGTGGCCAAGTGAAGGAGACAGCGTTATGGAGACCTACAGCATGTGTTTGACAAAGCTCAGACACAAACCAGGTTCATAGTTAGATATCCATTCAAAACTGTATTAGGAAGAGCTTCGAGATAGGGTAAAAGTTAACTTTCTCTAAAATAAAACCAGGGAAGTCATAAGGAAGTGGCAGGAAGGCCAGTATCAAACCCCAGGACGTTGGTACTTTATTCAGACCCTTGCATTTGTACTTCTCAATGTGCAGGTGGTGCTCGAAATGATGCTGTGTCCTTAAGGCTTCGAAACATTTGATATTGAGACACACGGACTTCACTGTGCCAGCCCTTAGACAGTAATTTAATCTCCACTATTAGCAGAGCCTGAAGAGAGCACAGCACCTTGAATCTCAGAACTGGTGGTCTTCTTTTTTAAATATGTGCCTTACTCTCAGAGCAGGATAAAATCCATCTCATGTCTACTTATGATGTTAATGATTTCTAAAGCAATGACTTCTTAAAGCCTCAGAGGCTGGGGCTTCATTTTCCAGATGCTGTACAAGCATATTTTACCAGGCTTTCCTTTTTGTTGAAAACATGCTCTCATTGCTTTTGTGTGTTAGCAATGAGGTGTTTTATTTTGTTTCTTTCATCTTGCATAATGGAAGGACGGGAGAATCTTACTTTGTCCCTTCTCTTCACGTTCTTTGATCCCAGGGATCTTTAGGACAGTGCTTCTCCAGCTGAAAATGGTCTCTCTCTGCTGAAGTTGCTCAACACAGTAACAAAGGACCCTTTGCTCCTCCAAGGCTGCTCTATCCTCTGCCTTGGCAGCACCGGGGGTAATGAACTCAGCATCTAGCTCCCACTCCCCGAGCCAGCTGTGCTTGCTGGCACTCTGAATTTCTGGCCCAAGAATGTTTCTATTTGGATGCAAACTTTTTTTCCCCCAAGAAGCTTTGTTCATAACATAAGGACTTGAGTGACCTTTTGGATTATCACAATTAGTAACACTGAACTTCAGGTAATAGGTCCAGATTATTGTATTAGAGGTCCAGATGGCTTCCATTGCATAAACAGATCATCCGCTACCTGAGATGGCTGGTGCTGGCTGGTACTGGGACAGATGGATTTTAGGTCAGTGCAGCCACTTATTTCTCAAAATTCAGCCCTGTCAGTATGTTCCTTGTTTTTGGAGCCTGCGGTGGTCCTTCTGAATGAGTGAACCAGCAACGGAGCAATTTTCCTTCCTACTCCACTAAAAAAAAAATAAGTGAGTATTCAGCATGATATCTAGTGTGTATTTTTTCAGCCTGACTTTGGCATCTCATTTATGCAATCATTTTTTGTATAAGAATGTATCTGTCTGTCCACTGTATCCCAATAACTTTTCAATTGTTTGACAGATTTAACAGCAAATTTGACAAAATTTGACAGCAAACTCCAGCTGCTGGAAACCCAGGCTTCTAACCTTTTCACTAAGTAGCTATTTACATTCACTCAAGTAGCACTTGTTGTCTGTTCCTCCCTGCCCCTCGCCCCCGTTACGTGTATCCAATAGGTACTGGTATGTGGGTTAATATTAAATTTGTAGCTGCTAGCCAAAAGATACCAGCTTAACCCCTTATCAAAGGCTCATCAAAGGCTCACCCTTCTTCCTGTTTTCACTATGTTTTTCCTTCTAATATACTCTCATGAAAATATTACAAATTTAACATAAAGTCTAAAGGCAAGTTTTTTTTTTCAGTAGTGCACGTTAGGTTACTTTTCATTTATTTACTCCCATAAGTGCTAAAAAGACAAAGGGTTTTCAGTACAACTATGATTCCTCTTATTTCTCAAAATATTCTTAAGAAACGGAGTATTGCGCAGCAGAATACAAAAAGGAAAAGCCCAGCTTCTCTCAGGCTGCAGTTTTACTACCATTTGGCAGCAGGCTTAACCTAAGCAGCCCCTGCTCCTGTCACTGAGTCCCATGTCTGCTACAAACGTTTGTGCCATCATTGTTCAAGTAGAGCTGATTTATGGTTTGTTCAGTTTGTGCAGAGGGTTTTTTTTTTTTCGGTTTTGCTGTAAACCACCGATCGGTTCCCCATTAGCTGCATTGGGAACTCAGGCACAGAGCTCAGATTTCTGGTTTTGCTTCCGGCATTAGGGCCTTGTTTTGCATGTGGCAACAGAAGACTTAAGCTCCTCTTTGCACGCAGGTTTTTGGAAGCTAGTGAATTCTCATGCGCTTATGTGCCATTTGAAACCCTGATGCAGATACTTTGGGAAACTTCACCTTGTATCTGCAACCTCTGAACGGATGATTTAATTTCTGAGGTAGCTGGCCTTTTAAATGGAACGCTTCATCACAGCAGTGACCCAGCTTCTAGGTAAAGTGTGATGCAATCACATTTAGCGTGATTCACAAACCACTTGGGTCTTCCTGAACCTAAAAGTAGTCTTAGTAGTAAACCTCCAGTGTAATCCTCAGGAAACCAAAGAGTGCCACATCTGATTCTCCTTCAATTGAAGGAGTATTGACATAAAAGATTCCTCAAGAATGTGAACAGCAACAGCTAGTTCAACTAAAGCAAATTAAACACCTTAGGAAGGATCTAAAATTTGCAGAGAGATGATGGGGAATAAATGAGGGGAATAAGATCCAGAGACATTTTCTTCCTGTGGCAGCAGGAAATAACTTGGAGTCAAAGTCGACAACCTGCTGTTTAGAAAGACAACTCCTTTGGAAGAACCGGGAATGTGGAGCTCTGAATTTACACAATTTGATGCAGC